>NC_139219.1:319579182-320280067 GCF_055691185.1 Crinia signifera | reverse complement strand
TGGCACTTTCCTTTACAAAACATATATATTTATTATTAACAGTGTATTATATAGCGCAGCAATTTCCATTGCGCTTTGCAATTGGAAACATCGATAACTTATAACAAAGCAATTCTAAACAACAGTGAAAAAACAAGACTCGATAATAACATACAGACATAGAGGTAGGAGGGCCCTGCTCGCAAGCTTACACTCTATAGGAAATAGGCATTGATACACAGCGAAAGGTGCAATCTTTTGCATCATGGTCCACCAGATTGCAAAGGTTCTTGGTGGGCTGTTTGATATGGTGACCCAGCAATGTTGGCCAAGGGTCAGGAAGGTGGGGAAGTGAAGAAAGAGAAAATAAGCAAGGATACTTGAGGACTGTAGAGTGCGGATGTGATTGGATAGGAAATGTTTAGGAAGGTTAAGTGTTGATGGTTCTGTAATTTGATAAACTGCCAGAAGAGGTAAGTTTTCATCCGAGTTAAGCCCCACGTTTGGATTTTTAAAAGCCCTCTGAGATGGTAATGATGGAAGCTTGTCTACACTATCAGTAGAAAGTCATTGGTATCTTGTAATTTCATATATTTATTTTTATTTATTTACAGTTTCTTATCAAAATATCTCCCAACCCGACCTTGGAGGCTTAGAGAGTAGAGGGCATTCCACAGAGTGGGTGCAGCCCAGAGAAAGTTCTGCAATCGTGCATGGGAGCAAGTAATGAGTGTGGATGAGAGACGTACAGTAGCTCCGGTGCAGAGTGAAGAGGTCATGTTGGGAGATAGTTTGAGATATGAATGTAGAAGAAACTGCAGCGGTTTTTGGATATATTTTTTTAACATACTTACCTGGTCCCCCAGCATCCATGGCATCCCCCGGCGTCCATGGCGGCCTACAAGATCTTCTTCAGTGGTCCCAGGGGTGCATTGTTCGAGTTTGCAGGCGCACTGGTGACGTCACCGGCGCACCCACGCAATGCACTCCTGGGACCGCAGAAGATCCTGAAGGCCGCCATGAACATGGGGGGACTTGGTAATTATGTAAAAAGGGGCGGGGACAAAAAAAAAATCGGAAATATAAAAAAAAAACATGTTTTTTGGAATATTTCAGATAAGAGATCTCCGGATACGGAGACCCGACCTGTACTGACTTTCTATGATAGTGTGGACAATCCTCCATCATTATCTTCTCATAGGGCTTTTAAAAATCCAAACATTGGGCATAATTCGGCACTGATCACTAATTTAAGCAGTTGCATTAGAAACCCGCAGCCCAGACAGAAAGAGACTGCCTCGTGGTAATTTGAAAATGGATCACTAACCGATATCAGCTCAAAGATCTACATGCAAATCCCAAAACAACAAATAAACTTTGCCGTAGGTCTTTAGGTGCCCACACACTAGGAAGATCAGGGATCCGTCCTGGACAAAAGATTTCAGGCAAGCATTGCGGAAAAAAGGGTACTTATGTATTAGTTGGGCGCCCAGTACGTACTTTGCGTAGTGGTGTTTTGAGAATACCAATACAGCACTATGCTAGCTACGCAAATAACGTAACTTATGCAAATTACGTAAGTTACGTAACTGGAGCTGTGCATAAAGGATCATTCATATCCCCACTATCCACGTCATACCCTCAGTGTCCACCTGGGCGTGGAGTTAATTTTAGAAAGTGTGGCGAGCGCAGCGAGCCACCGAGCCCGAAGCATGGTGAGTGCAGCAAGCCCCGCAAGGGGATGCGTCCGCTCGCCACACTTCGGGTTCACTTTCTAAAATTAACTCCACGCTCACGTAGACACTGGGGGTATGACGTGGATAGTGGGGATATGGGGGATATGATTGTGTTACTGGATGTTGTGTGTGTGTGTGTGTAGTGTGCACTATACTTAACATCCACGTCCCCGTCACCTCTGGCACTCAGATCCCCGCATCACGGCTGCCATTACACTCCTCCCCAGTGCTAGCAATGTACGCTATTAGCGTACAGCCACTGGGGGAGTAGGGAAACCACGTGATGGTCCCCCGGCGGTGACTACGCTGAATGGCGGCCATTGCTGCCCCGCCGCCTGAATGTAGCACCTCTGGCCGCCCAACGGTAAGCGCCGGGGAATCCCCGCCGCCCGCCCCGCTGACTGCCCTACATCCCGGCCGCTAGTAAGTTAACCCCCTACCTCCACCCGGCCGCCACACAATCTCCCCCTTGCTCGTCACATATTAGCCGGGCTCCTGGCAATGGCTACGATGCCAACGTAGCCAAAGCTACGTTGTCAGCGTAGCATAGCCGGGCGCCCGGCTAATACATAAGTACCGAAAAAAGATGATATTTCCTATATATATGGTAAACATTACAGATCGTTATGATGAATAACAATGTTTGCGAGGCAATGTTCTCTCCAATTTCACTTGGCACTCAAAGGGTTAAAATGCCCGGGCACGCCTGCGATGTGTGATTACTCGGTGTGTCACCTCCTCTGGCTCTGCTGCAATGTTTCTCTTCAGTAACCTCATTTCAGCTGTTCCAGACAACAATATACTTTTTGGTGTACCCTGAGCTTGTTACATAAACCTATTGTCACACATCAGTTAGTCCCCATCACCTGATTCACCACCGCCTCCTGGGTAGAAAGAAAACTGTCAGTGTTATTCATTTTTGATAGGAGGTAGGTGGACAAAGTTTGATGTAATGCTTATACAGAGATGTTTTTGTCACATATACAGTACAGCAATGCAACAGCATTTGTGCACTTCATAGCCAGGTACTGTATAGCAACGCTCATCGTTGCTGCACCAATCGCTACTGTATGTGCAACTTCTGTGGCAATTGGAGCAATCCCGGCTTATGGAAATGCATTGACAGTGACAAACAAGCATGAGTGGCTGGATCGTCGATAAGATGAGCGCAGCTGCGTCTGTAGTACCATACCACCGGTACGAATCTGGTGCATTTACAGACTGATACAGGATGCTTATTAGTATTATCATCTTCATCTTTAACATGTTTGCCATTCAGATAGGACACAGCAGGCAGTTTTCGGTATTTGTGCAGGTATTCAATGACATGCAAGCCACAAGTCCACTTCACAGCAAACAAGGCTTCATATAAACAATCATAGAAAGATACTTGTCCATGCAGTGCTCTGTGCGTGCGGTGCCCCAATGCCTCCGGGTACTGACAGTCCAAGTCCCTGGCGGTACAATACTTAGGCCTACTAACTGGCCCCTACCGGCATCAGAGCAATAAACGGCAAACTTAGGAAAGCTTATGGGGGGGGGGGATATTCAATCACTGCCACTATTTCCAACAGAGGAAATAGCGGTTGGTGCCTATTCAATGCTTTTTACTTGCCAAGGGAGGAAAAGAGAAAAAGAAAACTCTGGGTGGGGGCACCCTTATTCACAGTTTCGAAATGGTGTACATGATACAATATAAAATCACAAAACTTTAATGGGTATATTTTAAAATAAATGTTCCTCACTGATACTGACACTTCTGAGTTTAAGCGCTGCAAAAATATATATTCACAATCTGAGGCAATTAATTGCCACTTAAAAATGGGGGGGAGAAAAACATACCTTACTGCCCAAGGTCTTAGTCAGTTTTCTCACAGTTTCTTCTAATCCTCTTCCCGACATACAAAAGACACCAGTGCGGTTATACTCCAATTTCCCAATCTCCCCTTTCCCTTATAAACAAGCCTATTCAATGCTGTCATTTCCGACAGCATTGAAGGTGGAACTCCGATTTTAAAACCAGACGTATCCATTTAGACGAAAACGACTGTGGACTGTCGAATTTACGTCTGGATCTCGACAATCCCCAGCCGTTAACTTTACCAGTACGACACTCAACAGGTGGAATATTGAATTCTGCCTGTCGACAAGCTGTCGAGCCGGGCCAAAATGGGGCAGGATTCCAACTGTCCGAATGTTCCAGCAGTCGGATTACAGGATGGAATTCCCCCCCGAAAATTTCTTCTACTGCAATTAGTCCAGTTTCCACCTGTGGCTGTGCAGGTCTGAAAACCTGGCCTGGAGCCGTATGTTTGGGAGCCCATCCATCTATCCCCCAAACACATCTCAGAGACTCATTCCTGGCTCTGAACCAGGTTCTGTTGCATGCCTGCTAAGCACTCTCTCGCTGCTTTCAGACCGCATAACTGGCTTTGACCCTGTATTTGAAAAAACGGGTCTGCCAGGTAAAACCCCTTTCACACCGCATCTCTTAAACGGTATATTACCGTATAAGTTCCGTTTTTTTTACACTGGCAGACCCGTTGTTGGAAACTTTCCAAATACAGAGTCAAAGCCAGTGCGGTCTTCAGCGCCCCCCCCCCCCCCGCAGGTTAACACCCCCCTAGGGTTAACATCCCTCCCACTAGGGGTGTTAGCCCTAGGGGGGGGATGTTAACCCGTGGGGGAGGAGCTCCAGGGGGTGAAATGCCTATGAATATTTAATGAGCGCTCATTAAATATTCACTGCGCTGGGTCCCCTCATTGGCTGGGTCCTAAATACCGATTCAGACCCGATTTTGGTGCAAAAATACCGGATCTGAAACGGGTAGGAGCCTCCAATTTAACCGTTTAGCATAAACTGCTTTTTTAAAACGGTAAATGGGTTCTGCACCTTTCAGACCACACAGATTACCTTTTAAAACGGCTAAAAACCGGCAAAATACCGTTTTTTAAGTGCGGTCTGAAAGGGGCATCTGAGGCTGGACAGCTCCTTAACCCTTTACAGGGTGGTTGTGACCACAGTAATATAGCACTCTCTGGTGGAACTAACTCTATTTCACCACACATCCTTTATTGATATTGCACCAAAAGGGATCTGCAGCGCCTTAAGAAGTATACAAACAGAGACAGTGGACATAAACAAGAAAAAACTGCAAACACACTACAAAACATTGCAGAACATGGATATAATAAACTATATACAGTGCACTGTTGCCAATGGCTGAGCATGGCGGTTTGGTGCCATTGTTAGTGGTGGTTTAAGGTTGGGACAGAATAGCACAGGAGGGAGGAGGGCCCTGCCTGTGACTGTTTATAATCTAGAGACAGGATTGGCACAGAGGAGGGAGGAGCTTGCAGCAGTGAGTTAGGATGAGAGGAGGTAGGCTCAAATAGAGAAAAGGATCGGCCACTGTTCCAGGGCCTGTGTTGCTTCCTTGCCTCCAGACTATCATTTGCTAGCCGGTCTCTGCATGGTAATAGATGCCCCTTACAGTGACTTGACCGATATTCCTTGAAAAATTGCACATAGAAATAAAAACCTGTAACACTATTGGAAATTCACGCGCTGATTGTTTTCAGTCTTGTTCCACCACGCGGCTGGGATTACTCAATGTGTCACCTCCTCTGGCTCTGCTGCAATGTTTGTTTTCAGTAACCTAATTCCTGCTGTCCCAGAACAATATACTTTATGGTTACACAAATCATTATATAACTGTTTCCGGAGTATAGCGGAGGGACCACACCTGGTATTGTGCAGTGCACGCATCTATGTGCATCTACAGAGCGAGTTACATTATATTAGTAAGAATGTTACAAGCTATGAAAATATCATCAAATAGACAAGGACCGAATTCCTGGAAGAAGTAAGACGTTTCCTTACAAGAGAATTAAAATGAAATGAATTAAATACACTGGGGGAAATGTACTAAAATACAAATAACTACGAATACGCCTATTCATAGCCATTTGTATAGGTATATGGCCATACATTTGTATTTCCAAATTTTCAAAGGCCAGTATACAGTACACCCATTTGTATGGTTTTAAGAGGCATATTCGTATTGGAGAACCACAAGTCTGCATGCTGGGACTTGTGGTTCTCCAAGTCCCTGCATGCGGTGCAGCCTTGCTGGGGCTTCTAACACAGAACACAATAGTATGTGTTCTTATTTTGTATCAGCCTGGTGCCACCGCCCTGGGGCACTGGGGACAGACCCAAACTTCAGCCTGAGCAGGGGTATCCCTTCATTGGGGGGTCCCCGCTCCCCGCGGGTTCCATACTTTGGCCGGGAGAAATAGTGGGAATAGCTTCCCCTGGCTGTGGCAGTAACCTGCTGGCTGTTTGGGTCCGGTGCTGGATACCAAAATACAGGGGAACCCTTGAGCCTGGTGTTGGTTTTAGAAATAAGGAGAACCGCATTATTTTTGGCTCCTGAATTTCTAAAACGAGGACCAGCATCTTTGAGCCCAGGGCTGGTAATCGCCAGGCAGTGGACCGCACGTTGGGTTTTCAATTATTTATATATTCAATCTTTTTTTACTTCCGCACTGCCTTTATGTCTACAAGTTATGTGGACATATACTTTTGGTGAGGGTCCTCTTGATCGCACTTCATGCACTTTATGTCAGGGTTGCCTACCCTCCCGGAATGGCCGGGAGTCTCCCGAAAATCGGGTCCCCCTCCCGCTGCCCCGTAAAGGTGGGCAACTCTCCTGGATTCAGGGGGACCCCCACTGCGCCCCCCCCCCCCCGATTGCGGCTGTCTCCCCCCGACGTCGCCATTTAAATGCCGCAAACCGCAGGTCTCAGAATAGGGGGTGGAAAAAAAATGTCCCAATCGCATCATTTTAGCCCCACCCCCTCCACAGAGATTCGTGAATTTGGCTATTTTTCATCCTGCTCAAGCCCCGCCCCCAGAACTGCTGCTGAAAGTCGCCTCTCCGGGTTTCTCCCGGAGAGGAGATTCTTAGAGTCGGCAGCCCTGCACTGTGTATTTTATGAATTTTATTGTTAAAAACTGTATTGCACCATATGCGTTTTTTCCCTGTATTGTACAGGTACCATCTTGGAATTGGAGGGAATCGATTCAATGGTGATAACACCGCTCCCAAACATACGTGAACTGTATACTGGGAGTGTATACAGCATTGAAGGGTACGAGTCCCATTGATATTTCCCAGGAGATATTATACCTGTGTACAATCTATCAAAACGGTATTACACTATTGTGGTCAATTTTCCTTTTCTTTTGAGGTACATTTTGTGAAACCAAAAGACAGAGGAAAAAGATCGCTATCAGCGCCAACGGATATTGGTATCTTCCTTCATTCTATCTGTGTATGAAGGGAGATTCATACTATAACCAGTGAATCCATTAGGCAGCCCAACTACAACACCATTTCTCTGTTCTAATGAAGTCTGCATGGATCTAACTGTTCTGTGGTATCTGAACAATGGGTCTACACCAAAAAGGTTGACATGCAAAAAGGTTGACATTCAAATAGGTTGACACAAGCATTAGGTCAACATGGGGAAGGTCGACAGTCAAATGGTCGACATGGGGTTTTTTTCACTTTTTTCGGAGCCGACATGTGCCGACAGGCGGTATTTCCTATCCTGCCATCCACTAGAGCGTGGCGGGAGAATAAGATTATGTGCCGAGTGTAGCGAGGCACCGGGCCCGAAGCATGGCGAGCGTAGGGAGCCATGCAAAGTTTTACTGTCCATGATGACTGTATTGACAGTTTGAATTTTTTTTTTAAAAACCCATGTCGACCTAATGCTTGTGTCAACCTATTTGAATGTCAACCTTTTTGCATGCCAACCTTTTTACATGTCAACCTTTTTGTAAGTTGCCTTTTTGAATGTCGACCTTCTTGTTTGTCAACCTAATGGTTGTCAAACTTTTTGGTGTAGACCCCTTGTCCCACTGATCCGTGCACGCTGATGATTCGTAGTCATATTTGGCGACCAAATACGAATGGATACGGCCGTCTACGCCAAAATATAAATCTTGTGAATATGGCAGATTAGTAAATTTTCTCGGTACTGGTTTAGTTTCATGGCGGCAGATATACCGCATGCGATGCCATCGGATGAGATTCTGTACCTGTTCATAACCCCACTATCCACTACGCATGGAGTTGATGTTATATAGTGTGGCGGGTGCAGCGAGGCGAGTGTAGCGAGGCCTGCGAGTGGACGCGGATTACTTTACATGTATTCCGTGGCAAGCACAGCGAGCCCCGCAAGGGGACGCGGAATACCTGTGAAGTTATGCACGTCCGCTCGCTACACTTCGAGCTCGGTGGCTCGCAGGGCTCGCTACACTATATAACATCAACTCCATGCGTAGTGGATAGTGGGGGTATGAACAGGTACAAAATCTCATCCGATCACATCGCATGCAATTTATCTGCCGCCATGAAACTAAACCAGTACCATTTTCTCTATTCACGAGTCATATTTTCCCCAAAATAATTGAATTTTCTCTTCAGGATTTTACAGTAGAACCCCCCTCCCCCCCACCCCCCAAAAAAAATATATATATGTAAAGAAATTTTTTTTAATGGGCTACAAAGTTAAAAAATAAATAAAAACTCGCTTCTCTTCAATTGTTGGATCTAAGAACCGGTCTAGCACTCCCACACTGCTTTCCATTCTCCTCCTGGATTTGGTCTACAGCATGATGGTCGACAGTCATTAGGTCGACACCATTAGCTTGATATGGGAAAATGTCGAAATGGATCTAGGTCGACAAGGGGAAAGGTCAACATGGTTCTAGGTCGAAAGGTCATTAGTTCAACAGTGTCTAGGTCGACAGTCTGTCACTGTTTTTTGAGCCAACATGTGTGTGGTGGGAGAATAAAATAGCGCATAGTGAGCGCAGCGAGCGATGTGAGGGGATGTGGTGCACTTTAAACTGTGTCCAAGTCAACTGTGTTGACATTCAGGTAAAAAAAACAGTGAAAAACCCCATGTCGACCTTTTGACTGTCGACCTAGACATTGTCGAACTAACGACCTGTCGAACTAATGACCTTTTGACCTTTTCCCACATCGACCTAGACCCATGTCGACATTTTCCCATGTCGACCTAATGACTGTCGACCATAATGCTGTAGACCAAATGACCCCAACCCTCTTCATGTTTAGCTCGTCTCTCCCCACATACTGTATGGCCTGATTGAGGGTTTCACGCAAGTCGGCCACACATATCATGTGGTAACATGTGGTTGGTGGTGCTGTCACTGCACAGACATGACATTGCAGCTATAGGCACCTGCTTGTACAGTGATCCTAGGACGCAGCATCGGATCACTTGCTACTCTACTGACTGTGATCCGATGCTGGGGTTCAGCAAGCCGGCCGACGCAACTGCTACAGAAGCCATCGCCGCCATTTGTCCCTTTGCCCAAATGAAAGCAAACTGTCAATCACAAGTCTGCAGCCATAGTACGTCCAACGAAACAAGAAGCCTTGCGGCACATGTGCAGTGCAGGTCTGCCGGATGGCCAAGCTACCGAACATTTAGGTGATGCTATGCCATCCGGACCAGAATCAGGCTCATTGGGCCTAATTCTGAAATGGTCACAATGATTGTGATGTTGGAGGCGCAGTTTGTTTGTTTTCTACTGCGCAGGAGTCTAATCTGCACTGTGCATTCCCCCAAAGTCTGTGCACACAGAGAGTCGCAGGTGCAACTGACGCGCAAGGTCTCAGAAATGTATAAAAATGTATTGGGCGTTCTGGAGTGGCGACTGGAAGGCGACTATGGAGACACAGGGAGATGTTTTGGGCGTGTTATGGGAGTGACACTGATAGTGGTGTACAAGCCATTTTGACCCGGTTAACCATTTCACCCTGTCAATCTTCGGACCTTGTTGACTTGTTTATCATTTGAGGTCGACCTTATAACTGTCTATATTTTATTGTCTATAACTGTCTATATTTTATTTTCTATAACTGTCTATTTTTCTTTACAGTAATTCTGGGAATTTTCAACATTCTGAAACAAAGGGGGACCCACAATAAGTTTTCTTCTCCCGCCCTATGAAAGGAGCTGGATTTTGGAAACTTTAGGTCCTGCTGCCCCGAGCTTTCTCGCCCCGCTCCTCGGATGAGCTGGCATTAAGCTTCAATAATGAAGATGAGCTGAGTATATGTTTCTCATCCGTTCCCAAAGTTATTGGCTCACATTAGGCAGAGACCGTATTTATGAAACAATATTTGCAGCTAAATCTCAGAAAACATCCTTTTTCGGGGGTTAGCTGCAAATATTAAGTATCACCCTAATGTACCAAAGGGGCACCGCAGCAGGAATCTCCAATCTGAACTCTGAACTGCCGCCAGGGCAGTGAGGTCAGTGGGGGGGGGGGGGGGGGTCGGCACAGACCCCCCCCAGCTTCCGGCTCAGCAGATGGCAGGAAGGGGCTCCTTTTGCAGTGCTTTACAGAGAATATTTGAACACTCACATCAGTCCCTGCCCCAGTGGAGCTGACACTCTATATTCCCTACCATTAACCAGACATTCTAGGGTTAATTTAGTTGGGAGCCAATTAGCCTACCAGTATATTTTGTACTGTGGGAGGAAACCGGAGTACCTGGAGGAAACCCACGCAAGTACAGGGAGAATATACAAACTCTGCACAGTTAGAGCCATGGTGGGAAACGATCCCATGACCTCAGTGCTGTGAGGCAGTAATGCCAAATATTACCCCATCCGTGCTGCCCTGTTTTGATAACATGCATTGCCCTATTTTCTGACACTTTTGTCCTCCGCCTTAAGTGTCATACTCACTGCCCCTCTCTCCTTCACTCCCCACATACAGGTTATCTTCCAGTTTTGACATTTCCACCTCCACAACATCTGACATCCGGATCTTCCTTATGCCTGATGCATCCAAAACTGTCATCCACGTCATTTCCTGTCTAGACTACTGTATTCTCTGGCCACGCTAACTGCTGGCCCGCCCCTACTTCAATGTATCCTTAATGCTGCTACAGGGCTCATGATTTATTTGGATCCACTCAGCATCCAGTTCAAGTTCTGCACATATAAATCCCTGCAGATACACTTCCCTGTAGCTATGTACATGCTGCGCTCCCCTGACAGATGCTAGAGGTCCAGCATTTTGTCCAACAAGACGGCGGCCATTTTTGGAGGGTCGTTTTAGCAGATTCCATCCAGACCGCATAGAATCCGCAGAGGCCCTGTACCCCCATTACACCGGCTCCTCCCACCCCTGCTTGTACTGCAGTATTATAGTCACACCACTGGCTCTTCATCCAACATCCACTTCGCCTCCACCTCCAGTCATTATTCACTTTATTTTAAATCAGATTACATTTCTTTTTTAAACTGTTATTTTTTGAACAATAAATTCTGTAACAAATATAAGAATCCTAAAAAACTGGCACGCTGCATACATTGATTTATTACATACAGAGAGGTTCAGCGCCGGGGCTTGACAGACTACTCCGCTGGTGAGCCGACGCTCCATCTGACTGGGAGGCGCGCGTGTCCCAGCCCGTCCTACCGTGCGGGCTGGGACACAAACTCTGCCCGTCTCCACTTCAGGGGGATGGGCAGGGTTAGGGGGGGGGAGCGGGGAGGTGGGGGATGGCGTTGGAAACTGACGGGGAGAAGCTCCGGTTGAAGGGGATGCACGTGCATCTCGTGTGCGCGCATTCACTTCCGGTGGCTGGCAGGGGCTGGCGGCTGGCGATCCGACCGCCAGCCCCTGCAAAGATTAGAAGCACTGCATCTGCATGCGCAGTCTAATGCCAGGCAGCATCTGTTCGCTACCCCGGCATGAGACTCTGCGCAGCCCCACCGCTGCTCCTCCGCCGCCAGCCCCACCGCTCCCGGTGGCACTCCTGCACCTCTGCCGCCCCACCTGGACAAACCCACTACCACTACCCAATCGATTCCTGGGATTGAATAAATGCCCGGTATTGGCATCCCTAGTTATATTGGAGATGCTTGAATGTTAAACCCTCACTTAAGTATTGTGGAAAACAACAGACAAAGGCTGCAATATGTTGTACAATGTTGACAAGGAAGATATTTTTAATTTAATGTTCTTGTTATAATAGTTTTCATTGTTCAGATAATAGTCCTATTGTTTTCATATGTTCTGTTAACGACTCTGGCAATAAACCAAGTGGTTTGACAGTTAAATGTCTTCGAATTGTATTAACACAAGAGTTCTTCATTCAGGAATGTTTACTTCAGTGCTAAGAATAATTAGATATCCTAAAATGTGCCGCTTCCAGGAAGGAGTAAGGGATGTGATGAGGACGTCAAAAATGACATTTAAAAATAATTACCCATCATTAAAGGAGCAACATATGAAAAGTGATGCGTTTTAATAGTTGAACTACTAGCGTGTTCTTACATACAATGAAGAACGTACAGTAACCAGAGGAAACCTGTTATATAGTTTACTTATTTAGTAACAATAGAATAAAGGAGCCCATACACGGTCCGTTGTGTATGGCTCCGTTTTGTACTATGCGATGCACGCTCCCGCGCATCACATAGTACGGTACAAAAAGTATGTGCTGCACATACTTTTTGTACTAGCTAAACATCAGATCGGATCGCAGTGCATGCACACTGCATGCACTAGGGATGCGATCCGATCCGATGCGTGCTGTTTAAGCACACAACGGATCCTATTAACGGACTGTGTATGGGGGGCTTAACATTAGTACATAGATTAGTATTGTATTGCTGTAGCGCACATGGAGGGGGGGCTCCCAGGGCTGGGAAGGGGCAACCAATCAGCACTGCAGGCTGGAAAGCAGAAAGAGACTGTTGCACTCTGATTGGGGGATAGCGCCACCAACACGAGAGAGAATGCATGCATGATATTATAAAACCTTGTGGTATTTTGCCATGATTCATGAGTCAATGGGGAGGAAAGGGGGCCAATATGACGAGATTCCACTGTAGCACATTAATACTGTTAGCTATGCCTCCATCCCGATAGACCCAGCAAATTGCAGCATTTTGCCACGTTTAGGGCGGGACTTAGTAATATTGTATTTTTGAAACACCCCCCCCCCCCCATAAAAATACTGCATTTAATTAATCAAACAATGCCTCTGCAGGGTAATTAAACCAGATGTAAATAAGTATTCTGCACTATAGAGTGCCCGGTGGCAGTGGGCGAGTTCCAGCTAAGTCTGAAGCTAAATAAGGGTTTGCCATACATGCCCATCATTTTGCCACTAGATATGATATACTGTACATTATATCTCCCACCTAAAGTAAAGCCTCTGTGCAGAGGTGTTAGTATAGGCAAGATGGGTCTGTGTATTACCCCAGGCTGAAGGGTTAGTAGAGATGTTGGTACTTGTGTATTTTGGCGGCGCCCGATTTGTGCATCGTACGATGATCGTATCGCATCGCATGCCATGTACCCGATGGCATGCGATGCGATGCGACACGATTTTGACCCCCTATAAGATGAAAAATCGTATAAGCACCCTAAAGGGTGCTTTTGAGCACCCTAATGGGTGCTTACAGTGTTAAATGCACCCCCACGCCACCCCCCCCACTATAAACGTGAACCCGAAGCGTGGCGAGCGCTGCGAGCCCGCGAGCGGCGTCGGTACGTGTCCTACGACCTTTTCATACCCCCACTATCCACGTCGGCGTGGAGTTGAGAATAGATTAGTGTGGCGAGCGCAGCGAGCCACCGAGCCCGAAGCGTGGCGAGCGCAGCGAGCCCCGGGAGGGGACGCGGATACCTTCACAGGTAAACGCGTCCCTTCGCGGGCTTCACAGGTATCCGCGTCCCCTCGCGGGGCTGGCTGCGCTCGCACACTTCGGGGTCGGTGGCTCGCTGCGCTCGCCACACTAATCTATTCTCTTCTCCACGCCGACGTGGATAGTGGGGGTATGAAAAGGTCGTAGGACGCGTACTGCCGCCCCTCGCGGGCTCGCTGCGCTCGCCACGCTTCGGGTTCACGTTTATAGTGGGGGGGTGGCGTGGGGGTGCATTTAACATTGTAAGCACCCATTAGGGTGCTTAACATTGTATAAGCACCCATTAGGGTGTTTATACAATGTTTAATCGCATCGCATCCCATCGTATGGCATTGTATGCCATGTACAATGGCATACAATTTGAAAATTGTATGCCATCGTACACTAACCACCGAAATCGCGTCGCATCGCATACCATCGCATGAGTTATGGTATACGATGCGATGGGCGCCGCCAAAATACACAAGTACCGAGATGTTTAAAAAATGTATTTCTGTGACCGGACGCCTGCCCTTATGCTCTGGCTATGCCCTTCGCGGTCCACAGATAGCGGTTCCTGGTCTCACGGGACCTGGCCAATAGGGGATTCCCTGTTACCATCAGTAACCGTCTGTTACTAACTCCGCCCACTATGCAGTGGGTGGGGTTATCGCTGCCTCCACCAGACGCCTCCTATGTGGCATCTGGAACCACGGATACTGACTCAGGCCCAACCGCTGGCACCTGAGTACTACCTGCTGTAGGGTGTGCGCCGACACGCTGCTGACACACCCCCGACTGGCCTCGCTTGGTTCCCCACGGGTCACGGACCAGGCCTCTGCTTTGGTAGCTGGCAGGTAGGAGGCTGGGAGGACGCTGGATACTTGTACCCAGAACAGCGGGAGAGCGGAACTAGTGCAATAATTCTGTTGGTCGCAAGATGAAAGTAGTCGTCTTGGGCAAAAGATGGTTTATTGCCAGTAGATCTGAAGAGATCTCGTCTCCTATCATAGGAGGCACAGCATACAGATGTTACAGCATTCAGATACAGGCAGAAGTACCAATACTTGGGCTCACAGGCCCTGTTTAAATAGACAGAAAACACACTGCATTCAGTGGCGTAGCTACGTGTTGGGCGCCCCCCCCGCCGTTAGGGGGGGGGCACCCATACCCACCCCCCGCCGCCGCCGCCCCGTCAAGCACCCCCCCCCCGGCCGCCCCGTCGCCTATGCTAACCCCCTCCCCCGCAGTCTTACCTATCGCGCTGCGCTGGTCCCGGCGGCTCCGTTCTTCTGCTGAGGACCACCACAAAATGGCCGCCCCCATACAGCAGACAGTTTCAGAGAACAGTGTGCTATATGGGGGCGGCCATTTTGTGGTGGTCTTCATCAGAAGAACGGAGCCGCCGGGAATAGCGAGATACGTAAGTCTGCGGGGGATTGGGGGGGGGGTAACTATAGCACCGCAGCCCCCGGCGCCCCCACATGCAGAGCGCCCCCCCGCGGTGGCGGGGGCTGCGGTGCTATAGTTACGCCCCTGACTGCATTGTCAGATCCTCCCCCATACATTTATGATTTGCATATCAATCTGACATCTTACTTCCAGTGCATAACGAACCAAGATTACATACTACAAAGGATGAGTCCAATTTCTTTAGAATATATAACTTCCAGGAACGGGGGGAGATTATTTGATTTATCTCCTGGACATGATTACATAAAGAAACACAAATGTCTGCTTTAGCAATACTGTACCTCGCACACAGGATGGCATGGATTCAGTGACCCATTACATACACACGTTTCCTTATTATCACCTTTACACAGGAGGGCTTCCGACACAGAGCTTACTCCCTGCTGTGTATTGGACACTCACAGACCTTCTGCCAGGAGAAGGCTGTTTAGCATCTAATTTCCTTGTCACAAAGGGCCTTATTCTGATCGGTGCGGATATTCCCGCATGCGGACGGACCGCCGATGTTGATCGTCTGCGCATGTGCAGAGGTCACTCTGCGCATGTGCAGGCGATTTCGCCGCACGGATTCTTTATACGCCGCACAGGGGGCGTAGAGGGGCGTGAGGGGCTACTTAGCCTCATTACCCTATGCATACGCCCCGCGTTTCATGGGCGTTCCCATGCAAACGCGGGGCGTATGCATGGTAATGAGGCCGTGACGCGTGGGTACGGGGCGGGCATCTGACATCGCCGGATGTCAGCTGCCCTCCCCCATACATGATTTCACACGGACAAGTGTCCGTGTGGTCTTGTGTTGCGGGAGCTGGTGGAGCGTGCGGCCCTGCATTCGATGTTCGGCGACCATCGAATGCAGGGGCTGCTCCCAAGACGGAGGAGGCGTATCCCCGTCCAATTTCATGCGGATCGCCACATATCCGCGTACAGACGGCAGGTGGCGATCCGTATGGAAGGCGGGGATTCGCCTGCACGGTTGCGGCCGCATATTCTGATCGGGCCGCACCGATCAGAATAAGGCCCAAAGACTGATAAATTCCTTCCTCCAGAAATGTACAAAGTGCATTGTAAGTGTAGAATGCATTCCTCAATATTCAATACAATATACACAATATATGATGCCGTCCTAGCTCAGTGCTAAACATATATTTCATAAATACATACCTTATTCTGCTTGGAGCGTCCGGGCCGTACGCGTACGTCCCGGGGTTTTTCACGATCTGCGCATGTGTAAATACGCTAATGCGCCGGCGCGAGCACTCCACAACGCTTACGGCCGGTGTCTCAACGTGCGAAAAAACCTGTACGCGAGCGTACGGGTAATGGGGCGGCATAGGGGCGTGCTGATGGGAGCGGCCGAAATAATGAGGGAAAATGGGCGTAAATATGGGCGTACACGGGGGTGTGCACCAGAAATGAGCGGTGCTACTACCGCACGATCGACTGAGGCACCGTTCGTTTCGGACACCAAACAGGCGGCCGCCAACCGCCAGCTAAAACCACTCCTACAGATACCGCTTGCCAGCGTGCGCCTGAGTTGGCTAATTAACGCTGATTAGTACTCAAACACATACACCTGAATGTAATAAGCAATGCTGCAGTCTATTAACTCCAAACCATGATTTCACTGCCTGCAAGCCACACATGCAGCACGCAAACACATTGGAAGCTTATGTTTCTATACTTCTCCACATTTAAAGGTTTGTTTAATTTAAGGTAAGAATCTTTTTATACGCTAAGGTAGGTATTTGATAAACAGACACATTCACTACCTGCTTTCATAGACTTTACGCAGTAGCACACTCAATCTACACAAGTCGACATGTGTCAACGTGTTCACTCTAATACTAACATAGGTTTTGTATTTAGGATACAATAACATAAACCACATCTAACACCTACAAAGGATGTTTCAGCAATGTTTGAAGCCCATGACCACTATTTTCCACACAATCTTTGTATAGTACCCAAAATTATGACCTGTACCACTATCTCATCTGCTATGATTTGGATTTGACTACACTCTGGATGTAAGATGCCACCAATCACATTATTGCACTCTCATCTCTCTAACAAAGGATTCCTACATCTGCTTATGACACTGTCAAATCATATATATTTTAAAAGTTATGCATGTTTGTTCACAAGCTAATTTATCATGTTTGGCCCATTCACACATCTTTTTTTAGGGAGGACACATATGCATTCCTACACAAATGTACCTTTTCACCCTTGTTTGTCTGCCTCACCCACTCCATGAGGAAAGCATTGTTCTGGACCTGCTTTTACCTACTACTGTAGGAGCTACCTCACCTGCACACAAACTGCTTTCTCACCTATTAAGTTGCTCTGCACATGTGCTGACACAAACTAATTAGCAGGGAAAAGTTGGATAGGAACATGGGAATGGCCATAGAGAGGGTTACACATGGGAAACTTCCACCACACTTCAACAAATGTTCAAAAATACCCTGGTCAGTAAGTACACATAAATCTAGTATTTGTTTCACACAAGAAATTACACATACCACAATTTAGATGTAATTTGTAAAATAAATTTATTTGCTGTTCAGCATCACAGCTTGACACTTTAATGTGAGAAATCAAAAAAACAAATAAAATAGACACACAAATAATAAAACAGCCAGAACAAGAGGTTGCATATCTCCAAACATGTGTTACCCTGCAAATGCAATGGTGAAAGAAATGGGGACACCAGAATACGTACTGCAACAACCAGGGTGAATACTAAGCAAGATACACACCACCAAAAAAAAAAACCTGCATTTGTAGAGGTCAAAATACGAACTTTCATGGCCATGGCACGCAAATGGATCGATGGGCAACTCAGGAAGCGGATGTCCAGTGCAATTTAAACCTTTGGCCTCCAACCACAGAGGAAGTGAACCAGGTCTCATTTGGGCCCTTTTTTGCCCCTTTTAGATGGGGCCTTGGGGACAGGGGCCTTTGGGTCAGCTGGCTTTCGGCGTCTTCCCCTAGTCGCCACAGGAGGGTCAGCCGAGGTGGAAGGTTGGGGAGCAGCTTGGGGTGGGGCAGCAGATGGGGGATTGTCCCTTAG
This sequence comes from Crinia signifera, assembly GCF_055691185.1. NCBI lineage: Eukaryota > Metazoa > Chordata > Amphibia > Anura > Myobatrachidae > Crinia > Crinia signifera. The sequence goes on along the minus strand of NC_139219.1, from coordinate 320,262,043 downwards.
GGACCTGGCGGTGGACAGCTGCTCCGCAATAAGTTCATTCTGGCGGCTGAGGTGTTGGCCAATGCTTAGCATGCCAGCCGCCAGAGTTTCATTAATGCGGTTCAACGCCTCAACCTGCAGCTGGTTTGTGGCCTTCCACTCCGCCAGAAAATCCGCCACCTGCTGCTGACGGATCGCAGCATCCACCCCTTGCTGCTCGATCCTGTCCAGCGTCACCAACAGGCTCTCACTCAATGTCTCCTGTGGCTGGGGCTGGGGGCGACGTCTTGCTGTAGGCTGGACCACCTGCTCCACCTGTGGCTCTGCAGAGGAAGATGCTGCCGGTACATCCTGACTTTCTGCTTCTGCTAGGATAAGAATTGAAAACAATGTCACCATCACATACGCAATAAAAAATATCTTTCTAAATACAATGCATTACTGTGACTTACCATCAAAAGCAGCAGCAAAGACCTCCGCCGGGAGCTCACTGTCCATATTGGAGATCCCCCTGATCTCCCCCACATCGATGACATCACAGGAGTCCAGCTCCAGGGGGGTAAACTCCAAATGGTCAGGCATAGGACCGCTCCCGGTGGACATGCTGTGGTTGTACCGGTCAGTCATCTTCCTCTTCAGGGCACTTTTGAAGTCAGTCCACCTACAAGTTTAAAAATACAAATATCACCATGAGATATGTGCACCACTGTGCTACGTGTAGGCTTACCACCTAGTCCCTTTAATTCCGGACACATGTTACTTACACAGGTTCTGTGGCAGTTTAAAATTAGGTGAAGTGGAGTCTTGAAGTCAGCCAGCCACAGAACCTGTGTAATTAATATGTGTCCGGAATTAAAGGGACTAGGTGGTACCCGTAGCTACGTGACATTTCCTAGTGTGGGTGATCTTCTGTTTTTTTGCCATGTGTGGCCAAATAATTCTTTGATGGACAAAACCATGTGCACTGCAGGTGAGGCAGGTGTAAAACCCCACCCAAATCGGATTATCTCTGCACAAGTAACACCTGCCTCACCTGCAGTGCACATGGTTTTGTCCATCTAAGAAATATTTGTCCAGAAAGAGTGAACTAGAATAAGGGCCTCAGTTCCTGCTGGAGACTGCTGAAAAATTGCCCTGACAAACACACTAACCTTTTCTTCACCGCGTCCCAAGTTCTGACCACTGGGGCCACCTGGTTCACTTCCTCTGTGATCTTGTCCCAAAGGTTTCGCCTTGCACTGGCACCCGGCCTCCTGGTTGCCAATTCAATCCATTCGCGTGCCCTGGGCACGAGAATTCGCATTTCGGCCTCTACAAATGCAGGGTTTCTCCTTCTGGTGGTGGTATCCTGCTCAGTCATCACCCTAGATGTTGCAGCACGTTTTCTGGTGGCCCCAGTTCTCTCACCATGCACCTGCTGGGTCACACCTGTTTGGAGAGATGCAACCTCTTGTTCTGGCTGGTTGCTTGGCCCTTGTGGAGCTGGTGGAGGTTCACCAGGGCCTGTTACTGAGGGGCCCGCTTGATCTTGCAGGCGACTCCTCTCTTGGGCCCTCCTTCTCCGCTCCTCTTCCCTCTTCTGTAATGCTTCAAGCATGGATTCTGCTTGTGCTCTCTGCAGAGCGTCCTCTGCTGCTGAATCGTCAGAGTCAGACATGTTTGCAGCAATTGTGGGCTGCATCTGACTGAATATTTATATGTTAATCTCCCGCCACGAACAAGGGGGCGTATATTTTTTCCCGCAAGGTAGATGCAAATTTACGCCGATATTTCCCGCCGATAATTGCCGCTTAAATTACGCAGGTCTCAATGCACCTGATTAATCACCCGTATATGTATATACACAGGTTGTGGAGCATTGTGGGCTACATCGTGAAATGTGTGCACCTGTCATTCCAATGATGAGTGTTGTCAGCTGGTATCTGTTGGAGTTCGTGTATGCTTTGTGAGTCACATTTCAAAACATCACGTTATCATGCTTGCCTTGCATATGTAATGTGTATGAAATTGTCATACAGCAACATGTTGCATTGTGGCCCTTTAAGCAGCGTAGTTATAAGTTGAGGGTTGCGTGTATTATTTTCCGCCTACTAGATATACAGTACTCCTCCCCATGCATATCGGTGTATCGTGCCCCCTTTAAGCAGCGTAGTTATAAGTAGAGGGTTGCGTTTATTATTTTCCGCACACTGTAAATACAGTACTTCTCTCTTCATTGAATGCATGCTGTTGGTTGTGGTGTGTGTATATCGGAACGGTCCGCGTAAGTTTCTATTCGCATCCAGTTTGTTAATATAAGAGGGATTAATAAAGTTAATACCAAACAAACAATTTTTTCGACCAATCAGCAAGCACCAAAAGTGATATATGTACCTGCAATTAATAACTGCGCCATTGCCAATATGACTTCTACAAGAGCCAGGCCCTTTTCTACATCAGAGCTTTTGGCCCTGGTGGAAGTGATGGATCGTCACCTGGGGCCCAGGGGCCCATATGTATCTAATGCGGACAAGCGGCGGGCGTATAATGCTGCCCGCCGCCTGATATTTTCCACAACCGGCGTCCGCAGAAGCCTGGGCCAGGTTGAGCGGCGCTGGTCCGACCTGCGCCGGCGGCAGCCGGTTCTACTCAGCAGCCTTCGCCGCCATATTGCGCGATGTAAGTTTTGATTACTAGTATGTCAGTGTTTTTTAGCAATGTTTGGTGTACTTTTTATAAATATGTTCCTGAGTATGGGGGTGTATATGGGTGTATAGGGGGTGTATATGGGTGTATAGGGGGTGTATATGGGGTGTATATGGGGGGTATATGGGGTGTATAGGGGGGGTATATGGGGTGTATAGGGGGTGTATATGGGTGTATATGGGGTGTATATGGGTGTATAGGGGGTGTATATGGGGTGTATATGGGGGGTATATGGGGTGTATAGGGGGTGTATATGGGTGTATAGGGGGTGTATATGGGGTGTATATGGGGGTATATGGGGTGTATATGGGGGGTATATGGGGTGTATAGGGGGGGTATATGGGGTGTATAGGGGGTGTATATGGGTGTATATGGGGTGTATATGGGTGTATAGGGGGTGTATATGGGGTGTATATGGGGGGTATATGGGGTGTATAGGGGGTGTATATGGGTGTATAGGGGGTGTATATGGGGGGTATATGGGGTGTATAGGGGGGTGTATAGGGGTGTATATGGGTGTATAGGGGGTGTATATGGGGGGTATATGGGGTGTATATGGGGGGTATATGGGGTGTATAGGGGGGGTATATGGGGTGTATAGGGGGTGTATATGGGTGTATATGGGGTGTATATGGGTGTATAGGGGGTGTATATGGGGGGTATATGGGGTGTATAGGGGGTGTATAGGGGGTGTATATGGGGGGTATATGGGGTGTATAGGGGGTGTATATGGGTGTATAGGGGGTGTATATGGGTGTATAGGGGGTGTATATGGGGTGTATATGGGGGGTATAGGGGGTGTATATGGGTGTATAGGGGGTGTATAGGGGGGGTATATGGGGTGTATAGGGGGGTATATGGGGTGTATAGGGGGTGTATATGGGTGTATATGGGGGGTATATGGGGTGTATAGGGGGTGTATATGGGTGTATATGGGGTGTATATGGGGTGTATAGGGGGTGTATATGGGTGTATATGGGGTGTATATGGGTGTATAGGGGGTGTATATGGGTGTATAGGGGGTGTATATGGGGTGTATAGGGGGGTATATGGGGTGTATAGGGGGTGTATATGGGTGTATATGGGGTGTATATGGGTGTATAGGGGGTGTATATGGGGTGTATATGGGGGGTATATGGGGTGTATAGGGGGTGTATATGGGGTGTATATGGGTGTATATGGGGGTATATGGGGGGTATATGGGGGTATATGGGTGTATAGGGGGTGTATAGGGGGGGGTTTAAGTAGTTGATCAGTTTTTGGGTGTAGGATATCAAATAGTTTGCATGATAAATGTCTGAAATTTCACAGCAATGATAATTGTGAAGGTTATGAGCATGACTAATGTGAATTTTGCTTTCCCCCTTTTTTATGAAACCCAATCTTCGATTTCTATGCCATCAACATGAACATTTCAGCACGGGCAAGGGCACGCATTCAAGCCCGGGACCAGGCAGCCGAGGAGGAGGAGGAAGAGGAGGAGGAAGAAGAGGAAGAGGAGGAGGAGGAAGAGGAAGAGGAGGAGGAGGAGGAGGAAGAGGAGGAGGAGGAGGAGGAAGAGGAGGAGGAGGAAGAAGAGGAGGAGGAAGAAGAGGAGGAGGAACAAGAGGAGACCCAGGGTGCAGTTTGCACCCACACCATTTCCCCATCCCCTTCCCCCTCCACAACCCCCACCCCCTCCACAACCCCCCCCCCTCCACAACCCCCACCCCCTCCCCAACCCCCCCCCCCTCCCCACCCCATTTCCAACCCCCCTACACCTCTCCACCACCCACCCCCAAACCTCTCCACTCCCCAGTCACACCCACTACCTCGGTCCAAACACCAGGACCATCCTCCTTGCTCCTGCCCCCCCCAACCACTCCACAGCCAACCAGCGGCGCCCAGGATGGCTCAAGTAGCCGTAAGTAAATAATGTGTCTAATGTTGACCTACACATTTCTACACATAAACAATCACAACAACCACATATGTGTATCCAACATCAACATTAGTTGCAACATATCACTGCAGGCCGACCATGAGGTGTGTCCTGTCCTTCTCCAGGAACAAGGCTCCCCTTGGTGGTTTTTTGGAGTGTGGCCATGCCTCACCCCTTGAATAATTGACATAACAGTACATCCAATGAGATATCCGACATTAGTGGTGTGGTAGTTATGTGGCTCCAGGTGTTGGGTAACTCCAGTTCCCAGCATGATGTGCAACACAGGGCCAGATTATAATGGAGGCGCAAGGGGTCAGTGCCCCTGGGACCCCCTCTAGCTAGGGGCCCCCTGTGGTTGTCATTTTTTTTGGTAAAAATAAAATGTTTAAGTTATGTTTTTTTTTTTAGCTAAATGTTTTGTGCATGGGTGGGGTAGTGCTGCAGCTTCACCTATCTGCCAATGTGACAATGATTTATGGTGCTGAGCATCGGGAGGCAAGGCACACTGATTGCACAAGTGTGCAGTGCATTTCTGGGAGTTGACTAAGTCCCATGACACTTTGCACCAGAGGACAGAGGCTGAGAAGTTTGTGCTGAGCTCTGATTGGTGGAGCTCATTACATGCTTCTAAGGTCCATGGAGAACAGCAGCAGCAGCTTAGTCATAGGAGGGTTTTTAATCAGAGGCAGCACTAGGACTGTGAGGTCTCCTCCAGAGTGAGGGCAAGAGGGACAAACACAGGCTTTTCATGTGGTATGGTGTCTATTATTATTCCGAGTGCCGCCAACCCCCTGTCTATATATATATATATATATATATATATATATATATATATATCCCCTGCAGGTAACCATTGACCAAGTTTATTCTGCCTTTACTCTATGTTTTGACAGTATAATATTCGCCCATGCAGTGTGCGGCCAGTAATGACAAGTGCAAGGGGGCCCCCCGCTCTAAAGTACCCCGGGCCCCCCAAAGGCTTAATCTGCCACTGGTGCAACTTAAATGTAGAGATTGTTTTGGTAATAGTGTGTGAGGCCATGCGGATGCATGCTTTACAAACATAGCTGTAGGCCTATAATTTGTACAGCAATGTCCTAAATTTAAAATAGTAAGGAGTGCTTAAGCCACAACAATGTCATAACCCTTAAATAGCACAGGCTAATTGTGAGGTTAGAGGAGAGTCCCCCCAAAACCAAAGTACCAATTGGGATACAGCATACATTCATTGATGAAGGAGTAATTGAATTAATGTTATTTACTATGTACAGTATGTGTGTGTTAACATATTATTTTTTAGTACTGTGTTTACAGCAGACCCATCTTCAATGTAGTTTACAAATGTATGTGGCCTTCACACATAACTCTGAACTTTTTATTATGTACAAATACAACAAACATTTGTGTATGTTATATATTATTTTTTTTTTTTTATCCCTTCACTACAGACACTGAACAGCAACAGGAGGAGGTCGCCAGAATAATGAGGGAAATTTTCCTGACCCTCCTCTATTTATTTATTCTTTTTGGGCAACTGGAGGCCCTCATTTAATTTATTTTTATCCCCCCCCCCTTATTATGTTTGTTACAAATAAAAGTTTCAATTCTGTTATAAATTGCCTGTGTTTTTACTAATAAATATGTTAGAGGGCTTGTAAGGGTAGGTACATACAGATGTGTACTGTACGTTATACTTGTAATTTGAGGTGAGGGGTAATGATTGATGTGTGAATGTGTGTGTTTTTGAGTAAAATAACACATAGTGAAAATGCATGAATGTTTAATGTTGTTCGATTAAAACATCACACATAACATCAGGGTAGGTATACATGTTACACATTTTGGACAAAGTAATTACGTACATAATTTTGTACATATACAGAAACACCAACATAACTTGATTTAAAAGTAACAGCAATATGGGGACACATAGATAGTGATTAAAATGCCACATTAGAACATAACAAATATACATGTAATGAGGGTTAAAATGTAGTTTTATTAGGTCTTTATTAAGGTAGACAATTGAGTTAATAGAAAACAATAAGTGAATAACAAATAGATTAATTAATCAATTGTCAGATTAGTAGTTGAGAGGCAAGATTTGCAGGTCCATATATGTGAAGGGTATGCCAGCGTGCACGGACGTACGCTCACTCTCACGAGCGGTGACATAAGCTGAGTTTTCCATTGAAAACAATAGGGACCCGTCCGTGCAAACTGGCGTACGCTCAGATCTCCGCAAGAAGGCGGTGGTGAGACGGAGGAAAGACGGCCGTAGACGGCGCCGTACGCTCAGTTGTACGCCTGTTGTAGGAGTGCAAGGGCTGGGCCGTCCGCGTACGTTGCCGTACGCTCATTTGTACGGCACTCCCCTTCTACGGTATTTCTGGCCGTACGTAAGCGGCTGATTTGTGGGTGGACTTAACCCTAACGGCCGCGTACGGCTAGCGTGCGGTAATGGCGAACGTACGCACGTTTGGCCGCTCCGATCAGAATAAGGCCCATAATGTGTGCCTGGTGCCCAGCAGCAGGCTTCATCTCACATCAGCACTGCAGGAGGGGTCCTGTCCCAGTTCAGTGCTGCTCATACAGTTTAAAACATGTCAAGTGCCCTTGTTCTGAATGATGGCAAAGCACGGAGAGTTAACCCCTTCAGTGCTGTGGCCGCCATTAACCCTGTGTGCCGGGCTCTCCAGCCACAAGGGTCAAAAGGGATAGAATCAGGCTGATTGGGGCGGAGCTAATGTCACATGACTTCCCACACACACACCTGGCCACGCATGCATTATCCCTGACACTCCCATATAACAGCCGCTCACCATGTAATGATTCCCCAGTGTGTGCAGTCTGTGCGTAGCCCAGGACATACTCAGCGGCTACCAAAGAATCAAGCTGGTCGGGGGCAGAGCTGACGTCACATGACTTCCACTATAACACCTGGGCACTCTGTACATTCCCTGACACTCCCAGATAACAGTTTCTCATCATAGAATGATCCACACTTGCCTACTTTGGAACACAAGTTTCAGGGAGATTATAGTTGGTAACAGAATTTTGGGTACTTGTGTATTTTGGCAGCGCCCCCGATGGCAGCCGATGGCATACGATGCGATGAGACGCGATTTTGACCCCCTATACGATCAAAAATCGTATAAGCACCCTAAAAGGTGCTTTTAAACACCCTAATGGGTGCTTACAATGTTAAATGCACCCCCACGCCTACCCCCCCACTATAAACGTGAACTATAAACGTGAATAAGCGTGGCGAGCGCACGCGGATACCTTCACAGCTATACGCGTCCCCTTGCGGGCTTCACAGGTATCCGCGTCCCCTCGTGGGGCTTGCTGCGCTCGCCACGCTTCGGGCTCGGTGGCTCGCTGCGCTCGCCACACTATTCTATTCTCAACTCCACGCCGAGGTGAATAGTGGGGGTATGAAAAGGTCGTAGGACGCGTACCGCCGCCCCTCGCGGGCTCGCTGCGCTCGCCTCGCTGCGCTCGCCTCGCTTCGGGTTCACGTTTATAGTGGGGGGGTGGCGTGGGGGTGCATTTAACATTGTAAGCACCCATTAGGGTGCTTATACAATGTTTAATCGCATCGCATCGTATGGCATCGTATGCCATGTACAATGGCATACAATTTTAAAATTGAATGCCATCCTGCACCGTCGTACGATATCGCGTCGCATCGCATACCATCGTATGCGTTATGGTATGCGATGTGATGGGCGCCGCCAAAATACACAAGTACCAAATTTTGCACAGTGCCCCATTGAAGGGGCGTGTCATGCTCCATTTAAAGGGCGTGGCTAGTTCCATATATGGAGATATTGGGAAAAGAGATTGTGAACGTTGCACCTAGAAGCGTGGGTGTGTACTGCTACATCTGAGAGGAATCTTGTAAAATGACTTAGATCCAAATGTAGATCAGACCAAAGCAGTTAGTAAGAGCTACTATACTTGGTAATGTGCTGGGAAATGGTGCTGATGATTCAATGTAACTGTATCTGTCTCTCATTCCTTTTTCCCCAAAAAATGTAACAGTGTAATGTGGGCTAGGTGACATGAGGGAGATTGCTAGACTAATGAGGGAGAGAGGGAGCTTGCTGATATGTCAGGGAGTCCCCTGCAGAAAGCAGGAGGGGAGGTTACTATAATGTAACAGTGTAATGTGGGCTAGGTGACATGAGGGAGATTGCTAGACTAATGAGGGAGAGAGGGAGATTGCTGCTATGTCAGGGAGTCTCCTGCAGAATGCAGGAGGGGAGGTAACTATGATGTAACAGTGTAATGTGGGCTAGGTGACATGAGGGAGATTGCTAGACTAATGAGGGAGAGAGGGAGATTGCTGCTATGTCAGGGAGTCTCCTGCAGAATGCAGGAGGGGAGGTAACTATGATGTAACAGTGTAATGTGGGCTAGGTGACATGACGGAGATTGCTAGACTAATGAGGGAGAGAGGGAGATTGCTGCTATGTCAGGGAGTCTCCTGCAGAATGCAGGAGGGGAGGCAACTATGATGTAACAGTGTGATGTGGGCTAGGTGACATGAGGGAGATTGCTAGACTAATGAGGGAGAGAGGGAGATTGCTGCTATGTCAGGGAGTCTCCTGCAGAATGCAGGAGGGGAGGTAACTATGATGTAACAGTGTAATGTGGGCTAGGTGACATGAGGGAGATTGCTAGACTAATGAGGGAGAGAGGGAGTTTGCTGCTATGTCAGGGAGTCTCCTGCATAATGCAGGAGGGGAGGTAACTATGATGTAACAGTGTAATGAGGGCTAGGTGACATGAGGGAGATTGCTAGACTAATGAAGGAGAAAAGGGAGATTGCTGCTATGTCAGGAAGTCTCCTGCAGAACGCAGGAGGGAAGGTAACTATGACGTAACAGTGTAATGTGGGCTAGGTAACATGAGGGAGATTGCTAGACTAATGAGGGAGCGAGGGAGATTGCTGCTATGTCAGGTAGTCTCCTGCAGAATGCAGGAGGGTAGGTAACTATGGTGTAACAGTGTAATGTGGGCTAGGTGACATGAGGGAGATTGCTAGACTAATGAGGGAGAGAGGGAGATTGCTGCTATATCACGGAGTCTCCTGCAAAATGCAGGAGGGTAGGTAACTATGGTGTAAGAGTGTAATGTGGGCTAGGTGACATGAGGGAGATTGCTAGACTAATGAAGGAGAGAGGGAGATTGCTGCTATGTCAGGGAGTCTCCTGCAGAATGCAGAAGGGTAGGTAACTATGGTGTAACAGTGTAATGTGGGCTAAGTGACATGAGGGAGATTGCTAGACTAATGAGGGAGGGAGGGAGATTGCTGCTATTTCAGGGAGTCTCCTGCAGAATGCAGGAGGGGAGGTAACTATGATGTAACAGTGTAATATGGGCTAGGTGACATGAGGGAGATTGCTAGACTAATGAAGGAGAAAAGGGAGATTGCTGCTATGTCAGGGAGTCTCCTGCAGAATGCAGGAGGGGAGGTAACTATGATGTAACAGTGTAATATGGGCTAGGTGACATGAGGGAGATTGCTAGACTAATGAAGGGAAGGAGAAAAGGGAGATTGCTGCTATGTCAGGTAGTCTCCAGCAGAATGCAGGAGGGTAGGTAACTATGGTGTAACAGTGTAATGTGGGCTAGGTGGCATGAGGGAGATTGATAGACTAATGAGAGAGAGAGGGAGATTGCTGCTATATCACGGAGTCTCCTGCAGAATGCAGGAGGGTAGGTAACTATGGTGTAACAGTGTAATGTGGGCTAGGTGACATGAGGGAGATTGCTAGACTAATGAGGGAGGGAGGGAGATTGCTGCTATTTCAGGGAGTCTCCTGCAGGAGGGGAGGTAACTATGATGTAACAGTGTAATATGGGCTAGGTGACATGAGGGAGATTGCTAGACTAATGAAGGAGAGAGGGAGATTGCTGCTATGTCAGGGAGTCTCCTGCAGAATGCAGAAGGGTAGGTAACTATGGTGTAACAGTGTAATGTGGGCTAGGTGACATGAGGGAGATTGCTAGACTAATGAGGGAGGGAGGGAGATTGCTGCTATTTCAGGGAGTCTCCTGCAGGAGGGGAGGTAACTATGATGTAACAGTGTAATATGGGCTAGGTGACATGAGGGAGATTGCTAGACTAATGAAGGAGAGAGGGAGATTGCTGCTATGTCAGGGAGTCTCCTGCAGAATGCAGAAGGGTAGGTAACTATGATGTAACAGTGTAATATGGGCTAGGTGACATGAGGGAGATTGCTAGACTAATGAAGGAGAGAGGGAGATTGCTGCTATGTCAGGGAGTCTCCTGCAGAATGCAGAAGGGTAGGTAACTATGGTGTAACAGTGTAATGTGGGCTAGGTGACATGAGGGAGATTGCTAGACTAATGAGGGAGAGAGGGAGATTGCTGCTATGTCAGGGAGTCTCCTGCAGAATGCAGGAGGGGAGGTAACTATGATGTAACAGTGTAATATGGGCTAGGTGACATGAGGGAGATTGCTAAACTAATGAAGGAGAAAAGGGAGATTGCTGCTATGTCAGGGAGTCTCCTGCAGAACGCAGGAGGGAAGGTAACTATGACGTAACAGTGTAATGTGGGCTAGGTAACATGAGGGAGATTGCTAGACTAATGAGGGAGAGAGGGAGATTGCTGCTATGTCAGGTAGTCTCCTGCAGAATGCAGGAGGGTAGGTAACTATGGTGTAACAGTGTAATGTGGGCTAGGTGACATGAGGGAGATTGCTAGACTAATGAGAGAGAGAGGGAGATTGCTGCTATGTCAGGGAGTCTCCTGCAGAATGCAGGAGGGTAGGTAACTATGGTGTAACAGTGTAACGTGGGCTAGGTGACATGAGGGAGATTGCTAGACTAATGAAGGAGAGAGGGAGATTGCTGCTATGTCAGGGAGTCTCCTGCAGAATGCAGAAGGGTAGGTAACTATAGTGTAACAGTGTAATGTGGGCTAGGTGACATGAGGGAGATTGCTAGACTAATGAGGGAGAGAGGGAGATTGCTGCTATGTCAGGGAGTCTCCTGCAGAATGCAGGAGGGGAGGTAACTATGATGTAACAGTGTAATATGGGCTAGGTGACATGAGGGAGATTGCTAGACTAATGAGGGAGGGAGATTGCTGCTATTTCAGGGAGTCTCCTGCAGAATGCAGGAGGGGAGGTAACTATGATGTAACAGTGTAATATGGGCTAGGTGACATAAGGGAGATTGCTAGACTAATGAGGGAGGGAGGGAGATTGCTGCTATTTCAGGGAGTCTCCTGCAGAATGCAGGAGGGAAGGTAACTATGATGTAACAGTGTAATGTGGGCTAGGTGACATGATGGAGATTGCTAGACTAATGAAGGAGAAAAGGGAGATTGCTGCTATGTCAGGGAGTCTCCTGCAGAACGCAGGAGGGAAGGTAACTATGATGTAACAGTGTAATGTGGGCTAGGTGACATGAGGGAGATTGCTAGACTAATGAGGGAGGGAGGGAGATTGCTGCTATTTCAGGGAGTCTCCTGCAGAATGCAGGAGGGGAGGTAACTATGATGTAACAGTGTAATATGGGCTAGGTGACATGAGGGAGATTGCTAGACTAATGAGGGAGGGAGGGAGATTGCTGCTATTTCAGGGAGTCTCCTGCAGAATGCAGGAGGGAAGGTAACTATGATGTAACAGTGTAATGTGGGCTAGGTGACATGAGGGAGATTGCTAGACTAATGAAGGAGAGAGGGAGATTTCTGCTATGTCAGGGAGTCTCCTGCAGAATGCAGAAGGGTAGGTAACTATGGTGTAACAGTATAATGTGGGCTAGGTGACATGAGGGAGATTGCTAGACTAATGAGGGAGGGAGGGAGATTGCTGCTATTTCAGGGAGTCTCCTGCAGGAGGGGAGGTAACTATGATGTAACAGTGTAATATGGGCTAGGTGACATGAGGGAGATTGCTAGACTAATGAAGGAGAAAAGGGAGATTGCTGCTATGTCAGGGAGTCTCCCGCAGAACGCAGGAGGGAAGGTAACTATGACGTAACAGTGTAATGTGGGCTAGGTAACATGAGGGAGATTGCTAGACTAATGAGGGAGAGAGGGAGATTGCTGCTATGTCAGGTAGTCTCCTGCAGAATGCAGGAGGGAAGGTAACTATGATGTAACAGTGTAATGTGGGCTAGGTGACATGAGGGAGATTGCTAGACTAATGAAGGAGAGAGGGAGATTGCTGCTATGTCAGGGAGTCTCCTGCAGAATGCAGAAGGGTAGGTAACTATGGTGTAACAGTATAATGTGGGCTAGGTGACATAAGGGAGATTGCTAGACTAATGAGGGAGGGAGGGAGGGAGATTGCTGCTATTTCAGGGAGTCTCCTGCAGGAGGGGAGGTAACTATGATGTAACAGTGTAATATGGGCTAGGTGACATGAGGGAGATTGCTAGACTAATGAAGGAGAAAAGGGAGATTGCTGCTATGTCAGGGAGTCTCCTGCAGAACGCAGGAGGGAAGGTAACTATGACGTAACAGTGTAATGTGGGCTAGGTAACATGAGGGAGATTGCTAGACTAATGAGGGAGAGAGGGAGATTGCTGCTATGTCAGGTAGTCTCCTGCAGAATGCAGGAGGGTAGGTAACTATGGTGTAACAGTGTAATGTGGGCTAGGTGACATGAGGGAGATTGCTAGACTAATGAGAGAGAGAGGGAGATTGCTGCTATGTCAGGGAGTCTCCTGCAGAATGCAGGAGGGTAGGTAACTATGGTGTAACAGTGTAATGTGGGCTAGGTGACATGAGGGAGATTGCTAGACTAATGAGGGAGGGAGATTGCTGCTATTTCAGGGAGTCTCCTGCAGAATGCAGGAGGGGAGGTAACTATGATGTAACAGTGTAATATGGGCTAGGTGACATGAGGGAGATTGCTAGACTAATGAGAGAGGGAGGTAGATTGCTGCTATTTCAGGGTGTCTCCTGCAGAATGCAGGAGGGGAGGTAACTATGATGTAAAAGTGTAATATGGGCTAGGTGACATGAGGGAGATTGCTAGACTAATGAGGGAGGGAGATTGCTGCTATTTAAGGGAGTCTCCTGCAGAATGCAGGAGGGAAGGTAACTATGATGTAACAGTGTAATGTGGGCTAGGTGACATGATGGAGATTGCTAGACTAATGAAGTAGAAAAGGGAGATTGCTGCTATGTCAGGGAGTCTCCTGCAGAACGCAGGAGGGAAGGTAACTATGATGTACAGTAACAGTGTAATGTGGGCTAGGTGACATGAGGGAGATTGCTAGACTAATGAGGGAGGGAGGGAGATTGCTGCTATTTCAGGGAGTCTCCTGCAGAATGCAGGAGGGGAGGTAACTATGAAGTAACAGTGTAATGTGGGCTAGGTGACATGAGGGAGATTCATAGCCTAATGAGGGAGAGAGGGAGATTGCTGCTATGTCAGGGAGTCTCCTGCAGAATGCAGGAGGGGAGGTCACTATGATGTAACAGTGTAATGTGGGCTAGGTGACATGAGGGAGATTGCTAGAGTAATGAGGGAGAGAGGGAGATTGCTGCTATGTCAGGGAGTCTCCTGCAGAATGCAGGAGGGGAGGTAACTATGATGTAACAGTGTAATGTGGGCTAGGTGACATGAGGGAGATTGCTAGAGTAATGAGGGAGAGAGGGAGATTGCTGTTATTTCAGGGAGTATCCTGCAGAATGCAGGAGGGGAGGTGACTGTGATGTAACAGTGTAATGTGGGCTAGGTGACATGAGGGAGATTGCTAGACTAATGAGGGAGAAAGGGAGTTTGCTGCTATGTCAGGGAGTCTCCTGCAGAATGCAGGAGGGGAGGTAACTATGATGTAACAGTGTAATGTGGGGTAGGTGACATGAGGGAGATTCGAAGACTAATGAGGGAGAGAGGGAGATTGCTGCTATGTCAGGGAGTCTCCTGCAGAATGCAGGAGGGGAGGTACCTATTATGTAACAGTGTACGGTGGGCTAGGTGACATGAGGGAGATTGCTAGACTAATGAGGGAGATAGGGAGATTGCTGCTATGTCAGGGAGTCTCCTGCAGAGTGCAGGAGGGGAGGTAACTATGATGTAACAGTGTAATGTGGGCTAAGTGACATGAGGGAGATTGCTGGACTAATGTAGGAGAGAGGGAGATTGCTGCTATGTCAGGGAGTCTCCTGCAGAACGCAGGAGGGAAGGTAGGCAACTATGGAATGATCCCCTAGTGTGTGCAGTCTGTGCGTAGCCCAGGACTTACTCAGCGGCTGTGATAGAATCAGGCTGATCGGGGGCAGAGCTGACGTCACATGACTTGTCCTCAAACGCTTGGGAACACCTGACTTTTCCCTGTCACTCCCAGAACAAAATGGCCGGTTGCCACCACAAAACGCCTTCCTGTCGATAACATTGCAGACAGCCAGCAGTAAAAAAAAAATTAGCCAGATTTTATCGCAGGATGGCTGTAGACATGCGCATTCTATCGATAATCACTCGGCCTGTGATTTCACAGCTGTGCGATCAGGACTGAATATCTCCCGATGTTCTGAGTTGTGCATGCTTTTTGTCCGGAACGTTGGGATAGTCGACATGGACAACATCTAAGTGTACCGCTGCACTCGGCACACACCGTAGTGGATGGTAGAGTATGAAATACCGTCTGTCAGCATATGTCGACCTAAAAAAAACGTGAAAAACTCATGTCGACCTTTTGACTGTTGACCTTCCCATTGTCAACCTAATGCTTGTGTCAACCTTCCAAACCTGACGACCTTAGCCATGTCGATCTTCATAGGGTCAACCCAATGACCTTCAACCATTCCAAACTTGTACAAACGCTCGTTGCTGTTGATCACTTATAGCAAATCTTTGCTGCAAACACTGAACCCTGCAGCATTTGGCTGCCACCTAGTGGCCATGGTGTGTATTGCGTAGATTGTCATCATTTTATAATAATTGCTATCAACTTTTATTTAGACAAAATCAAAAGTGGTCTCTAGCGCCAGACATAGAGGATAATAATAATAATAATAATAATAATAATAATAATAATAATAATAATAATAATAATAATAGCAATAAGGCTCATGCATGGCTGTACATAGATGGACATATTGTTTGTATAATATGCAAAAGAGAATATCCCACATTTGTGGGTGTGGCCTGGCAACTAGGTGGTGTGGCCATTATCACAGCACTTCCTACAAGGCTACGCATCCATTTTTGCTGCTGAGGGACAGACACCATTTACCATTGGTGGGGACCCTCCTGCCTGCTGTCACTTTAAGTGCGCTATTGGGGTATCCAGGCCACACATGTGCACGGTACGCTGTGCGCATGCTCCAGCCGCCTATAAGAAGACAGCCAGCGACCATGTGGGAGCGGTAAGCCAGCATTTTCTGGGAGTGCCCCAGAAAATACAGGCATTCCGTGGCCGTTTGGGGGAGAGGGCGGCTGACGTCATTATTATTATTTTTTTTTAGTGTTTTTTTAATGCATTTTTGAAAAAATATTTAAAAATACAGATCCAAAAATAAAATCAAAACCACAGGGTTGTCTTACACCTCTAGCTTCAGGCAGCTGCAGGGTTTGCCAAGGGACACTTCTGGTCGCACCTTTCCAGGTACCCTACGAACAGTATGCAGTTCAGTTGACATTGGGCCTCAACAGTGCTGCTCCCAAGGGCCCAGCACCCTGTGTGATGTCACTTCCCTCTGCTGTGGGCTCCTGCTGTGATTCAGCACCTGACTGACCAGCACAGGGCTAAATAAAATGGTCCCCAGGTAAAGGTAAAAATTTGCCCCGCGCTGCAAGCTAAGAGCACCCATCCTTTCATTACCTGGCGCTAATGTGGTCATGTATGCAAACCTGCTGATAGATTTGGCCATGCGCATGATCTGTGCTGTGCGTATATACCTACGTCGCTCGCAGCACCCTCTAAGCCAGGCATGTCCAAACTGTGGCCCTACAGCTGTGGTCAAACTACACATCACAGCATGCCTTGCCTAAGGTTTAGCATTGCCTGGTAGCAAAACTGTGGCAAGGCATGATGGGACTTGAAGTTTTACAACAGCTGGAGGGCCATAGTTTGGACATGCCTGCGCTAAGCCATTTGTGGGTGGGGAAGTGGTGGTGATTACACGATACAGAAAATGGGGGTTTATTTGATGTGCTGAAGCAGTAGCATCACAATGGGGGTGCAAGCTGCATCCGGGCATCTCCCTTCCAGAGATAGTGACAAAAAAGAGGATTTGGCCATAAGGCCGCACCCCCATTGTGACGCCACTGATCATCCAATGTGACCTATAGAGGACATAGTTACCTCCCCTCCTGCATTCTGCAGGGGACTCCCTGACATAGCAGCAATCTCCCTCTCTCCCTCATTAGTCTAGCAATCTCCCTCATGTCACCTAGCCCACATTACACTGTTACATCATAGTTACTCTCCCTCCTGCATTCTGCAGGAGACTCCTTGACAGCAGCAATCTCCCTCTCTCCCTCATTAGTCTAGCAATCTCCCTCATGTCACCTAGCCCACATTACACTGTTACATCATAGTTACCTCCCCTCCTGCATTCTGCAGGAGACTCCTTGACAGCAGCAATCTCCCTCTCTCCCTCATTAGTCTAGCAATCTCCCTCATGTCACCTAGCCCACATTACACTGTTACATCATAGTTACCTCCCCTCCTGCATTCTGCAGGAGACTCCCTGACAGAGCAGCAATCTCCCTTTCTCCTTCGTTAGTCTAGCAATCTCCTCATGTCACCTAGCCCACATTACACTGTTACATCATAGTTCCCTCCCCTCCTGTATTCTGCAGGAGACTTCCTGACATAGCAGCAATCTCCCTCTCTCCCTCATTAGTCTAGCAATCTCCCTCATGTCACCTAGCCCACATTACACTGTTACATCATATTTACCTCCCCTC
The DNA here is from genome assembly GCF_055691185.1 of Crinia signifera. Classification (NCBI taxonomy): domain Eukaryota; kingdom Metazoa; phylum Chordata; class Amphibia; order Anura; family Myobatrachidae; genus Crinia; species Crinia signifera. The sequence continues at coordinate 320,244,545 of NC_139219.1, read as the reverse complement.
CTGCATTCTGCAGGAGACTCCCTGACATATCAGCAATCTCCCTCTCTCCCTCATTAGTCTAGCAATCTCCCTCATGTCACCTAGCCCACATTACACTGCTACATCATATTTACCTCCCCTCCTGCATTCTGTAGGAGGCTCCCTGACATATCAGCAAGCTCCCTCTCTCCCTCATTAGTCTAGCAATCTCCCTCATGTCACCTAGCCCACATTACACTGTTACATCATAGTTACCGCCCCTCCTGCATTCTGCAGGAGACTCCCTGACATAGCAGCAATCTCCCTCTCTCCCTCATTAGTCTAGCAATCTCCCTCATGTCACCTAGCTCACATTACACTGTTACATCATAGTTACCTCCCCTCCTGCATTCTGCAGGAGACTCCTTGACAGCAACAATCTCCCTCTCTCCCTCATTAGTCTAGCAATCTCCCTCATGTCACCTAGCCCACATTACACTGTTACATCATAGTTACCTCCCTTCCTGCATTCTGCAGGAGACTCCCTGACATAGCAGCAATCTCCCTCTCTCCCTCATTAGTCTAGCAATCTCCCTCATGTCACCTAGCCCACATTACACTGTTACATCATAGTTACCTCCCCTCCTGCATTCTGCAGGAGACTTCCTGACATAGCAGAAATCTCCCTCTCTCCCTCATTAGTCTAGCAATCTCCCTCATATCACCTAGCCCACATTACACTGTTACATCATAGTTACCTCCCCTCCTGCATTCTGCAGGAGACTCCCTGACATAGCAGCAATCTCCCTCTCTCCCTCATTAGTCTAGCAATCTCCCTCATGTCACCTAGTCCACATTACACTGTTACACGATAGTTACCTCCCCTCCTGCATTCTGCAGGAGACTTCCTGACATAGCAGCAATCTCCCTCTCTCCCTCATTAGTCTAGCAATCTCCCTTATATCACCTAGCCCACATTACACTGTTACATCATAGTTACCTCCTCTCCTGCATTCTGCAGGAGACTCCTTGACAGCAACAATCTCCCTCTCTCCCTCATTAGTCTAGCAATCTCCCTCATGTCACCTAGCCCACATTACACTGTTACATTTTTTTGGGGAAAAGGAATGAGAGACAGATACATTTACATTGAACCATTTCCCAGCACTTTACCAAGTATAGTGGCTCTTACTAACTGCTTTGGGGCTCATCTACATTTGGTTATTTTAAAGGATTCCTCTCAGATGTAGCAGTGCACACCCACGCTTCTAGGTGCCACGTTCATGATCTCTTTACACAATCAATCCATATGTGGAACTAGACACGCCCTTTGGGTGGAGCATGACACAGACACACCCCCTGTGCAAAATTGTACTACCAACTATAATCTCCCTGAAACTAGTTTTCAAAAGTAGGCAAGTATGATCTGCACAGACACTTGTTAACTTCAATTGGCGCGTCTGTACTTGTTTTATACAAAGCACTGGGGGGAGGGGGTAATTCAGACCTGATTGCTGCTCTGCTAAATTGCAGAGCCCTGGGATCAGGTATACGCAGTCCCGCCAGAGTGTTATCCCGCCCCTTGCAAGCTGCTCACCATCGAATGCTGTCCCCCGTGTAGGCAGCCTGCGCATAGCCCGGGACTTACTCGGTGGCTGTGATAGAAACAGTCTGATCTGGGCCAGAACTTCCCCTCACACACCTGGCCACGCCTGCGTTTCCCCTGACACTCCCAGAAATCTGCTGGTTCCCACCCTCAGATGCCGGCTTCATGTCAATCCACTTGCCTATGGCCAGCGGTAAAATATTTTTTAGCAGGATTTAGTCGCAGGACGTCCTCGCACATGTGAACTACGGGCTGTCCACATACACAGTCTATCGATAATCACCCGGCCTGCGGATTCAGGTCTGAATAACTCCCATTGTTTGCGGGATTAAAATCCCTGTGTGCATACCTCCCTACTGTCCCGATTACTGAGGGACAGTCCTGCTATTTGGAGACTGTCCCGCAGTCCCTCGGAGGAGGGGGGGGGGGCAGTTGGGGGGAGACGTAGATCACCTTCTGGTCGGGTCGGTGAAACGTACGTACGGTCCTTCACACCGTATGTTTTGCGTACGCTCAAGGTGAGCGTAAGTCCGCCCACAGAACAGCCGCACACGGACGGTCGCAGACACCGACAATGGGGAGTGGCGTACACTTGAGCGTACGCCACCGTGCACGGACAGATCCCCCTCTTAGCCACCGATACCTGGCGTACATCTGAGCGTACGCCAAAGTGCACGGACGGATCTCGTCCGTTTTCCCACCGATGCCTTCCGTATATCTGAGCGTACGCCACAGTGCACATAGCAGATATGAAAGTGCATAATCTATGTTCTTGGGAAAAAATATACAGATTGTGTGCAAAATAGTGGCCATGGCCTTAGCACATTGCTCCACCATTGCAAGTAGAAATTGAGTCCAAAAACATCCTTGTTGCTCTTAGACGTGGTTTATGTGTCTTTTTAATAATAAAAAACTAGTATGTTTGTGTTATAGTGAAAAAGTTGACACATGTCGACTCCTGTGAATTGAGTGTCCTGCTTTTTAAAGTAGAAAAAAACTCTTTCTGAATGGGTGTAGATGGTTATAAAATAACTACCTGGACATATATAACCAGGTATTAGAATGAATATTAGCTAAAATTAAACCAACGTTTACATGTAGAGAAGTGTAGAAAGATATGGTTCCAATGTGTTTGAGGGCTGTGTGTGGCTTGTAGGTAGTGAAATAATGGTTTTCACTTAATAGGCTGCAGCATTGCTTATTACATTCAGGTGTATGTGTGTGACTAGTAATCTGCATTAATTATCAGACCCAGGCGTCCGCTCTCATGCGGTATCTCTAGGGATGGTCTGGAGCTATCTTTGGCGTCCGCCTGTTTTTGGGATAAAATGTACGGTGCCTTCGTTGATCGAGGCGGTTGTGGCACCGTGCATTTTGTGTGTACACCCCGTGTACGCCCGTGTTTACGCCCAGTTTTCCTCATTATTCCGGCCGCTCCCATAAAAACGCCCCCATGCCGCCCACAATGACCGTGCTCTTGCGGACAGGTTTTTTCGCACGGAGAGACCCGTCCGTGAGCGGTGTGAGGTCGCCGCACATGCGTATTGCGAAAGATACGCATGCGCAGATGAAAAAAAATCCCGATCCGCTCGTATACGGTCCCACCGTACCAAGCAGAATAACCCCCTTTTTGTGTGTGTGTGTGTGTGTGTCTTCTGGTCCTTATTCATTAATAATGTGTTGCTGCCATCTTGTGGACATCTGCAATATTACAATCAGCCGCTTTATATCAGAGTTTTTAAAGTATTTTCCATTTTTACACTTGTTACACATACTTAACAATATTTATTTGCAGCATTGTGTCGACCATTGCCCTGTCAACCTATTGCTTCTGTCGACCTTTTGTCAATGTCACCCAGTGCATGTCGACCTTTTGCCCGCGTAGACCAATAGCAGACAATCTATTGTCTGTTTACCTGGAGCCAAATAGATAACACTAGGGAGGCAATATAACCTCTATTGACACAAAACAAAGCCTGGTAATGCTCAGCCTGCGCTGTAGCCAGCTGCGGCTGGTCTGTGAGATATGGCCATCGGTGACTAGAGATGGGCAAAACGGGTCACAAAGACGAGCCAGGACCCATCGGATCATTCAGTGAAAAGATCCGTATCTTTTACACGGATCATCGACTCATTTAAAAAAGGTGTAATTTGATAATAGCGATGCATAATTTGTTTTACAATCATTTATTGCCATTTTTTTTTAAAACAGTGAGCTGAACAAATAGGAACATACATGACCGAGTAAAAACACTGATCGATGGCTGGGTGCAGAATCGCCATCGATGGCAACCATCGATGGTGTCTGCACCAATGGCCATCCCTAGCAGCAGCAGCCTTATTATTCCTTCTTTCACTTGCAGTAACAGCACTGTACTCAGTCTCTGGAGTCAGTACATCTCAGCTGCCACAGGTGGCAGTGCTGAGATCAGGAAAATGCATTGTAATTGAAAACGAAACTGAAAGTAAAAGAACGACGGATCACTTTTGTGCGATCGGTGGCTCACTCGGTCTTTCATGGGATCCGTTCAAAAGATTCGCTTTGTTCGTAAACGACCCATCTCTATCGGTGACCCCTGATTCTGTATGCTGCGGACGGCTGAATCCCACCATAGCTGAAGCCCATCCAAATTATACCGGGCTTTGGTCCATGCAGACTGGCTGAGAGTGCTATATGAAGTGATGGAAGTCTTGTGTAATGTCATTTTTGGGTTTGTCTGAGAACGGTGGAAGGATCTCGCATGGAGTAGACATGGAGCCGCGCTTTTCCATCTTGAAAGTGTCCCTTCTCAGCGCGCCGTTTGCTGAGGCTCGCTGAGAATTTCACGGCAATGGGATGCGCGAGCGTGTGAGATGCTCGCTTGTCTCCGTCTGCGTACGGTGTGCCGAGGCGGTCGTTTGGCTAGATCAGCGGCTCCCAACCCTTGGTACGCGTACCACCGGGGGTACGCGCTGGTCTTTCAGGGGGTATGCAAACCAGTCACCATTAATGGCGGTTGCGTGACCCGGCACATGTGCAGGGCGCCGGGTCACGCCGCCGCGGCTGGAAGGCAGTAAGACGGGTTGCTGGGGGTATGCGGTGCCGGCTTCTGAGCCTGAGGGGAGGAGAGTGCATTGCGCATCTCTCCTACCCCTCACTGTGCTTCCCTGTGACTGGGCCGCCCGTCAGGCAATCAGAGCTTGCAGGCTGGCTGCCAATCAGGAGCCGGCCCGCGAATTTTGATTGGCGGGCAGCCCAGTCACAGTGAAGGGAAGGAGAGATGCGCAGTGTGCTGTACTCTCCTTCCCGGAGAGAAGAAGGCAGTGGCGGCAGCTACAGTGACTGCAGGGGCACTGGACTGTCCTCTCCCCGGCAGCAGCATCAATGGTGAGTGTGCTGCTGCTGGGAAACACTGTGGGGGGCATTGGCACTGTGGGGGCATATTTATTGCTGGCACTGTGGGGGGCATTGCTGGCACTGTGGGGGCATACCATATTGCTGGCACTATGGGGGCATACCATATTGCTGGCACTGCGGGGGCATACTTGTTGCTGGCACTGTGGGGCATTACTGGCACTGTGGGGGCATATTTATTGCTGGCACTGTGGGGGGCATTGCTGGCACTGTGAGGGCATACCATATTGCTGGCACTGTGGGGGCATACCATATTGCTGGCACTGTGGGGGGCATTGCTGGCACTGTGGGGGCATACCATATTGCTGGCACTGTGGGGGCATACCATATTGCTGGCACTGTGGGGGGCATTGCTGGCACTGTGGGGGCATACCATATTGCTGGCACTGTGGGGGGCATTGCTGGCACTGTGGGGGAATACTTGTTGCTGGCACTGTGGGGCATTGCTGGCACTGTGGGGCATACTTGTTGCTGGCACTATGGGGGCATACTTGTTGCTGGCACTGTAGGGGCATTGTTGGCACTGTGGGCGCATACCCAGTACCATGGGGTCATACCTGGCACCGTGGTGGCATTCCTGTTTCTGGCACTGTGGGGGCATACGTGGCACCATTGGAGCATATGTGTATCCGGCACTTTTGGGGGCATATGTGTATCTGGCACTATTGGAAGGCTAACGTGATCCCTTGGAATGTCTGTTGCTTCAGTAATAGAGATTTGACAGTGTTCTGTTATTTTATATGCTGTCCGCAGAATGGGCTGAGCTTATATTGTGGTCAAGTGGTTGCACTTTTTTTTTTTTCTCGTCATTGCCAGTATGAATGCTATGTTTTATATTTGGTACCAGAATGATTTTTGTAGTATAAACTGGGCACTAGAATCTTTTTGGATATCATACATCAGCATGTTCTTAAATTCATCTGAAGACATGGCACATACCACCACAGTGAAAATGGGGGAGTGACTTGCCCCTGTTAAGCCACACCCTTCAAATGAGAACACACCCCTTTTTAGGCCACGCCCCCCTAAAAATTTTCACGAGGTGGTACTCATAAATGAAAAGCCTAATCAAGGGGTACGGGAGAAAAAAAAGGTTGGGAACCACTGGGCTAGATAATCGCAGCTACATCTATATTACCCCTTTTCCTTCTTTACTTCTCTATTGATTCTGGCACGTCTACCACAACATAATAGCACTTGGAGAACCATAAGTGCCTGCATGCCGTTACATTGGGACTTGCTGGCACCTGTAGTTCATCTCTAAAAAAGAGGGGTACACACCTAATTGTTAATCTAATTTAAATAAAGCTTCCTGACACCCCAGGGGCAGGTCCTCATATTCCATGTAGACTATCCACATGTCGCATTTTGGCACAGCAATCAGCTCCCAACTGTCATGGATCCAGCTCCTAAGTGTCACTTGTTTGAAAGTGTTAGTTTGGAGCTGATGGATTAGAGCACCATTTATCATATGCAGCGAGTTTTATCATTCACAAGTTTTATCACTTGTCCATAAATAGGCCCCTTAGTGTGATCAGGAACCCTTTGGAGTACTCCAATACAAGCATGGGGATAAGAAGGACATTACACCTGCTCAAGATTTATATACTGTACTGTAAGAACAAGTAAAAGTGCAGTGACATTACCTGAATACTCTTCCTAAGACCCCCATGCACTATGCGAATTGGGCACAATTTCACATGATTCGGATGAATCAGGCCTTGAAAGGGGGCAGACTAGATAGGCCAAGTGTTTCTTATCTGCCGTCAAATTGTATGTTTCTAAATCAGCCCAAATCGCATAAGTTGGGAGGTCGGACTAAATCTTATGTGCATGGGAGCCGAGAGAGGGGGGGAGCAGGTACTAATTACCCGGGCCCAGGCTTGCTGAAGGGGCCCCGCAGGGGCCCTGGTTCGACCCCTCCCTCCCTCCCGGGTATCAACAGTAGCACACACTTCTACAGCATGTGCTGTGCTGACAGCAGGCTCAGCATGAGTGTCTCACTGACAGCGTGAGAGGTCATGCTGAGCCTGCTGTCAGCACAGCACATGCTGTAGGTGTGTGCTGCGTCTGAGATCACAGTTTTTAGTGTTTTCTTTTACCCACCTCTAAACATTTTGGGGGTGTGGCCTAAGTGTGGGAGGTGCCCACACCACACACACTTAGGCCACACCCCCAAAATTTTACCGGGGCCCGGCATTCCTCTCGGCTGCCCTGCTTATGTGCAGCTTGGAGCCGGGTGGGGGGGCGGCACCAGGCGGGGGATAGCGGCTACCAGAGAACTGGACGGAGGGAGCAGGAGGGGCGGCGCAGGGAACCAGGGCGGGAGCATAGCACTTTAAAAAAAAAAAAAGCCCATACAAATACATAGAAAGCAATTGATTGGCTGAGACCTCTCTCAGCCAATCAGCGATTGGCTGAGAGAGGTCTCAGCCAATCAGTGCCTGCCCATTCATTTGTATGGGTTTTTTTCTAACTGCTCCCGCTGTGCTGGCATCCCCTGCCTGGCTCCCTACGCCTATCCCTTTGCTCCCTGTGCCTGGCTCTCTGGTCGCAGGCATCCCCCCGCTGCCGTCCCCTGCTCCCTGGACCCCTCGCCGGCATCCGCCGCCCCCCTGCTCTCTTGTCCTGCAGCTCCCTGCACAGCTCACATTCAAAACTTGGTACATTAACTGACTAATCGCATGTGATCCCTCCCGGGGAGCTGCCGGAACAATCAGGTGCGACTTAGGACAAGTAGGACTTAAGGTGCCCATACACTAGTAAGATTTATCTTCAGATCTGGATGGTTGGAACAAAAACATGGCTATGGATGGGTAACAGTTTGTCAATTTTCCAGCATTTCCAAGCAAATGGTCAACTGTCATTTGTTCTCATCCATAAACATGTTTTTGTTCCAACCAGCCAGATCTTAAGATAAATCTGCGTGTGTATTGTCACCTTAATGTAAGGGGGTCTTTACGATACCACTTTAGATACCAGATGCACATAAATGTTATGTAACAGTCCAGCTAATAAGCCCTTTCTGTTAAGATGTACCCATTCTGCCCAGCCCCAGAGTAACTTGTGTGACAGAACGTATGCATGTTTTCACAATTGTTCCTTTTTTTATCCAATAACGTGCGTTTGTGGACCATGGTGGCTCAAACCTTTGCTGCGGCAGGAGAAAGTTCGGGCAAGGGGCTTCCATGCTCAATGAAAGTGGACTTCCTTTTTTTCCCCCTTTTTATTGAAATGTAAATGGTTGATTAATAGCTTGGGCGGGGTTAGGATCATCTGTGTTGGAGATCCCATCTCTAAATAAGCCCATTTGCACCTTCTAACTGCACCTCTGTAGAAAATCCAAGCACACACCATGGAATCTCTTATAAATTTGGCTACATATGTCACTCAAAGTGTAAAAGGGATACGAATATCCACAAAAAGGCGCTAATGTATGAGTGGGTTGGCTAATAGAGCAGCAGTCTGAAAAAAGGGGGAGTCAACCCCAATACAATGGAAAACAGAAAAGGGGTGGTTGACTGTGCTAGATGATATAAGCAAAATGAATAATGCAATGAGTATATCAGAAAAATGTATAGACATATAAATGGTCAGGTGTGTGGTAAAAAAGGTATGACAATTTATTATAACTTTTTAGGCATGAATAAAAAAGAAGCAAGGTAAAACAACAATAAAATTAGTAAAAAATGACACTGATCATGATAGTCACCCTCAGATGAGTATGAACAGTCCAGTCCAAATGGATGGTCTTGGATTTTCGAATCTTATTGTTAGGATTGGATGAATGGGTCCACACCTGGAGATATTGGTTTTTCCTATAGGATTGTAGCAAAGTGAGGGGCCAGTTCACTTTGTGATGAAGAATTTGTAACCGAGGTGGATGGTACCAATAGATGGTGATGTGGTACTTGGGGGAACACTGGACCTCTATGGACCCAGATGGGCTTGTTAAGGGGGTGGCGTGCCTCCAGATGAACCGAAGCCTCGGGTGGGGATATGGGTATCCCAAGTGTTCCACTCGCTGAGATGTAAATGTAGTGGATGAGTTCTCTGGGAGTAAATTCTCCTGGTGGAAAAGTGTGGAATCCAAAGATGAATAAAGGACCATTGGTGTCAAGTCTGAGGGGTGATCAGGTCATCCAAGGGCGCACCTACGCGTTTCGCCGCTCTCAGCAGCTTTTTCAAGGAAAGGAAAAAGCTGCTGAGAGCGGCGAAACGCGTAGGTGCGCCCTTGGATGACCTGATCACCCCTCAGACTTGACACCAACGGTCCTTTATTCATCTTTGGATTCCACACTTTTCCACCAGGAGAATTTACTCCCAGAGAACTCATCCACTACATTTACATCTCAGCGAGTGGAACACTTGGGATACCCATATCCCCACCCGAGGCTTCGGTTCATCTGGAGGCACGCCACCCCCTTAACAAGCCCGGCTGGGTCCATAGAGGTCCAGTGTTCCCCCAAGTACCACATCACCATCTATTGGTACCATCCACCTCGGTTACAAATTCTTCATCACAAAGTGAACTGGCCCCTCACTTTGCTACAATCCTACAGGAAAAACCGATATCTCCAGGTGTGGACCCATTCATCCAATCCTAACAATAAGATTCGAAAATCCAAGACCATCCATTTGGACTGGACTGTTCATACTCATCTGAGGGTGACTATCATGATCAGTGTCATTTTTTACTAATTTTATTGTTGTTTTACCTTGCTTCTTTTTTATTCATGCCTAAAAAGTTATAATAAATTGTCATACCTTTTTTACCACACACCTGACCATTTATATGTCTATACATTTTTCTGATATACTCATTGCATTATTCATTTTGCTTATATCATCTAGCGCAGTCAACCACCCCTTTTCTGTCACTCAAAGTGTGTCTGGAACTGTAACGCTGACTCACATGACTGACTCACATGACAGAGAACCAGCCCAGTGAGCCCACAGACAGTGCCAAACACCCTCTGCCTCTCCATGTTACACAGCAAAGACACAGCTACTCACCAGACACACCAGGTGAGCGCCCCACACCTCCATACCTCCCAACATGACCCTCTCCAGGAGGGACAGAATGCTCTGTTTGTGGACTTCCATCTTAATTTATGATTGTCATCACCTGTTTTAAACAGGGTAATTGATAAGAAAGGTGTTTAAGCACAGGTGATGGTAATCCATAAATTAAGAAGAAAGTCCAGAAACAGAGCAATGTGTCCCTCCTGGAGAGGGTCATGTTGGGTATGCACCTCCCTTCCCCCCCTCCCCCCCATTCATGGCATCCCCACGATTAAATGGCACATGCAAAACACTGACATGGCTATGGTCGACAATGAAAAAGGTTGACAAGATTAATTTTTCACTTTTTCAATGTTTTCATATTCATTCTCATGTGTCGACATGGACACCAATGAAGTGCCACACTTATGTCAACATTTACATGTGTTGACCTTTCTGTGTTGATTTTTTCTTGTGGCGATTTGCGGCACCCCCCGTGACCCCCCCTCCCGCAATTCACGGCATCCACCCACGACCCCTCCTCCCGTGATTCGCGGACACCCCTCACCTCCTCCCCCCCCCCCACCCCCGCGTGCGATTCACGGCAACACCAGGATTAAATGGCACATGCAAAACACTGGCATGGCTATGGTCGACAATGAAAAAGGTTAACATGAGTTTTTGAAGATTTATTTTTCTTTTTTTGAATCTCTTATATATTTGGCTACATCTGTCACTCAAAGTGTGTCTGACCCTCTAACGCTGGGTGGAGCCTCTGACTCACATGACAGAGAACCAGCCCAGTGAGCCCACAGTCATAGGAGGGACACCTTGCTCTGCTCCTGCACTTTCCTTTTAATGTATGATTGCCATCACCTGTGTTGAAGCGCCTTTCCTATCAATTAACCTGTTCAACACAGATGGAGGTAATCATACATTAGGAAGAAAGTCCAGCGGCAGAGCATTGTGTCCCTCCTGGCATAGGTCATGTTGGGAGGTATGCACAGTGCCAGACACCCTCTGCCTCCCCATGTTACCCAGCAAAGACACAGCTACTCATCAGACACACCAGGTGAGCACCCCCCGCCGCCCCCCCTCCCGTGATTCGCGGGGCCTCTCCCACGATTCGCGTGCTCCCCCACCCCCGCAAACCCCTCCTACCGCAATTCGCGGCAACCCCAGCCCCCACGACCCCCCCTCCGGCGATTCGGGGCACCCCACCCCCCGCGTCCCACCCCTCCCGCAATTCGCAGCACCCACCCCTGCGACCCCCCCTCCCCCAATTCATGGCACACACCCCCCCCTGCCACCCCCCCTCCCGTAGACACCCCCCCCCGCCAGTCGCTGTGATTCACAGCAACCCCAGGATCAAATGGCACATGCAAAACACTGACACGGCTATGGTCGACGATGAAAAAGGTTGACATGAGTTTTTGAAGATTTATGTTTCATTTTAAGAATGTTTCTCATGTGTCGACATGGTCACCAATGAAGTACCACACTTATGTCAACATTTACATGTGTTGACCTTTCTGTGTTGATTCTTTCTTGTGGCAATTTGCAGCACCCCAGCGACCCCCTCCCGTGATTCGCGGTACCCCACCACACGACCCCCCTCCCGCAATTCGCGTCACCCACCCTCCACGACCCCCCCTCCCGCAATTCGCGGCACCCCCCGCGACCCCCCCACCCCGCGCAATTCGCAGGCACCCCCCACCTCCCTCCCCCCCCCCCCATTCACGGCAACCCCACGATTAAATGGCACATGCAAAACACTGACATGGCTATGGTCGACAATGAAAAAGGTTGACATGAGTTTTTGAAGATTTATTTTTCACTTTTTGAATGTTTTCATATTCATTCTCATGTGTCGACATGGACACCAATGAAGTGCCACACTTATGTCAACATTTACATGTGTTGACCTTTCTGTGTTGATTTTTTCTTGTGGCAATTTTTTTCCAGTGACAACTATGTGCACGTCAACCTAGACATCATCAACCAATTCTTTGTATAATATATAACACCTGTTCTGTTTTACTGTAGGTGTTTTGTCAGATCTTTTACTGCTACTATTACTGTTTATGTAAATGCATTCTGAATGACAGCAACATCCTTCCATCCTTCTACAAGAATATATAACCAACTAGGTTGATTCATCGCGCCCCGTGCCCCTCCTCCCGCAAATCGCGGACCCCCCGCGCACCTCCCTCCCGCGATTCACGCCCCCCTCCCACGATTCATGTCACCCCCGCGCACCCCCCCTCCCGCAATTCGCAACCCCCCCTCGCGCGATTCACGCCCCCCCCGCGCTTTGCGGACCCCCGCCCTCTACCGCGATTTGCTGACACCTGCGCCCCCTCCCTCCCTTGATTCACGGCACCCCCGTGCTCCTCCCGCAATTCACGGCACCCCTACGCCCCTCTTTAGTCCCCCGTATACTCACACACCCCTATCACTACCCAGCTTCCTGCTCTCCTGAACCGTAACTTCCATCACTGGGGAGTCGCTGACGCTGTTTTTCCCACATGCCCCTATCATGCCTCATAGCCTAGCCTCCTGCTCTCATGCACCCTAACTCCCACCCAGTAGGAGGAGACACTGACTCAGGGCCACCATCCTGTACTGCCACGCTGGACCCTCACCCACTGGCAGAAGCTGCACAGTATCTCCCACCCTCCTCTTTAGTCCCCCTTATTCCCACACACCCCTATCACTACCCAGCCTCCTGTTTTCCTGTGTCGTGACCTCCGCCAGTGGGGAGCCGCTGACTCAAAAACACCCTACTATACTATTGCACACACACACACCTAAACAACATGCACACACAGCCCCCCCACACACCCACAAATGTCACTGTACCATCCACACTATCAATGTACATCTTACTCTGTAACCGCTTTTTAATTAAACAAAACAATGCACACCCCTTCCAAATCATATGCTCTCTATTTAACACATTTCACCTATAACTCAAGTTGCAATACAGGCCATCTGTCATACAAATCTAACCATATTTCTCACAATACAAACGTTCACAAATTAAGGGGGCGCAGCCCCTTACGACGGTGTGAAGAGCACCCGTAGGGCGCGATGAATCACCTAGTGTAATAATAAACATATATAAGCCCATTTATCCGTACAATATCTTCCATAACCGTTTAAACCAATGAAATAAATGGAATCTATCTATGATACAATTGTTGTTTCCACCAACGTATTTCATGGAGATGTTCTTAAAGATGGTGAAATGCGTGTCAAGACCCAAGAAGAAAACCTGCTGATTTAAAGGAGCATTACCGGCCTGAAGTTCATGAACTGCCCTTTAGGGCTTTATACCAGTCGGCAACCACAATGCACCATAAAACGTAGAACACCGCCAATGTTTTAATGTATCTTTATTTCATTTATAGATAAAATAATCATAAAACAGTAAAAGTTCCAATTATTCAAACAGTTCCTGGTGCGATTAAACCTTATCTCTCCCAGTACTTGTGCATAGCTGGACATGACATCATTATGTATCATTTCTCTAGCATTCGGTGTGTGATCAGGGACAGTACCTAAGCATTGGATACCAGCATAATGCATACATTATGGGGGTCATTCTAGTCCGTTTGCACACGGGACCGATCTTTTACGTCTGCGCATGTGCAGACGCATGATGCAAGCATGCACTATGCAAATTGGGCACAATTTCACCCGATTCGGATGAATCAGGCCTTGAAAGGGAGCAGACTAGATAGGCCAAGTGTTTCTTATCTGCCGTCAAATTGTATGTTTCTATGTTTCTAAATCAGGCCAAATCGCATAAGTTGGGAGGTCGGACTAAATCTTATGTGCAGCTTGGAGCCGGGTGGGGGGCGGCACCAGGCGGGGGATAGCGGCTACCAGAGAACTGGACGGAGGGAGCAGGAGGGGCGGCGCAGGGAACCAGGGCGGGAGCAGAGCACTTTAAAAAAAAAAAAAGCCCATACAAATACATAGAAAGCAATTGATTGGCTGAGACCTCTCTCAGCCAATCAGCGATTGGCTAAGAGAGGTCTCAGCCAATCAGTGCCTGCCCATTCATTTGTATGTTTTTTTTTTCTAACTGCTCCCGCTGTGCTGGCATCCCCTGCCTGGCTCCCTACGCCTACCCCTTTGCTCCCTGTGCCTGGCTCTCTGATCGCAGGCATCCCCCCGCTGCCGTCCCCTGCTCCCTGGACCCCTCGCCGGCATCCGCCGCCCCCCTGCTCTCTTGTCCTGCAGCTCCCTGCACAGCTCACATTCAAAACTTGGTACATTAACTGACTAATCGCATGTGATCCCTCCCGGGGAGCTGCCGGAACAATCAGGTGCGACTTAGGACAAGTAGGACTTTGTAAGGGGGTCTTTACAATACCACTTTAGATACCAGATGCACATAAATGTTATGTAACAGTCCAGCTAATAAGCCCTTTCTGTTAAGAAAAGGCCCATTCTGCCCTGCCCCAGAGTAACTTGTGTGACAGAACGTATGCATGTTTTCACAATTGTTCCTTTTTTTATCCAATAACGTGCGTTTGTGGACCATGGTGGCACAAACCTTTGCTGCGGCAGGAGAAAGGTCGGGCAAGGGGCTTCCATGCTCAATGAAAGTGGACTTCCTTTCTTTTTTTCCCTTTTTACTGAAATGTAAATGGTTGATTAATAGCTTGGGCGGGATTAGGATCATCTGTGTTGGAGATCCCATCTCTAAATAAACCCATTTGCACCTTCTAACTTCACCTCTGTAGAAAATCCAAGCACACACCATGGAATGTAATAATAAACAGATATAAGCCCATTTATCCGTACAATATCTTCCATAACCGTTTAAACCAACGAAATAAATGGAATCTATCTATGATACAATTGTTGTTTCCACCAACGCATTTCATGGAGATGTTCTTAAAGATGGTGAAATGCGTTTCAAGACCCAAGAAGAAAACCTGCTGATTTAAAGGAGCGTTACCGGCCTGCAGTTCATGAACTGCCCTCTAGGGCTTTATACCAGTCGGCAACCACAATGCACCATAAAATGTAGAACACCGCCAATGTTTTAATGTATCTTTATTTCATTTATAGATAAAATAATCATAAAACAGTAAAAGTTCCAATTCTTCAAAAAGTTCCTGGTGCGATAAAACCTTATCTCTCCCAGTACTTGTGCATAGCTGATCAGGAACGGTACCTAAGCATTGGATACCAGCATCATGCATACATTATGGGGGTCATTCTAGTCCGTTTGCACACGGGACCGATGTTTTACGTCTGCGCATGTGCAGACGCATGGTGCAAGCATGCATGGAAAACGACATGTTCACCGTCCCGCTTGCACCTTGCAGTGCAGTTTTGTGGCGGCTGCGGGGGGTGGGGGGGAGCCAATAGGATTGCCCAGCAATTCATGGGTGTTCCTATGGTAACCAAACGGCGACATGGGGGCAGGTAGCTGACATCAGCGGTTGGCAGCTGTCCGCCTGCTTCCCACACAGGGCGCTCGCAGATCAGAGACACCATAGGGGTGACTGCCACTGTGGGTGGCGTCTGGCGAAATTCGCAGCCTTGTCAACATGAGTTTTGTCCTTTTTGGTGTTGATGTTTACCCCTGTCAATCTACTGTACCATCCCGATCCTGAAGTGGTGGAGAAAATACCGACTCGCACCTAATTGGACTGACCCCCTTAGTGACATTCCCACAAATCCCACAAACATCAGGAATGCAAGCCAATCAGAATGGCCCCCAGGATGCACAATCTGATGCAGCCACATCAGTACCCTACAGTATCTGCTTTAGATTTGAATTGTAATATTTATTATTATTATTATTATTATTATTATTATTATTACAATAGAAGAATATATGACAGAAGCACAACAGCAAAAACACTGACAATAAAGTACAAAATAAAAATCTGGGCACATGCGGGTTCTCCTGGCACATCTGGGGCATCAATAAACGCATTTATTTTTTATTCATTGCCGGTTATTTACAAAGCGCACAGGATCAGAAGAGATGTGCGGTTCGGCTCTCCAGAAAACGGAATCCTCCCCAAGAAATTTGTGGATCAGAACCAAATCCAAACCGGTAACAGATCTCTTGAGTAGATCCGATCTGAACCAGTTCCATGGCTAGGGCTTCGTATTTTAAATCTAAACTTTGGACAGGGGCACTCAATGCAAATGCAATGCAGTTGAGAAAGCACAGGACGGTACCAACGTTTCAGTATTGCTAGAGCAGTTTCATCAGGGTGAACCAGGTTTATAGATGGTAAAGGACTTAGAATCCATCAAAACAGCAACCATGAGGGCTAGCAGATACATATTTAAATTACAAATGTTATTTTATACCCTACTGTTTGCATATGTGAATATAGGACATTACATTTTCAGGCTGAGTCTGAGTGTGTCATGACACGCGTGTCCTTTACTGTTGAGTGAAGAGGTTTGTCTCTTGTTTGTCCCTGAGGACAGTTAATTAAAACTGTAGGATTTGGGGGGGGGGGGGATATAGATCTTTTTGAGTGTCACCTACTGTATAACCATTGGTCTTGTGTGTGTGTAAATAGGGTGCCCGATGACGTTCCGACAGTGGGGATCCCGACAGTCAGTATCCCGAGGTCGGGATCTCGACTGCCAGTGTTCCGACAGCGGGTGGGGGGCTATTCTCCCTTGTGGGGGTCCACGACTGCCATAGAGGGAGAATATAACCTGTGGCGAGCGTAGCGATCCACTGGACCCGCAAGGGGCTTCTTTGCGCTCGCCCCCGTGCCGTAGCCCTATACCACCCCCGTATAAATATATACCCTTGGTCTTTGTGCTCCCGAAATAAAACCTCAGCCTCGAGCAGTGATGGCTAACCTTGACACTCCAGCTGTTGTTGAACTACACATCCCAGCATGCCCTGCTACAGTTTTATTTGCTACAGTTTTATTTGGCTACAGTTACTATTTGGCCATGCTAAAACTGATGCAGGGCATGCTGGGATGTATAGTTCAACAGCTGGAGTGTCAAGGTCAGCCATCACTGGCCTAGGGTACGCGGGACTGTGAACAGATGAAGACAATGATGTCACCTGTTGTGTTACTAACGTGCAGTAGTAAGGCTACATAACAGCATATTGCAGAGATAATGCAGAGTTTGTCTGCACACAAGATATAAGATAAAGTCTTCATTCTTCTTGGTTAGATCCACCGGCACAGACGTTATATAATCTCATTGTTCTTACAATTGCACGAACCGGAACATCCATCCATTACCTGAGCATATGAAGTGCAATAACTTGTTAAGTCGGGACAGTTGATTAAGTTATTTGCCCATGGGCATGGATTTGCTGAAATGATACCAACGTAAATAATTATTCTCAAGTCTATTGATAGCAAGTTAATAAACTAACATACTGTATGATGTCACTCACATGGATGTACAAACAGAAGACATTAATGAAACTCTGTGTTATCATGCAATGAGGTATACGGTATATGTCAGAGGACCAACCAGTCATCTCCTTACTGCCATGTTACAGGTGGTGTTTGAAAAAAACACTTTTTGGGAAGAGACCTCCCCTTGTGATAGGCGCTAATTAAAAATATTTTATTTGAATTCACTTTCCAATATCCTCATGTAATTTTACAACCAAATACAATCTACTTAGCAGCAGGCTATTCAGGTGTTGGGTACACTTACGTGTAACCCCCACCTGTACTCCCAAAGATTTGTACAGAAAGACTGCGCTTATAACAACCAGGTGCTTGTATGTCTGAATTAACGCTCACCACTTAATTGTACATTTCTGTTTCTAATTGTGTCTTTCTGTACAAATCTTTCGGTGTTTGAAAAAAGACAATAGCTGATTGGTTAATACTTAAACTCTCCCCGCTTTGACACATATGCCCCAATATCCTTATGAAACCAATAAATGGGTATATAAAGTCATTGTTTCATATCACAAGTTCAGTACTACAGGAAACGCATGCTACATTGTCTCAGTTCAAATACCTATGGGCAGATTTATTAAACTTGGAGAAGAGATAAACTGGAGATAAAGCGGAGAAAATGTAAAAGGAGATAAAGCACCAGCCAATCAGCTGTGTTTGAAAAAGACAGTTGGGAGTTGATTGGCTGGTGCTTTATCTCCTTTTACATTTTCTCCGCTTTATCTCCAGTTTATCTCTTCTCCAAGTTTAATAAATCTGCCCCATAGTGTTTTTCGGTAAAGCTATATTTTGCTGGGACAAATGCTATAGACTTTATGGGGGGAAATCTATTAAGAATGCCGATCACGGTGGATCCGCGGTACGAACGTGTATGACCAGGATCGGCTGTGATCAGTCCGAAAATACAAAGTGAGAATACGGCTAATTTACTAAGCGGCCGTGTTCTCAAGATTTGTGTTCTCCGATGGCGAAGTGATTGGTATTTGGCTGCCGAGTTTCCCGGCAGCCAAATACAGATGAGGCTGAATCGCCGTACGGATCAGTCAGATCCGTACGATGCTTCTCTGTGTTGTGTATTTGAGAAACCAGGACTGGCTCAATGAGCCCTAAGCTGGTCATGCTCATGAAAGGGGGAAGGATGGGACGGGACCTTATCTCTCCCAAATTGAAGCGTACAGATAGGGGGCAGTGCAGCCACAAAGATGCACGAGGCTCTTACAGGTGTAAGTAGGCCTAAAGCTCATGATTCAGGTTGGTTTGATTTACTCTGTGCAGGGTAAATACTGGCTGCTTTAGTTTAACACTGCAATTTAGATTTCAGTTTGAACACACCCCACCCAAATCCAACTCCACTCTCAATTTTGTAGCTGTTGGCCAGGGCTTTCCAAGGAGCCAAGCCCCGCATCGCTAGCCCCCCAGGAACCAGAGATACCGCAGAGCAAACCTGAAAGGTTTTACCAATAGGATAACATAGGACACGCTAATTCCGACCTCCACCCGGTTCCAACGGGTGCCAGTTCCCCCTCCGGCATCAGAGAAGCTCGAGGTTGATCTCAATCAAACCCAAAATTACTGGGCCTTCAGTCTGATACGAGGCTCGTCCGTATGGATTAATTGGTTCCAGAGATTTTGTGGGTAAACCGATTTCTTTCATTTCTGAAATTTAATTTCATGGCTGTTCCTGTTGTTTCAGGGCAGATTTCTCTGGAACCAAGCAGCCCAGTTTCGCGGGACCAAAATCATTCGAAGCCCACTCAAAAGTTCAATATGATACGAGTCTCATGTAAATGGGTCAGTTGGTTCTGAAGATATAGCCGGTTGTTTAAAGGAGGGGGGTGGTTTGGTTAATAGGCATTATGGTGTTTGTCATAATAGGTAATGGACATTATGGTGTGTGGCTTACCATGTAATGGACATTATGGTGTACATTTTTAATACGCGCCTTTGGTGAGCAATGCCCCTGTTTATGGAGCATATTGTGAATTTTTGCTCAATCCGTTTGGTATAGTGTGTATTTTGGCTCAATCCTTGTGGCAAAATGTGAATTTTGCCTTAATCTGTGTGGCATAACGTGAATTTTGACTCAATCCGTGTGCCATAGTGTGAGTTTTGGCTCAGTCGGTGTGAATTTTGGCTCATTCCATGTGGCATAATATGTAAGAGGCAAGTACAGTATAAGGGGGTTACTATTGTGTTGCATGATTTGTATAAGGGGTATATGGGGTGGTAAACTTAGGTGACCACATAAAAGGTGCTGAAATGTTGTCTACCAAGTTTCGGCTTTCAGTATATTTTTTATGACTGGAGATCCGCCTCACCCCGCAAGTATCTTAGGACATCGGCGTCCTGCGGGTGCACGCACGCTCGTCCCAGT
The DNA here is from genome assembly GCF_055691185.1 of Crinia signifera. Classification (NCBI taxonomy): domain Eukaryota; kingdom Metazoa; phylum Chordata; class Amphibia; order Anura; family Myobatrachidae; genus Crinia; species Crinia signifera. Next base: position 320,224,773 of record NC_139219.1, on the reverse strand, counting down.
TTCAGGATGGCGGCGCTGCGGGTCCCTGCTTCAGGGAGATGAGCAGGGATGGGGGGGGGCGGTTTTTGGGCGGTGAGAGGCACCGTCATTGTCATCGGGGGAGGCGGCGGGGACCCGTGGGGAGCTCCGTAGCCACGGGGCACGCATCTGTACCATATAGAGGACTCTACCAAATTTCGGCTTTCAGTATATTTTTTATGACTGGAGATCCGCCTCACCCCGCAAGTATCTTAGGACATCGGCGTCCTGCGGGTGCACGCACGCTCGTCCCAGTTTCAGGACGGCGGCGCTGCGGGTCCCTGCTTCAGTGAGATGGGCAGGGATGGGGGGGGGGGGGGGCGGTTTTTGGGCGGTGAGAGGCACCGTCGTTGTCATTGGGGGAGGCGGCGGGGACCCGTGGGGAGCTCCGTAGCCACGGGGCACGCATCTGTACCATATAGAGGACTCTTTCATGTATCAATGCCAAATACGTACTGCATAAGCCGTTGTCACAATTATTTGGACACATTCCGCATGGAGTCCCGACCGTGTAGGGATTTGGAGACCCGTTGATATTTCCCCTGAAAAAGTCACAAAGAAAACAGAGTTACAGAAATACAATGGTTCGTGGCATTAATAGAAGAACAGACATGTATAACACTGAGCTAAGTAAAGCAGATATTATTGATACAGGTGAAGTTCAGACTCCACCAGAAGAATGTGTGTAATTGCCGACCTCAGGGAGAGCTCAGCCAGCTTGGAGGTGTATTCAATGCGGGCGGTGAGTGGCAGGGGGGTTTGTACAGTGAGGATGATTTATTTTTGACGAGGAAAAGCCATCCTCGCCGTCCAACCCCCTCGAGTCCCCCGCATTTTGTGGCATTTTTAAGGGGCACATTCGCTGTTTCCACCTCGCCGAAAAGAACTAGCCAGGTGGAAAGGGCATGATGTGGCTTGATTAAACATATATACGGCAGCATTGGGGGCATGTCAGTCCCATTCACATCATTTTTGCCACACCCCCTCTATACAATGCTGAGATTAAAGGCATTGTACAATGGGGGCGTGGCTGAATTGATACAAGTCAGTTTGAAATGCATCAACAGCCGCCCGGATGTTGTGGATGAATCTTGGGAGACTTGCGACTAGGTATGTGCTGTCTAATTTTCTAAAGGACTTGACCTGACTAAGGGTTCCATACATAAGTTGTTGCTTCAGGGACAGCAGCAATCCCAGCAGGCACTGCTGCTCCCACAGTGCCCTGGTGAGATCTCATGAGAAGTCAGCACCAACTCCAGCAGCATCAGAAAGTGCTCCCATCCCAGCACAATCTATTGTGCCGACACTGAAGCATCCCCCATTAAAAGTTACTGTACTGGGCCTGCTTTTGTGATTGGCAAGAGGGGATTGCAGCCGATATCTCAGATGCAGTTGTTCCCAGTAGAACATCAAGCAGTGATATATATGCAAATGTGAACCCTGCTTTAGAAGCATTTGCTTTGAGCGGGCTTACACTGCCATCTGTTGGCAGCAAGTGAAACTACATCTACTAGCTTTCGAAGGATTTGCTTCGAGTGGGTGAACTAATAGTAAATATTTAATATGTGTCCACAGTACTGTATGTAATTACTGACACAAATGAGCACATTAGTTTTCCCTGCACAGTGTAAGGAACAAGCAACTACTGATAAATTAAATGACTTTAATAATAAAAGATCTTACGCTGGACATTGGTGGCACACGTAGAAATACTTAAATGCCCCATCGGGACACTCCGCGACAGCGCATCCAGTGTCAAACGAGTTATACCAGACTTGCTGGAAACAGAAATAACAATGTGTTACAATCTTACAACCTGGGCACTGTATACTTTTCATATAAAATCTGCGCATCAAGCTTGAACACAAATAATGAGATAGATGCAGGGCTATTTTTCTGCAGGCTCCAGCAGGAACTGAGGGCCTTATTCTAGTTCACTCTTTCTGACAAAATCCTTCTTAGATGGACAAAACCATGTGCACTGCAAGGGGGCAGATGTAAAATGTGCAGAGAGAATTAGATTTGGGTGAGTTATTTTGTTTCTGTGCAGGGTAAATACTGGCTGCTTTATTTTTACACTGCAATATAGATCTCACTTTGAAGTAAAACCCCACCCAAATCTAACTCTCTCTGCACAAGTAACACCTGCCTCACCTGCAGTGCACATGGTTTTGTCCATCTAAAGATGCGTACACACGGGGGCGATTTTGTACACTATCGCGGGAAATATGGTCGCTAAGCGACCATATTGCCCACGATGGGAGTGTGCACCGGCGATATATCGCCGGGTGTGCGCTCCCGTTTTTACCCCTGAAGTGATCGCTGGTCGCAGGAACATGCTCCTGCGACCAGCTGATTTCCACTGCCGGGCTCCACCCGGCAGTTTCTTTTTCATCAACAACCATCTCTGGTCGCTGATGAAAAGGAGAAACTGAGCAATATATCTCCCCCGTGTGTACGGGGCTTAAGAAGGATTTTGTCAGAAAGAGTGAACTAGAATAAGGGCCTCAGTTCCTGCTGGAGCCTGCTGAAAAATAGCACTGGATAGATGTAACCGTGAAGCGCAATGGGCATATGTTTTTTTTTCCATTAGAGAGTGATTGTGCCTTTCCGAGTGAATCAGAATAACCTCCAGTGTGTACACCCCTTCATTGTTAAAAAGTGATAGTGAGAAACAGCTATGTGTTGGGAATGTTACATGGGTGAGAGCTAATAATGACAGTGTTAAAAAGACTTACATTGATAAAATACAATTAAGATACTATAAAAAGTCTACATTAGAATGTGCACCTGCATTTTCTCTTTCTCTTCCAGGTACTTGTTTCATTGCATCGCATGCATCGCATGTCATATTTAGCGGCATGCGATGCGATGCAAAGCGATTTCACTACGTTTGCGTATGTAGAAAATCTGGGCGCCGTGCTAGGAAACAAGTACCCTCTTCCAGTGTAGAAAGTGTGGAACTACAATTCTCAGCATGGTCGCACCTCTCATTATGTTTACAATTAGGTTGTGCAGTCCCAGCCTCCCCTCTCCATACATGTTTACACAATCTCCCATTAGTTCAAAGGATTCTTCACATCAGCATAAGGAAGTACCCGGTCTCTGTACTAATGCTGCCCATACACTAGGGCGATATTGCATACAATCCTTCGATTTCGACTGCATCGGTGCAATAAATCGAAGGATTGTATGCACATCGAATGTGTCAACCGACGCAATGCACGTGCCCGTCATGTCGATAGATATTATGCTCTGTGCATAATAATAACCGAATTGCATGTGCGATCGCAGGTGGTTTTTAACCACATGTGATTGCTCGTAATACCATATGTGGGTGGCGGTGTAGCGGAACAAGCGACAGGAGGGCTGGTGGTGGGGGCGGCAGTGTAGCGGAGCAGGCGACATTGAGCCCTGGCGACGGGCAATGGTGTAGCGGGGTGGGTGGCAGGAGGGCTGGTGGGCAGTTGGTAGTCAACAGTGGGTGGCAGAATTTGGAAAAAAAATGACATTTCAAAACACTGGGTGACTGAATGGGAGGCCTCTGATTGGCTGTGAGCTTTCTCAGCCAATCAGAGGGCTTCCCAGTGTTTTTAAATGTTTTTTTTAAACTCTGAAATCCGTTGCAGATTACCGTCGTATGCCTGCCCTCATGCCGCACACGCCGCTACAGCGATGCATGCCAGCCCTCTTCCACCACCCGATGGTATGTGACAGGTGGCACGCATTATCGGGTGTTGGAACAAAAGCACTTCCGTGTAGTGGAACGAGCGGCAGGAGGACTGGTGGTGGGCAGCAGTCTAGCAGAGCAGGCGGCAGGAGCCCTGGTGGCAGGCAGTGGTAGTCACTGGTGGGTGTCAGAATTTAAAAAAAAATATACATTTTAAAACACTGGGTGCCTGAATGTGAGGCCTCTGATTGGCTAGGAGCTTCCTCAGCCAATCAGAGAGCCGTCCAGTGTTTTCAAATGTTTTTCAAACTCTGCCTTCCGTTGCTGACTACCGCTGCACACCAGCCCTCCTGCCGCACACGCCGCTACAGCGATGCATGCCAGCCCTATTCCAGCACCCAAAGGCATGCGACAGGTGGCATGCAACATCAGGTGCTGGAAAAAAGCCCTTCAGATGTGATTGGATGCAATGAGAATCGGTACCCGGCGTGTGACCAATGTTTTAAGTTCTGCGCATGTGCATATTCTCATGTGCGCAAGTGCGGGCTTCTGTGTAGGCTTACATAGTCAGCGTGGCGCTTGTATGAGCAGGGCAGGATGGAGGCGGTCTGAGGGGCATACGCATGCAAATGCCCTACGTTTCCAAATACTCTGGGAGCGCCCGGGAAAATGCTGGGCAACCCCATGGTAACGCAGGCGGGCACCTGCCTGCAGGGGGTCAGGCGGCTGACATCACAGGACATCAGCTGCCCACTCAGTTCTCGGACCGGACGCCGCAAGTCCAAGTCAGCCCAGACTGACTTAGATTTTCGAGCTGGGTAAAAAAAAAATCATTCGATGGTCAACCAGAACGACCCCCTTAGTTCATAGGGCCTGTTTCTGACCTGATTCGCTGGGCTGTGAATCTCTGGAGCCTAGCGACCAGTCCCACCTGAGTGGCTGGCCGCCCCTGTACGGGGCTGCGAATAAGTTTGCAGCCATGCACACAAGAGGAAAACCATTTGCAATCACCCACCATCTAATGACTTCCCCAGTCTAGACTTGCTCTGCGCTGCGATGGCTGCTGGGAGATGGAGGCTGCTCCACACAGCCGGGCACAAAAAACGCCTGGGGTGAACCCTACAAACGCCCTCGGCTGTCAATTAACTTGCAAACAGCCATCAATGTCTGTGATCGCACGGTAGGCTCACGCACGCGCACTGCGGACCATGCACATGATAATTGCTCGGACTGAAAATTTGCAGCACAGCAAACCGGGCTGAATTAGCCCCATAGACTCTTAGATCTGTCTCCAGTAGATGAGCATGGCTACTTTGCGTTCCACAAACCCAGCCCCGTTGTGTGACTGGCGAGATGTCTCAGAGGAAGACCATGAATTTACTGTCTATTACTAAGAATTGCAGGTACCTGGGTGTAGTGTCCAGTTTTTTTGCTGGGATCATTAGGTCCTACTCCAAAGGTAAAATCCTTCGATTCATCACAGAATGCATTAATCGCCTCCTTCCACGTGGCTGCGTACGTGGCCATGTATAAGTTTTCCCCACATTGAAATCCTGAAACGCACAATGATATAGGACAGTGTTTATATTTTACACACCGCAATACTCCTCTGCTATAGGAGGGATGGGCTGTTCTACAGGGTAATGTAGGGTACACACCAGGGCGACCCGCTCACGATGCACATTGTGAACGGGTCGTCAGTGTCTCGTCCGACCCGCGGGTCCGATCCGATGGCGACCCGCACCCGGCTGTATGGTCGTCATTCAGATCCTACCTGCAGCAGGTAGGATCTCAATAACGACCGACCGACCCACGGGACCGCGCATCGGATCGGTATCGGTCCACACCAGGACAGAAAAGGGCCCAATCAGCACACAATCTACATCCAATTGGTCGGAATTGGATCTAGATTGAGGGGATCGGGCCCTAGTCGTCCTGGTGTGTACCCAGCATTAGGGCTACATCTACTAAGATGGGAGTTCGGTACTTGTGTATTATCACGGCGCCCAGATTCCTTACGTACGGCACTGTAGGGAAATCGCATTGCATGGGCCATTTTAGTGGCATGCAATGCGATTTTTTTTAGTTAATTTATTCACTGCTTTTATGTCCCCAGGCCATCTCATCGCATGACATCACACCTCCCGCAAAATCGCATGCGATTTTGTGGGGTGCGATGTTATACCATTAGCTAGACACTTGTATGGCATGCAATTAGGTTTGATTGACCCCTCCACTATCCACACCACCCCGAAATGTGGCGAGCGCAGCGAGCCCCGCGAGGGGATGCGGATTACTTTACATGGATTCGCCACACTATATAAAGAGAACTCCACGCCGACGTGGATAGTGGCGGAATGAAAAGGTCAAGCGGATACGTTCCAAGGCTGCTCGCCGCGCTTCGGGGTGGCGTGGATAGGGGGGGGGGGTCATTCAAACCTAATTGCATGCCATATAAGTGTCTAGCTAATGGCATGGCATCGCACCCCACAAAATCGCATGCGATTTTGAGGGAGGCTCGATGCCATGCGATGAGATGGCCTGGGGACATAAAAGCAGTGAATAACTTAACCCAAAAAAATCGCATCACATCGCATGCCACTAAAATGGCCCATGCAATGCGATTTTTTTACGCAGAATAGCCCTCTAAGCATTTTGCGTAGTGGGCGCCGTGATAATACACAAGTACCGGGAGTTCTATTGAAGTAAATAAATAAGAAGTAGATTCTCATTGGTTGCTATAGGCAACTCCCATCTTAGTAACCAAACCCTAAGTCAGTGTTTTTCAACCATTGCGCCGTGGCAAACTAGTGTGCCTTGGGGTGTTCTGAAGTGTGCCCCCAGATCTAGAGATGCCCAAACCAGTTTACAGCCACCACCAGTTCAACAGTTATTTACTGGTCTCTTCTTTTCATGTAAATAACCAATGTATATTATTTTTGTTACCTATGGGGACCAGTGTGATTGTTTTTTTTTTATATGGGGGCCAATAGGTTTTTTTTTTTTTTGTGTGGCGACCAATGTGTTTTGCCCTGTGGGTATCTCATGGTGTGCCTTGGCAATTTTAAAACCGTTTTTAAGGTTAAAAGATTGAAAATCACTGGTAAAAGTGTTATTATGTTTTTTTTTTTTTTTGGGGGGGGGGTAACTTAGGGAACAATTCAATGAAATGCGATATGCCGCTGAACATCAATACTGGCTTGTCCATGCCCCTTGTATTTGTGGTAACTGGTCCTCAAACATAACTAAAACACACCCCTACTTACATACTTACTTAGACTTGGGTGGGACTAAAGTGGGCGGAGATAAAGTACCAGCCAATCAGCTCCTAACTGCCATGTTAGATGTTAGAAAATTGGCATTCTCCGAGGCTGAGTAAATAGACCCCTTAGTTACATTACGATATGAATAATTATAAATTCGTAATTAAAATCATTATTGGAGCCACCAATCGTACAGGGTGTCCAGATGCCACCAACAGTGTTTGATTCCACTTGGGGAAGCAACCAATCAGAACCTGCTTATTTTCTAGGATGCAATTGAGAAATGAATGCTGGAAACTCATTTGTTGCAATGAGCAAAAATCAACGTTTTTTTTTTTGTTTTACTTTTTAGGAGTTACTACCACAGCGGAAGGATTCATTATATCAGATGGGATTATCTCCCAATTTATTATTTAGTAACTCATTAAAAGCCTGTCAATATGATGGCTTCTGCAATGTACTTTCACTTTAAGCTGTGACAGTTTTTAGCCCACAAACATTGCAACCCACCCCCCCAGTCCCTATCAGCCCCTACCTCCAATCTCTGTCTTCACAGCTCCACATCCAGCATTTCCGAAACAGATCAGTGTCCGCACAAAAATGCTTTCACTTTCTGTTATGACATATTAGTCTGTCAAGTGGCCTCTAGTGGTCACTGGTAGTACATCACCTCATAGGGAGAAGTTAGCCTTTTACACACTGGCTATTCAAATGTACACAGTGCCGTCTTTCCCATTGGGCTTAATGGGCAGTTGCCCAGGGGCCCAAGGGTTCTAGGAGCCCACCCCAATAAGGTAGACAGCACTACCCCGGGGAGCTGCTGAGGCTGCGGTGGCGGGTGGGTAGTGGGCAGCGGGGGCTGTAACGCTATTTGCCGGGCGGTGAGGCGGGAAAGAAGTTCTGCTGATTTTGAAAAGACTGGCCAGATGCTGATTGGCTGAGATAATTCAGACAATCAGCGTCCAGCCAGTCTTTTCAATATGTTTTCAAATCCAGCAGCGCTTCTCGCCCCGCCGCCCAGCAAATAGCGATACAAGCTCCCTGCTGTCTGTACGACGCTGCCCGGACCCCGCTGTGGCCAATCAGCATCCAACCAGTCTTTTCAAAATGATCATTGCTTCCTTCCCACAAAGCTCCCAGCCCCTGCTGCCCAGACGCCGCTGCCTGGACACTGCTGAAGGTAGGTTTGTGTGTGTGTGTGTGTGGGGGGGGGGGGTCCAGTGAATTGTTTTGCCCAGGGGCCCGGGCTTACAGTATGTTAAGATGGCCCTGTATGTACAGTACTGTAGGTGTATCAGTCACTACTAGCAATGGGATTAGTATAAATGACTTACTTGATGTCTTTCTGGCAGGCTGAAGACTGTGCTGAAATGTACATCTATTAGCATGCGCTTGAGCATTCATCCGCGCCTCTTCGCTCCATCTCTAGAGGGTAAATATATATCACCGTTATCTGCTATGGCAAATCTTTAAAAGCGCCAATCATTTACAAGGCAAAACCGAGTTGGACATGGCGTTACGGGAGCATCAACTCAGGCAGGCATGTTAGGACCTTTTGCGGGGCCGGCCGTGTCTGCTGTGTGATGTCACACGCAGCAGCTGCGACCCAAAATATGGGCGCCCGACAACTGGCTTTGCAACTTTGTTGTGCAGCCGGGGTGTTACCCTTAATATACAAGCACTTTTGCAAAATAGCGATGCGACCATAAATTCTTGCAGTCGCATCATGGGGAGGGACCTGCAGTGTGGGGCCGCCTTATCCTGTGCAACGCGGAACCCTGCATGCTGCCGCCGGCAGGGTTGTGAATTATCCCAATACTACAACTGAAGCTGAATTAGTCACCACAGTCATGATTTTTGGGGACTGTCCCGTGTCTCACCCAGGACCAGCAGTGTCCGTGGTGGTGTTGGGGGGGGGGGGCAGTTGGGTGTCCCCTCTGCTACCAGCTGCTCTGCTGAGCAAATTTGGGCGTGGCCTCATGAGATCATCGCAATCATAGACCACTTCCCCTGACCATGAGGCTATGCCCTAATTTTCGGGGGTGCATCCGCCTCGCAAGACAACATTTGACCGTTGGGAGGTATGACTGACTAATCTGCAACACCCCCTCCTCCCTCTGCTGTTACTGGATCCACAGAGTGTGCAAGTGACATTGTGAGTTCCCTTCACATGCTGGGCTTCTGAGGTCCCCGTAGTTATCACATTTGTTTTTTGTTAAATTGGCCGCCATCTACTCATGAATACCCCATAAGCTACCAGTAGACCTACCTTTTGGCCAGGTCAGCTTTACAACCAATTAGATTGCAGTATTGCCCAAAAAATTAAACAAGCCAATTATTGCTACAGTAAGTAATACACGGAGTTAATTTTGAAAGGTACGTATTCCTAAGAGTATATTTTTGCCATGGTTCTACATCTACCTCCACATTTCTCAGGTTTTGAAGGTTGTGTTGATAAAAACTTTTAGCCAATCAGATGACTGCAATATACATAGCAGCAGTGTGCTGATTTGGAAGAGGCAGACAACTGTCCACTCATGTGGCTGCGTCAGTTAGTAAAGGGTTGCTTGTGGGAGGGGCTACCGGCATTATGACTGGGGGAGTTATAAGGGAAGAAGGTAGCCACAGACTGAACTGTAGATAGTAGAAAGAGCGGGGTCTCCATTAGCACAGGAGTTCTGTCCGACTCCTGGAACAGTGAGTGGTAAGATTGCGGTGTCAAACATACAGCTTACATTACGCAAATCTCATATATCCAACAAGCTTCTGCTATAGTACTGTCTTACCGCTTTCACCATGTTGCAGGCCGTTGGTTGGACCTTTCTTCTGCACTCATTGATTAGGTCAATAATTTCCCTCTGCACATCCGGATTATCAGTTGACAACGAATCAATGGCCTGAATGAGTAACAAATAACAGGTATTCTGTATAATCACGAGGCTGATATACGTTTGCTCTGTTTTTGAGCCACAGAATCTTATGCTAACGTTTTGCTTTATAGGTTACTGTATTTTACATTGGTTACGTTTTCGCTCACCTTGGTTACATAAGTTCATTGTATTTCAGTCGGCTGTTGTGTGTGCGTGTGAACATGTACTGACTCAGACTTTTGGTACTGTACAGTATGTGTAAAATGAAGTTCCGGGTCAATGGTCCTGCTCTTAACCAGGGTCTGGCTGAGAGTTGGGAATTTGCCGGCTTGATAGACTCTGGCTTCGCTACCTGGATACAGTTCTACCCCTTTAACATTGAGACAATAACCCAGGTGTGAAAGCACCAAACCTAATAACCCGGGTCGGCCAACCTGGCAATTCGACATGGGTTATGAGAAGGGTTAAACACGGATTGCCTGTGTATAATGGGCTACTCAGGTTTAGTGTGAAAGGGTCAGACCCGGGTCGAACCCAGGATCAAAATTCCATGTCCGACACGGCTTTGCGATTTGTAAGCAGTATTAGGGTGTCAACATTGTTGAAATGTCGACATTTAACGTTCTGGCATAAACAGAATGTTGACATGTGAATATTATGCAGGGTAGTGGATTAAACTATGATAAGGGAGGGTTATGGTTAGGCTGCAGGAGGTGAGGGTTAGGCAGTAGGGGAAGGGATAGGGCTATGTTATGGGGGAGGTGGGTGATGGTTAGGCTGCAGGAGGTGAGGGTTAGGCACTAGGGGAAGGGATAGGATTATGTTATGAGGGAGGGTTATGGTTAGGCTGCAGGAGTGAGTGTTAGGATTAGGCACTAGGGGAAGGGATAGGATTATGTTATGGGGAGGGTTATGGTTAGGCTGCAGGTGGTGAGGGTTAGGCACTAGGGGAAGGGATAGGATTATGTTATGGGGGAGGGTTATGGTTAGGCTGCAGGAGGTGAGGGTTAGGATTAGGCACTAGTGGGAGGGATAGGACTATGTTATGGGGGAGGGTTATGGTTAGGCTGCAGGAGGTCAGGGTTAGGATTAGGCACTAGTGGGAGGGATAGGACTATGTTATGGGGGAGGGTTATGGTTAGGCTGCAGGAGGTGAGGGTTAGGCACTAGGGGAAGGGATAGGATTATGTTATGGGGAGGGTTATGGTTAGGCTGCAGGAGGTGAGGGTTAGGCACTAGGGGAAGGGATAGGATTATGTTATGGGGAGGGTTATGGTTAGGCTGCAGGAGGTGAGGGTTAGGGTTAGGCACTATGGGAAGGGATAGGATTATGTTATGGGGAGGGTTATGGTTAGGCTGCAGGAGGTGAGAGTTAGGGTTAGGCACTATGGGAAGGGATAGGATTATGTTATGGGGGAGGGTTATGGTTAGGCTGCAGGAGGTGAGGGTTAGGGTTAGGCACTAGGGGAAGGGATAGGATTATGTTATGGGGGAGGGTTATGGATAGGCTGCAGGAGGTGAGGGTTAGGGTTAGGCACTAGGGGAAGGGATAGGATTATGTTATGGGGGAGGTGGGTGATGGTTAGGCTGCAGGAGGTGAGGGTTAGGGTTAGGCACTAGGGGAAGGGATAGGATTATGTTATGGGGAGGGTTATGGTTAGGCTGCCAGAGGTGTGGGTTAGCGTTAGGCACTAGGGGAAGGGATAGGATTATGTTATGGGGGAGGGTTATGGTTAGGCTGCAGGAGGTGAGGGTTAGCGTTAGGCACTAGGGGAAGGGATAGGATTATGTTATGGGGAGGGTTATGGTTAGGCTGCAGGAGGTGAAGGTTAGGATTAGGCACTAGTGGGAGGGATAGGACTATGTTATGGGGGAGGGTTATGGTTAGGCTGCAGGAGGTGAGGGTTAGGATTAGGCACTAGGGGAAGGGATAGGATTATGTTATGGGGGAGGGTTATGGTTAGGCTGCAGGAGGTGAGGGTTAGGGTTAGGCACTATGGGAAGGGATAGGACTATGTTATGGGGAGGGTTATGGTTAGGCTGCCGGAGGTCAGGGTTAGGGTTAGGTACTATGGGAAGGGATAGGGCTATGTTATGGGGGAGGGTTATGGTTAGGCTGCAGGAGGTGAGGGTTAGAGTTAGGCACTAGTGGGAGGGATAGGATTATGTTATGGGGGAGGGTTATGGTTAGGCTGCAGGAGGTGAGGGTTAGAGTTAGGCACTAGGGGAAGGGATAGGACTATGTTATGGGAGAGGGTTATGGTTAGGCTGCAGGAGGTGATGGTTAGGCACTAGGGGAAGGGACAGGATTATGTTATGGGGGAGGGTTATGGTTAGGCTGCAGGAGGTGATGGTTAGGGTTAGGCACTAGGATTATGTTATCGGGGAGGGTTATGGTTAGGCTGCAGGAGGTGATGGTTAGGGTTAGGCACTAGGGGAAGGGATAGGACTATGTTATGGGGGAGGGTTATGGTTAGGCTGCAAGAGGTGATGGTTAGGGTTAGGCACTAGGGGAAGGGATAGGACTATGTTATGGGGGAGGGTTATGGTTAGGCTGCAGGAGGTGAGGGTTAGGGTTAGGCACTAGGGGAGGGATATGATTATGTTATGGGGAGGGTTATGGTTAGGCTGCAGGTGGTGAGGGTTAGGGTTAGGCACTAGGGGAGGGATAGGACTATGTTATGGGGAGGGATATGGTTAGGCTGCAGGTGGTGAGGGTTAGGCACTATGGGAAGGGATAGGATTATGTTATGGGGGAGGGTTATGGTTAGGTTGCAGCACGTGAGGGTTAGGGTTAGGCACTAGGGGAAGGGATAGGATTACGTTATGGGGGGGCGTTAAGGTTAGGCTGCAGGAGGTCAGGGTTAGGGTTAGGCACTATGGGAAGGGATAGGATTATGTTATGGGGGAGGGTTATGGTTAGGATGCCGGAGGTGATGGTTAGGATTAGGCACTAGGGGAAGGGATAGGACTATGTTATGGGGGAGGGTTATGGTTAGGCTGCAGGAGGTGATGGTTAGGGTTAGGCACTAGGGGAAGGGATAGGACTATGTTATGGGGGAGGGTTATGGTTAGGCTGCAGGAGGTGAGGGTTAGGGTTAGGCACTAGTGGGAGGGATAGGATTATGTTATGGGGGAGGGTTATGGATAGGCTGCAGGAGGTGAGAGTTAGGGTTAGGCACTAGTGGGAGGGATAGGACTATGTTATGGGGGAGGGTTATGGTTAGGATGCAGGAGGTGAGGGTTAGGGTTAGGCACTAGTGGGAGGGATAGGATTATGTTATGGGAGAGGGTTATGGTTAGGATGCAGGAGGTGAGGGTTAGGGTTAGGCACTAGGGGAAGGGATAGGACTATGTTATGGGGGAGGGTGATGGTTAGGCTGCAGGAGGTGAGAGTTAGGGTTAGGCACTAGTGGGAGGGATAGGACTATGTTATGGGGGAGGGTTATGGTTAGGCTGCAGGAGGTGAGGGTTAGGGTTAGGCACTAGGGGAAGGGATAGGATTATGTTATGGGGGAGGGTTATGGTTAGGCTGCAGGAGGTGATGGTTAGGGTTAGGCACTAGGATTATGTTATGGGGGAGGGTTATGGTTAGGCTGCAGGAGGTGATGGTTAGGGTTAGGCACTAGGATTATGTTATGGGGGAGGGTAATGGTTATGCTGCAGGAGAGGGGATTGTGCCTTGGGGAAGAGCTAAGGATTAGATCCAGAAATGATCCAATTGTCACCGCTACTGCCTAAAGTCTCCTCTGGAGCCACCTGACCCTTCCTAGTCAAGTAAATCACCAGTAGAACACCAACAATGTTATGTCTGCATTCTGTTCTAATCACGTCAGCATTTTACCAGTGTCAACATGATGAAAGATGATGAAGTCATTGCCGGCATCCCAAGCATGTAGAGACTTTTATTGTCAACAGGATAATTGTTATACACCCTTTCTGATCTGTTGGGAATAGGGGCACTAGAGTAATAAGATGAGGGCAAGGTATAGGGGCGGTAGCATGGTAAGAAGAGGGCGAGAAGAGAATGTAACCTTCAAGCTCCTATTGATCTCTCACTTGCTTGCAGAACTGACACTTCAGAACATTTATCGTCACGAGATACATTTCTGAATTAACATATGGTCACCGGCGTCAATACATACCTGCACGGAGGCGAGCGCCAGCGCGGCCGATAAACACACCAGGGCAAACATGGTCTTTGTATTCTTCCCTGTAACAATAATATGTGTTTGTCATCAATATTAATCTACAACAAATTCTCAATCTATAAATACAAGATCTTTTGCATGGATCTGATTCAGTAATGGAACCGGGGTGGGAATATGTTTCATCAAAAAGGATTTTTGTGGACATCACCTAATCTTATCACATTAATAGATATTTAATGCGGTTAAGAGTGCCACCCCATGTAATATATATATAATACCCCTTTTACACCAAAAATCCCGGATCCGACCCGGCATTTGGAAGAAGGATCCAAGCCGGGTTGGATCTGGGATTTACTCCATTTACACTGCGGTGCCCACCCGCAGTGTAGACGGAGGCGGTGCTTTGAGATGACATCATCTCCAAGCGCCGGGACCGCGGTGATCCCCGCCGGATACACCGATCGCCGTGCTGGGGGCAGCGCCGGGACCGCGGTGATCCCCGCCGGATACACCGATCGCCGTGCTGGGGGCTACCCCCAGCCCCCGTGCACCCCCCCCCCCCAGCCGTCGTCCGGGAGGTGAGTGGATGCTGCACACAGGCATCCATTCACCTCCTCCGCCGCCGATGCTGTCTGCAGAGTATAGCAGACAGCAGCGCAGGCTGTGTGTGCCCTCCCCGTCCTGCAGATGCTGCGGTCCGCAAGTTGTACGTCCCCCATTGATGTAAATGGGAGCTGGGTCATCCGACTCGGCGTACCCATTTACACCGCCCTCTACCCAGGTCCTAGCTGTGTTCTACCCAGGTCAGGACCTGGGTAGAGGTCCCGTGTAAAGGGACATGGTGTGACACATTTACACTGCCAATGACCCAGGTCTGACCCGCCAAAGGCCCGGGGTTTTGAGGCGGTGTAAAAGGGCTATTAATGAGACCTAAATCTTTCTTGTTGGCTACAATGTCAGTTAAAATAAAGGTAAATAAAATAAATAAATAAACACAACAAATATAATAAATCCTAAAGTCAGATGCAGTATGTTGCATTGTCCTTTTTACTTTCAATAATGCCCTTTCCATGTGACGCTCCAGGTACTTCCAATAGTAACATTCTACGGCTTTATAGTTTATGCTCTTAAGCACTTAAGTCGATCACATATGGAAGACATGCAGTTGGCTGTCTGTGTCAAAAAAAAGTCCACAGGGTCAATGGGTCGACATGAAAAAAGGTAGACGCTACAAAAAGACAACAGGTACAAAAGGTCTACTTGAAAAATGCCGACATACGAAAAGGTCACACAATTTTCACAGTTTTGGTGTCAATGTCGACATGGGCCCCCATTAGTGTATGGTGTACCCTCGCATTGCTCGCTTTGTTTATCTTATATAGGAAATATAATCTTTTTTTTTAATATATACAACGTTTTTTATTTGAATTTACATAACAAATGTCAGCGACGCTGGCATTTTTAGCATATATATATATATATATATATATATTGAACATTTATCACAGAGCACTCAAAGGGTTAATGCTGTTACAGTTTGTTTGATCATTCTAATTTTATTAGCCAATAGGAGCAAAAATCTAAAACTCAATATAAACATGACTGGCGAATCTAAAACCCGAATTAAAAGATAAAAATGTAAATGATAAAGTACGTATTAAAACTTTAAAACTGCATATTTATATATCCACAATGCTTTGAAAATCATGTCTAAATACTAAATATATATAAATATATATATATATATATATATATATATATATATATATATATATATATATATATATATATATATATATATATACAGTATATTATAGATATGAGAAATTCCTTACTCAAAGAGTGCATCCAATATGTTTATATGTACTGTATATAGTGTATAATAGATTCCTTTTTTTGTATATATAGTATAGTATACAGTACATATAGATATATAAGGTAAAACTCAATTGCAACTTAGTTCTTTTCCATATGTGTAACAGCAGCATTAGTGATAAGCAGGAGGCTATATAATCAGATAGAATTCTTACCTGGTGACAGCCAGTCACTGTTCCTTGCAGATCTTGTGAATCTGAGACAGGTGTATGCAATGTGATCCTGCTGGACCTGCGCCTCTTATATAATGCCCAGGTAACAGGATAATACTTCCTGTATTTTTTTTTCTTTTACAATTGAAACTTAGTTTTTAAAACAAATGGACCAATTTGAATTTTCGAAGACAATGATGACCGCAGTGACGGTAAGTGTTGTGTAATGTGGGAATCCCTCATTATAATTGCACTATTGTTGATTGTCAGCCTGTTAAGCTATTAAAATTTCAAACAATGTATTGTTGTCTCATGGCAACAGTTACATAAACAGAGAAAGAGGTTGGTGTTCCCAAAAAGTCTATCCGCGCTTGGGCACCGATCCATGCTAAGTCCTATCCTAAGAGAGTTTGGTAATATAAATGAGGGCAGCGGAAAAATAAATAACCAGGGCATCAGGAATAAGATCAAGGTGATCAAGCGGTTTAGTTGGCGAGCCTTATGTTTATGTTATCTGTGTCTTCTGTCTATCTTACACAGTATCTGCTTCTGAAACCTTGCCCATCGCTAGCCAGAGACATAACTCATATACAGTATAGACAACTATTCTGATGCCTTCCCACATGCTGCTATGTACTAAGCCAACGTTCACATCTGAGTTATTGAATCGCCCACTGACCTTTTCTTCTAAGCCTCTACAGCGCCTTGTCCACAAACCACTTGCAAACTCCGCTCAAGAAAGGCCTTTGGTTTGGAGAACTGTTCTAATCAATCTGTTGGGTATTAATATTATTGCAGTGTATTTCTAAGGTGCCACAAGTGGTACGCAGCGCCGTACATATAGCACACATTAGAACAATACAGGGTTCACAGGACTAAATATAACAGTGACAGAAGAACTAAAAGAGAGCACAAGTGACAATTAGCAACACAATTCTTAGTACACGATACAGCTGGGATGTGGGGAAGCGGGTGAGAAGAGTTGCGGGTATAGATGGTAGGTAAGGGAGATGTAATTGGAATGTAAGAAGTGTGCTGTGATAACAGGAGGGAAAATAATTATCTCCACCTGTGGATCTTTTAAAATGTAACAGTGAGTAATGAGTGCACCTGCCTGGTGACCTAGAAAACGGAAACTGGGGGGGGGGGGGGGGGGGCGGTTCTTGAGGACTGAGGTTGGGAACCACTGGTCTAGAGGGAGTGCAATACAGACCGGTGACTTGAGGTGCAGGTAAGAAGGTCTAAAGGAGAAAAGTGAGCATGGCAGGGATGGCAGGACATGAGGCAGCATTGCTGAGGGTCACATGCTTATTGCTAGGGGTTACATGCTCATTGCCAGGGGTTACATGCTCATTGATGGGGGTTACATGCTCATTACCAGGGGTTACATGCTCATTGATGGGGGTACATACTTGTTGCGTCCTCCCAGAGCCGGTTCCACTCTTGGTCTCCATTGTCATTACACCTCTGGGCCTCCGTTGTGAGGGAACATCTGAGTTCATGACTCGTTTTGCTACACAACCGTAACAGTCTAATGCGGCGCCCATCAGGTAGCCCATGTATGTGTGTCAGATAAGCCACCTCTCAGCAATGCCCAATACATTTCTGAGATTGTGCTACTGAGCCCCTGTGAACACACACACATACAGTAGGGGCACATGCGCACACCCCGGGAGCGAATGGCTTTGGTGATTTTCACACTCGCCCCGCTGTTCGCTCGAGAAGAGGAGGGCAAGGGACGGCAGCCGGCGAACGCTTCGCGACTTCTGGGCGTCCCCATAAATATTCTGGGCGTTCCCCTTGGAACGCAGGCACTTCCATGCCTGCTCGGGGCGGGCCACTGGCGTCACATGACGTCAGCGTCCGCCATGAATTCAGAGATCAGCAGCCATCTAAAAAAAGGGAGTATTGCCTTACGTTTCAGACCGAAGACCGCAGAAATAATTTGATGGTTGAACACATCCCCTCGCATGCAAATGTAGGGATTCCCGTGGGGTGGGGGTGAGGGAATCAGGCGGCGTTTACCTGATCGCTAGGCTTCCAACATACGCAGCATAGCATTTGTGTAGGGTAAATACTGGCTGCTTTTGTATGTAGCCCCTAAATCTTACACAGCTTCATTCTTACGCTGCAATTTAGATTTCAGTTTGAACACACCCCTCCCAAATCTAACTCTCTCTCTCTGCACATGTTACATCTGCCCAACCTGCAGTGCAGCATGATTTTGCACAGTTAATAGCTTTTTTTGATTTACCTACAACCATAAACCAGGCCCCACGTACAATGATAACTTACAAGGACATACATAGTTATCGAACACAGAAAACCTCTGTATGATTGCTGTTTTTAATTGGAATTAACAATTAGACCCGTGTCACTTAACCGCTGCGTTCATTGGCGTTCAAGGAAGGAAGAATCATTATTTACTAATCTTTTATAATTATTAAAGTACATAACCTGTAGGATGCTAAAACAATGACAAAGTCAACATGCGGCAGTAAAGGTCAGCATTAAATTTGTTCTAGGGATGAGGATGAAATATCTTTGCACGCACTTTTACTTTAGTTTCAACGGTTAAAGGTGCAGAATGTAATGAGACGGCAGGAGAGTGTTTTTATTTAGTAATCTTAAAAAAAAAATGAAATCAATCTTTATTTAAACTCTTCTAAATAATGCAGTTAATATATTGCAATGTCAGTATAAGTACCGGGCTATCCTTATAGGCATATCTTTAGCGCCTGCTCTCTAGCAGTACCATTGGTACTGGCCCATAGTACATGAACAGCTGCCTACCTCTATGATGATGGTTCCTGATGTATTATGTGGATGGCTGTATACCAGCTATAATGGAAAGTCGAATTCCAGCCCAACCCCTGGCTGGACATGCTGCACCTTGCAGTTCCACAACTGTGAAGAGCCAGGAGCACCAGTAGAAGTAATGTGTAGTGGGTTGAGCGCCATCTACAGTATCTTGCAGCTTGTATCCTGTTGGGTTCCTTCGCTTCGGAGCAGGGCGGGTGAGAAGAGTTAATAACCAGTGTAAACTTTGCTAACTCTCGGGAAACGGGAATATGAGCTACTGTATACAAGAACTTGAAGCTTATCTTTTAACCAAATAAATATTCAGACATCAAGAAATTAAATTGAGATAGATCACAGCATTTGTTGATCTATTAATTACGTATGGGTGGCTCTAGAAACCATAGCCTTTCAGATCCAGGCAAGGCGTGCTTAACAGATATGGTGGCTGCATGCCCCTTGAGGCAAGCTGAGATTGATAGAGCCCATCCTCCTTCATGGCCTTAGCAATACGGTGCCACACCTCTATGGAGAATCCCAGGGCCACCTCTAATGCAGAACCAACTACCCTACTGAGGGTAATTGTCCTGCCACTTCCCAGGTTCAATGAACTATGGCTTGCCACCAAATAAGACCCAACACTCCAACCCCAGAGACAAAAGCAAAGGCCCCAAAAAGGGACATACCCACGTCACTAAGTTACACCCCATCAGGATTATAAAGTTTGAACTTCTCAAAATGAGGCCTACAGTATCTATAGCCCTGCCAACGCCAATCTAACTTCACAACTCAGGTTTTTACATTTCTTTTAACCCAATCCCAGCAATCACCATGATGACACCTCCAAACTACTTTGCACAAGATCAGATCAAATGATCCAACGTTTGCCTCATTGAGCAAGACAATTACCCAGGTCAGCCTTTATTTACTGTATAAAATAAAGTCTATGCCAGAACCTTGCCTACAGTAACTCTTCCCCATCCAATATGCAGAACCACAAAACCTCTACAATGGGAAAACACTGTTCCGTTATAAACTCCGGATACCCAACCACTTGGCCCAATGACCCTTACAGGAAACAGGTTTCCCTGTCTACAAGTTTAGATTGAGACGCCCACTTATTCAGTGGAATCTGGAACTAGAATAAGCTGAGATCAAGTGAAAATGAAAGAAAATATGAGACGTATCAAACCAAGATGCACTCTACAGGGGAAAAATAGTGCAGGAGGGTTGCCAACCCAATGCCACCAATCATTCAGGTTCCACTTAAAGTATAAAACTGAGGCGAACCATTAAGCAGAAGCCAGGGGTGTAGCTGGAACCCGGACAGTCCTGGATTTGCGATCCGAAAAGGATAAAAGTTTGTCCCAGATGCAGGGGTTCCCCAATATAAAGGAGCTCAACAGGGAAGAACCCAAAAAACTTGGATGTTGTCACAGTGAGAGGAGGGAGTAATAGGAAATAAGGGTTTGGCTGGCTGGCCCTAGAGCAATAGAACCAGGGGTTCCAAGGGACTATTAGGCAAGGCATGAATGGAAAAGGGGAAGCCAACTATAAGGGGCCCAATAGTCCATAGCAGAGTCTACGATGAGACAAGCTGGGGTCTCATTGGACCTTATACTTTAAATGAATACAAATAGACACACACTAGGGTTCATTTGGACTTCAACCAAGTAACCTACAGTACCAACTGTGTTTTGTGTTTGTGTATAGGTTCTCTCTGGGTGCTGTTTTGGCCCACGTGTGTGTTGAGCTACACCATTTTAACATTAGTAAAACCAGGAGTGAAACGCGTTGGTTGGTATGATCACCAGCTGTAAGATCTCCCCCGACAATGTTTTACCAACAATGTGCACTTAGCGCACAAATCAGGCGCTTCAGTAATGTTCTAACAGCTGTAACAAAGGTTTCAAATTCATAATATGTTTCCATTTCCATTCTATATGCACAGTTCTGAATATATACACATAAGGCCAAACAATGATTGTATTTCAATGATAAAAATGAATTCAGGCCAGTAATTGCAATCTAAAAATCAGTGAACATATAAGTGATTATTATCGCACATCGTGAAGTGCCTCACTGAAAGGTTTGGTTCTGAAATGAATCATCGTCTTGTATGTTGACAAGCGTGATGAAGATTTACTGTCTCTTTTCCTTGGCTGGGTCTTCAAAGCCTCTGTGACGCAGGGAGACGTGTTCCAAAAACAACAGTTAATCCAAAGAAACTACTGGCATGTTCTCTTTTGAAACTCACGGGACATCTTAGACAGTACAGATGGTGTAGGTCACCTTTGATAATTGTTCTAGGAACTGCCGGATCTTTAGCAGGAAATTTCTAATTAAAGTTCCTGTATGGAGAAATTCACATCTACACGTCTTAAACTGGTGTCACACCAGCACTTTTGAAAAAAATAAATCTGTTCCGCCTGCTTACGCACAGATAATCGGCATATTCGGACAGATGCCACCATTGGATTGAACTAACAAAGCAGCCACCAGGAATCGTGGGGCCCAGGAAAGTGAATCTCTAAGGCAGTACATGCTCCTGGTGCAGTGCCCCCCCCCCCCCCACCATGCCTCTCCTTAGTACTTTGTCTCCTGTGCTGATGATCCTGACCCGGACAGGAAGGGGAGGTGTATGAAGAAGTAGGTGAGAAGAGTGGAGAAGAGTACCATTGGAGGCGTTTGCCATGGCAACCAATCAGCTGCCACTTAAAATGTTACCTGAAAGCTGATTGGTCGCCATGGGCAATTTCTTCACTGGCTCACTTCTGCACTCTTTTCACTGTTTCATACATCTCCCCTGAAGTCAGTTTAATAGATAAATATGGATGTCCCAGAGTCTGCTGTGCACATGTAAGGGGCCAGGATAGCAAGCCCACCCCCATTCTATCCAGGCCCTCTTTCGTGGGTATTGGCATACCCCCTGTGACCTGGATAGACAAGGCATATATGTGAGCTTTTCTAGTTACCTATTACCCACCCTGACTTTATTCTTCCCAATTCCAAGGATTTATATTATCAAATATGTCACCAAAAGACGATTTATCCGTCTGTATTTATGATGATGTTCTAAGCCTTGGAGAGAGATAAAGTGAGGAAAAGTAAAGTACCAGCCAATCAGCTCCTAACTGCCATATTACAGACTGTGGTGCAGATGTATTAAGCTTAGTGAAATGATTATGGGTGGTATTCAATGCCGCGGCAATAGGGATTTCTACGGTGAGGATGTCTTTTTTCTGGAGAGAAAAAGCCATCCTCGCCATCAAACCTCACTATTCAATGTTAGGGATAAATCCTCGCTGTACTCTGATGACGAGGTTAATCGCAAATGCAGGGAGTCCGCTGCGGCTCTGGCTTCTTACATTTACTAACATTTATTGATATTTTAGTTTTCTCACTGGTGTGCTGCTCGGAGCTTTCTGGCTGAAGCTGATTTTTGGGGTGCCGCAACCGGCACCTAGATCTAACAATAGGGACCCCGGCCACCTAATACTCAGTCTTGATTGACAGCTTGGGGGCTTTCCACATATTTGCAAATACTGCATAGGCGTGCACATTTTATTAGGGGGTGCACCACCTATTGTGCATGTCTAACAACACCCATTGGGTGTGTCTAACACCACCAATCAGGCGTGTCTACCATCATCTATTGGCACTCACTACAATATAAAAGTATCTCAGCCACAACATAATCTCCTGCCTATTTCAGTCAGTTTTTAATATTCTTATTACTCTCTGTAACATTTCATGCAAATAAAGCCAAAAACTTATATGGATGACACAGGTATGTAGTGATATGACAATGGTCTAGTACAATTAACAATGCAAAACACACATCATTGAAGGATGGGCGCTTCTTTTAATATAATACAGTTCTAAAAAGCAAAAGTCTTTGGTAAAAGGTATTGCTGGTTGCTAGCGACAGGGAGGTGTTTATAAGGGCGGGCACAGCATTAGGGGGTGCCTGTGCACACCTAACACTATGGGCAGTATTCAATGAGGCTGATTCGCCATGTTTTATGGCGATTTTGTGCTATTTTCGCGCTGTACGGCGATTTTTTGACTAAAACGGTGAATCACCCTATTCAATGACCAGATGGCGAATACATTTCAAGGTTTTTATCGCCATGATTCACCGAGTAGCAATCGCTATCTTTTTATGGTGAAGTGGAATGTGAACTTTTAAAATAAAGTGTTTTGTTTTTTACATTTGGTGTCAAAAAATCAGGAATTTTATTCTGAGGAGGGTAAGCACATGTGCTGTAAGCACATAAATATATATTTCATTTAAAAAATATATATATATATATTTTTTTTACACAGAGCAGCCAGCAGGGGGCCGGAGCTGAGACGCTCATTAGATATTCAGGTACTCTTTACTTAGAAGGGCGCCCACGATTTTGATCGTGGGCATCGTTAGTAAAAAATCTCGGGCATCTCGGGCCATGAATGCACTAAAAAATCGGGTGCGATCAACCGACGAGATGCCCGAGATTTCCCATAGGGAACAATGTTAAATGTCTCAATTGACCCAATTTTCCTGTTCAATGCCTCAATTGACCCGATTTTTCCATAGGAAACAATGTTAAATGGGCCACAGAGGCCAAATAGGCACCCTGAAGTGTATAATGGCCACCCGAATTGTTAACGCCACCCCACGATCAACGTGAACCCGATGCGTGGCGAGCGCTGCGAGCCCACGAGGGGCGGCGGTACGCGTCCTACGACCTTTTCATACCCCCACTATCCACGTCGGCGTGGAGTTGAGAATAGAAAGTGTGGCGAGCGCAGCGAGCCACCGAGCCCGAAGCGTGGCGAGCGCAGCGAGCCCCGCGAGGGTACGCGGACAGCTGTGAAGCCCGCGAGGGGACGCGGATACCTGTGAAGGTATCCGCGTCCCCTCGCGGGGCGCGCTGCGCTCGCCACGCTTCGGGCTCGGTGGCTCGCTGCGCTCGCCACACTTTCTATTCTCAACTCCACGCCGACGTGGATAGTGGGGGTATGAAAAGGTCGTAGGACGCGTACCGCCGCCCCTCGTGGGCTCGCTGCGCTCGCCACGCTTCGGGTTGACGTTGATCGTGGGGTGGCGTTAACAATTCGGGTGGCCATTATTCACTTCAGGGTGCCTATTTGGCCTCTGTGGCCCATTTAACATTGTTTCCTATGGAAAAATTGGGTCAATTGAGGCATTGAACAGGAAAATCGGGTCAAATGAGACATTTAACATTGTTCCCTATGGGAAATCTCGGGCATCTCGTCTGTCGCATCGCACCTGATTTTTTAGTGCATTCAATGCCCGAGATGGCCGAGATGGGCGCCCTTCTAAGTAAAGAGTACCGATATTCATATATTCACTGCACCCGATCATTACATATGCACGATCGGGTGTAGTGAATACCCGGTCCCCTGTTGGCTATCCCGGGGGGCAGCCTGTGCTGCCTGGCTCCCGGGGAGCCCACCTCCCCCCCACAAACGTTCTGGGGCAGACAGGGAGACTTCCATCTCCCTTCCTGCCGCCGTCCTCCGGCTCCCTGCGGCATCGCCGCAGGAGTTAAAATTCGCCGGTCAGGGGCAGTGAGCCCCTGACTCGTTGAATACTGGAGCTGGCGAGGCTCCGGAACGTGGCGAGCAGTGGCGAATGTGCAGGGAATCCTAAACAGGATTTGCTGCACATCGTCAAAATTCTCATTGAATACTGCCCTCTATGTGCGCACGCCTATGTATGCAACCAAGATCTCTGAGTTCTATTATCATGTACATTACAAACCTGGATCCAGAGATCATTCGTTGTGCTGGGGAAACAATGGACCTTCTCATGGTCCACACCCAATGCTGCGCTTTTCATAGCGTTGCATGTGGACGCAGGTCGGCTGCCCCACTCACACGCTGTCATTCCCCGCACGGCTGTGAATGGATGATTTGCATAATCATGCATTTGCAGCCTTGGATACGGGGGAGAAATCAATTGATGGTCGGTCGACCGATTAAATTAGAATAACCCGCAGAGTGCACTTTTTCCTTGCTATGCGGTTTAAGATGGGAGTTCTATTTCAGAAGGCCTGTTGCTATGGGGAACCAACGAGATTATCTTCTAGAAGGTGCTAAATAAATAAGTAAGAAGCTGATTCTCCATCCAATCTTATAATAGAGCTCCCATCTAATTAAATAAACCCCTGATACCCCTCTCAGATCGCAAATGCTGGGTCACACCTGGAATTTGGACACCTGTCTGTCCCAGGAGCGACCTGGCATTTGCAAGGTGAAGGTTCCCCACAGCTACCTGGCACTTAGCTGGGTCACTGACGTCAAGCAGCACCTGGAGCTTATGCTTCCTCCTCCCTATAGTGTGTACGGGACCCAGGTCGCTCGACCAGGGTTACCTGTTCACATTGCCCAGCAAACCGGGTCCAAACCCAGAAAACCCTTTTATTATCCCTTTCACAGCTCACAGTGACCTGCCGGCAACAACCCAGATCGGACCAGGGTTATTTGTGCGTTGGGAAAGGGGTATTAGTGTTCGGGATGGCCAACGACCATCGATGATTCGAAATCATCAATGGTTCATGGCCGATGTCGAATACTTTTGCCAACCAGATGGTTTCCCTCCATCGATGGAACAGCAAAACGATGGTTTTTTTTTAAGTGCCGTAACATGGAGCATAGCCCCGCCCCCGACACCTGCGAAGCCCCGCCCCCATGTTTTGATTGGCGCACAGGCCAACCATCGATGGAAATTGCAACGATGGCCACCCCTAATTAGTGTTATTCTTCAGAGTACATAAATAAATGAATGTGTGGGGTAGACTGTGGGGGGGCAATTGCACTTACATCCACTGCCCCACATCGCCGGCTACCATATTCTTAATAATCGCATATGCACTAACATTATGTGATTATTAAGGCAAAGGACAGTTCTTATAGTAAGATCTGTGATGCCGCCGGCGTGATTGACTTATACGGCCGCTGGGCATGCTGGGAGGGATCCACTACCAATCCCTCAAACACAGCGGCAATGAGAAGCCACATAGGCTTCTATAGAGTATCGGAAGCTTTTTCTGGCAATCGGGTTTTAGTACATGGGGAAATGTGGTAGAAATCCCGATAACGGGGTTTTTACCACATTTCCCATTTAGAACATCTCTCCCTGGGCCTTATTTTGGTTCATTCTTTCTGACAAAATCCTTCTTAGATGGACAAAACCATGTGCACTGCAGGGGGGGGCAGATGTAACATGTGCAGAGAGAATTAGATTTGGGTGAGTAATTTTGTTTCTGTGCAGGGAAAATACTGACTGCTTTATTTTTACACTGCAATATATATCTCACTTTGAAGTAAAACCCCACCCAAATCTAATTCTCTCTGCACATGTTACATCTGCCCCACCTGCAGTGCACATGGTTTTGCCCATCTAAGAAGGATTTTGTCAGAAAGAATGAACCAAAATAAGGCCCCCTGTGTCACAGTCTGTTCTGAAATCTTTACACCATGTTTTTAAGGAGAATGTTAATAACAGTTATGTTGTAAGATAATTATCAGATCATATCTTCTATGTAACAGAAGACGGCCGCACAAAGGAACCTTCTTTCCATAATTGGCCTGTGTTGATTATACCTGTGATGCTTTGCCTGTGTGACGGCGGGCCTGTAATTTAGCAAGAATGTCGCTGCAATAGCCCGTTTGCGCTAATTGTAACCATAGCAATACCTTCGTCAATTTCTATTAGGACAATGTTTAGGTGCTACAATATTTATAAAAGCAATATAGGCGCTACAGTATAAATGAGATATAAAAAAACAATGGCAAGGAGTAGAAGTACGTCTATGTATCTCACTTATTATATGGCCTGGTTGCTGTCATGCAAATTCGTACAAGGGTCGAAAATCGATACACTATGAATTCAGCCAATCAGCGTCCGTCCAGAATTTTCAATATGTTTTCAAATTCAGCAGTGCTTCTTGCAATAGCAAATAGCGATACAAGCTCCCAGCTGCAGCACCGCTACCCTGGGGTAGTGCCGTCTTCCCCATTGGGGTGGGCTCCTAGAATCCTTGGCCCCTAGGCAACTGCCCATTAAACCCAATGGAAAAGACGGCACTGCCGCTGAGTAAGTCCCTGGCTACTCACAGCCTGCGAACAGTGCTGACCAGTCGGAAAGATCAGTTGATGGCGAGCAGCTTATGAATTGGTTTGGAAATATTCACATGGCAAATTAGCAGGTGCTCAATCAGGCCCATAAGCTATGAAAAACTGACAACACAGCTATAGTCCATGCAAGATTTATTTTACGCAAATATGCTTTTATTTTATTTTGTTATACCGTTCCCTTCATGATCGCCAGGAACACTTATGTCGCCTTAGAAATAAACAATGATACTGTACCTTAGAGAGCTGGAGGGAAAGTGCTAATTCTACTCTAATGACGGGGAATGGAAAATGCCTTTGGGTTAACTAGCTGAGAAGATTATTCTTATTGTTTGAGAACGTTATTTACTTAACTTCTTTACCTGAATCTCTGTAGGATTTTTATAGTACAGGTCGAGTATCCCGTATCCGAATATCCGTTATCCGAATTATTCCGAAATACGGACATTCCAGAAAGTGAAAATTTTTTTTTTTTTTGCTAAAAACTCACTGGGGACATTTGTAACAGCATCACTGGGGACATGGTATGTAACTGGCACTATATATGTGCAAGACAATGATTGCTTGGCATTCAAATTCAGTGCTGTGATAGTACACACATTTTGTTTCACGTTTTGAAACCTTGTTTTTTGAACAATTAAAATATATTTGTGTGTATTTTATGTGGTAATAAAATATATTTGTGTGTATATTATGTGTTTATACAGCATAAATGCAAGATACTTCAAAATACATCATTGAAATATTAAAATATTCCGAAATACGGAATAATCCGTTATCCAAAATTCTCCTGGTCCCGAGCATTTTGGATAAGGGATACTCAACCTGTATTGCATGCATAATTATCTCTGTGGTAATACAGTATTATTATCAAAGAAATACACATCATATTTTATATAAACCAAAGTATTACTGATACAGGGAAGGATGCACTAAACGAAAAATGCGGTAAAAACCCTGTTATCTGGGTTTCTATCCCATTTTGATATGCAGGAAAACCCGCATGCCAGGTTTTCGCTGCGGATGGTATCGGCGTATCGCCAGCAAAAGGCGATATCCCATAGAAGCCTATGGGCTTCTTAACGCAACCCAACACTGCCCTACCCCACAGCAGCCGCAGCCGGGTAAGGGAGGGAGAGGAAACCGGTGGAGACCCGCTGCACATCGCCGGCACAACGCAAAGGACAGCTCTTAACGCAAGAGCTGTCCTTTGCAATAATTGTCGCATATGTTCGTGCATGCGGTAGCCGGCGATGTGCAGCGGACCGGGGCTGCGGATCTAAGTGCATCACGGCCATAGTCAAAATAGTAACACGTGTGAGTTTCTACAACTATGGAGTAAATGTAATACAGGTAATCGGCAGATTCTGATTGATCGCTATGCGCAACATCACCTTTTCATTTTCTGATTGGTTGCTATGGATAGCATGAACATTATGTAAGTACAGTGGGCGAGATGCACTAAGCGATGAAAACTGATAAAATGGACAGTGATAAACCGCCAACCAATCAGCTGCTACCTGTTATTTTTCAAACACAGCCTGTGACATGGCAGGTAGGAGCTGATTGGCTGGCTGTTTATCACTCTCCATGTTATCACTTTTCAAGCTTAGTGCACCTGGCCCAGTGTCCTGGATCCACCTCCCATATTCTGGATCCATCTCCCCAATCAGTTGAAGACCACAAGGCTTCTAGCTAGCTCTTCTGCTCCATTACTATAGCAGGTGCAATGGGACCCAGTGGATTTAGGGTGCCCGGACACAATTTTACCGATTATCGGTCAGCTTAATTACTGCTGTGTAGTGGAGGCTTTCAGGAAGCTGTGGGACAGGGGCCCCTACAGTATGTTGCTATAGGGCCCACAAAGTCCTGGTTGCAAACCTGGTTCCATCTATCACACCTCTCTTGGGAAATCAATCAGCTCCCATGGATTTCAGTATCATCTCTATATTGGTGATACTCTCATTTACTTATCCTCTCCAGATCGCTCACCTTAAGCTGCCCACCTGATATGTCCAACCTGCGGCCCTCCAGCTGTTGTGAAACTACACATCCCAGCATGCCTTGCCATAGTTTTAGCATCCCCTAATAGCAAAAGTATGGCAATGCATGCTGGGATGTCTAGTTTCAAAACAGCTGGAGGCCCACACTTTGTACATGCCTGTGATAAAGGATCGCCACAGTCTCATGCGCAGGGGTGGGAAATAAGCATTCCTCCAGCTGTTGTATAACTACAAACCCCAGCATGCCCTGTATTAGCATGAGCAAATAGCAAAATGATAGCAAGGCATGCTGGGATGTGTAGTTCTACAAGTCCTGTTGCCCACCCCATCTCCTGCTGGTAATCGGTGCAGTGCATTCTGAATATCTCCAGCTGTATAAACCTGCTCATGAAGTGTAGACCTACCCATAATGCAGTTTCTCCCTGGAAATCCTCTGAATGTGGCTAAGTCCAGGCTGCCCAGTTGGCGATGCTGTGACCGTAGAGCCTGCTCCTGCGGTGTCCCCGTACGTAGTGTTCCTAGGGCCCGGGTGCTCTGATGTTTTATGAGCTGAAGTATATGTGTCACACGTGCTCCAGGCTAAATCAGGGATCTGCTGCTTTAATTTGTGTAATTATCCAATTACCACGCTCATTAATCCATTCGATTCACAGGCTTAAAGCGTATAGCGGAGTAAGGTAATGACATGTTATATAAAGTTTCTCACGTGGCATAAAATAGTATATATATATATATATATATATATATATATATATAGATGGAGGCAGAACTCTGGGAGTCAATGGAGTCATCTGCATCCGGGCTCCTGCTCCCAAGGGGGCACCTCTCCTCCCCTTCAAGTTTAAATCCATCAAATGTAAGCAGTTGATATTGCTAATGAGGCTGACTCCCCCTCCTAACATCATTTTTGCAAGTGTCCCTACTGGAGACAGACACCTTACTCAGGCATAGATTTATTAAGCTCGGTGAAGTGATAAACTGTCCGGTTTTTATGACCGGCCAATCAGCTCCTACCTGTCATGTTTCAAACCAAGCCTGTAACTTCACTGGTAGGAGCCGATTGGCCGGTGATAAAAACCAGACAGTTTATCACTTCACTGAGCTTAATAAATCTGCCCCTGAATGAGCTATTGGGGGGGGGGGGGGCACCAATACTTATCTTGCCTTCGGGCAACTGGGATGAACTTACGTCACTGTATATAGATATATAGATATACATATAAAGGTAACCCTAAGAGACTTTTAGACAACTTTTGTCTTAGTTGGGAGGATTAAAAAAAAAAAAAAAAACTTACGGGGTGTACACACAGGCCGACCCGGCAGCCATCAATACAGATTCAATATCAAAGGCCACCAGGACCCCGTGGTTTGCCGGTATCTGCCATAAGGGAAGGAGGGACGGCGGGAGGATGGTGCGGGTTGGAGGGAGGGGGGCGGGGGGGTTGGTGCATTGAGCAGCACGGAACTGCTTTTGAAATAGACTTTCCTGCAGGGCTTCCATCAGAAATTGTAGGGCCTGGGACAGTGGGACTGACAAAATAGGCAGGGCCCCCATTCCCCTTCTGGAACTTCTTCTGCTTTATTGTATTGCAAGTTTGTACACATTGTATACAGTATTGTGTAAATATTATTGTGGTATATGTCGGTATTACGTACGGCAAACGATCGTTACTTGCTTGCTTATAGAATTCATGTAAGTGACTTTTTTATTCTTGATTAAAAATATACTCTATTCAAATGGACAATAAAAACACCCCTAAGGGTCCTGCTTACTGTGTGTAACCCAATTTTTTAAAACACTGCAAAGAAAGAGGCACAGAAATGTGGTTGTGCCGTATCCGATTGTAATTACCGCCTGTGATCTTACGCTTTGAAGGTAAAATTATAATACTTCAATTGGTTTCATTATCCTGTAACCACCCCATTTAACCATGACTGTAGTTACACTGTTGCTGAGTATATAGTAGTGTATATTAATGACTCCTTTGGGATAAACTGGAATACATGGAATAATAAACTACTATACATAAATGGATACAGTTGAATCGTAGGGTCTTGAAATTATTATACCGATCTCTCCTTCTCTTTCTCTCCCTCTCTCTCTCTCTCTCTCTCTCTACGAGACACACGTGAAGGTGAATCACTGGATGTTCCTTTTAAATTAATTCATTCCAATCTGTAACTCTCCCAGGAGAACACCCACGCATCACTCTGTGGCCTTCTTTACAAGCTATCCCGGATTTATCTTTGACATTTTTCTGACCTATCACCCCCGGACAATTCTCAGGCATTATGCTGCTGTATGCAGTTTATTGCTAGTTATCTTGATTGTCTCCATAAAGTGGACATCTAGAACTTTGGGGTAGATGTATGAAGCAGTGATAAGGGAGAAGTGATAAAATGCCTGGTACTTTATCACCGGCCAATCAGCTCCTACCTGTCTATTTTTTAAACCCAGCCTGTAACGTAACAGTCAGGAGCTGATTGGCCGATGATAAAGTACCAGGCACTTTATCACTTCTCCTCCCTTATCACTGCTTCGTACCCCTTTGGGGAAACCCGATGTCAAAGTGGTACCCCAATTCAATATCTTTATTTGAACACACCCCTGATGAAGTCCTAAGGACAAAATGTGTAGGGATGAAGTCCACTCTCTGCTTTCCTTCTGAAAGGCATACGGTCGTTATGTCAACAATATTAAGGTTGACATGCCTTGGGTCGACCACTAAAGGATCGACAGGGCTTAGGTCGACATGTGAAAAGGTCAACATGGCCAAAGTCGACAGGGTCCAAAGGCCGACCCAAGCATGAGATCGGCAATGGGAAAATGTCGACAGTCAAAATGTCGACATGAGTTTTTCACTTTTTTTTGAGCCGGCACGTGCCGACAGGCGATATTAAATGCCCTACCATCCAAGGCATGGAGGGAGAATATAATAGTGTGCCAAGCGTATCGAGGCATCGAGCCCAAAGCATGGCGAGCGCAGAAAGCCATGCGAGGGGACGCGGCGCACTTTATCGGTGTCTATGTCGACGGTGTCGACATTCTGAAAAAAAAAGTGAAAAGCTCTTGTTGACCTTTTTGACTGTCGACCTTCCCATTGTCGACCCAATTCTTGTGTTGGCCTTTTTGACCCTATTGACCTTAACCATGTCGACCTTTTTCATGTGTCAACCTAGGGCCTATCAACCTTCATTGATCAACATAATGCATGCCCAATGTTCCATATCGGTCTGGAAAAAGAGATTATTCCTGAAAAGTTATTTTACTGTGTTTTATCTTTAGATCCTGATTGTAATGGCGGATTCATGTTTTACTATTGTTTACGCTGGGCATAAAATTGTTATTTTTTTTTAAATATTTCCATTGTACTGATTGTATTCTAGGACCCCAGAGCAAATGAAAGGCCTTATTCCCTTTTCTTTTCTAGGATTATTTCACTTTTCCTTTTTACTTCTGTCTCTGAAGCGTCAGGCGACAGCCTCGAGTCATCAGAGAAACAACACAATTATTTAGCTGTTTACATCGGCAATAAACAAGACAATACAATTCACCTGGGTGTACCAATTAATTCCATGTGAGGACATTGATTTAAAATCTGTCATTACGATATATCACTAGATAAAACCAGTATGGTAATTGGATAATTATACTAATTAAAGCGACAGGTAAAAGACAAGTTAATTAGAAATGAGTTCATCCCTGATGGAGCATGCGGCAACCTTCAGCTTCTAATGCAGGAGAGCATCGGGACAATGCAATGCTAGGAAGAAGGAACCCGCCAATGCAATGCTAGGAAGAAGGAACCCGCCAATGCAATGCTAGGAAGAAGGAACCCGGACAATGCAATGCTAGGAAGGAGGAACCCGGACAATGCAATGCTAGGAAGGAGGAACCCGGACAATGCAATGCTAGGAAGGAGGAACCCGGACAATGCAATGCTAGGAAGGAGGAATCTGCCAATGCAATGCTAGGAAGGAGGAACCCGGACAATGCAATGCTAGGAAGGAGGAATCTGCCAATGCAATGCTAGGAAGGAGGAACCCGGACAATGCAATGCTAGGAAGGAGGAACCCGGACAATGCAATGCTAGGAAGGAGGAACCCGCCAATGCAATGCTAGGAAGGAGGAACCCGGACAATGCAATGCTAGGAAGGAGGAACCCGGACAATGCAATGCTAGGAAGGAGGAACCCGGACAATGCAATGCTAGGAAGGAGGAACCCGGACAATGCAATGCTAGGAAGGAGGAACCCGGACAATGCAATGCTAGGAAGGAGGAACCCGCCAATGCAATGCTAGGAAGGAGGAACCCGGACAATGCAATGCTAGGAAGGAGGAACCCGCCAATGCAATGCTAGGAAGGAGGAACCCGGACAATGCAATGCTAGGAAGGAGGAACCCGGACAATGCAATGCTAGGAAGGAGGAACCCGCCAATGCAATGCTAGGAAGGAGGAACCCGCCAATGCAATGCTAGGAAGGAGGAACCCGCCAATGCAATGCTAGGAAGGAGGAACCCGGACAATGCAATGCTAGGAAGGAGGAACCCACCAATGCAATGCTAGGAAGGAGGAACCCGGACAATGCAATGCTAGGAAGGAGGAACCGGGACAATGCAATGCTAGGAAGGAGGAACCCACCAATGCAATGCTAGGAAGGAGGAACCCGCCAATGCAATGCTAGGAAGGAGGAACCCGCCAATGCAATGCTAGGAAGGAGGAACCCGCCAATGCAATGCTAGGAAGGAGGAACCCGGACAATGCAATGCTAGGAAGGAGGAACCCGCCAATGCAATGCTAGGAAGGAGGAACCCGCCAATGCAATGCTAGGAAGGAGGAACCCGCCAATGCAATGCTAGGAAGGAGGAACCCGGACAATGCAATGCTAGGAAGGAGGAACCCGCCAATGCAATGCTAGGAAGGAGGAACCCGGACAATGCAATGCTAGGAAGGAGGAACCCGGACAATGCAATGCTAGGAAGGAGGAACCCGCCAATGCAATGCTAGGAAGGAGGAACCCGCCAATGCAATGCTAGGAAGGAGGAACCCGCTAATGCAATGCTAGGAAGGAGGAATCCGCCAATGCAATGCTAGGAAGGAGGAACCCGGACAATGCAATGCTAGGAAGGAGGAATCCGCCAATGCAATGCTAGGAAGGAGGAACCCAGACAATGCAATGCTAGGAAGGATGAACCCGGACAATGCAATGCTAGGAAGGAGGAACCCAGACAATGCAATGCTAGGAAGGATGAACCCGGACAATGCAATGCTAGGAAGGAGGAACCCGGACAATGCAATGCTAGGAAGGAGGAATCCGCCAATGCAATGCTAGGAAAGAGGAATCTGCCAATGCAATGCTAGGAAGGAGGAATCCGCCAATGCAATGCTAGGAAGGAGGAACCCGGACAATGCAATGCTAGGAAGGAAGAACCCGGACAATGCAATGATAGGAAGTAGGAACCCGGACAATGCAATGCTAGGAAGGAGGGACCCGGACAATGCAATGCTAGGAAGGAGGAACCCGGACAATGCAATGCTAGGAAGGAGGAACCCGGACAATGCAATGCTAGGAAGGAGGAACCCGGACAATGCAATGCTAGGAAGGAGGAACCCGCCAATGCAATGCTAGGAAGGAGGAACCCGCCAATGCAATGCTAGGAAGGAGGAACCCGCCAATGCAATGCTAGGAAGGAGGAACCCGGACAATGCAATGCTAGGAAGGAGGAACCCGCCAATGCAATGCTAGGAAGGAGGAACCCGCCAATGCAATGCTAGGAAGGAGGAACCCGGACAATGCAATGCTAGGAAGGAGGAACCCGGACAATGCAATGCTAGGAAGGAGGAACCCGCCAATGCAATGCTAGGAAGGAGGAACCCGCCAATGCAATGCTAGGAAGGAGGAACCCGCCAATGCAATGCTAGGAAGGAGGAACCCGGACAATGCAATGCTAGGAAGGAGGAACCCGCCAATGCAATGCTAGGAAGGAGGAACCCGCCAATGCAATGCTAGGAAGGAGGAACCTGGACAATGCAATGCTAGGAAGGAGGAACCCGGACAATGCAATGCTAGGAAGGAGGAACCCACCAATGCATTGCTAGGAAGGAGGAACCCGGACAATGCAATGCTAGGAAGGAGGAACCCGGACAATGCAATGCTAGGAAGGAGGGACCCGGACAATGCAATGCTAGGAAGGAAGAACCCGGACAATGCAATGCTAGGAAGGAGGAATCCGGACAATGCAATGCTAGAAAGGAGGAACCTGGACAATGCAATGCTAGGAAGGAGGAATCCGGACAATGCAATGCTAGGAAGGAGGAACCCGCCAATGCAATGCTAGGAAGGAGGAATCCGGACAATGCAATGCTAGGAAGGAGGAACCCAGACAATGCAATGCTAGGAAGGAGGAACCCGGACAATGCAATGCTAGGAAGGAGGAACCCGGACAATGCAATGCTAGGAAGGAGGAACCCGCCAATGCAATGCTAGGAAGGAGGAACCCAGACAATGCAATGCTAGGAAGGAGGAACCCGGACAATGCAATGCTAGGAAGGAGGAACCCACCAATGCAATGCTAGGAAGGAGGAATCCGGACAATGCAATGCTAGGAAGGAGGAACCCGGACAATGCAATGCTAGGAAGGAGGAACCCGGACAATGCAATGCTAGGAAGGAGGAACCCGGGCAATGCAATGCTAGGAAGGAGGAATCCGCCAATGCAATGCTAGGAAGGAGGAACCCGGACAATGCAATGCTAGGAAGGAGGAACCCGTACAATACAATGCTAGGAAGGAGGAACCCGGACAATGCAATGCTAGGAAGGAGGAATCCGCCACTGCAATGCTAGGAAGGAGGAACCCGGACAATGCAATGCTAGGAAGGAGGAATCCGCCAATGCAATGCTAGGAAGGAGGAACCCGGAAAATGCAATGCTAGGAAGGAAGAACCCGGACAATGCAATGCTAGGAAGGAGGAACCCGGACAATGCAATGCTAGGAAGGAGGAATCCGCCAATTCAATGCTAGGAAAGAGGAATCCGCCAATGTAATGCTAGGAAGGAGGAACCCGGACAATGCAATGCTAGGAAGAAGGAACCCGCCAATACAATGCTAGGAAGGAGGAACCCGGACAATGCAATGCTAGGAAGGAGGAACCCGGACAATGCAATGCTAGGAAGGAGGAATCCGCCAATGCAATGCTAGGAAGGAGGAACCTGGCCAATGCAATGCTAGGAAGGAGGAACCCGGACAATGCAATGCTAGGAAGAAGGAACCCGCCAATGCAATGCTAGGAAGGAAGAATCCGCCAATGCAATGCTAGGAAGGAGGAACCCGGACAATGCAATGCTAGGAAGGAGGAATCCGCCAATGCAATGCTAGGAAGGAGGAACCTGGCCAATGCAATGCTAGGAAGGAGGAACCCGGACAATGCAATGCTAGGAAGGAGGAACCCGCCAATGCAATGCTAGGAAGGAAGAATCCGCCAATGCAATGCTAGGAAGGAGGAATCCGGACAATGCAATGCTAGGAAGGAGGAACCCGTACAATACAATGCTAGGAAGGAGGAATCCGCCTCTGCAATGCTAGGAAGGAGGAATCCGCCAATGCAATGCTAGGAAGGAGGAACCCGGACAATGCAATGCTAGGAAGGAGGAACCCGGACAATGCAATGCTAGGAAGGAGGAACCCGGACAATGCAATGCTAGGAAGGAGAAACCCACCAATGCAATGCTAGGAAGGAGGAACCCGGACAATGCAATGCTAGGAAGGAGGAACCCGGACAATGCAATGCTAGGAAGGAGGAACCCGGACAATGCAATGCTAGGAAGGAGGAATCCGCCAATGCAATGCTAGGAAGGAGGAACCCAGACAATGCAATGCTAGGAAGGAAGAACCCGGACAATGCAATGCTAGGAAGGAGGAACCCAGACAATGCAATGCTAGGAAGGAGGAATCCGCCAATTCAATGCTAGGAAAGAGGAATCCGCCAATGTAATGCTAGGAAGGAGGAACCCGGACAATGCAATGCTAGGAAGAAGGAACCCGCCAATACAATGCTAGGAAGGAGGAACCCAGACAATGCAATGCTAGGAAGGAGGAACCCGGACAATGCAATGCTAGGAAGGAGGAATCCGCCAATGCAATGCTAGGAAGGAGGAACCTGGCCAATGCAATGCTAGGAAGGAGGAACCCGGACAATGCAATGCTAGGAAGGAGGAACCCGCCAATGCAATGCTAGGAAGGAAGAATCCGCCAATGCAATGCTAGGAAGGAGGAATCCGGACAATGCAATGCTAGGAAGGAGGAACCCGGACAATGCAATGCTAGGAAGGAGGAACCCGCCAATGCAATGCTAGGAAGGAGGAACCTGGACAATGCAATGCTAGGAAGGAGGAACCCGGACAATGCAATGCTAGGAAGGAGGAACCCACCAATGCATTGCTAGGAAGGAGGAACCCGGACAATGCAATGCTAGGAAGGAGGAACCCGGACAATGCAATGCTAGGAAGGAGGGACCCGGACAATGCAATGCTAGGAAGGAAGAACCCGGACAATGCAATGCTAGGAAGGAGGAATCCGGACAATGCAATGCTAGAAAGGAGGAACCTGGACAATGCAATGCTAGGAAGGAGGAATCCGGACAATGCAATGCTAGGAAGGAGGAACCCGCCAATGCAATGCTAGGAAGGAGGAATCCGGACAATGCAATGCTAGGAAGGAGGAACCCAGACAATGCAATGCTAGGAAGGAGGAACCCGGACAATGCAATGCTAGGAAGGAGGAACCCGGACAATGCAATGCTAGGAAGGAGGAACCCGCCAATGCAATGCTAGGAAGGAGGAACCCAGACAATGCAATGCTAGGAAGGAGGAACCCGGACAATGCAATGCTAGGAAGGAGGAACCCACCAATGCAATGCTAGGAAGGAGGAATCCGGACAATGCAATGCTAGGAAGGAGGAACCCGGACAATGCAATGCTAGGAAGGAGGAACCCGGACAATGCAATGCTAGGAAGGAGGAACCCGGGCAATGCAATGCTAGGAAGGAGGAATCCGCCAATGCAATGCTAGGAAGGAGGAACCCGGACAATGCAATGCTAGGAAGGAGGAACCCGTACAATACAATGCTAGGAAGGAGGAACCCGGACAATGCAATGCTAGGAAGGAGGAATCCGCCACTGCAATGCTAGGAAGGAGGAACCCGGACAATGCAATGCTAGGAAGGAGGAATCCGCCAATGCAATGCTAGGAAGGAGGAACCCGGAAAATGCAATGCTAGGAAGGAAGAACCCGGACAATGCAATGCTAGGAAGGAGGAACCCGGACAATGCAATGCTAGGAAGGAGGAATCCGCCAATTCAATGCTAGGAAAGAGGAATCCGCCAATGTAATGCTAGGAAGGAGGAACCCGGACAATGCAATGCTAGGAAGAAGGAACCCGCCAATACAATGCTAGGAAGGAGGAACCCGGACAATGCAATGCTAGGAAGGAGGAACCCGGACAATGCAATGCTAGGAAGGAGGAATCCGCCAATGCAATGCTAGGAAGGAGGAACCTGGCCAATGCAATGCTAGGAAGGAGGAACCCGGACAATGCAATGCTAGGAAGAAGGAACCCGCCAATGCAATGCTAGGAAGGAAGAATCCGCCAATGCAATGCTAGGAAGGAGGAACCCGGACAATGCAATGCTAGGAAGGAGGAATCCGCCAATGCAATGCTAGGAAGGAGGAACCTGGCCAATGCAATGCTAGGAAGGAGGAACCCGGACAATGCAATGCTAGGAAGGAGGAACCCGCCAATGCAATGCTAGGAAGGAAGAATCCGCCAATGCAATGCTAGGAAGGAGGAATCCGGACAATGCAATGCTAGGAAGGAGGAACCCGTACAATACAATGCTAGGAAGGAGGAATCCGCCTCTGCAATGCTAGGAAGGAGGAATCCGCCAATGCAATGCTAGGAAGGAGGAACCCGGACAATGCAATGCTAGGAAGGAGGAACCCGGACAATGCAATGCTAGGAAGGAGGAACCCGGACAATGCAATGCTAGGAAGGAGAAACCCACCAATGCAATGCTAGGAAGGAGGAACCCGGACAATGCAATGCTAGGAAGGAGGAACCCGGACAATGCAATGCTAGGAAGGAGGAACCCGGACAATGCAATGCTAGGAAGGAGGAATCCGCCAATGCAATGCTAGGAAGGAGGAACCCAGACAATGCAATGCTAGGAAGGAAGAACCCGGACAATGCAATGCTAGGAAGGAGGAACCCAGACAATGCAATGCTAGGAAGGAGGAATCCGGACAATGCAATGCTAGGAAGGAGGAACCCGGACAATGCAATGCTAGGAAGGAGGAACCCGTACAATACAATGCTAGGAAGGAGGAACCCGGACAATGCAATGCTAGGAAGGAGGAATCCGCCACTGCAATGCTAGGAAGGAGGAATCCGCCAATGCAATGCTAGGAAGGAGGAACCCGGACAATGCAATGCTAGGAAGGAGGAACCCGGACAATGCAATGCTAGGAAGGAGGAACCCGGACAATGCAATGCTAGGAAGGAGAAACCCACCAATGCAATGCTAGGAAGGAGGAACCCGGACAATGCAATGCTAGGAAGGAGGAACCCGGACAATGCAATGCTAGGAAGGAGGAATCCGCCAATGCAATGCTAGGAAGGAGGAACCCAGACAATGCAATGCTAGGAAGGAAGAACCCGGACAATGCAATGCTAGGAAGGAGGAACCCAGACAATGCAATGCTAGGAAGGAGGAATCCGGACAATGCAATGCTAGGAAGGAGGAACCCGGACAATGCAATGCTAGGAAGGAGGAACCCGTACAATACAATGCTAGGAAGGAGGAACCCGGACAATGCAATGCTAGGAAGGAGGAATCCGCCACTGCAATGCTAGGAAGGAGGAATCCGCCAATGCAATGCTAGGAAGGAGGAACCCGGACAATGCAATGCTAGGAAGGAGGAACCCGGACAATGCAATGCTAGGAAGGAGGAACCCGGACAATGCAATGCTAGGAAGGAGAAACCCACCAATGCAATGCTAGGAAGGAGGAACCCGGACAATGCAATGCTAGGAAGGAGGAACCCGGACAATGCAATGCTAGGAAGGAGGAACCCGGACAATGCAATGCTAGGAAGGAGGAATCCGCCAATGCAATGCTAGGAAGGAGGAACCCGGACAATGCAATGCTAGGAAGGAAGAACCCGGACAATGCAATGCTAGGAAGGAGGAACCCGGACAATGCAATGCTAGGAAGGAGGAATCCGCCAATTCAATGCTAGGAAAGAGGAATCCGCCAATGTAATGCTAGGAAGGAGGAACCCGGACAATGCAATGCTAGGAAGAAGGAACCCGCCAATACAATGCTAGGAAGGAGGAACCCGGACAATGCAATGCTAGGAAGGAGGAACCCGGACAATGCAATGCTAGGAAGGAGGAATCCGCCAATGCAATGCTAGGAAGGAGGAACCTGGCCAATGCAATGCTAGGAAGGAGGAACCCGGACAATGCAATGCTAGGAAGGAGGAACCCGCCAATGCAATGCTAGGAAGGAAGAATCCGCCAATGCAATGCTAGGAAGGAGGAACCCGGCCAATGCAATGCTAGGAAGGAGGAACCCGGACAATGCAATGCTAGGAAGGAGGAACCCGTACAATACAATGCTAGGAAGGAGGAACCCGGACATTGCAATGCTAGGAAGGAGGAATCCGCCACTGCAATGCTAGGAAGGAGGAATCCGCCAATGCAATGCTAGGAAGGAGGAACCCGGACAATGCAATGCTAGGAAGGAGGAACCCGGACAATGCAATGCTAGGAAGGAGGAATCCGCCACTGCAATGCTAGGAAGGAGGAACCCGGCCAATGCAATGCTAGGAAGGAGGAACCCGCCAATGCAATGCTAGGAAGGAGGAACCCGGACAATGCAATGCTAGGAAGGAGGAACCCAGACAATGCAATGCTAGGAAGGAGGAACCCGTCAATGCAATGCTAGGAAGGAGGAACCCGGACAATGCAATGCTAGGAAGGAGGAATCCGCCAATGCAATGCTAGGAAGGAGGAATCCGCCAATGCAATGCTAGGAAGGAGGAATCTGCCAATGCAATGCTAGGAAGGAGGAACCCGCCAATGCAATGCTAGGAAGGAGGAACCCGCCAATGCAATGCTAGGAAGGAGGAATCCGCCAACGCAATGCTAGGAAGGAGGAATCCGGACAATGCAATGGTAGGAAGGAGGAATCCGCCAATGCAATGCTAGGAAGGAGGAACCCGGACAATGGGATGCTAGGAAGGTGGAACCCGCCTATGCAATGCTAGGAAGGAGGAACCCGCCAATGCAATGCTAGGAAGGAGGAACCCGGATAATGGGATGCTAGGAAGGTAGAACCCGCCAATGCAATGCTAGAAAGGAGGAATCCAGACAATGCAATGCTAGGAAGGAGGAATCCGCCAATGCAATGCTAGGAAGGAGGAATCCGGACAATGCAATGCTAGGAAGGAGGAACCCGCCAATGCAATGCTAGGAAGGAGGAACCCGCCATCACAATGCTAGGAAGGAGGAATCCGGACAATGCAATGCTAGGAAGGAGGAACCGCCAATGCAATGCTAGGAAGGAAGAACCTGGACAATGCAATGCTAGGAAGGAGGAACCCGAACAATGCAATGCTAAGAAGGAGGAATCCGCCAATGCAATGCTAGGAAAGAGGAACCCGCCAATGCAATGCTAGGAAAGAGGAATCCGCCAATGCATTGCTATGAAGGAGGAATCCGCCAATGTAATGCTAGGAAGGAGGAACCCAGACAATGCAATGCTAGGAAGGAGGAACCCGCCAATGCAATGCTAGGAAGGAGGAACCCGGACAATGCAATGCTAGGAAGGAGGAACCCGGATAATGCAATGCTAGGAAGGAGGAATCCACCACTGCAATGCTAGGAAGGAGGAACCCGCCAATGCAATGCTAGGAAGGAGGAATCCGCCAATGCAATGCTAGGAAGGAGGAACCCAGACAATGCAATGCTAGGAAGGAGGAACCCGGACAATGCAATGCTAGGAAGGAGGAACCCGGACAATGCAATGCTAGGAAGGAGGAACCCGGACAATGCAATGCTAGGAAGGAGGAATCCGCCAATGCAATGCTAGGAAGGAGGAACCCGGCCAATGCAATGCTAGGAAGGAGGAATCTGCCAATGCAATGCTAGGAAGGAGGAATCTGCCAATGCAAGATCGATGCATATGACAGCAATATTGCAGATTTGAAAACAATCACGTTCAGTGGATATCCCCAACTTACCGAATACTGGAGATAAACCAAATAAGGGGTAGTGTAGCAAGGGCCAGTGTACTACCATGGTCACTGGCCCTGTTATTGTACACCATCTCCCTCGTTGTTCTCAGAGGCCCCAGGAATGGCAGCAGGACAGGGACTGGAAGGACACTGGTGCTCATGATGCCTAGAGCAGGCATGTCCAAACTGTGGCTCTCCAGCTATTGTGAAACTACACATCCCAGCATGTCTTGAAATAGTTTTAGCATTCCCTAATAGCAAAACTGTGGCAAGGCATGATGGGACTTGTAGTTTCACAACAGCTGGAGGGCCATAGTTTGGTCATGCCTGGCCTAGAGGAAGCCCCAGACAGCACTAAAGGACCTGGACCCTGTCTGATCTAGGCCCCAGAGCTGCAGAGTGCGGCAATGGTCGTGTCAGGGATGATTGCAGCATGTTTGAAAATGTAACAGTTAGTGAAATGTACCAGTTAGTAAAATGTAACAGTTAGTGAAATGTACCAGTTAGTAAAATGTAACAGTTGCATCTGCTATTGTAGGCCGGACAATTATCAAAATACTGCCATCCTGCGTTAAAATCCAGCTACTTTTTAACCCCTACCTGTACACCAGGCGACTGACAGGAAGCCGGCGTTTGCTGGTGATAACCGGTCATTTTCTAGGACTAACACAGGCGTGCCCAGAGGATTGACGGTAAATCATGTGATGTCAGCTCGATCCCCGATCAGTCTGTTTCTATTGCAGCCGCCAGGTAAGTCCTGGGCTACGCACAGACCGCGCACACTGGAAATATCATTGGTGATGGTGAGGGGCGTGCGTATGGAATAGCTGCTAAACATTAGCATAATATTCGCACACTATCCTAAAGGTGCATCAATTCCCAGGTTACACGGGGCGGGATATCACTCTGGTTGGGCGGTGTTTACCTGATCGCAGGTCTGCAAATGGTCAGTCCAGCGATCAGATCTGAATAACCCCCAATGTCAGGATCTGTCTCTTTGTTCTGGTTTCATGTCAGTGCCTGAGATTCAGCTGGTACTGTAGGTTTGTGAAACCTTGAAGGTCCAATCCAATGCCATCTCTTCTAAAGCTGCGTACACACGGGGGCGATTTTGTCTAATATCACAGGCAATATGGTCGCTGAGTGATGGGAATGTGCACCGGCAATATATCGCCGGGTGCGCGCTCCCGTTTTCTCCCCCGTAGTGATCGCTGGTCGCAGGAACATGCTCCTGCGACCAGCTGATTTCCACTGCCGGGCTCCGCCGGCAGTTTCTTTTTCATCAGCGGCATTCTCTGGGACACTGAGCGATATATCGCTCATCGCAAGCGATATATCGCTCAGCGATATATCCCCCTGTGTGTACGGGGCTTTAGACGGTACTTCATTACTGCCAGATATATACAGGGATAGTTACACGTAAGCAGTACGGTTGCCCAATATAACATAGGTGCACGCTGCACAGTGATACAGTAGTGCAGTGGTCTCAAACTCGGTCCTCAAGACCCCACACAGTTCATGTTTTCCAGGTCAC
Organism: Crinia signifera; assembly: GCF_055691185.1. Classification (NCBI taxonomy): domain Eukaryota; kingdom Metazoa; phylum Chordata; class Amphibia; order Anura; family Myobatrachidae; genus Crinia; species Crinia signifera. The sequence continues at coordinate 320,180,994 of NC_139219.1, read as the reverse complement.
CCGGCAGGTGCACTCATTACTCACTTACACATTGTAAAAGATCCCCTGTGGTGCTAATTATTTCACTTGTGATTCTGCGAGGAGACCTGCAAAACATGCGCTGTGTGGGGTCCTGAGGACCGACTTTGAGAACCTGTGCAGTCAGCAGTGGAGTTCAGATGCCCATGAGGCAGATGACATAATGAGGCTAGGATCCTGCTGTGCCCGCAGGAGAGATGGCGTAGTGGTCACGACATGTACAGGATGAGGAGACGGATGTGGGAACAAGACGTCTTGTAGAGGTGCACAGTATAGTGAGCAGGATGCTGAGAACAGTACAGCAGCAAACCATTAGCACTGGTAGTACACTTATTATTAGAACACTTGGAACAGGTGATGCCTGAGGCTGACAGCAGAACACCAGGCAATAGTAGGAACCGGCAAGGCTAGCTGCAGAGAGACCGTATCAGTGGCATAACTATGGAGGGTGCAGCAGATATGGGGCCCCAGCTGTTTCCAAAGCCCGCATCTCCCCCTACACCCAGTCACAGACCAGCTCTGCCGACTTGCCTACCCTCCCACAGAATCCTGCCACTACCCCACAAACTGGAGTGCGTTCCTGTATTTCCAAGCATCCTCTCTCACTCTTCCAGAATTATTGAGTCAAGGAACACAGCATGTGCATACTCTCCAACATGACCCATTCCATTAGGTACAAAATGCTCTGTTCCTGGACTTCCCTGCCAGTGGCAGTTACAGAGGTTGGACTCCAGCACAGACCAATATTCAAATAGGGGGGTCACATCAAGTGACAGTGAGGACAGTGATGTTTGGGGTGGACTTAGGTGTGGCTCCCCTTTTTGAATATTGGACTGTGCTGCAGCCTCACCTCTGTAACTGCCACTGGCAGGGAAGTCCAGAAACAGAGCTTTTTATACCTAATGGAATGGGTCATGTTGGAGGGTATGCATGTGGTCCCGCCCCCTTAACATGTCACTCACCCTGCACATGTCACTCTCCCCCACCCATGGACCTCCCAACCACTCTCCACACACACAGGTTCCCTTCTCCTCACACATACACCCCCCCCCCCCCCACCCCCATCCATTGCACCCCTGACTCCCCTCTCCCCTAACAGTGACAATGTTGGCAGTGGGTCCCCTTTCAACATTTCGGTAAGGGGCCAAAAAAAATCTAGTAATGCTCCTGGTCAGTATAGAATACTGCGCGCGGGGGGGGGTGGGGGGGGGGGTGGGTATTGTACAATAAATATATATGTGGTGGATGGATCCCCTGGAGATCAGCATCATAAAGACACAGGCATTTGCCTCGTCACTCCCGGCAAACAGGGCAGATGCTCCCCAGATTCTGGAAACGCAGGCAGCGCCACCCCCAGATATCCAGAACGAGACCTGCAGCATTTGGGCATATACAGATCTTGGCACAACGGACGAGCATGTCAACCATCGGGACTCCTTTCGTCTCTGAAACAGGTCCAGTCTGTTTTCTTTAGCTTCATACATATGGAACTCAGCACTGTACTATAATGACACAGACAGGACTGCACCACAAACATTACGCAAGTGTAACAGACGCCTGCTAACACCTGACATTTACAATCCACATAACCATGTGACTCATCGCACCTGTGTGGCTAGAATTGATGATTGATATATTATAGATCAACAACATTAGCATGACCAGATAGATATATTATTTACCAATATTATTGTTACTACTCTATATCAATTATTGGGGCAGATGTATTAAGCCTTAACAAGAGATAAATGCAAAGGTGAAAAAGAGAGATAAACATCCAGCCAATCACATCCTAACTGCCTTGTTACAGGCTGTGTTTTTAAAAAGTCAGTAAGGATCTGATTGGCTGGACGTTTATCTCTCTTTATCACCCTTGCATTTATCTCTTGTTAAGGCTTAATACATCTGCCCCAATGTTTCTAATAAACACCCAGCACTTTGTCTTGCATGATTATGTAAATCACAAGGACCTTCACTGCATTACATATTGCTGAATAGCAGCTTCCCCATTGGCTGTTAGGGAGATAGCCATACTGAGGTCCACTCTGTGTTTTGTTCCTCACATGGGGCCTAATTAAGGTTCGGACAAGGTAATATATAGGGATACTACTGACTGCTACCTCCTTGGGATCACAGGTGCACAGATACGGTAATGCAACAGCAGGCACCTTGTATAGATAGATGCCTCCTGCTTGCATGTATGATGCACCGCCGCATACAGTGCAGGACTGGGGCAAGAAGGACCCACCTGGGGAGATGTAGTGGCAGTGCTTAGGGGTGTGGCTAAATCCCCGAGTGGGTGCGACCAGCCACCAACTAGCAGTGCCAGATTAAGGTCTAAATGGGCCTGGAGCTGAAAATTATCAAGGGCCTATTATGCGCAATAATAGGGGTTGTGGCCAGCACCTAATAATGTGGGGGGCGTGACCAGTGATCTGGTTTGGTGGTCTGCTCATGGGTGTGTCTCTATTTGTGTAAATACTTTCAACTAATTTTATATATATATATATATATATATATATATATATATATATATATATATAGAAAGAACGAAAGGTACCTAAAAATCCGCGCCCTAGTGGTGAACAGCAGCAACTCTGAGAGTCCCCTGTTAGCCGGGACCCAGAACAGATAGAGATACAGAGCAGAAACAGAGTGCGCTAAGGGTGAAAGTACACAACTTTTCCTCAGTTTATAAAATATTTAATAAAAGCCTACAACACGGCTTATAAAAGATACACAATTTACACGGTCATTTGATGGAATCAATTAACATAGTGTATGATGATCCAATACAACAGCAGGCCCAACGCGTTTCGTCAACTACGTGACTTTATCAGGGGTATTCGATGACTTGGTTAACACAGATGCAGTTGCACTTCTTGTAGTGTCTCAAATCGACTGTATACAAAGAATTTTTGTATGTTAATTGATTCCATCAAATGACCGTGTAAATTGTGTATCTTTTATAAGCCGTGTTGCAGGCTTTTATTAAATATTTTATAAACTGAGGAAAAGTTGTGTACTTTCACCCTTAGCGCACTCTGTTTCTGCTCTGTATATATATATATATATATATATATATATATATATATATATATATATATATATATATATATTCAAATAAAGAAATGATGGGGCACTCACCGGATTTGCTTGCAGAAGCAATATTTCATTACATACCGATCGTGACAACATTGCGTGACAGTGGGTACTGATCAACGTTTCGGTCCCTCATTGGACCTTCTTCAAGACCCCCTTTGCTGCCTCCTCTTCATGCAACTACCCATCTGTTCCAATGGTCCTTAAATACCCAAATCCAGTGTCACAGGGCCACTCCCCCTCCAATGTCCAGGAAGTTGCCAATTTACAGTGATAAAATCAGTTTATTTCAACTATAAACCATCACCGGAGGATGGTTCTTTGTATTTGTTATTGATGTGCATATCTAATGCTGGATATTGATCACAGTGCTTTGATGGTTGTTAGCATATAATGTGGGCGGTGATGGTTTATAGTTGAAGTAAACTGATTTTATCACTGTAAATTGGCAACTTCCTGGACATTGTAGGGGGAGTGGCCTTGAGGCTGGGTTGTCTCCATACAACTTCTGTCCGTGCATAGACCTGATTGGTCTCTTGGTCCAAAGAAGTGAGGCGCCAACGGCGGGGAACTGAGTCCCGGCTTCTTCTGTCTGAAAGCTGCGTCCGAGGAGTTTGATTATCTGGCAAGCTGATTGAAACATAGAAACATAGAAACATAGAATTTGACGGCAGATAAGAACCACTTGGCCCATCTAGTCTGCCCCTTTTTTTAAACATGTTACCTCAAACCATATTTGATCCTTATTTTTTTGTAAGGATATCAATATGCTTATCCCAAGCATGTTTAAATTGTACTACTGTATTTGCGTCTACCACCTCTGTTGGGAGGCTATTCCACTTATCTACTACTCTTTCTGTGAAAAAATTATTCCTCGCATTTCCCCTGAATCTTCCTCCCTCTAGTTTCAGTGCATGTCCTCGTGTTCTGCTGCTCCTCTTCCTGTGAAGAATGTCTCCCACCTGCACCTTGTTAAAGCCCTTGATATATTTGAAAGTTTCTATCATGTACCCCCTTTCCCTTCTCTGCTCTAAAGTATACATATTAAGATCTTTTAGTCTTTCCTGGTACGTTTTGTGATGTAGGCCATGCACCATTTTAGTTGCTCTTCTTTGTACTGTACACAGGCCCTGTCACACTGGACACAAGCCCTGTCACACAGAACACAGCCCCTGTACAGCCCCTTGTACACTGGCCACTGCAGCCCCTGTACACTGGACTTGTGTACAGCAGCCCCTGCAGACCCTAATCGAGTGAGCAGCAGCAAAATTATATATTATTATTATAGCACAGCACAGAGCACAGAGCACAACCACCCTCTTCCCTCTCCTATGCTGGAGTAAAGATGGCGGGGCGCGCGTGCGTCTTATATAGAATCCAGATCCCGCGAGAATCCGACAGCGCGATGATGACGTTTTGCCTCGTTTTCGGTCCGGAATTTAGGCGGGAACTCCCGAGCCGGCTCGGATCCAGACTCGGATCCCGGAGATCCGGACCAGCTCATCTCTAATATATATACAAAGATGAGAGAGAATAGCGCAAGGGAGTCAATGGTAATGTAAAAGTTATTATATTGCTGCATTTTAATATGTATGTGAGCTTTTTTATTATGAGTAAATAACTTTTACATTACCATTGACTCCCTTGCGCTATTCTCTCTCATCTTTGTATATATATTACAGGGTTGCCGACCCTCCCGGAATTTCCGGGAGTCTCCCGAAAATCGGGTCCCCCTCCCGGCCCCCCGGAAGGGTGGGCAACCCTCCCGGATTCAGGGGGGACCCCCGCTGACCCTCGGATCGCGGCATTAAAATGCCGCAATCCTCGGGTCTCAGAGGAGGGGGCGGAGCTAAAACGGCAAAATCGCGTCATTTTAGCCCCGCCCCCTCCACGGAGATCCGTGAATTAGCTGCTTTACCAGCATGGGGGCGGGGCTTAGTGATGTCACTCGCAAGCCCCGCCCCCTGACTGTCTGCTGAATCTCTCCTCTCCGGGCTTCTCCCGGAGAGGAGAATCTCAAAGTCGGCAACCCTGATATATTAGAGATGAGCGGGTCCGTATCTCCGGGATCCGAGTCTGGATCCGAGCCGGCTCGGGAGTTCCCGCCTAAATTCCGGACCGAAAACGAGGCAAAACGTCATCATCGCGCTGTCGGATTCTCGCGGGATTTGGATTCTATATAAGACGCACGCGCGCCCCGCCATCTTTACTCCAGCATAGGAGAGGGAAGAGGGTGGTTGTGCTCTGTGCTGTGCTATAATAATAATATATAATTTTGCTGCTGCTCACTCGATTAGGGTCTGCAGGGGCTGCTGTACACAAGTCCAGTGTACAGGGGCTGCAGTGGCCAGTGTACAAGGGGCTGTACAGGGGCTGTGTTCTGTGTGACAGGGCTTGTGTCCAGTGTGACAGGGCCTGTGTACAGTGTGACAGGGCCTGTGTACAGTGTGACAGGGTCTGTGTCCAGTGTACAGGGTTTGTGTCCAGTGTACAGGGGTTGTGTCCAGTGTACAGGGGCTGTGTCCAGTGTACAGGGGCTGTGTCCAGTGTACAGGGGTTGTGTCCAGTGTACAGGAGCTGTGTACAGGAGCTGTGTCCAGTGTCCAGGGGCAGTGTTGAGTGTACAGGGGCTGTGTACAGGGGTTGTGTCCAGTGTGACAGGGCCTGAGTCCAGTGTGACAGGGGCTGTGTCCAGTGTACAGGGGCTGTGTCCAGGGTAACGGGCTGTGTCCATTGTCCAGGGGCTGTGTCCAGGGTGACGGGCAGTGTCCAGGGGCAGTGTCCAGTGTGACGGCTGTGTCCAGTGTACAGGAGCTGTGTCCAGAGGCTGTGTCCATTGTCCAGGGGCTGTGTCCAGTGTGACGGCTGTGTCCAGTGTACAGGAGCTGTGTCCAGAGGCTGTGTGCATTGTCCAGGGGCTGTGTCCAGGGTGATGGGCTGTATCCAGTGTCCAGGGGCAGTGTCCAGGGTCTGTGTCCAGGGGCAGTGTCCATTGTCCAAGGGGCTGTGTCCAGTGTGACAGGCTGTGTCCAGTGTAAAGTAAGAAAAATAAATAAAAGTAATAAATAAAATAAAAACACATTTTTGGAGGAAATAGTGGGAGATCAGCAACCTGATAGAAGTAGTAGTAGTAGTAGTACGTTTATTTATAAGGCGACACAAAGTGTCCGCAGCGCCGTACATAGCAAAAAAAAAAAAAAAAAAAAAATTACAAGGTAACGTACAGGGTGTGTAGAAAGATACAGTATAAATAGGGGTATAGCTGGTAGAACTAAAATCAGCATCAGTTCAGAAGTAGGTGTCAAAATAGTCAAGGAGACCGAAGATGAAGTAGAGGAAGGGAAGAACAGGACAGGAGCACAGGTGAGGTAATGAGGTAGGGTGAGTACGTGAGGAAGGAGGGCCCTGCTCATAAGAGTTAACATACTAAAAATAGGTGGGTGGACGAACGAAATACAATAGGATAAGTAGGAACGGAGGGGAACGGAGGCAGGATAGGAGGATCAAAAGAGGTTAGGAGGAGGGATAGGCTAGTCGAAAAAAGTGGGTTTTGAGGGAGCGCTTGAAGGAGGTAAGGGAATCAGATAGCCTGATGGGTGGCGGGAGGTTGTTCCAGTGCAGGGGGGCAGCGCGAGAGAAATCTTGGACACGGGAGTGGGAGGAGGTGATTAGGTGAGAGGTCAGTCGGCGGTCAGCGATGGAGCGAAGAGGACGGGAGGGAGTGCTGAAGCTGAAGTGCTGAAGCTGCTACCACCAGTCATGACAACAGGGCCGAAACTAGGGTTTCTGGTGCCCGGGGCAAGACATTCATTTAGTGCCCCCTCCCCCCCCCCTCAAATTTTTCTTCATATATATATATATATATATATATATATATATATATATATATATGTATATATGTGCTTACAGACAGTAGAAGGGTGATATTAAACCAACAAACAAGACAATATATCATATATTATATGACATATAAATTTAGGCCATTATACATGTGATGCACACTGTGATGCCCATTATACATATGACACACACCGTGATGCTCCATTAAACATATGCCACACACATGATGCCCATTATACATATGCCACACACATGATGCCCATTATACATCAGTAGGTACTATGCAGGCTGGAGTCAGACACAGTTTTAAAATTAAACATTGATTACCAGATGCAGGGAGATGATTTGGAGGAGCAGCGGCGTTGACGGCATGTCATGAGGCATGAGGGAAGGAGGGAGGAATAAAGCGCGATTTCTAGCGCTGGTGATAGGAAGGCAAGTGCTGCTGTGTGCTTTTCCTCACTTGGCGGCAGGAGGTCACAGATAGTATCACTATTTGACCTCCTGCTACAATATGTCGGCCCGGGCCAGCAGCGGGACACGGGCTACATCAGTCCCCGGAACCCCGCTACCCCGCAGGCTGTCTCCCGGACCTGACAGCGCCCCTCCTCCAGCGCCCGGTGCACGTGACCCCCTAGCCCCCCCCCCCCCTAGTTACGGCCCTGATGACAAGGCCGATACCTCTTTGTATTTTTTGCTCTTTGGAGCATTTCTCTTTTTTTGGGATAGTTTATTAAACTGCCACCCTGTCTGCCCCTGCAGTGCCGCTCTGCTTCCAAGATGTGCCAGGTTGGAAGTGTAAAGTCCACATGTATGTGATGCCGACTGCTGTCGCTTAGCTTAGTCATCCAGCTACCTCGGTATACCCTTTTGGCCCAACTACAGTAAATGAAAACAATTTTGTAAGCTGTGAAGTGATCAAAATTGACTAGAAATGAGTGGAAACTAATGTTATTGAGGTTTATAATACTTTAGGGGCAAAAACAGGCCCAATTCATTTTTTCATAAAAATCCAGATCCAAAACCAAAAACCACAAGGGTGGTTTTGCCAAAACCAATCCAGATCCAAAACACGAAGGGAGATCCAGATCCAAAACCAAAACCCGAAAAAGTGGCCGCCGCACATCTCTACTATATATATATATATATATATATATATATATACACAGTGTATATGTATATATATATATATATATATATATATATATATATATATATATATATATATATATATATATATGTGCAAATGGGGGGTTAACCCTGAGAGCGCTTCCAAAATGTAAAGCGTACTACCTCTACAAAATCTCCCCTGTTAGTGGGAGATAAGGGTAAAGACAAATGGATAGATGTAGAGGGCGCTGATTGAGAATTCCCACCACCTTGTCATGTGCTCAATTATTTTGCAAAAAGACAATTGGACATTCTCAATAACATTTATTAAAAACAATTTATAATGAGTTTTGGCAGAATCAAATTCTTTAGAACCGCATGGATAGACCCGACGCGTTTCGTCTCCGAAGAGACTTCCTCAGGGGTACACAAGAATAAAGCGGTATGCTAGGACTATGACCAATACCAGAATTTCTTTAATTTAAAAATCGGTGACATCCGATGATGATGAACCTTTAAAGAAGGCCTTTACAAATAGGCAAGGCACTTGAGAAAAGGGGAGGGATACCAGAGAAGGGTATGCACAAGTGTATCCTCCAGCACCTTTTCACTCCTGAAAAGGTGCTGGAGGATACACTTGTGCATACCCTTCTCTGGTATCCCTCCCCTTTTCTCAAGTGCCTTGCCTATTTGTAAAGGCCTTCTTTAAAGGTTCATCATCATCGGATGTCACCGATTTTTAAATTAAAGAAATTCTGGTATTGGTCATAGTCCTAGCATACCGCTTTATTCTTGTGTACCCCTGAGGAAGTCTCTTCGGAGACGAAACGCGTCGGGTCTATCCATGCGGTTCTAAAGAATTTGATTCTGCCAAAACTCATTATAAATTGTTTTTAATAAATGTTATTGAGAATGTCCAATTGTCTTTTTGCAAAATAATTGAGCACATGACAAGGTGGTGGGAATTCTCAATCAGCGCCCTCTACATCTATCCATATATATATATATATATATATATATATATACTAGGTGATTCATCGCGCCCTACGGGCGCTCTTCACACCGTCGTAAGGGGCTGCGCCCCCTTAATTTGTGAACGTTTGTATATGAGAAATCTGGTTAGAATTGTATGAAAGATGCCCTGTATTGCAACTTAGGTGTCCGCGAATCGCGGGAGGGGGGGTCGCGGAGGGTGCCGCGAATTGCAGGAGGGGGGGTCGCGGGGGGTGCAGCGAATTGCAGGAGGGGGGGTTGTGGGGGGGTGGATGCTGCGAATCGCGGGAGGGGAGGGATTGCAGAGAATCGCGGGAGGGGGGTCGCGGGGTTTGTTGCCGCAAATCACGGGAGGGGGGTTACGGGGGCGGGGGTTGCGGCGAATCATGGTAGGGGGGGTCGCGGGGGATGTGCCGTGAATCACGGGAGGGGGGGTCACGGGGTGGGGTGCCGAGAATCGCGGGGGTGTGTGTGCCGTGAATCGCGGGAGTGGGGGTTGCGGGGGGGTGGGGGGTGTGACGCGAATCGCCACAAGAAAAAATCAACACAGAAAGGTCAACACATGTAAATGTTGACATAAGTGTGGCACTTCATTGGTGTCCATGTCGACACATGAGAATGAATATGAAAACATTCAAAAAATGAAAAAAAAAACTTCAAAAACTCATGTCAACCTTTTTCATTGTCGACCGTAGCCATGTCAGTGTTTTCCATGTGCAATTTAATTCTGGAGCTGCCGCGAATTGCGGGAGGGGGGGGTCGCGGGGTTGGGTGCCGCGAATCGCGGGAGGGCGGGGTTCACAGGGGTTCCGGTGGGGGGTTGCCACGAATTGTGGGGGGTCACGGGGGGTGCCGCGAATCGCGGGAGGGGGGTTTGCGGGGGGGGGGGTGTGACGCGAATCGCCACAAGAAAAACTCAACACAGAAAGGTCAACACATGTAAATGTTGACATAACTGTGCCACTTCATTGGTGTCCATGTTGACACATGACAATGAATATGAAAATATTCAAAAAATGAAATAAATCTTCAAAAACTCATGTCAACCTTTTTCATTGTCGACCATAGCCGTGCCAGTGTTTTGCATGTGCCATTTAATCCTGGGGCTGCCGCGAATCGCGGGGTTCATGGGGGTTCCGGTGGGGGGTTGCGGGAGGGGGGGGTCGCGGGGGGGTGCCGCGAATCGCCGGAGGGGGGTTGCGGGGGGTGTGACGCGAATCGCCACAAGAAAAAATCAACACAGAAAGGTCAACATTTGGCACTTCATTGGTGTCCATGTCGACACATGCAAATGAATATGAAAAAATAAAAAAAATTAAAAATAAATCTTCAAAAACTCATGTCAACCTTTTTCATTGTCGACCATAGCCATGTCAGTGTTTTGCATGTGCCATTTAATCCTGGGGCTGCTGCGAATTGCGGGAGGGAGGTCGCGGGGGGGGGTGTTTTTTCCACCAATCTGGGGGGGGGGGTCAGGGGGGAGGGTTTACAGCGATTCGCGGGAGGGGGGGGGTCGCAGCGTGGTGGTTATGCCGCGAATTGCGGGAGGGGTCGTGGGGGGGTTCTTTTTGCAGCGAATCGCGGGAGGGGGGGTCGCGGGGGTGTTTTTGCTGCGAATCGCGGTAGGGGGGGTCGCGAGGGAGCGGGTATTTTTGCCGCAAATCGCGGGAGGGGGGGGGGGCGCGGGAGGGGGGCGCTCACCTGGTGGCTGTGGAGTAGCAGTGCTGGGCAACATGGGAAGGCAGTGGGTGTCTGGCACTGTCTGTGGGCTCACTGGGCTGGTTCTCTGTCACATACCTCCCAACATGACCCTCTCCAGGAGGGACACAATGCTCTGTTTCTAGACTTCCCCTTAATGTATGATTGCCATCACCTGTTTTAAACAGGTTAATTTCTCAGAAAGGTGTTCAGCACAGATGAAGGCAATCACACATTAAGAGGAAAGTCCAGGAACAGAGCGTTATAGACACAGACACCCACTTTGAGTGACAGATGTAGCCAAATATATAGGAGATAATGTGTTTGTGTGTGCTGGAAAAGGCAGAGGGCTGGCATAGGAAAAAAGGCAAAGGGTTTAGTATAGGCAGGAAAATGGCTAAGAGGCTTGCATATCCAAAGGTGTACCCGCAGGACGCTGATGTCCTAAGATACTTGCATGGTGAGGCGTCATAAAAAAAATACTGAAAGCCAAAGCTGGTTAGACAACATTTCAGCACCTTTCATGTGGTCACCTACTGTAAGTTTACCACACCATACTGTATACCCCATATACAAATCATGCAACACAATAGTAACCCCCTTATACTGTGCTTGCCTCTTACAAAATTCACACCGACTGAGTCAAAATTCTCACACTATGGCACAGGGATAGAGTCAAAATTCATGTTATGCCACACAGATTAAGGCAAATTCACATTTTGCCACATGGATTGAGCCAAAATACACAATATACCAAACAGATTGAGCAAAAATTCACAATATGCTTCACAAACAGCCAGACACCATCATCCATTATGTTTTATGCCAAAATTATGCTACATAAGTGCTGCTTACCTACGTGCTCATTGCCAGAGGTTCCATGCTTACTGCCATGGGTTCTATGCTCGTTGCCATGTGGGATTACATGCTCATTGCCAAGGGGGAATACATGCTCACGGTAAACGGGGGACAGCCACCGCCGTGCAGAAGTGATTGACAGCCGGGCAGAGAGCGAGGGGCTGCCAGGCTGTATTCAGAGTACCGCAGGTCCCGCCACACCAGAAAATGCAGGGATTTACCCGGGAATAAGGTCCCAGGATCATGCAGGGACATTTGTGGGCTAGCCCCTTTTACACCAGCCTAGTCCCTGCATTTTCTGGTGTGAAAGGGAACCCTCCCTCCCCTCCCCCTTTAACCGGCTATATTGTTCAACTGGCTATATCTTTGGAACCAAATGACCCATTTACATGAGACCAGTATCATATTGAAGAACTTTTAAGTGGGTTTCAAATGATTTTGGTCCCATGAAACTGGGGCATTTTGTTCCAGAGAAATCTGCCCTCAAATTACATAAACAGCCATGAAATTACATTTCAGAAATAAAAAAAATTGGTTTACCCGCAAGATATCTGGAACCAATTAACCCATATGAATGATATCAGTGTCAGATTGAAGGCTCAGTGATTTGGGTTTGACCTCAAGCATCTGTGATGCCAGGGGGAGAACTGGTAGCCATCGGAACTGGGTGAGGGTCGGAATTAGCGGGTCCCATGTTATCCTACGGGAAAAACGTTCCAGGTTTGCCCGGCGGTATCTCCGGTTCCCGGGGGGTTAAGGACGCAGACCTGGGCTCGTTGGAAAGCCCCAGTCCTCCTCTACAAAATGGGCCTATTTGGGGAGTGGGCCTTGAGCTGAAGCTCCATCAGGCCCATTGTTAATCTGGCCCGCACCTGACGGAATCTGGGAGTTTAGGATTACAATGCAGGGCGGCAGGAGATTTATGGCAAAAATGTGAGAGCCTCCTGCAGGATGTGGAGGGTAGGCAACTATGACACCGATTCAGACTCAATCTCACACAGCTGCACATTAAATTGATTACAAACAGTTATCCATGGAGCCCTGTTAGTGTTGTCCAGGACTGGTGCACAGAGCAGCTATTTGCTGTGACTTCAGCCAGAATGTATGAGGGCACATCTGCAGTAAATAGTTTAGGGATGACAAGTGACAACTGACAGTAGATAACCCTACAAGTCGGATAGTATGCATGTCTTACTTACTGGTCTCACACACCCATGAATATGGGATTAGTATAATAAGGTGAGGACAGTATGTGACACCTTTTGTACACAGAAGTGGAGAATCTAGTTTCATCAATAAATCTTTCTAAAAATGTCAACGTACATACAGGTTTTACATAATACCAATGAGTTATATAAGAGGAGGAAATACAAGACAAATAACAATGGATTATATTACCTTAACTCATCTAGGTCCAAATCGATTTTACACCCTAGATTAACACTAATGACAGGAAAAGTCAAGAGACACACCTACCTTCACTTAAGGATCAGATATTTATTTAGTGAGATACACTTCCAAAAGTAGGTGACTGAGAACTCAGGAGTATCATCTGAAAATAATGTGGGTGAAGGAGAGGCTTGTAGTGATTGTGGAGTCAATGGTGAAAGAGAGATGACAGGGAAAGGCAGGTGGTGACTGGGGAGTCAGTGGGTAACGGAGAGGTAGAGGGTGGCAGGGAGAGGCAGGTGGTGGCTGGGGAGTCAGTGGGTGATGGAGAGATAGAGGGTGGCAGGGAGAGGCCGCTGGTGACTGAGGAGTCAGTGGGTGATGGAGAGGTGGAGGGTGACAGGGAAAGGCAGGTGGTGACTGGGAAGTCAGTGGGTAACGGAGAGGTAGAGGGTGGCAGGGAGAGGCAAGTGGTGGCTGGGGAGTAAGTGAGTGATGGAGAGATAGAGGATGACAGGGAGAGGCCGCTGGTGACTGAGGAGTCAGTGGGTGATGAGAGATAGAGGGTGCCAGGGAGAGGCAGATGGTGACTGGGGAGTCAGTGGGTAATGGAGAGATAGAGGGTGGCAGGGAGAGGCCGCTGGTGACTGAGGAGTCTGTGGGTGATGAGAGATAGAGAATAACAGGGAGAGGCAGATGGTGACTGGGGAGTCAGTGGGTAATGGAGAGGTAGAGGGTGGCAGGGAGAGGCAGGTAGTGACTGGGGAGTCAGTAGGTGATGGAGAAATAGAGGGTGCCAGGGAGAGGCAGATGGGGAGTCAGTGGGTGATAGGGAGAGACAACTGGTACCTGAGGAGTCAGTGGGTAATGGAGAGATAGAGGGTGACAGGTAGAGGCAGGTGGTGACTGGGGAGTCAGTGGGGGATGGAGAGGTAGAGAGTGACAGGGGGAGGCAGATGGTGACTGGGGAGTCAGTGGGTGATGAGAGATTGAGGCAAACATGGAGAGGCAGATGTTGACTGGGGGTCAGTGGGTGATGAGAGATACTGTAGATGGTAACAGGGAGAGGCAGATGGGGACTGGGGAGTCAGTGGGGGATGGAAAGGTAGAGGGTGACAGGGAGAGGCAGATGGGAACTGGGAGTCAGTGGGTAATGGAGAGATAGAGGGTGCCAGGGAGAGGCAGATGGTGACTGGGGAGTCAGTGGGTGATGAGAGATAGAGGATAACAGGGAGAGGCAGATGGTGACTGGGGAGTCAGTGGGTAACAGAGAGGTAGAGGGTGGCAGGGAGAGGCAGGTAGTGACTGGGGAGTCAGTAGGTGATGGAGAAATAGAAGGTGCCAGGGAGAGGCAGATGGGGAGTCAGTGGGTGATAGGGAGAGACAACTGGTACCTGAGGAGTCAGTGGGTAATGGAGAGATAGAGGGTGACAGGGAGAGGCAGGTGGTGACTGGGGAGTCAGTGGGGGATGGAGAGGTAGAGAGTTACAGAGAGAGGCAGATGGTGACTGGGAGTCAGTGGGGGATGGAAAGGTAGAGAGTGACAGGGAGAGGCAGATGATGACTGGGGAGTCAGTGGGGGATGGAAAGGTAGAGGGTGACAGGGAGAGGCAAATGGGAACTGGGAGTCAGTGGGTAATGGAGAGATAGAGGGTGACAGAGAGAGGCAGGTAGTGACTGGGGAGTCAGTGGGTGATGGAGAGGTAGAGGGTGACAGGGAGAGGCAGATGGCGACTGGGGAGTCAGTGGGTAATGGAGAGGTAGCGGGTGGCAAGTAGTGACTGGGGAGTCAGTGGGTGATGGAGAGGTAGAGGGTGGCAGGGAGAGGCAGATGGTGACTGGGAGTCAGTGGGTAATGGAGAGGTAGAGGGTGGCAGGGAGAGGCAGCAGGTGACTGGGGAGTCAGTGGGTGATGGAGAGGTAGAGGGTGGCAGGGAGAGGCAGATGGGGACTGGGGAGTCAGTGGATGATAGGGAGAGACAGCTGCTACCTGAGGAGTCAGTGCATGTTCCTTGGTGACATTTACCAATTCTTGCTACAGTATGTATCTAGCTTGGGTCCTTCCTTTGCCATACATTTTCTAGCTACACATATCTTTGACAAAGTACATATATTAATTAGGAATAATTACGGGAAAATCCTTTACTGTGGCTAGGATACATGTTCGGTGGGTACATATATTACTGGGGATGCCCATAAGTGATATCACTTCTGCCACCTCCATCCAAAATGTAGCCACTGCTGGGCAAGTTCAGAGAAGGTGCCAGAAAGATCCCTCAGTTGATAAACACTTCGGTCAGCAAGTACCACCAGTACCTCCAAATTTATACATTCGTTCTGGTGTCATATAGGTGTTGTGTATTAAATAAAGCTGGACCTGTTCAAACCTGCCCTGGTTTGCTGCTTTACATATATGGGCAATGCTTCGTCCCAGTCCTCCCCTGTTATTTCCCCCATGTCCCTCTCCCATTTATTTTTCAGGCCCTCTAGTCCCTAGTCAAGGCCCTATAGAAGAAGGAAGTCTCATGTCCAGACAAAGATATTCTTATCAGATTCTTAGTTAATGAGTTTTTAAAGTCTGGTTTTACATTACCAAACTGAGTCTCCAAAGCCTGCCTTATCTGGAGGTATCTGAACAGGTAGTTATTTGGCAGAGAGAATTCAATTTTTCAGGAATGCAAAGTTCTTAGGCCCTCTTTCTCATACAGCTGACCAATTTTCACTATTCCTTTTGGTGCCCAAACCTCCCGGAGCTGAAGTTCTTTTAATTGTAGCAAATAACGGGCATTGTGTAATGGTGTCTCTGGGTCCATACCTTGGCTTTCCAACAAAGCCTCCAATCATCCCCACACCTTTACTGCTTGACTATCGGAGGCGACCTCATACATACTGCCGGATAATAAAATATACAGGGGTGTGTGACCATGTGACACAGTATCTACCAGTGCCTCTAATCTGGCAGCGCCAGGCCACCATATTCTTTGCCTCTTGTTAATATATCTTGTCTAAGTCTGACCCTCTTGTTTCCCCAAAGCAAAGAAGAAATCAAGCCCTCTAATGCTCGAAATATTCGCCGGGGTAAATAAAGAGGGGGGTGCTGTATTTATATATAAAAGTTTGGATTGAATAATCATTTTTACAAGATTGACACGACCTGATTGATACATTACATTGATAAAGGTAACCTGCCCCATGGCCTATTTTAGATTTAATATATTCAATTTGAGGCGAAGTGGCAGGGTTTTTAAAGCTCATCTCACATGGGTTGGGTTAGCTGGCAGGTGAGCTTTAGACCAGTGAGCAAAAGTTGAGTTTGACTATGATATGCCAGGTCCGGGTGTTAGAGTAGGACATTCCGTGAAATGAGGTCACGTGACAGCATGCTGCAAGCATAAGGGCATGGATCAATCCAGGAATGAAATCCCATTATTTATTTAATTATTTGTTTATTAAGTTGTGTGAGTTTACTATGGCGAGTGCTGTGATCTCTGTATACTACACACACACACACACACACACACATATATATATATATATATATATATATATATATATATAGAAAGAGATTGAAAAGTCTGCGCCCAACTGTCAGTCAGTATTAAAAATACCAGTTAGTGGGTCCCTTGTGTCTCGCACAAAGGGACCGATGTACCAAAAGTCCAATAACAGGAGGACTTGCAGCTGCTTCTTTCTCTTTAGGGGGAATCTCTGGAATCCACAGAGCAAACAAATCTAGAGAGGGGCAGAAAGAAGGCGCTTCATGGTGTAGTATTTTAGAAGACACAATTTATTTTAAAAGATAATCCACGGTAAGGGTTAACATGTACTCGTACTGAATAAAAAGACTCTGTGGACTGGGTACCACACGGCATAGGTTATTAAAACCAAGGCATATGCTGCTCACACTGTACCAGGTACTTGGGTGCACTCAAACGCCGCGGGGCTGGATTGCAGAGAAGCGTGGAGAAGCACAACACGTCCTGGATACCAGTGTCAGAAGAGGGAGCGTCGTAAGCCACGCCCTGACGCGTTTCGTCACTGCGGACTTCGTCAGAGGGCGTGGCTACTACGTACGCTCTCGGAGTTTATGTAGGGCTGTCCCCGTCAATCACTGAGCGGGTCAGCGTACGGCAATAACCGCCGCTAAGTGAGGACGGACTTAGGCGCACCACATCACTAGGTCACGTGGTGCCAGCACCTCCGTCAGACTAAGACGGAGCAGCCAATATAATAAAGCCAGTGCTTATGAGTCAGTTGTAAGGGCCAATCATGAACGTAAGCTAGGACCAGCCTTCCAATGGACCAGCTCTCATTGGTCTTCTGGCTATACGGCCGCAACCATCCGGCCATACGGTTGCGGCAGTATAGCCAGAAGACCAATGAGAGCTGGTCCATTGGAAGGCTGGTCCTAGCTTACGTTCACGATTGGCCCTTACAACTGACTCATAAGCACTGGCTTTATTATATTGGCTGCTCCGTCTCCGCTTCCAACACCCGGCAAATGGCGTTCACCTTGTTACTTCTCATCTCAAGGTGTCTATTTCATGAGATGTATGCACTGATGGCTGTTCACATGTCTTGACAAAGGCTCAATTCAAGAGCCGAAACGTTGACCAAATGATGTGGCAGCGTGAATAAATAAAAAAGCAGTATTTGAAAATTTCTTCAGTCTGGAGAGTGGCCTCATTCTGTACCCACGTACAGTATCTAAATTGTCTTTTCTTCTGAGAGGATAACTGAGTGTAGACCCCAGCTCTAATGGACTCAGTAGCGAGTGTCACCCGTAACCCCCGAATATATATATATATATATATATATATATATATATATATATATATATATATATATGTTTTCATATAACCCAGTAATACTTACCTATTTAGAAGAGTGAATGAAATGAGCTGCTCTTCCTGAATTTGTCCCCTGTTAGTGGAACAATAGTAGTCTTGTCTTATACAGACTTCCTCATGGGCTCCTTAATTATGTCACAATGATGTAGACAGGAAATAATATCAGGTTCAGCTTCCACTGCACACAGGTATCGTTTAGAAAAGAGAAAAATATATATTCAGCGCTTGGGTTTGACTGAATGAAAAAAAAAAAACTAATAAATGCATAAAATTATACACATTAATGAAACAACAATGACATAAACATATGAGATACTGTATGCATATAAATGTCAAAATGGAGAATTCTCAATAGGAAAAAAAGAGGGTGGTAAAAATTGCTAACATATTGCTCCAATTGATGGTAAAAAAGGGGGGGGGGTGTAACAGTTTAATGCACTCAGATATATAGTGGTTACCAGACCGATGAGTAGTATAGACAATGATGCTGAAAAGTTGTTCTCTTTGGTTTCAGATCATTCCTACTTTCCTGCCGTGTGTCTCTAGGACAGTGAACGGACAGAATGAGGGGGTGATACCAATTTGAGACCAAAATAATGAGAGCAAATAGAAGGAAGCAAAAATAGGGATCTGCTGTTGTTCTCCTAGTCTCACATGTCACCCCTGTTAGTCAAAAACCAGCGCAGGAGGTCTATTAGTGACTGGAGTCAATGAGAGTCCCTTAGTATAAGATGGATAGATTCCTTATGGATAAGTGCATACTCCAATTTAAGTACATCAATATGTTTGTTATACTCTTATCATGCTTTCCCTTATTCTCCATTAAATTCCCTACATGGATCTCATGAGTCTATAGCTTCCAAATAACATTCCAATATCACTGCAGTTATAGAGCCTGGGTTCAATACCAACAAAAGTAAAGGGACCTTGATTCAATTATCCATAAGGTTCCCTGCCTGGTTCTCACAAGGCTATAACTTTCCAACAGACTCAAATGTGACTGCAAAGTGTGGAGCTAGGATTCGATATAAACAGTAGTGGAGAAGTCTCCAGTCTGTCAGCAAATATGACAGAAGTCAAAAAGAATTTTTCAAAGTGATACTCATCGTGTGTCTGCTTCGTAATAATGCCTTAGATGGCAGCCTTCCCACCGTGACAGCCCCTCCTGCCTGGACGCGCGTTTCGCCTCTGCTTGGCCGGGTTCCTGGGGCTGTCCCCGGCATCCCTAGGTGGTGGACACCAGGCTGACGGTGTAAAAAAAAAAGTGTTAAACTAAATTTAAAATATATATATTGGTTTCTGTAGTAGAGCCACAAGTCCCAGCATGCAGGGCATTAATGGGCCAGTTGGGACTTGAAGTCCCACTACAGAACCAAAGCCGAAATAAATGAGACCCATACAAATAAAGTATACATTTATTCCAGTGTTCACTCATCCATAATATTTCTGTCCCACATTAAAGGCTATTATGGCAATCATACAAATACAACCCTTCAATATATTTACACAAAACCACACTCGTGTGTTTACCGACATCTATAACAATGGGTGAGTGCGTTCTCATTTGCACATCATGCACAGAAATATATTACACTTAGTTGCAGTCAGAGCATGTCCTGACCCAATATGTCCACTCCACCCAATGTACCAATTCATCCCCTACTCAACACCCTTTAACCTCTCTCTTCCATTAATTAACCCCTTCCTCTCCAACATCCATTGATCAATTCCCCCATGTATCCGTATACCGCCATTAACCATTAACATATTCCCTCAAAAATCCATGAATTCAGTGGTTCTCGACCTGGGTCCTCCGGACATAGGTCACGTTTTCTAGATCACCGGGGAACGGCACTGTGTATCACCAACTCACCAGGAAAATATGAACTGTGTGGGGTTCTGTGGACCAAGTTTAAGAACCTGCGCATTAATCAAATCACCCAATCAGAATTGCTTGCAATTGTCAGCCAAAATCGCTGGTCGCTGATGAAAAGGGTGCATTGAGCAATATATTGCATAACAACGTCCCATCTGAACTAGAACTCCCATCTTAGTAAATTTCCCTCAGAATTGTGTTTGGTTGCCCGTAGCAACATCCCATCTGATATAGATAGTAAATAAAACCCTAAGATTCTTTTTATCGATTCACTCCTAGCACCCATTAAACTATTCTCACTCAGAACGTACTACTCTGAAAGAACCATTAACTCCTCACACACACATCACTCAATCTTAATCACACACCAACTAAACATTACAATGCTCACTTACCTGCCTGCTCCTGCACCTTCTTCTAGTGCAGTTTGGGAGGCGGAGCTTGCATAACAGGCTGTGTCAAAGGGGTGATTGTTCTCACATTGGGGGTTATTCTAGTTCACTCTTTCTGACAAAATCCTTCTTAGATGGACAAAACCATGTGCACTGCAGGTGGGGCAGATGTAACATGTGCAGAGAGAATTAGATTTGGGTGGGGTTTTACATCAACGTGAGATCCATATTGCAGGGTAAAAATAAAGCAGCCAGTATTTACCCTGCACAGAAACAAAATAACTCACCCAAATCTAATTCTCTCTGCACACCTGCCCCCCTGCAGTGCACATGGTTTTGTCCAGCTAAGAAGGATTTTGTCAGAAAGATTGAACTAGAATAAGGCCCAATGAGAGAACAATCACCCCTTTGACACAGCCTGTTATGCATCTGCTTGTTACAACAGATTGGTTGTCTGTGTGTCTACTTGTAATCTGAGATTACGTATACCAACAATGAAGTTTGCACCATGTTTTATAAATTATTTCCCTATGTAGCCCGTCTTAAGCCCAATGTCCTTCGTTTCTGGCATACAGCTGTGATTGCTTCTCCAGGTCCTGACCCCAGTCTGGAAACACAAGCAAGCTCATTTATGACAACAACTGCAGTATGTGACCAACTAGACCAGTGGTTCCCAACCTGTGGTACGCGTACCCCTGGGGGTACGCGTCCACCCGCTCGGGGGTACGCGGTGGCCCGGTCTGTAATGGCGGCCACGGCAGTCAGACGCGCCCCCAGCTTCTGAGACTGAGGGGAGGAGAGTGCATTGCGCATCTCTCCTACCCCTCACTGTTCTTCCCTGTGACTGGGCCCCCGTCAGCCAATCAGAGCTTGCGGGCCGGCAGCAAATCAGGAGCCAGCCCGCGAACTTTGATTGGCGGGCAGCCCAGTCACAGTGAAGGGAAGGATAGATGCGCAGTGTGCTGTACTCTCCTTCCCTGAGAGAAGCAGCGGCGGCAGCTACAGTGACTGCAGGGGGACACTGGACTGTCCTCTCCCCGGCAGCAGCATCAATGGTGAGTGTGCTGCTGCTGGGAAACACTGTGGGGGGCATTGCTGGCACTGTGGGGGTATACTTATTGCTGGCACTGTGGGGGCATATTTATTGCTGGCACTGTGGGGGTATACTTATTGCTGGCACTGTGGGGGCATATTTATTCTTGGCTCTGAGGGGGCATATCATATTGCTGGCACTGTGGGGGCATATTTATTGTTGGCACTGTGGGGGCATTGCTGGCACTGGGGCACACTTGTTGCTGGCACTGTGGGGCATTGCTGGCACTGTGGGGCATACTTGTTGCTGGCACTATAGGGGCATTGATGGCACTGTGGGCGCATATCCAGTACCATGGGGTCATACCCGGCACCATGGTGGCATTCCTGTTTCTAGCACTGTGGGGGCATACCTGGCACCGTTGGAGCATATGTGTATCTGGCACTTTTGGGGGCATATGTGTATCTGGCACTATTGGAAAGCTACCGTGATCCTTTGGAATGTCTGGTTTTTTTTCTCGTCATAGCCAGTATGACTTGCCCCTGTTAAGCCACACCCTTCAAATGAGGCCATACCTCTTTTAGGCCACGCCCCCTAAACATGTTCGCAAGGGGGTACTCATAAATGAAAATCCTAATCAAGGGGTACGGGAGACAAAAAAGGTTGTGAACCACTGAACTAGACATTAGATCCAGCTTACTGGGAGGATTCAGCACAAGGGGAAGTTAAGGACCCTATAAACTAGTTTGGGCCGATTTCACCCAATTCCGATGATCCCCCCTAAACCACCCTCTCCACAGTCTAAACCTAACCCTCCACCCTGCAGGCAAACCTTAACCTCCCCCCCCCTTCTTAGTGCCTAAACTAACACTACTTCCCCGGCCTAAACCTAACCCGCCCTCAACCTACTAAAGTTTGCACCCCAAATCAGGAATATGGGGGGAAATTTAATATGGTGAGAGATTCAGAAGGTGAGAGATTTGGTAAGAAATCTCCAGGTTTTATTTAAAGCGGCAATCATTTACACTGCAGTGTAAATGTATTGCCACTTTAAAAAAAAAACTGGAGATTTCTTACCAAATCTTTCATTTTCTGAATCTCTCATCCTACTCATCCTATTAAATGTCATTCCTTGGAGTATTTTCTATTATTAATATGGTACAACATACTGTACATTCACTAGCACTAGTTGATAATGATATATTTTATAGGTACTTATGTACTAACTGGGCTGCCGATTTTTGAAATCGGGTCCATCGCATTGCATCGCATCCGACCATATCGCATGCGATGCGATGGACCCGATTTTTCCATAGGATTCAATGTTAAAATGGACTGAGTCCATTTTAACATGGAAATTAATGGGAAAAGGGGTCCTTTTCATACCCCTACTATCCAAGTGGGCATGGAGTTGGATATAAACCTGTGGCGAGCGTAGCGAGCCACCGAGCCCGAAGCGTGGCGAGCGTAGCGAGCCCCGCGAGGGGACACAGAATACCGTCCCCTCGCGGGGCTCGCTTCACTCGCCACGCTTCGCCATCCAACTCCATGCCCACTTGGATAGTAGGGGTATGAAAACGACCCCTTTTTCCCATTGAATTCCATGTTAAAATGGACTCCATTTTAACATTGAATCCTATGGAAAAATCGGGTCATCGCATCGCATCGCATGCGATATGGACGTATGCGATGCGATGCGATATCGCATCGCATCGCATCTGATTGTATGCCTTAAGTTAAGGCATACAATCAAAAAATTGGCAGCCCAGATAATACTGGTTTTAAGGACAAGAGAGAAAAAGGGACTGCTGTGTGAGGAACGCACTGAAAGACGCAAGAGAAAAAAAACATATATTTTTTTCTTTCATAAAATGTAACTTTTATTTCTTAAATCATTAATATTCCCATAATTTATTGTGCGGGAAATGGAGTTTACAGCGAAAAATAGAGGTTAAAAAACTTTTGACATACAGAACATATAGGGTGTTCAAAGAGAGAAATAGTGTTTTAAAATCACGTTTGAATCCAAGTCGAAAGATGTTAGTTTGATTGCTGTCAGTGATGTTTGTGCAACATATAATTCTCTCCCTCTGTGTGCAATAATACAGATAATACATAAGTACCATTTTATATATATATATATATATATATATATATATATATATATATATATATTTATTTATAAAGAGGCCCAGACCATGCACTTTTTAATGGTTAGCTATAACTGTGTGGTAGCAGTGGGTGACAGGGAGCAGGTCGTGATAGGTAGAGGTGGCTGGGAGAGGCAAAGTGTGATAAGAAGAGGCAGTGGGTGATAAGGGGAAGACAATAGATGACAGGGGAAAAAAAGAGTGACAAGGAGAACGGGAGAAGCAGAGGGTGACAGAGGAAGGCATTGGAATCCTGACTGTCATAGTCTGACAGGGGGGCAATTGCATCGAAACCCCTTGCGGGCTCGCAGGGATCACCACTCGCTGTGCTCACCACCTTTTCTATTCTCCCTCTGTGGAGGTCGTGGACCCCCCACGAGGGACAGCCAGGATTCCGACTGTCGGGCATTTAGCAGTCTGGATTCCGATGTTGGAGAAATGACTGTCAGAATCCCAACTGTCGAAGAGTCATCTGGCACCCGACTGGGAAGAGGCTGTGGGTCACAACAACATTTTTCACCTCATAATGTTTACAGCTAGGTGGCATTATGAGGTCAGTGGGAAAAGGAGTGGTGGTGTTTAAAGTGTAGGGGGGGGTGGAGTAGACCTGATGTCTTTGGTGCCATTGTGTCTCATAGGTCCACAGGGGCTAGCTTTACCTTCTCAAATGCCAGCAGCGTTTTGCAAGGGGGGATTATTTACTGTACGGGGAGATGTACTAATCCTTGGAGCCCCCAAATGCCTGTAACATGACAATTTATCTCTTTCCTCTTTATCTCTCTGCAAAGCTTAGTATATCTGCCCCTTGGGAGATGGGTTGGCTCTCTCTGAAGGCAGGGATATTCCTCCTATTAACCTGGTTGCGATCACCATCTCTCTAGCTTCCCCTCTGCACCAGCCAGCAAGTCCCCAGCAGTCACTCAGGGGAGGAGCAGGGGAGAGATGAGAGTGGAAGCCCCATCTCCACCTGACCTCCATCCACAATGCACCCCCAGGTTCCACTCTTCTTAGGTCATGTGTGGGTCTTGGAGCGGCACAGCAGCGTAATGAGTCTGTATAACACATTACAAAGCTGCCGGCTGTGAGACCACCACTGCTAGTTCCACCTCTGCTACAGACATTGTTGATTGTTTTTTGTAGAGAGAAAATAAGACAGCAAATGACAGAAAGGGGAGGTGCGCACGCCAACCATGAATCAAGACGCCTAGCAACAGAGTTCACACTTTAAATAGACACATTTATCACTGCTTTGAAAGGGACATGACATTGGGTGGGGTGTGTTCTAAAAATCAAACAGAATTTAAATGGATTACATAACATTGCTCATCAAACATGTATTATCGCTATTACAAATTTGGGTGAAGTCAGCATGTAGTCAAATTTAACTTGACACAGGCCACATTAATCACACATGCTGCATAATTCAGAATAACTCCAGAACATTTACTGGTCACTCCCGGCTGTGGTCCTACCTCTCTGACCGCTCCGGCTCTGTCTCCTCTCATGGCGCCACCTCCTCCAACTTCCAATAGCAGTAGGTGTTCGCAAGGGTTCTGTTCTTGGACCTCTCCTATTCTCTTTCTAAATGTCCTCTATTGGTGAACTCATTAGCTCTTTTGACTTTCAATATTATCTCTGTGTTGATGATACTCAAATCTCCAACTCTCTCTGCTATCTCTTCTAGGATGTCCCAACGCTTTCTTAAACTTAACATGGCTAAAGGACCATACACACTCGGTGATTTTGAGCTGCTTTCAAAAGTCGCCCATAGTATATGGGCCAGCATTAAGCGGTGAGCCAGATGTGCGATCCCACATCATCGCCAATAGATGAGCGACTGGGTAGATGTGGAAAGTTGTCCACCCTTGGGTAAACCGCATTGATGGGCGATATACCCAATGATGGGTGTGTATGCACTGAGCGATTTTCAGCTAAGCAATTTTCGGCATCATTGTTGTGCATACATGCTGGCCAAAATCACCCAGTGTGAATGGACTTTACACAGAGCTGATAATCTTCCCACCGTCCTGCACTATCACATTATCTATTGATGGCACGACTATTTCCTCTAGCCCCAAGTGCGCTGTCTTGGAGTAACCCTTGATTCCTCCCTGTCCTTTAAACCACACATTCAGCACCTCACACAAACATGCCACTTTCATCTCAAAAATATTTCCAGGATCACACTCTTTCTCTGCCTGGATTCTGCCAAGACCCTCATCCACTCACTGGTTATCTCCAGACTGGACTACTGTAATCTCATCCTATGGGGAGTCCCTGACAAATGTATCCCAACTCCAATATATCCTCAGTGCTGTAGACCAGCTCATCTTCTTCATCAATCACACTACAAGCACCTCCTCTCTTCTACAAGCCAATTGCAGAATCCAATTCAATCTTCTCACACTCGGCCACTCGTTTCCCATTTACATCTCTGACCACATCTCCCTTTACACTCCTGCCCATCCTTTTTGCTCTTCTAATGCAAGCCGCCTCTCCAGCCAACTGGTTACTTCCTTCCACTCCTACCACCAAGACTTTTCACCTGCTGCACACTGTACCTGTCCTCTACTGTATTCAACTGTAAGTCACTGTTTTGCCTAAATGCTTAAGTACAGATGGATCCACACTCATCGGAGTTGCTCCCGGAGCTCCGATCCCCATCTCCCACCAGCAAATGGGCCGCATGAACTTCAGAGATGCTAGCAGGCCCCATTCTCGGCAATAGAAGTGCAAGTGTATGAGAGGCTTGTACATCCAGGTCCACCGGCGTGCCAGCCACCAGTGGCTGGTGGAAACAAAGAGAGCGGCTTCATCTGTAATCTGTAATTAGGCGCTGTGGATCCCTTAAGGTGCCATATAAATAAAGGATAATAATAATAATGTATCCTATACTTGGTTACCAGCATTCTGAGTGCACAGTGCAGGAGGAGAAAGCAAGGTGGGTAAAACAGGGGGAATGGCCTCATCATGGTGGGTCATGTAGGGTGAGGGCACAGGATTGGACTAGAATGATGCAATTCTTCCTTTATCTCATCATCGCCTCCTCAAACCTCCCATTTTGAAGGATGTTTAAGCTACAGTATGCAGGATCACGGAGAGTCTCAGGGGCAAACGCATGATTTTCAGAAGGGGTTTCCAGAGGGGCAGAGCAAAGCACGGAGATGGACACTTGACCGGGTCAGTTAAAGTATTATAGATAGACCAAATGTATATAAATAATAATAATAATAATAATAATAAAAAAATAAAAAATAAATAAATAAATATATATATATATATATATATATATATATATATATATGTATACATATACACACACACACACACACACACACACATATATATATATTTACATACATACATATACATATATATATATATATATATATATATATATATATATATATATACATACAGGGGCGTCAACAGCAGTGTAGACCCCTGGGCATAGCAATGTATTGGGGCCCCCACCGATCCTCCAGTGGTAGGGGTGGGGGAAGCTTTGATGTCCCGCGGTGGTAGGGGGTATTATATCAACCGATCAGCATGTAGGGCCTGGATCAGTAATTTCCACTGATTACCCCTTTACTGCACAGATGATGGGAGATGAGGTGGGAGAAGGGGCATTGGGCTGAATGAAGGGGCCCTGATACATAACTTCCAGGGTGGTAGAGGATGTTTAATATGCAGATGAGGAGTGTATAGTGGAGTGGGCTTATTATTCATGATTTTCTGGTGGGAGGACAGCTTGCTTGACTGCTGATATCTCCAGTTCCCGGATGTAGATTTCTTAGATTTTAACAACTAGAGAATCCCACCTACCAAATGGTATTGGGGACTAGGGGATCAGAGTTCAGGAGGCAGAGCAATCTGCCAACGAGTATATATAACTACATACCAGGTGTGTGGAGCTGGAGCAGTAACCAGTTGCTGGAAGGCTGATATCTCTGGTTCTGGGAACAGTAGAGACAAGTGACTAGTATTCATCAAAGGGAAAGGGTCCCAGCTTTTGTAATATACCATCAAAAAAACTCTAAGTTAGACAGAACCTGAAATATCTGACTGGGAAGAGCAATTAACAGGCTTGGATGGGGACCACTGCTTTGAAGTCAGATATCTCTGGTTCCCAAGGGCCGGTTTTTAAAATTCTTGTACCCATGGAAAGAGGGGACCCTCAGCTTTCAGCCTTGGGCCCTTAGACTCCTGGGGGGATTCTGGGTACTCAGAAACCCCCCCTGCGTGCGCCACTGAGTCTGATAGAGTGAGGGAGCTTGTTCCAGTGATGGGGAGCAGCAGTGAACCAATCTTGGATTTGAGCATGAGATACAGAAACCAGGGTAGAGCAGGAGTGACACTCATTGGCCAACCATATAGAGTGGGAAGGAGTATTTAGGGAGATGTTGGGAGCAGTGGCATTTGATAGATTTCTTTATGTGAGGGTGAGGAGTTTAAAGAGAGTTCTGTAGGGGAAGGGGAGCCAGTTCATGTTTTGGCAGAGGGCAGTGGCGGATGGGGAGTACCGGGAGAGAAAGAAAAGTCTAACTGCTACTCTGAGAGCTGGTTCAAGCTGAGAAATGATCAATGAGTGGATTATGAGTTTTGTAGCATTCTGGCAGAGGAATGACCCGAAACACCAAACCTTCTAAAGATGGGAGAAGTCACTGATAGCAACCCATCAGCTTTTACCAGTTATTTTCAAGAATGTATTGGATAAATGCTACATAGAATGCTGATTGGTTGCTATGGGAAACCTCTCCACTTCCTTGCTCTTTAGAAGGCTAAATACCTTCCACCCAAATTATTCTTGGGTGCTTTGAGTAAAAATCTACAAGCACTGCACACAAAATTTGCCTTCTACACATGCAAAAGCTGGGGAACACCATTTTATATACAGGCATGGCACAAAGCGTGCTCCAACTACGGTGAGCAAAATGGCCTTCTTCTGGGTTGCAGTAACTGCGCCTCCAGAAGAAGGACCCAAGTTGCTGGTGCAAGATTGGGGCAGATAGGTAACAACTCAGTGGAAGTTCAGAATGTGTCTCCTGCATATATGCTAAAAAGCTCTCGGTTCTCGGTTGGCTCCGTGATCTATAATGACTCCCTTAATCAATCACAACCTGTCCCAACTCCCACGTAAAGGCGGTGTAGCCTGGATGTCATCATCGAGGACATGTGAGGCACTAAGACTTAGGCACATGCATCCATGATGAGGTCCAACCATGGGCATTATTCACCTCTGCAACATCCAAGGTAGTGTTGGAAGGTAACAGAGCTGGCATTTGGTCTATGGTGACCTTTACCACCCTGTTTATATTTAGGCAAAGATCCAACAGCCAGGAAGCCTTAGCACCAATGAGTCACCATTGACGCAGACTTTGGCAGAATAGTGTCATGTGATTAAGATGAGCACAGCCACTCATGGGAAACTATATCCTGTCACAAAAGCTTCACTTGTGCTAATCCTAACAGGCAATTACATTAAATAATGCAATCATTCCAAGAACAGTCATTCTCATTAAAGAGGGAAAATCCCTAATTCTTGTTATGCAAATTCTTGGGATCATATACTTAACATAAGTTATTCTTGACTTTTTTCTTCTTAAAATAGTAAGATGAGTTTTAGGTTATACGTTAGGTTTGATCGGGGCCGATGCAAGATTTTCTGCAAGAATCCCCACAGCCGGTCATCTGTGTACCAGGGGTATCAAACTCAAATTCATCGGGGGCCGCATCAGCAGTTTGGTCACCCTCAAAGGGCCGGTTGTATCTGTAGGACTATGTGTCCACTCTTTATTATCATAAATTATTGTCACTGCATTCAATTATTGTATACTCAGCAGTAGCATTTCCCTCCTGCTATTGCTGTGAACTGCAGTGCATTAGGGCACACGCTGCCTACACAGGGGGGCAGCACTCAGTCTTAGGGCATATGTTCTGCTTATTATCATGGGACACAGCAATTAATGATGGGCTGCAATGTGCCAGTGCACACACACACACACATAGGCAGAGAGTTTGACACTTACCCGCTCTGATGCGTCCACTCCAGTCTGAGCTGCTCCACCACCAAGGACACAGCTGCGCTCTCACACAGGCGCATTTCCCCCTCCCTCCTGTGAGTAGCGCTCCTCGCACTATCTATCCAGGAGTGGGGGGCAGCGTGCTCCCGGTCACTGTGCAGTGCACACTCAGCAGTAAGTGACCTGGAGCGCACAGCAGCAGCAGCACCATTGACGGACGGATTCCATGACGGACCTGCTCTTTCCTCTCTCTGGCTCCTATACAGCAGGTGGGAGCGGAGGAGGGGTTGACGACCGGCGGCACTGCGCTAGAGGGCAGACGTTCTCTGGCTTGTAGGCTGCCGCGCATGCGCTGAAGAGGCGGCTTTCTTGTTTAAAAAAAAAAAAATCGAGAATAAAAGGTGAAGGCTGGCGGCGGCTGCGTGGGCCACATGAAGAGGTCTGGCGGGCCGGATTTGGCCCGCGGGCCTTGTGTTTGACACCCCTGGTGTACACCATGTTGTAACATGACCAAAGAGTTTTAGATTTGGGTGGTTTTTACTTTTTTCAGTGCAGAGTAAATATTGGCTGCTTTTGCATGCAGCCCACAAATGTTAGACTACTAATTCTTACACTGCAGTTGAGATTTCAGTTTAAAAATACCCCAACAGAATCTGAATCTCTCTGCACATGTTACATCTGTCCCACCTGCAGAAAGTGAAAGAATTTTCTTGCAGGGACACAGATCTGTTTTAAACTTGCTGGATATGCAGAGTGGCAGCTGTGAAGACAGAGATCGGAGGTTCTATAGGAGCAGATAGGGACTGGTGTGGGATGGAGAGTTTGTGGGCTAAAAACTGTCACAGGTCAAAGTTAAAGTAAAAACTGTCACAGCTCAAAGTTACAGTAAAAATGGTCACAGCTCAAAGTACATCGCAGAAGCCCTCACTTTAACTAGTACATTTATACTGTTTCTCTGCAAGATAAATACTATCTGCTTTTGCATGTAGCCCACATACTTTAGACAGCTTTATTTGTATACTTTAATTTAGATTTCAGTTTGAACAAACCCCACCCAAATCTAAATCTCTCTGCACACGTTACATCTGCCCCACCTGCAGTGCACATGGTTTTTCCCATTTGCGTGCTTCTTTGCTTTGCTAATAAAAATTAATCAGATCCTGCATAAGGAGGTAGATGCAAGTAGTGAGCAGGACTACTGTAGATTCACATTATCTTTATTTCAACAAACAGTCCAAAGCGGAACCTCTGGTAGCAGATGACCCCAAAATAAAACTTTGGGGAATTATTAATAACAACATGAGAAGGTTTTGAGATTTTAGAGATTTTATTTTTATTTGACTTTAGTTTTGTAATTAAAATGTGGAAAATTTTGAGTGTCGCATTTTGTAAGGATATATAAGATTTTGCTATGTTATGTTTTTGGCTATGTTATGATTTTGGCTATGTAAGATATTAGCTATGTGAGATTTTAGCTATGTTATGATTTTGGCTATTTCATGAGTTTGCCTATGTAAGATTTTTAAGATTTTGGCTATGTGAGATTTTGGCTATGTTATGATTTTGACTATTTCATGATTTTGCCTTTGTAAGATTTTAGCTATGTTATAATTTTGGCTATGTAAGATTTTGGCTATGTTATAATTTTGGCTATGTATGATTTTGGCTATTTCATGATTTTGCCTATGTAAAGGTGCCCATACACTAGTATGAATTATCTTCAGATCTGGATGGTTGGAACAAAAACATGGTTATGGATGAGTGACAGTTTGGCAGTTTTCCAGCATTTCCAAGCAAATGGTCAACTGTCATTTGCTCTCATCCATAACCATGTTTTTGTTCCAAACAGCCAGATCTGAAGATAAATCTGCGTGTGTATGGCCACCTTTAGGTTTTGACTATACTAGAACACTAGATTGTACACAATATAGTTAAAATTGTCCTGCCCGCACATCTTGAAATGCAGATCTCACTGGTGCGCACATCAACACATCAGCATAGCAAACTGTATACACACGGTATGATATGTGCTATGTTTTCTATAAATTTTGATTACAGTATAGAGGGGGGGATGCTCTAACATCCGCTCCCCAGATCCGCCGCACATCGCCGCACTTCGCATTCATAATTATCGCATATGCAGTAACATATGCGATAATTATGGCAAAGGACAGCTCTTGCGTTAAGTGCTGTCCCCCCCTCCCTTACCCGGCGCTGCTGCGCCGGGCTCTCCTCCTCCCTGCACCTGGAAGAGGATCAGTGCACAGCGATGTGCTGCCCGGACACAGGTGAGAGGGGGGGCGATGCGGGGAGGCGGGGGTCCATGCGGGGCGGCGGTGCGTCGGTGCGGGGCAGCGGAGGGTTGCGGTAGAAGGCTTCTATGGGAAATATAGAAATATCTGGCGATGCCCCCCGCCGCGGTAACCCAGCGGGGGATGCTTACAGCATGCCAAAATGCGGTAAAAACCCAAATAACGGGGTTTTTACCGCATTTTTAGCTTAGAGAATCTCCCCCATAGTCACAATCATGTGTATGCATCTTAATATTTTAAGTTATCTACATACTCAACGCATGAATTAATGTAGCAATTTTCACTACAATCGGAAACACTCAATCAGTTTGACATAATTACTGCCGTGTGGTAACTTGTTGTCGCAACTCGTACCAGCAGCCAGGTATTACAGCATTTATGTAGGTTATGTAAATACACATCAGATCTATGCTACAGACGCCTGCTGCCTTTATTTACTAACCCTGCAATGTCCACTAATCTAATTCTGTTTCTACACACACATATTCATACTGTTATACCTAAAGGTAGTCTCTGTAATCTATAGCAGTATGAATATGTATTTGTAATAACAGAATTAGATTAGAGAACATTGCAGGTTTTATAGGAACCGTCCTTGGGAATTATTGTTCTACACAATGCGTTGTATTTCATCATGTTCTCAACCAAGGTCCGCTCACCAAACTTACCTGTAATTGACAATTGCTGTATGCTAATGAGTTGTATATTATTATTATACCCCCTACTGGGTACGGTCATGTAACTCACCTGTACTCGAACCTGTCACATTGGTCTATTCTTCTCTATCATCTTCCTCCTCTTCTTCTCCTCTTTTCTTCATTGATAGTTTTATGTACTTTGAAAACTGTTTTTTAAAAATAGTGAAAAACCCCTATGTCGACCTTTTGACTGTCGATCTTCCCCATGTCTAATGCTTGTGTCGACCTAATGACCTGTGGACCTAACCCATGTTGACCTTCAGTCATGTCGACCTCCCTGCATGTCGACCTTCAGTCATGTTGACCTTCTTGCATGTCTACCGAGTGTTGTAGACCTAATGCTTGTCGACCTAGTGACTGTATACCGGTCACAGCCCTGGTGGTTTGTAAGATGTAGTCAGAAGATAGTCCAGATTCAAAGCAGGTGGTAGACTAATCAAGATAAGCGTTTGGTCTAGGCTTCGGATAGGCAGCAGACAAGAGAATAATAATTATAGGGTTACAACAGTGGCGGATCCAGAGGAGGGGCTGCAGCACAGTTCAAAATTCAAATACAGGAGCCAACACTTTGCCACCAATTGCCATTCCAAACTGACTCACTGGCAGTGGGTGTGGCTCCCCTATTTGAATCTGGAACTGTGCTGCAGCTGCTGCTCTGGAACCGCCAGTGGTTACCACCTTTTTATTTTCAGATTCCCGTACTGGGACCATGGTAGGGAGTATGTTCAAAGGGTTTCAAACTTTATTTATTTTTTATGTTGTTCCTTTTTATTTGTAATTTTATCGGGCGGCATGGATGGTGTAATGGTTAGCTGATGGCACAGTGTTGAGTATTCTATGTCTTCTCCATACAGTACTTGCGTCAGTTTTCTCCCACAATGCAAAATATACTGGTAATATAGATTGTAAGCTCCACTGGGACAGGGACTGGTGTGAACAGCCAATGTTCTCTGTAAAGCGCTGCGGAATATGTGCGCGCTATATAGATAACTTGTAATAAATAATAATTTCCAGATACTGTACCAATCTAGATTTGCAACATGAAAATGAATACATTTAGAAAGGATCTGAGAGGCCACTGTAGATATTGGCGATGTCTTCTGTGGTTCCAATCCTGGGACTCTAAAATATTTCCCCAGGTACCCTTCAAAAAGTCTGCTTTCAGGGGATATTTTGCAAATATTGGGCTTGGGACATGAGAGGGATAAAGAGTGATAAATGTCCATCCAATCCAGCTCCTAACTGTCATATTCAAACACCGCCTAAACCATGGCAGTAAGAGCTTATTGGCTGGATGTTTATCACTCTTTATTACCCTTGTTGTTTATCTAAGGCTTAATACATCTGCCCCATTGTTTCATAAATATGCCCCTTTAAGACAGAAAAAAATATGTGGATGGTGAGACCAGGAGCAAAAATATAATTTGGGACCCCCTCCAACACCCCAAGAGGGGGTAACAGGGGGAGGCAGAGGGTGACAGGGAGAGGCAAGGGAAGGCAGATGGTGACAGGGAGAGACAGAGGTTGACAGAGAGAAGCAGGGGGAGGCAGAAAGTGACAGAGGGTAACAGGGAGAGACAGAGGTTGACAGAGAGAAGCAGGGGTAGGCAGATGGTGACAGAGGGTGACAGGGAGAAGCAGGGGTAGGCAGAGGGTGACATGGAGAGTCAGAGGACGACAGGGGGAGGCAGAGGGTGACAGGGAGAGACAGAGGGTGACAGGTAGAAGCAGGGGGAGGCAGAGGGTGACAGGGAGAGACAGAGAGTGACAAGGAAAAGCAGGGGGAGGCAGAGGGTGACATGGAGAGGCAGAAGGTTTCAGGTAGAATGGTATGGTCAGGTAGAGACAGGATGACAGGGAGAAGCATGGGAGGCAAATAGTGAAAGGGGGAGGCAGAGGGTGACAGGGAGAGACAAAGGGGGACAGGGAGAGGCAGATAGTGACAGGGGAGGCAGAGGGTCAGGTAGAGACAGAGGGTGACAGGGACAAACAGGGGAGACAGAGGGTGACAGGGTGATGCAGGGGTAGGCAGAGGGTAACAGGGAGAGAGGGTGACAGGGAGAAGCACGGTGAGGCAGAGGGTGACAGGGAGAGACAGAGGGTGACAGGGGGAGGCATAGTGTGACAGAGAGAGGCAAGAGAAGGCAGATGGTGACAGGGAGAGACAGAGGTTGACAGAGAGAAGCAGGGGGAGGCAGAGGGTGACAGAGGGTAACAGGGAGAGACAGAGGTTGACAGAGAGAAGCAGGGGTAGGCAGATGGTGACAGAGGGTGACAGGGAGAAGCAGGGGTAGGCAGAGGGTGACATGGAGAGTCAGAGGACGACAGGGGGAGGCAGAGGGTGACAGAGAGAGACAGAGGGTGACAGGTAGAAGCAGGGGGAGGCAGAGGGTGACAGGGAGAGACAGAGAGTGACAAGGAAAAACAGGGGGAGGTAGAGGGTGACAGGGAGAGACAGAGAGTGACAAGGAAAAGCAGGGGGAGGCAGAGGGTGACATTGAGAGGCAGATGGTTTCAGGTAGAATGGTATGGTAAGGTAGAGACAGGATGACAGGGAGAAGCATGGGAGGCAAAGGGTGAAAGGGGGAGGCAGAGGGTGACAGGGAGAGACAGAGGGGGACAGGAAGAGGCAGATAGTGACAGGGGGAGGCAGAGGGTCAGGTAGAGACAGAGGGTGACAAGGAGAAACAGGGGAGACAGAGGGTGACAGGGTGATGCAGGGGTAGGCAGAGGGTAACAGGAAGAGAGGGTGACAGGGAGAAGCACGGTGAGGCAGAGGGTGACAGGGAGAGACAGAGGGTGACAGGGGGAGGCAGAGTGTGACAGGGAAAACAGTGGGTGGCAGGAAGATGGTGACAGGGGCAGCAGTGCGCTCCTTAGTCCTCAGGGGCCCCAATGCACTGCCCCTATTGCACCAATTGTAGTTCTGCATGACATCACATTTATGGATGTGAGAACCAAATTAGCTAGTTGCAGAGGTGGAACTACCATTAGTGCAGTGACCCAGGGCCTCTGAGGATTAAGGGACCCACTGCTGCCCCTGACACCCACTGTTTTTCCCTGTAATACTCTGCCTCCCCCAGCCTCTACCTGTCACACTCTTCCTCCCCATGCCGCTACCTGTCACACTCTGCCTCCCCCGCCTCTACCTGTCACACTCTGCCTCCCCTGCCTCTACTTGTCACCCTCTGACTCACCCTGTCACCCACCGTTGCATATTGTGAACTTGTGTTGAGGTGGAGGAGGGGGGAGCACATATTATAATTTTGCACCTTGTCTCACCACCCACAAGTTCCACCACTGTCCAGTTGGTTGATGTACTGAGCATTTAAACTTGGAATAAGTGAGACAATCCTTTTGGCCTCTTGCTCAATAACAAATTGCTCAAAAATAAATAGCTAAGGACACTCTGTTCCTGAAAATGATTCTTCCAGGAATTCTTCCTGCTTCTTATTGTACTTCCCTGTACCGGGAGGTTTGAATAGAAAACATATGTACTACCTGGTTTCTGCCTGGAGCTAATCTGGGAAAGGGAGGATCCACACGCATAAGGACAATGACAGCACAAACTCCTTTTGCTGATTGCATTTAATGTGGGTCAAGTCCAGGTCCAGTATGCTCGTCCGTCCACCGCACATCACACCAATACAAAGAAAGAGTGAGTGATGGCCCTACTCATGGTCAGGAAGAGGGAGAGTCGCCCACTGGGTACAGGGAAGACCAGACTGCTACTGGTCACTGCGACAGAGGCAGGGGCGTAACTAGAACTTTGTGGGCCCCATAGCAAAATTTATAATGGAGCCCCCCCCTGGCAATGCCCATTACACATTATGCGACACACAGTAATGCCCTTACTCATTATGCGACACACCGCAATTCCCCTTACACAATATGCAACACATCGCAATGCCCCTTACACAATATGCCACACACCATAATGCCCCTTACATAATATGCGACACACCGCAATGCCCCTTACACAATCTGCCACACACCGCAATGTGCCCTACACATTATACAACACACCGTAATGTCCCTTTCACATTATACAACACACCGTAATGCCCCTTTCACATTATGCGACACGCAATGCCCCTTACACATTCTACAACACAGCGTGATGTCCCTTATACAATATGCTCTCAGAACACTGGGGATGGAAATTAAAAACAAATGGGGGGGGGGGCTCTCTTGGCCGCTGCAACATCATCCTAGTAGTGACGCTTCTCGCAGACCCTGCTGGTGCTGGCTGTGGGGTCTGCAAGACAATGTAGCCTTGTAAATATTTGCTGCGATGCGGCATGCTGCGCCGGCGTGACTATTTGTAACTGGTGATCGCTCCATTAGTTTCTAATGGAATGATCACCCATCACCGCCTGTAAATAGTCACAGCACAGCATGCAGGATGGCAGCAAACATTACATTTGTATGACAGATAAATATTAAAAAATAAATGAAATAAAACATTTGAAACTTATTGAGTACAGTAGTACTTCTCACTAGCAGCAGCCAGCCGGGTCCGCCTTCTCCCTTCCTTTCTGTCCCAGGCAGGCCAGGCACTTCGCTGGCGGCCTGTGTGGATGGACGGTCTGTCATGCAGGACGCGGGGCAGGCACCTGCAGGCTCCGTGGTGTCACTCCTGCTTCTTTCCCCGCCCAGCATCTCCCGCATGGCACCATCTCCCACCCTCCACCCGGCTCTTCCGCACGGCGCCACCTCGCACCCCACACCCCACACGACTACTTCTGTAGGGCACCACCTCGCACCCCTTTCCGGCTACTTCTGACCCCCACCCCGCTATGCATCTCCCGCACGGCGCTACCTCCTACATGAGTCATTCATCACGCCCCCCCCCGGCTCCATCTGCGTAGCCCCCCGGCCCGGCTCCTTCTGCATGGCGCCACCCCCCCTACCCTGCAGTGGCGGAGGCGTGTTGAAGCAGGAGGCCAGTGACCGTGGCGGCTCTCAAAATAATACAGCTACAGAGGGTTCAGGGGATTGCTTGCTGTCCATGGGGCCCCCCTAGCTGCCGGGCCCCATAGCAGTTGCACCCCCTGCACCCTCGGTAGTTCCGCCACTGGACAGAGGTTGTATGTGTTTCCTGGATATGTGCTGTCCGGGATTACCACCTGCAGTGGCGTAACTACCTAAATTTCGCCCCCCCGCCGCAGATTTTTCGGCGCCCACCTCCCCTCCCTCCCCTCGGCACCCTCCCTCCCCTCGGCGTACCTGACCGGCCGCATCTGCGGTCACGGTCCCGTCTCTTCCGGCGCCGGCTCCTGCTGCTATAATGAAAACTGACTCTTAGAAAATGGCTGCCCCATACTGCTAACAGAAAACTGTCTGCAGTATGGCGACAGCCATTTTCTAAGTGTCCGTTTTCATTACAGCTGCAGGAGCCGGCGCCGGGAAAGACGGGACCGTGACAGCAGGGCAGCAGCGGGTAAGTGCGGTAACTATAGCCCCGCAGACCCACGGCGCCCACATGTTCTCTGCGCCTCCCCGCCACCGCGGGGGCTGCGGAGCTATAGCTACGCCACTGACCACCTGCCCATACTATGGACAGACTGGTGGATTTTCGGACTGTCCAGAGTAATTCAAGACAGGTTGTAACCTGAGAAGAAAAGCCAAGGTCAAACAGTGGAATAGTCATTGAGGTATCCTGGAAGTGGACGGAGGCCAGGGGCAGCTCAGAAGGTTCAATAAAACAGTCACTGCTGTGGTTGAAACAGCCAGACCACAGGCTCACAGTGCACAAGGTCCTGGGTTTAAATCCTCCAAAACCCACATGTGCTTTTCATTGGGAGCCCATAGTACCATGGTTCTTCTAACACATTGAAGGTTCCAGTCTACATTTCCAGCTCACAATCATGGGCAATAGAGTTTAAAGTTTAAAATTCAAATAGGGGAGACACCCACTGCCAGCAACTGCCGTTCTGACTCACTGTCAGTGAGTGGGGCTCCTCTAATTGAATTTTGAACTGTGCTGCAGCCCCCCCCCCCCTCTAGAGCCGCTTAGCTAGAGACTGTAGAAAACCAACTCACATGACAGGGTATTGTCTAATCGCTGTGCCCAACTACCCCCCCACAAATGACATAACTCTCTTGTTGGATAAAATTGGCCACAGCAGCCATCTTTATTGAAACAATACAATTTTAAACAATAATCCAAAAACATTCCCACGGAAGGTGGTCCCCGAGGCCCTCAATAAATATATATCCACACCTCTAAGCACTTCCAGGAGCTCTTACCCCCAGCCGATAGCGATTGGCTCGAGGGCACCAATTGTACACACCCAGTGCTCATTAATTAACCTCACCCAGGGGAGTCCAGCCCCCTCATGGGGCCCTCCCCGCCGCATAATTAAGCCTCAATGCCACCAACCTCGAGGACCCCCCTCCGCACAGGCCACTGTGACAAAAAGACATCCTATCAAATATTCTACCTAAACTATAAAAAATAAGGGAAGGGTGGGTGGGAGCTGTTGAGAAAATCTCCCAGTGACCCCTATTTCCTGCCTGAACCCTGCTTATAAACCCCTCCAACACCCCGTTAAGCCCCTCCCCCTATGACCCTCTCCTTAAGCACTCCTCCTATGACTAACTGCTAGTCAGCTTCCTACAAACCCTGTCAGGGGAGCCTACCCCCAGGCTTTGCCTCCAGTCCGGCTCCTACATGACAGGGTATTGTCTAATCGCTGTGCCCAACTACCCCCCCACAAATGACATAACTCTCTTGTTGGATAAAATTGGCCACAGCAGCCATCTTTATTGAAACAATACAATTTTAAACAATAATCCAAAAACATTCCCACGGAAGGTGGTCCCCGAGGCCCTCAATAAATATATATCCACACCTCTAAGCACTTCCAGGAGCTCTTACCCCCAGCCGATAGCGATTGGCTCGAGGGCACCAATTGTACACACCCAGTGCTCATTAATTAACCTCACCCAGGGGAGTCCATCCCCCTCATGGGGCCCTCCCTGCCGCATAATTAAGCCTCAATGCCACCAACCTCGAGGACCCCCCTCTGCCACAAAGCACGAGGTTAAACCCTTAACCCCGTGCGCCCCCCCCACATCCGGAACGCTGTTTCTATTCCCTCTTGTAGTCCCAAAGACCAAACATCTATCCCCACAGCATTCAGGTGCACACCGTCACCTCTCCAAAATGCCCCGGCACCAGACTCAAGTTCCCTGTGCCTCACCACAACAGCCCCGTTCCTGGCCATAAAGCGCCCAATCGCCCTGTTAACTTTAATCCGTGCCTTATTGAGCTTGTCAGCCGACCTCGCATCCCTCCAATAATGGCGTGGCACGATGTCTGACCAAACCGTGATTAATTCCGGAAACATTGCCCATAACCGTAGGAGATCAAACTTGATATCCCGTATCAACTCCCTAAATGGTCTGCTCCCAAGGTCATTCCCGCCCACATGCAGAACTAATATGTCGGGAACCCTATCGAGCCGAACAAAACGGTGAAATTCCTGCAGCACTCCACTCCATACCATACCGCATTTTCCCAGCCAGCGAACCACTGCCTCCTCTCTATCCAAACCCAGCTGGCGGCCGTTCGGTCTGACATCAGCCCGTAAAGCTCCCCAAAAGACATATGAATGTCCTAAAATCCAAATCAGGCACGGAGGCTGCCCTAAAACAGAAAAAACACGGTCAACCTCAACAATCCCCTAAACGAACATAAGACCGAAAGCGAGACGATTCCCACCGCCCAATACGCTTAATCAACTCATCCCCAAATCCCATTCTAGCAGCCTCAGTTGCGGCCCCAATGCGGAAAGAGTGACCCGCGTATTCCTCCCTCTTGAGGCCCAACGTCCGCAGGACTGCTCTAAACACACTTGTGAACTGAAACCGTGATAAAAAGGATCCATTCGCATGCATCAGCAAAGGATCCCTTTCCCTGCCCACTCTGACCTCCTTAAATATCCTCAGCCGTGCCACCGGGCACATATCTGAGCCTGGTACAGAGAAGAGAACTACCTTCTTCCCCCTCCCTAACTGATCCGTCTTAGACCTCCTCACCACTAGCTCCACCCTATCCGAGTATAAATCCACATCCTCTCCTAACAAACCTCCCGGCCTGGACACGCTTGGACTCACGAGCTCCCCAATCCGCAGTGCCCCGAAGAAGGCAAGCGAAAAAGCTACCCCAAACAACCTTTCCTCGAAATTGGAACTACAGACCTCCCCTAACTTCATGCCCATATTCTGTAACAACTGGAAAGACACCGGCCTTCTCTGATCCTGTACGACATGACCTCTCCTCCAACCTTTTAAAGCCTGCGCAATCAGGAAATTCTTAGTGACGTCAGGCCTGCCGCCTGCACGAAACCCAAAAGCCAAGCCCGCCATGCAGCGCGTGATTTTTGCCACTGACCAACCAATCTCCTTACAATGGCCTATATATAGCAAGACAGCCAACTCGTCATCATCCTCCTTCAGACCTACTACCTCACGCCATTCTAACCAGCTCCGCCATTCCTGACCATGTATTCGGGGCCAAGGATTCCCTGATGAGCTGATCGACTACCCGTCCAGCAGAGCCCAGAGCCGACTCGGGAACCCGGTCCCCTCCCTGTCCGCCTCTGGTGCCAACTCCCGAAAACGCTCCCACTGTGAACGAGATAAAGCATCCGCAATGCCGTTAGAGACACCGGGAACGTGCCTAGCCACAACCCACAAATTCAAAGCCAGACATTCCAATACTAACTGCTGCAAAATAGTGACCACTGACGGTGAAGATGCCGACAATTGGTTAATAGCCATGACAACCCCCAAATTATCGCAGTGAAAACAAATCTTCCTATTGCGGAATAGCTCCCCCCAAACAACTACTGCTACCAAGATAGGAAACAACTCCAACAATGCCAAGTTTTTAACCATGCCTCTCTGCACCCAAGACTCCGGCCACCGGCCCACACACCAATGTCCCTGGCAATATGCCCCGAACCCACCACTCCCGGCCGCGTCTGTGAAAAGGTCTAGCTCAGTAGCGACGCATGTGTCTGACATCCACAAAGCTCTGCCGTTAAAAGCTTCCAAAAAAGTTGCCCACACCCGCAAGTCCCCTTTCAACTCCCTACCTAACCTGACAAAATGATGAGGAAGAACCACCCCTGCTGTCGCTGCTGCCAGCCTCCTGCTGAAAATGCGGCCCATAGGCATAATGCGACACGCAAAATTCAATTTGCCCAGCAAGGATTGCAATTCCCGCAATCTAATCTTCTTCAACAGCAATGCCCTCCCTACCTCGGCCTTCAAACCCAGCAATTTCTCCTCGGGCAAGCGGCACTCCATATTCTCGGTATCAATGACAATACCCAAAAAACTGATCACAGTCGCAGGGCCCTCCGTCTTACCTGGAGCAAGCGGGACCCCAAAGTCTGCCGACACCCTTTCAACAGTCCTCAACAATAAGTCACATACTCCGGTCCCCCCAGGACCAATACATAAGAAGTCATCTAGGTAATGAATAACTGAACTACACCCAGAGACATCCTTAACCACCCACTCCAAAAAATAACTAAAGGCCTCAAAATAAGCACATGACAAAGAACAACCCATCGGTAAACAACGATCAACAAAAAATTCCCCGTCCCAACAACAACCCAACAAACGCAAACTGGTTGGGTGAACCGGCAGCAAACGGAATGCCGATTCAATATCCGTCTTTGCCAATCTGGCCCCTTTCCCAAACCGCTTCACCCACTGAACAGCCGCGTCAAACGATGTATAAACCACCGAGCAGATGTCAGGGTCAATGCCATCATTGACCGACGCCCCTTTTGGAAAAGATAAAGGGTGTATAAGACGAAACTTGTTCGCCTCCTTTTTTGGCACCACCCCCAATGGAGAGACTATCAAATCTGGCCATGGTGCCGACCCAAAAGGTCCAGCCATACGACCCAGCTGCACCTCCTTACGCAGTTTATCCTGCACCACCTCTGGATGCTCCCTTGCAGACTTCAAATTCCTCCTCAAGCCCCCTGAAACCTGCACGTCGGAAGGTATCTTAAAACCTTCCCTAAACCCCTCCTCCAACAACACGGCTGTCTGCTGGTCAGGATACCTACGCAGATAGCCCAGCATCCTTTCCAGCCGAACCGGTGTCTCCCCCTTTTGAATTACCGTCCCGTGACTTCCCTCGGAAGCATTTATTTGCACCATGGGTCCCTCCACACGAGGAACATTCATGTTTAAATTTGCATTTTGCCCCAAAACGACATGACCCGTCATTAAAGGCAAAGCAGAGTCCCTTCTGCATGGCCGTCCCATTTGTGGCCTCCCTCGCCCCCCCCCCCCGTCCCCACGAAAGGGCTGCCCACTTTTTGTGGGAGCCGTCACCTTTAACCATAAAGCAATATCCTTATGGTCCCAACGTATGTTAGGGCGAACAGCCTTCCTCTGCCTAAACTGCTCATCGTACC
Organism: Crinia signifera; assembly: GCF_055691185.1. Taxonomy (NCBI): domain Eukaryota; kingdom Metazoa; phylum Chordata; class Amphibia; order Anura; family Myobatrachidae; genus Crinia; species Crinia signifera. The sequence goes on along the minus strand of NC_139219.1, from coordinate 320,138,201 downwards.
TGAGCCAAGCCAAGCCCCCGTACACACGGTATGCCTCTCCTATCGCATCCATGTAACAAAACAAGCCTGAACAATTGTCAGGTGCCTTCTCCCCAATCACACTAGCTAAAATAGCAAATGCTTGGAGCCAGTTCGTGAATGACCGCGGTATCAGCCGATACCGCCGCCGTTCCTCCTCCTCCTTCTTCTCCTCCTTACGGGGCCTATCCAGATTAAAACGCTCTAAAGGGAGCAATGAAAATATATCAACGTATTCCCCTTTCCAAATCTTCTCCCTCACCTCCTGCTTCAGGTGGGCCCCCAATGGCCCCTCAAAGCATACATACACCTCCCCTTTTGCAGTGTCACTGAGCCTTCCACTCTCCTCCTGCGTCCCAACACAGCCCCCTTCTGCCCCTGCACTACTGCTACTTTGCTCACCGCCGGATACCGGCACCCCGCTGCTCACCGGCACCCCACTGCTAACCGGCACCCCACTGCTAACCGGCACACTATTACTGACTGGCACACTAATGCTAGCTGGTGTGCCCGCATTCTGCGGCACCCATGCTGCCGCCGGGGACGGCCCCGCCCCCTGCCGCAAACCCACCAACCAATCTGCAAAACCACTCAATAATTCAGTAAAACCTCTACTCATTTCCCCTTGGAGGGCTAACCCTCCCCCCCTCTGACTCTGCGCTAAAGCATTAACAGACATAGAGACAGACATAGAGACAGGTGAGGCAGAGGGTGACAGGGAGAGACAGAGGGTGACAGGGGGAGGCAGAGTGTGACAGGGAAAACAGTGGGTGGCAGGAAGATGGTGACAGGGGCAGCAGTGCGCTCCTTAGTCCTCAGGGGCCCCAATGCACTGCCCCTATTGCACCAATTGTAGTTCTGCATGACATCACATTTATGGATGTGAGAACCAAATTAGCTAGTTGCAGAGGTGGAACTACCATTAGTGCAGTGACCCAGGGCCTCTGAGGATTAAGGGACCCACTGCTGCCCCTGACACCCACTGTTTTTCCCTGTAATACTCTGCCTCCCCCAGCCTCTACCTGTCACACTCTTCCTCCCCATGCCGCTACCTGTCACACTCTGCCTCCCCCGCCTCTACCTGTCACACTCTGCCTCCCCTGCCTCTACTTGTCACCCTCTGACTCACCCTGTCACCCACCGTTGCATATTGTGAACTTGTGTTGAGGTGGAGGAGGGGGGAGCACATATTATAATTTTGCACCTTGTCTCACCACCCACAAGTTCCACCACTGTCCAGTTGGTTGATGTACTGAGCATTTAAACTTGGAATAAGTGAGACAATCCTTTTGGCCTCTTGCTCAATAACAAATTGCTCAAAAATAAATAGCTAAGGACACTCTGTTCCTGAAAATGATTCTTCCAGGAATTCTTCCTGCTTCTTATTGTACTTCCCTGTACCGGGAGGTTTGAATAGAAAACATATGTACTACCTGGTTTCTGCCTGGAGCTAATCTGGGAAAGGGAGGATCCACACGCATAAGGACAATGACAGCACAAACTCCTTTTGCTGATTGCATTTAATGTGGGTCAAGTCCAGGTCCAGTATGCTCGTCCGTCCACCGCACATCACACCAATACAAAGAAAGAGTGAGTGATGGCCCTACTCATGGTCAGGAAGAGGGAGAGTCGCCCACTGGGTACAGGGAAGACCAGACTGCTACTGGTCACTGCGACAGAGGCAGGGGCGTAACTAGAACTTTGTGGGCCCCATAGCAAAATTTATAATGGGGCCCCCCCCTGGCAATGCCCATTACACATTATGCGACACACAGTAATGCCCTTACTCATTATGCGACACACCGCAATTCCCCTTACACAATATGCAACACATCGCAATGCCCCTTACACAATATGCCACACACCATAATGCCCCTTACATAATATGCGACACACCGCAATGCCCCTTACACAATCTGCCACACACCGCAATGTGCCCTACACATTATACAACACACCGTAATGTCCCTTTCACATTATACAACACACCGTAATGCCCCTTTCACATTATGCGACACGCAATGCCCCTTACACATTCTACAACACAGCGTGATGTCCCTTATACAATATGCTCTCAGAACACTGGGGATGGAAATTAAAAACAAATGGGGGGGGGGGCTCTCTTGGCCGCTGCAACATCATCCTAGTAGTGACGCTTCTCGCAGACCCTGCTGGTGCTGGCTGTGGGGTCTGCAAGACAATGTAGCCTTGTAAATATTTGCTGCGATGCGGCATGCTGCGCCGGCGTGACTATTTGTAACTGGTGATCGCTCCATTAGTTTCTAATGGAATGATCACCCATCACCGCCTGTAAATAGTCACAGCACAGCATGCAGGATGGCAGCAAACATTACATTTGTATGACAGATAAATATTAAAAAATAAATGAAATAAAACATTTGAAACTTATTGAGTACAGTAGTACTTCTCACTAGCAGCAGCCAGCCGGGTCCGCCTTCTCCCTTCCTTTCTGTCCCAGGCAGGCCAGGCACTTCGCTGGCGGCCTGTGTGGATGGACGGTCTGTCATGCAGGACGCGGGGCAGGCACCTGCAGGCTCCGTGGTGTCACTCCTGCTTCTTTCCCCGCCCAGCATCTCCCGCATGGCACCATCTCCCACCCTCCACCCGGCTCTTCCGCACGGCGCCACCTCGCACCCCACACCCCACACGACTACTTCTGTAGGGCACCACCTCGCACCCCTTTCCGGCTACTTCTGACCCCCACCCCGCTATGCATCTCCCGCACGGCGCTACCTCCTACATGAGTCATTCATCACGCCCCCCCCCGGCTCCATCTGCGTAGCCCCCCGGCCCGGCTCCTTCTGCATGGCGCCACCCCCCCTACCCTGCAGTGGCGGAGGCGTGTTGAAGCAGGAGGCCAGTGACCGTGGCGGCTCTCAAAATAATACAGCTACAGAGGGTTCAGGGGATTGCTTGCTGTCCATGGGGCCCCCCTAGCTGCCGGGCCCCATAGCAGTTGCACCCCCTGCACCCTCGGTAGTTCCGCCACTGGACAGAGGTTGTATGTGTTTCCTGGATATGTGCTGTCCGGGATTACCACCTGCAGTGGCGTAACTACCTAAATTTCGCCCCCCCGCCGCAGATTTTTCGGCGCCCACCTCCCCTCCCTCCCCTCGGCACCCTCCCTCCCCTCGGCGTACCTGACCGGCCGCATCTGCGGTCACGGTCCCGTCTCTTCCGGCGCCGGCTCCTGCTGCTATAATGAAAACTGACTCTTAGAAAATGGCTGCCCCATACTGCTAACAGAAAACTGTCTGCAGTATGGCGACAGCCATTTTCTAAGTGTCCGTTTTCATTACAGCTGCAGGAGCCGGCGCCGGGAAAGACGGGACCGTGACAGCAGGGCAGCAGCGGGTAAGTGCGGTAACTATAGCCCCGCAGACCCACGGCGCCCACATGTTCTCTGCGCCTCCCCGCCACCGCGGGGGCTGCGGAGCTATAGCTACGCCACTGACCACCTGCCCATACTATGGACAGACTGGTGGATTTTCGGACTGTCCAGAGTAATTCAAGACAGGTTGTAACCTGAGAAGAAAAGCCAAGGTCAAACAGTGGAATAGTCATTGAGGTATCCTGGAAGTGGACGGAGGCCAGGGGCAGCTCAGAAGGTTCAATAAAACAGTCACTGCTGTGGTTGAAACAGCCAGACCACAGGCTCACAGTGCACAAGGTCCTGGGTTTAAATCCTCCAAAACCCACATGTGCTTTTCATTGGGAGCCCATAGTACCATGGTTCTTCTAACACATTGAAGGTTCCAGTCTACATTTCCAGCTCACAATCATGGGCAATAGAGTTTAAAGTTTAAAATTCAAATAGGGGAGACACCCACTGCCAGCAACTGCCGTTCTGACTCACTGTCAGTGAGTGGGGCTCCTCTAATTGAATTTTGAACTGTGCTGCAGCCCCCCCCCCCCTCTAGAGCCGCTTAGCTAGAGACTGTAGAAAACCAACTCACATGACAGGGTATTGTCTAATCGCTGTGCCCAACTACCCCCCCACAAATGACATAACTCTCTTGTTGGATAAAATTGGCCACAGCAGCCATCTTTATTGAAACAATACAATTTTAAACAATAATCCAAAAACATTCCCACGGAAGGTGGTCCCCGAGGCCCTCAATAAATATATATCCACACCTCTAAGCACTTCCAGGAGCTCTTACCCCCAGCCGATAGCGATTGGCTCGAGGGCACCAATTGTACACACCCAGTGCTCATTAATTAACCTCACCCAGGGGAGTCCAGCCCCCTCATGGGGCCCTCCCCGCCGCATAATTAAGCCTCAATGCCACCAACCTCGAGGACCCCCCTCCGCACAGGCCACTGTGACAAAAAGACATCCTATCAAATATTCTACCTAAACTATAAAAAATAAGGGAAGGGTGGGTGGGAGCTGTTGAGAAAATCTCCCAGTGACCCCTATTTCCTGCCTGAACCCTGCTTATAAACCCCTCCAACACCCCGTTAAGCCCCTCCCCCTATGACCCTCTCCTTAAGCACTCCTCCTATGACTAACTGCTAGTCAGCTTCCTACAAACCCTGTCAGGGGAGCCTACCCCCAGGCTTTGCCTCCAGTCCGGCTCCTACATGACAGGGTATTGTCTAATCGCTGTGCCCAACTACCCCCCCACAAATGACATAACTCTCTTGTTGGATAAAATTGGCCACAGCAGCCATCTTTATTGAAACAATACAATTTTAAACAATAATCCAAAAACATTCCCACGGAAGGTGGTCCCCGAGGCCCTCAATAAATATATATCCACACCTCTAAGCACTTCCAGGAGCTCTTACCCCCAGCCGATAGCGATTGGCTCGAGGGCACCAATTGTACACACCCAGTGCTCATTAATTAACCTCACCCAGGGGAGTCCATCCCCCTCATGGGGCCCTCCCTGCCGCATAATTAAGCCTCAATGCCACCAACCTCGAGGACCCCCCTCTGCCACAAAGCACGAGGTTAAACCCTTAACCCCGTGCGCCCCCCCCACATCCGGAACGCTGTTTCTATTCCCTCTTGTAGTCCCAAAGACCAAACATCTATCCCCACAGCATTCAGGTGCACACCGTCACCTCTCCAAAATGCCCCGGCACCAGACTCAAGTTCCCTGTGCCTCACCACAACAGCCCCGTTCCTGGCCATAAAGCGCCCAATCGCCCTGTTAACTTTAATCCGTGCCTTATTGAGCTTGTCAGCCGACCTCGCATCCCTCCAATAATGGCGTGGCACGATGTCTGACCAAACCGTGATTAATTCCGGAAACATTGCCCATAACCGTAGGAGATCAAACTTGATATCCCGTATCAACTCCCTAAATGGTCTGCTCCCAAGGTCATTCCCGCCCACATGCAGAACTAATATGTCGGGAACCCTATCGAGCCGAACAAAACGGTGAAATTCCTGCAGCACTCCACTCCATACCATACCGCATTTTCCCAGCCAGCGAACCACTGCCTCCTCTCTATCCAAACCCAGCTGGCGGCCGTTCGGTCTGACATCAGCCCGTAAAGCTCCCCAAAAGACATATGAATGTCCTAAAATCCAAATCAGGCACGGAGGCTGCCCTAAAACAGAAAAAACACGGTCAACCTCAACAATCCCCTAAACGAACATAAGACCGAAAGCGAGACGATTCCCACCGCCCAATACGCTTAATCAACTCATCCCCAAATCCCATTCTAGCAGCCTCAGTTGCGGCCCCAATGCGGAAAGAGTGACCCGCGTATTCCTCCCTCTTGAGGCCCAACGTCCGCAGGACTGCTCTAAACACACTTGTGAACTGAAACCGTGATAAAAAGGATCCATTCGCATGCATCAGCAAAGGATCCCTTTCCCTGCCCACTCTGACCTCCTTAAATATCCTCAGCCGTGCCACCGGGCACATATCTGAGCCTGGTACAGAGAAGAGAACTACCTTCTTCCCCCTCCCTAACTGATCCGTCTTAGACCTCCTCACCACTAGCTCCACCCTATCCGAGTATAAATCCACATCCTCTCCTAACAAACCTCCCGGCCTGGACACGCTTGGACTCACGAGCTCCCCAATCCGCAGTGCCCCGAAGAAGGCAAGCGAAAAAGCTACCCCAAACAACCTTTCCTCGAAATTGGAACTACAGACCTCCCCTAACTTCATGCCCATATTCTGTAACAACTGGAAAGACACCGGCCTTCTCTGATCCTGTACGACATGACCTCTCCTCCAACCTTTTAAAGCCTGCGCAATCAGGAAATTCTTAGTGACGTCAGGCCTGCCGCCTGCACGAAACCCAAAAGCCAAGCCCGCCATGCAGCGCGTGATTTTTGCCACTGACCAACCAATCTCCTTACAATGGCCTATATATAGCAAGACAGCCAACTCGTCATCATCCTCCTTCAGACCTACTACCTCACGCCATTCTAACCAGCTCCGCCATTCCTGACCATGTATTCGGGGCCAAGGATTCCCTGATGAGCTGATCGACTACCCGTCCAGCAGAGCCCAGAGCCGACTCGGGAACCCGGTCCCCTCCCTGTCCGCCTCTGGTGCCAACTCCCGAAAACGCTCCCACTGTGAACGAGATAAAGCATCCGCAATGCCGTTAGAGACACCGGGAACGTGCCTAGCCACAACCCACAAATTCAAAGCCAGACATTCCAATACTAACTGCTGCAAAATAGTGACCACTGACGGTGAAGATGCCGACAATTGGTTAATAGCCATGACAACCCCCAAATTATCGCAGTGAAAACAAATCTTCCTATTGCGGAATAGCTCCCCCCAAACAACTACTGCTACCAAGATAGGAAACAACTCCAACAATGCCAAGTTTTTAACCATGCCTCTCTGCACCCAAGACTCCGGCCACCGGCCCACACACCAATGTCCCTGGCAATATGCCCCGAACCCACCACTCCCGGCCGCGTCTGTGAAAAGGTCTAGCTCAGTAGCGACGCATGTGTCTGACATCCACAAAGCTCTGCCGTTAAAAGCTTCCAAAAAAGTTGCCCACACCCGCAAGTCCCCTTTCAACTCCCTACCTAACCTGACAAAATGATGAGGAAGAACCACCCCTGCTGTCGCTGCTGCCAGCCTCCTGCTGAAAATGCGGCCCATAGGCATAATGCGACACGCAAAATTCAATTTGCCCAGCAAGGATTGCAATTCCCGCAATCTAATCTTCTTCAACAGCAATGCCCTCCCTACCTCGGCCTTCAAACCCAGCAATTTCTCCTCGGGCAAGCGGCACTCCATATTCTCGGTATCAATGACAATACCCAAAAAACTGATCACAGTCGCAGGGCCCTCCGTCTTACCTGGAGCAAGCGGGACCCCAAAGTCTGCCGACACCCTTTCAACAGTCCTCAACAATAAGTCACATACTCCGGTCCCCCCAGGACCAATACATAAGAAGTCATCTAGGTAATGAATAACTGAACTACACCCAGAGACATCCTTAACCACCCACTCCAAAAAATAACTAAAGGCCTCAAAATAAGCACATGACAAAGAACAACCCATCGGTAAACAACGATCAACAAAAAATTCCCCGTCCCAACAACAACCCAACAAACGCAAACTGGTTGGGTGAACCGGCAGCAAACGGAATGCCGATTCAATATCCGTCTTTGCCAATCTGGCCCCTTTCCCAAACCGCTTCACCCACTGAACAGCCGCGTCAAACGATGTATAAACCACCGAGCAGATGTCAGGGTCAATGCCATCATTGACCGACGCCCCTTTTGGAAAAGATAAAGGGTGTATAAGACGAAACTTGTTCGCCTCCTTTTTTGGCACCACCCCCAATGGAGAGACTATCAAATCTGGCCATGGTGCCGACCCAAAAGGTCCAGCCATACGACCCAGCTGCACCTCCTTACGCAGTTTATCCTGCACCACCTCTGGATGCTCCCTTGCAGACTTCAAATTCCTCCTCAAGCCCCCTGAAACCTGCACGTCGGAAGGTATCTTAAAACCTTCCCTAAACCCCTCCTCCAACAACACGGCTGTCTGCTGGTCAGGATACCTACGCAGATAGCCCAGCATCCTTTCCAGCCGAACCGGTGTCTCCCCCTTTTGAATTACCGTCCCGTGACTTCCCTCGGAAGCATTTATTTGCACCATGGGTCCCTCCACACGAGGAACATTCATGTTTAAATTTGCATTTTGCCCCAAAACGACATGACCCGTCATTAAAGGCAAAGCAGAGTCCCTTCTGCATGGCCGTCCCATTTGTGGCCTCCCTCGCCCCCCCCCCCGTCCCCACGAAAGGGCTGCCCACTTTTTGTGGGAGCCGTCACCTTTAACCATAAAGCAATATCCTTATGGTCCCAACGTATGTTAGGGCGAACAGCCTTCCTCTGCCTAAACTGCTCATCGTACCTGAGCCAAGCCAAGCCCCCGTACACACGGTATGCCTCTCCTATCGCATCCATGTAACAAAACAAGCCTGAACAATTGTCAGGTGCCTTCTCCCCAATCACACTAGCTAAAATAGCAAATGCTTGGAGCCAGTTCGTGAATGACCGCGGTATCAGCCGATACCGCCGCCGTTCCTCCTCCTCCTTCTTCTCCTCCTTACGGGGCCTATCCAGATTAAAACGCTCTAAAGGGAGCAATGAAAATATATCAACGTATTCCCCTTTCCAAATCTTCTCCCTCACCTCCTGCTTCAGGTGGGCCCCCAATGGCCCCTCAAAGCATACATACACCTCCCCTTTTGCAGTGTCACTGAGCCTTCCACTCTCCTCCTGCGTCCCAACACAGCCCCCTTCTGCCCCTGCACTACTGCTACTTTGCTCACCGCCGGATACCGGCACCCCGCTGCTCACCGGCACCCCACTGCTAACCGGCACCCCACTGCTAACCGGCACACTATTACTGACTGGCACACTAATGCTAGCTGGTGTGCCCGCATTCTGCGGCACCCATGCTGCCGCCGGGGACGGCCCCGCCCCCTGCCGCAAACCCACCAACCAATCTGCAAAACCACTCAATAATTCAGTAAAACCTCTACTCATTTCCCCTTGGAGGGCTAACCCTCCCCCCCTCTGACTCTGCGCTAAAGCATTAACAGACATAGAGACAGACTCACCAGGCTGCCTGGGGGCTGTGAACCCAGCAGCCGCAGGTCCAGTGTCCTGACGAACTCCAGCCAATGAGGAAGGACCAGGTATTTCTCCATCATCTGCTGACGCTGCCATCTCTCTTCTCCTGTCATCCCGACCCTCAGGTACAGCACCAGCCGGCGTGACCTCGTTGGAGGCGGAGCCAGCTGTGCGCCTCTCGCTCCGTGTACCAGGCCTGCGGTCCTCAGCCTGTACTTCTGCCCCCCTGGCACGACTCACCCCGCGCTGGGCAGCAGCATGCCCCGCATGCCCCACCGCACCAGGTCCAGTACCACGCAACGCCGGATCTTCTTGCACGTGGGGGGGATCCCCCCCGCGCGGAGGGTTCCGCCTGCTGGTTGGATTCCTCCCAGACCTGGTCCTGCGGGCGGAAGGTGCCCGGCCCGCAGCCTGGCCTGGAGGGTCCCTAACGGGGCTCCGTGAACGGCGCTGAACCCTGGGGGACACAGATGGGCTAAAGCGCTCCGGAGGCCTGGACCTCCGAGGCCGTGCACCCTCTGGCGCAGCCTCCTGCGTTGCTGCTCCCAGTCCCCCCAGCAGACCTGACATCTGCTGCTGCAGCCACTCAGTCCCTCTGGTGCCAGCTGCCTCCCTGAGGGCAGCAAGCGCAGCGGATACCTCTGCATCAGCGTTGAGCTGTTGAGAAAATCTCCCAGTGACCCCTATTTCCTGCCTGAACCCTGCTTATAAACCCCTCCAACACCCCGTTAAGCCCCTCCCCCTATGACCCTCTCCTTAAGCACTCCTCCTATGACTAACTGCTAGTCAGCTTCCTACAAACCCTGTCAGGGGAGCCTACCCCCAGGCTTTGCCTCCAGTCCGGCTCCTACAAGATGGAAAGCCTTTGCAAATGTGTGAGGAACACAAATATAGCACATTTATTCTAAGCACCTAATTTGCTCTTTGATTTGTAGTTTCCAGATATAGGGCACATCTAATTCTCTCTGCACATGTTACATCTGCCTCACTTATAATGCAACATGGTTTCTAATGAACTATAACAATTGTTCTTTATAAAAGTTGTGAGGATAAGGCTGCATTCACTGAGGTTGATAAAAAAAGTATAGTCCTTTATCGCCATCTAGTGGTAAAAAAGCATAATGAAAGGACAAACCTCAGACAATCTTGCTACACAGATCGAAGTTCAAACACTGCAGACCTCACTTATCCCTACATACAGTACATCTTTTTCCTCTTTGTGTTTCACTATAAGCTTGACAAAGAGGTGTATCTTGCCAGAAGGATGGAGGCTTAAAAGGTGATCAGGCATGCAAAGACAGAAGCTGAGGAGAAAATGGTAGTCAGTAGCACTTTAACAGAATTATTCAACCAGTCAATACAGTAGCTACAGGTGTCATCAACCCCATCATTATGAGAGGGAAAATGACAGGCAATATGACATCCCATTGTCTAACAGGTTCGTAAATTTAGAGAACAATTGGTACTTGTGGAGTATCACGGCTCCCACGACCTGCATCGTATGCAGATCGTATGCTAAAAATCGCATCGCATCGCATGTGGCATACGATGGCATACGATACGATGCGATGTTTTACCGATTTTTGAGCATTTTTGCGCAAAAATCGTATGCCATCGCATGGCATCGTATGCCATATGTAGTGGCATACGATGTCATACGATGCGATACGATGTTTTACCGATTTTTGCGCAAAAATGGTCAAAAATCGGTAAAACATCGGATAACATCGTATGCCATATGTAGTGGCATACGATGTCATATGATGCGATACAATGTTTTACCGATTTTTTAGCAAAAATGGTGAAAAATCGGTAAAACATCGGATAACATCGTATGCCATATGTAGTGGCATACGATGTCATATGATGCGATACGATGGTTTACCGATTTTTTAGCAAAAATGGTGAAAAATCGGTAAAACATCGCATGGCATCGTATGCCATCGATGCGATACGATGTTTTACCGATTTTTGAGCCATTTTAGCTCAAAAATCATATGCGATCGCATCGGATGCCATACGATGGCATCCGATGCGATGGCACCCGATTTTGCACTGAAATGCATCAGAATGCACTGAAATGTAGTGAAATGGCCCCAAATGCCATTTTTCATAGTGCACCACCCCCACTATCAACGTCAACCCGAAGCGTGGCGAGCGCAGCGAGCTCGCGAGGGGCGGCGGTACGCGTCCTACGACCTTTTCATACCCCCACTATCCACGTCGGCGTGGAGTTGAGAATAGAATAGTGTGGCAAACGCAGCGAGCCACCGAGCCCGAAGCGTGGCGAGCGCAGCGAGCCCCGCGAGGGGACGCGGATACCTTCACAGCTATACGCGTCTCCTCGCGGGCTTTACAGGTATCCGCGTCCCCTCGCGGGGCTCGCTGCGCTCGCCACGCTTCGGGCTCGGTGGCTCGCTGCGCTCGCCACACTATTCTATTCTCAACTCCACGCCGACGTGGATAGTGGGGGTATGAAAAGGTCGTAGGACGCGATCGCATACGATTTTTGAGCTAAAATGGCTCAAAAATCGGTAAAACATCGTATCGCATCGATGGCATACAATGCCATGCGATGTTTTACCGATTTTTCACAATTTTTGCTCAAAAATCGGTAAAACATCGTATCGCATCGTATGACATCGTATGCCACTACATATGGCATACGATGTTATCCGATGTTTTACCGATTTTTGACCATTTTTGCTCAAAAATCGGTAAAACATCGCATCGCATCGTATGCCATCGTATGCCACTACATATGGCATACGATGCCATACGATGGGAGCCGTGATACTCCACAAGTACCGAACAATTATTCACCTAGGAGACCGAATCAGCGTTTTTTAGAGAGACGCCACCAGAAAGAGGGAAACAGGTAGTAAGAACCACCCGAGGAAAAAGAGGCGGAAGGAAGAATACCCAGAAAAAAAGAAAGAAAAAGAAGAATAAAAATCCAGTAGAAGCGGTTCCCAACCAAGAGGAGAAGGGGACAATAAAGATCTTCAACTTGAGCAACCATCTATTGCTACAAGAAGAAAGAGCGCTCCTGGAAAAAGGGCTTAAATATTGCCCTTCTAGCCCTATTAACCAATTCGATGTTTACATCGATGTTCAAAAATTTCTGAGGAAATTAACCCTTAGGAAATTCTTTCATGGTAAAGAAACTAATGAGGAATTCGACTTCAATGCCCCAAACTTTAGACAAAAATCTACGTTTTACCCAGCACATTTAAAGGGTTGCTTTTTGGAAACATTCAACAATTTGGTGATGGATGACGTAAGAAAACTGAGCACAAATAAGGTGACACAAAATCTAACCTTTAAAGAGAGGAGAGGTCTTAAATCCCTTGCAGAAGACAAGGATTTGATTATCAAACCTACCGACAAAGGGGGTGGTATAGTCCTTCTGGATAAGAAGGACTATGAAGGGGAGATCTACAAGCAACTCTCCGACCAAGACACATATAAAAAAGTGCGCGGTGACCCCACCCAGAAGATCCTTACCTTGCTTAAAAATCTTACAGCAAAATATAACAAATTAGGAGTCATTTCGGAAGAAGAAGTAAAATTGTTCAACGTGGATTGTCCAATCATTCCGACAATCTACGTTCTACCTAAAGTACACAAAGATCCTATACATCCCCCCGGTAGACCTATTATCTCCGGGGTGGATTCTGTTACATCCAATCTTTCAATGTACATCGATGTTCACTTGCAACCAATGGTAGTGAAAAATCGTTCACATTTGAAGGATACTTTCGATGTCCTCAGATTTATTAAAACTGTTGAATGGGAGGACAACCTTTTTCTGGTCACTGCTGATGTAACTTCGTTGTACACCATTATCAACCATACCCAAGGTGTACAAGCAGTGAAGCAAACCCTCTTAAATTCAGAGATGAATTCAAAACTACAAAATTTTCTGATGGAGGGCATAGAACTCATCTTGTATAATAATTATTTTGTTTTCAAAGAGGAGTTCTTTATCCAGAGGAGGGGGACCGCCATGGGCACCAGGTTTGCCCCCAGTTATGCCAACATCTTTATGGGTGAGTGGGAAACCGAAGTCATCTGGTCCCACCACCCATACGAGGCAAACCTGGTGTCCTGGCGGAGATATATCGATGATATCCTCTTCCTCTGGAGAGGAAGCAAAGAAGACCTTGAATCCTTTTGTCAATACCTCAATGGGAATGAAAAAGGTATTAAATTAAGTTTTAATATTAGTCAGGAGCAAGTCAGTTTCTTGGATATTTTGATCTATGTGGAGAATAATGTACTTAAAACGAAAAATTACATCAAGCCCACAGATTCCCAAGCTTACATTGACCGCAACAGCTGCCACCAAGACAAATGGCTCGACTGCATCCCCATAGGCCAATTTAAACGCCTTAGGAGGAACTGTACTGACCGGACAGTCTTTCAAGAACAGGCGAATGAGATGAAGGACAGGTTTCTGAGAAGTGGCTATAATGCAAAAAAAGTAGAGAGTGCCCTTGTCCAAGTACAGGACATAGAACAAGAAAGTTTTCTAGGACCTACTGAGAAAACGGCCAATCAAACAGATAAATTCAAATGGTCATTTACGACAAATTTCTCCTCACAACATCATGAGATTAAAAAGATCATAAAGAGACATTGGGGTTTACTTAAAAAAGACCCCATAATAGGCTCAGAGGTTCCTGAGAATCCAGTTTGCATTTTCAGAAGGGCACCTAACCTAAAAACTAAACTTGTAAAAAGCCTATGTCCCACTTCCCCAAAGAAATCGACCATAACATCTACTGGTTTTTATAGGTGTGGGTCGTGCATGGGCTGTAGGACAGTTAAAAATAACTTTGGTTCTAAAATCACTGAAATAGACATAAATGAGAAGAAACATGTAATTAGAGAATTTTTGACATGTCATTCCGTTAATGTAGTCTACGCAGTAGAATGTCAGTGCAACTTGTTCTATATTGGTAGGACAAGCAGACCTTTTAAGGTTAGGATAACTGAACATATCAGGAATATCCGAAAAGGTCTTGAAACTCATGCACTATCCTTGCACTTTAAGATAAAACATCAAAGTAACCCGGAATGTCTAAAAAACTTCTATGTCCTGAAAAAAGTTAAAACTGGCAGCAGAGGTGGTGATATAGCTGCATCTCTGGCTAAAAATGAAATGAAAATGATTTTTAACCATCAAACCTTAGCCCCAAAAGGATTAAATAAGGATTTTGAGCTTAAATGGTTCATGTAGATTTTTAATATTGCATTTTAAAAAGAATTTTTACGAAATTATTTTATGTAAATTTTCTATTTTCCTTTCTTAAAAAAATGGTTTTAGAATATATAGCCGTTTTACCTATATAATCAATTTTTATATGTTTCACTAATATGCACCTTTCTTATATTTCTTTCATAATCTGCTGTATAATGGATGGAATGTAAACATAAGTCACTTTATAAGACGGTTTCCGGAAGATGGGTGGAACGCAAACAAGACCCTCCTGTGAAACGCAAAACCAATTTCCGTCCTATGCAATGTGAAGACGGAATAAAGAAAAAAACGTCAGTGACACGCGGAAGTCCACGACGGGTGAACCGCACGCATCACTTCCGCTTCCGGCAACAACAGGAAACCGGAGGTAAACGATCGCGCGGCAGAGTTTCCCGCGATCGCGACCATGTGACTTCTGAACATACTGAAAACCCGGCAAGAGGGGGGCATTACTTAGATAGGAAAAATCCCGGATTATCTCAGTAGGATGAGTCCCTGTCTGGCATTAGGTTGTCCCAGATAGGGGTATATGGGATGCGGTCATTTGGTCGAATGCATTATGGTCGAATGTCATTACATCGAATCCATTAGGTCGAATTGCTAAAAGGTCGACATGATTCTAGGTCGACATGGGAAAAGGTCGAAATGATTCTAGGTCGAAAGGTCATTAGTTCGACAGGTCATTAGGTCGACAAGGTCATTAGTTCGACATTGTCTAGGTCGACATTCACAAAGTCGACATGGGGTTTTTCACTGTTTTTTGAGCCGACATGTGCTGACAGGCGGTATTTCATGCCCTACCATCCACTAGGGCGTGGTGGGAGAATAAAATAGTGTGCCGAGCGTAGCGAGGCACCGTCCCCGACGCATAGCGAGCGCAGCGAGCGATGCGAGGGGATGCAGTGCACTTTAAACTGTGTCCATGTCGACTGTGTTGACATTCAGGTAAAAAAACAGTGAAAAACCCCATGTCGACTTTGTGAATGTCGACCTAGACAATGTCGAACTAATGACCTTGTCGACCTAATGACCTGTCGAACTAATGACCTTTCGACCTAGAATCATTTCGACCTTTTCCCATGTCGACCTAGAATCATGTCGACCTTTTAGCAATTCGACCTAATGGATTCGATGTAATGACATTCGACCATAATGCATTCGACCAAACGATCCCAACCCGGGTATATATACGGGTGTATACACCATTCCTCCTTAAGCCTTGACAAAGAAACCAGGAGTGTTTCGAAACGCGTTGGAGGAGGACAAGGAGGACTGCTGTACCTACCCGAGTGACCAGCTACCAGGGACGCCTGTTTGGTTGATAACATCTGCTCATATTGTCTACTGCTTGTCATGTAGACCACTTCACTCGGTGAGAGTCAGCATTTATACCTTGTGTCTTTTTACTTGTGTTTTTAATGGAATAAAAGCGGTACTTTCACTATACTAGCTTTCTTTCATTTTATAACGTGATTATTGGATTTACTGGAGAAAAATCGTTTGGTGGTGACGTGACCGCTCCCCCATATGCGAGATTGGTCTACCCTAAAAAGTAGACTTTCCCACACGGTACGAGTCACAACCTATGGAATGTTACCTCATATGTTATACATTGGTTTTTGACTGTATTACACTATTGTACTCTCTCTCTCTCTTTATCTTATGGTAAAACATCGATGAGAGACCAGAGAGAAAGATTATTTTCTGCGCCAAGGGGTTTGTCAGTAATCTTTTCTAGCTACAGGTGTGATTATAGAGGACTGGAAAATAGCCAATGTGATACCATTGCACAAAAGTGGTATCACATTGGCTGCAGCCTGCGCTCTATCACACTGACACACTCCCTCACCCTGCGGCCTGCATTCTATCACACTGATGCACTCCCTCACCCTGCGGCCTCCCCCCTGTCACACTGTCGCGCTCCCTCAGCCTGCGGCCTGCGCTCTATCACACTGACACTCTCCTTCACCCTGCGCTCTATCACACTGACACACTCCTTCACCCTGCGGCCTGCGCTCTATCACACTGACACACTCCTTCACCCTGCGACCTGTGCTCTATCACACTGACACACTCCTTCACCCTGCGGCCTGCACTCTATCACACTGACACACTCCTTCACCCTGCGCTCTATCACACTGATGCGCTCCCTCACCCTGCGGCCTGTGCTCTATCACACTGATGCACTGCCTCACCCCACAGCCTGCACTCTATCACACTGACACACTCCTTCACCCTGCGGCCTGTGCTCTATCACACTGATGCGCTCCCTCACCCTGCGGCATACCCTTTATCACACTGTTGAACTTCCTTACCCCGCGGCCTGCTCTCTATCACACTGATGCACTCCCTCAACCTGTGGCCTGTCCTCTATCACACTGACAGACTCCATCACCCTACGGCCTACCCTCTATCACACTGACGCGCTTCCTCAGCCTGCGGCCTGCCCTCTATCACACTGACACACTCCTTCACCCTGCGGCCTGCGCTCTATCACACTGACACACTCCTTCACCCTGCTGTCTGCTCTCTATCACACTGATGCACTCCCTCAACCTGTGGCCTGTTCTCTATCACACTGACTGGCTCCCTCACCCTACTGCCTGCGCTCTATCACACTGATGCCCTCCCTCACCCTGCGGCCTACCCTTTATCACACTGTTGAACCCCCTCATCCTGCCCTCTGTCACACTGACACGCTCCCTCACCCTACGACCTGCGCTGTCACACTAACACACTCCTTCACCCTGCGGCCTGCGCTCTATCACACTGATGCGCTACCTCACCTTTCGGCCTGTGCTCTATCACACTGATGCACTTCCTCACCCAACAGCCTGCGCTCTATCACACTGACACACTCCTTCACCCTGCGGCCTGTGCTCTATCACACTGATGCGCTCCCTCACCCTGTGGCATACCCTTTATCACACTGTTCAACTCCCTCACCCTGCGGCTTGCTCTAACACACTGATGCACTCCCTCAACCTGTGGCCTGTCCTCTATCACACTGACGCGCTTCCTCAGCCTGCGGCCTGCCCTCTATAACCACTGACAAACTCCTTCACCTTGTGGCCTGCGCTCTATAACACTGACACACTCCACCCTGCGGCCTTCTCTCTATCACACTGTTGCACTCCCTCAACCTGTGGCCTGTCCTCTATCACACTGATGGGCTCCCTCACCCTATTGCCTGCGCTCTATCACACTAATGCGCTCCCTCACCCTGCGGCCTACCCTTTATCACACTGTTGAACTCCCTTACCCTACGGCCTTCCCTTTATCACACTGTTGAACCCCCTCACCCTGCGGCCTACCCTCTGTCACACTGACACGCTCCCTCACCCTAAGACCTGCGCTCTATCACACTGACACACTCCCTCACCCTGCGGCCTTCACTCTATCACATTGACGCACTCCCTCAGCCTGCGGCCGGCCCTCTATCACTAATGCCCTCCCAGACCCTGCGGCCTGCCCTATATTAAACTAAAACCCTCTCTCACTCTGCGGCCTGCCCTCTGTCACATTAATGCCCTCCCTCACTGTGCAGCCTGTGCTCTATAAAACTGATACGCTTCCTACATGGAACGGAAGAGGCGGAGCATAAAGGGAGCAAACTGAAGACACAAGGAAACAGGAGAGGATGAGCTGCCACGAGTGTAAAGTGTGAGTGTATTAATGTCAGCAACTGGTGTGGGCATGTGAAGGGGTGTCGAGAGGGCGGGTGAGCAGGTACAGTTTACCCAGGCCCGAGCCTGTCAGGGGAACCCTGGTTTGGACACACAGGTTTTTTTAAATTTGGTGGCGAGTGTGCTGGGTCTGAGTGCGCCGGAGTCAGCTGTTCAGCTGCAGCATTGGGAGTGTGGATGTGGGCCGATGTGGGGGCAGCAGCATCACAGAGGTCCTTCTGTGTCGTTCCGCTCTCCGACTCCGGGGCCTGCTGAAAGCCAGCCACATGACTTGGGAGTTTACTGTGACTCGGATACTTAGGGTAAGTAGTCCCTGAGTGCCAGGAGGAACTGGGTCAGAGAGAGGCCACCTCCTGCGGGAGTACCACCCACTCCCCATAATCCAGCCCACCCTAATCAACACATTACCATCCCAACCGCCACCAGCAGCAGCAGGTGCCAGTGCCATGTCTCCAGCCCAGCAGTCCCAGACCTGGTTCCCCACCCATGTCCAGGTCACTGCGTTCCAAGGTGGAAGGTGGGTGGCTAGTTGTTCTGTGTCTGCTGCCTCCCTCCATGCTGCTGGGGCTGAGATCCAACTCTGGAAGTATAGGCAGTGCTACTTCTGTCGGCAATTGGTGTGGGCACTACGTATACGCAGAGCAAATACTTTTGGCAACTGTTGTGGGCACTATATAGGCAGTGCTACTACTGTCGGCAACTGGTGTGGGCTTTACATAGAGGCAGCGCTACTACTGTCGGCAACTGGTGTGGGCACTAAGTATAAGCAGAGCAACTACTTTTCGCTACTGGTGTGGGCTTTATGAATAAGCAACGCTACAAATGTGGGCATATGCAGGAGTACTAGGGGCATTATGTGTAGCGTAAGGTCATATGGGCATTATAGTGCATGGCATATTGTGTAAGGGGAATTACGATGTGTGGCATAATGTGTAATGGGCATTATGGTGTGCTGCATATTGTGTAAGGGGCATCATGATGTTGGGCATAACGTATAATGTGTGTGGTGTAATGTGTAATGGGCATTGAGGTATGAAGCATAATGTGTTATGGGGATTACGGTGTTATTGGTACTTTTATGTGACCACCCATGAAGCCACACTTCTACATTTTTGCACGCGCCTTTGGCGCACTCTCCCTGTTTTTTAACACATGGCACCAAAATATTTGCTAGGGGAGGACCTGGTGTCTGACATCACCAGCCAATCTCCCTGTTTGGGGGAGGAGCCCCAAGTGTAAACAAACACCCAAGTGTAAACATAACCAATTTAATGGTACGGCAATGATTTTTTCAATATTTTAACCCCTGGATGGATGCGATCTAAGTCAGATTATTTGGTGAGTATAATGTGCTTTGACAGGTACCCAACTGGATTTTACTGGACAACCGGATGGGCTTAGCATGGATTCCATAGGTACGTATGTATTAGTAGATTGTAGTATGAATTTAAATTGTATTTTTCTTTTGTGTGTGTATTTTATTTCACTATTGATACCAGCCCTTTAATGGTACTTGTGGTTCTCCAAGTCCCTACATGCGGGGAGGCTTGCTGGGACTTGTAGTTAAACAACAACACCCCATAGGTTATTCAATTTTTACATCAAAAATCAGTGCATCAATAAGAGTCATAAAATACTAATGCACTTGCCCAATTATATATTATTATTCAAAACCATTATAATGGTTAGCTAATTAAAGCTGTAACTATGGCAACAGTGAGGTGTGTGCTGTCCGGAGGGTTGCTGGTATGGTTGTGCAAACAGTAGTGGGTGTTTCCCACCTGGTTGTACGCTTACCCATTGCTGCATTGTCTGCTTCCTGCTCTCTTGTCAGAAGTGCTAGTAGGTGATGCTGTTTCGTCCTATGTGTGGACTGTTGACTGGTCCTACGTGCAACTCATCCTGTGTGTGTATGGTCAGAACAAAGGGGTGTGGTATGATTCACAGACAGTCGGGATCCCGACAGTCATTATCCCGACGTCGGGATCCCGACTGCCTGGTCTCAGACAGCGTGGCCAGCGCGACAAAGCCCCTTGCGGGCTCGCTGCGCTCGCCACGCTGCGCTCGCCACGCTGCGGGTTTGGTGGCGAGCTACGCTCGCCACCTATTCTATTCTCCCTCTATGGGGGTCGTGGACCCCCACGAGGGAAAATAGCCGACGGCCGTCGGGAACCCGGCCGTCAGTGTTTTAACAGTCGGGATCCCGACTGTCGGGACCCCGTCCGGCAGCCGAACAAAGACTAGGTAGCACAGTGACTGCCCGAAGTACTGGAAATTCTCTTCTTGCGAGATCTCACAAGTGTTTTGATGCATTGAAACAGATGTCCATCTGTGCACCTTAATGCAGCGTAATGCCACACTACAGTATGTGGTAATTCTGGTATAATCATACTTGCCGACTTTTAAATTCTCCTCCCCAGGAGAAGCCCGGAGAGGAGAATGTCAGCATCACGTCCGGGGGCAGGGCCTAAGGTAGATGTCATCAAGCCCCGCCCTCAGCACTGGAAATCCTTTGTTATTAAAGTGCATGATCTGTTTGCTTTATCCCAAATATAACTGAAATCGGATTTAATTATCTACAGATTTTACTTGTTATTTGTACCCCTGGATGCTTTTGCCCAATAGATGTTTGTGAGCTGGAGCTGGGCTGAGCTCCATCTGTCTGTGTCTCCCACTTGCTTTACTTCCTGGTGTACAGAGCTGCCCTAGGCATAGGCAAACTAGGGAAATGCCTAGGGGCACCAGCAGCTTCTGCTGATTAAAATGATATGCAGCATGCCTATATTCTGTGTGTGAGTGAGGCTGTATCTGCATATGAAAAAGTGTATTCATGGAAATCACTGTAACATAGCATTCCGTATGCAGGTACAGCCACAGTCGCACACAGAATATAGGCATGCCGCATATCATTTTAATCATCGGAAGCTCCTTGTGTGTCCTGGTCACATAACAATGCAAATAAGACGAATGCCTATTGAGGCAAGATGTATGAGGAAACATCTGTATCCAAGCTGAGGCAGAGGTCACAGTGTTAGCGGCTGTGCGAGTGCTGTCTGCAGGTGGGTTGGTTGTGCAATAGTGTTCGGCATATGTGTAAGGGGCATTATGTGTGTCATGTGTATAAGGGCATTAATAATGTGCAACATATGTGTAAGGGGCATTATGTGTGTCATTATGTGTATGAAGGGCATTAATAAAGGTTGGCATAATGTGTAAGGGGCATTATGTGTGTCATATGTATAAGGGCATTACTAATGTGCAACATATGTGTAAGGGGTATTATGTGTGTCATGTATAAATGCATTAATAATGTGCGTCATATGTGTAACAAGCATTATGTGTGTCATGTGTATAAGGGCATTGATAATGTGCAACATATGTGTAATGGGCATTATGTGTGTCATGTGTATAATGGCATTAATAATGTGCAACATATGTGTAAGGGGCATTATGTGTGTCATTATGTGTATGAAGGACATTAAAAAAGGTTGGCATAATGTGTAAGGGGCATTATGTTCATAAGGACATTAATAATGTGTGTCATGTGTAAGGGGCATTACTGTGTAGTATTATAAGGGGTGCCAAGAGAAAGGGGTAGGGGGTACAAATTATCCAGGCCAAAGTCTGATGGAAGGGCCCAGTGGGGGCCCCAGGCCCCCTCCCCTTAAATGACAGCAGCAGCTTCAGCTCTTCTCCTTTGCCCAACACACACTGCTTTGTGCTGGTTTGCAGTGTGGCCATGGAGGTGCTTAAAATACAATTTTTTCTCAGGATTTTTTTCTAAGGGTATAATGTGAATAATGTGAGGAGTAATGTATATAAGGTAAAGTGGTACTACTATGTGATGTAATGTGAATAAGAGACACCATTGCATGATATAATGTGAATAAAGTTGCACTACTGTGTGGCATAATTTGAATTGGGGGTACTATTGTGTGGCCATGCCCCTTGGCCACACCCCTGTTTGGGCTGCGCACCAAATGTGTGCACTGTTTCTATTTAAAATATTGCAGGTAGGAGCACCAAAATGATGACTGCTATGATGAGGGTTGATGCTAGGGTGCACAAGCCAAAATCATGCGTAGGGCGTCACTTAGGCTAGGGCTGGCTCTGCTGGTGTATCACACCTCTATTACACCAGTGACCACTAACAGCCATGTGCTACATCATTGTCTGGTATCAAACGGTCCCCCCTGTCTGGCTTGATTTCCACACATGTGTGTGTGATGTTGAACACATTGAGGCCTGACGCTGTGGAGATAATAATTTTAGCGGCTTTATCGGACAAGTGGATCCAGCGGCATATGGGATCTTATCAGTGTTCAGCAGGATAAATAGAAAAATAAGTTAAAATAACCGTTACCTGTGAGATTATGAAATTCACTTTACATTACTAGAATCAATTGAAATGTAAATAAAACAATCAGATACTACACTCTGGGCCTTATTCTTGTTCACTCTCTGACAAAATCATTCTTAGATGGACAAAACCATGTGCACTGCAGGTGGGGCAGATGTTACTTGTGCAGAGAGAATTAGATTTGGGTGGGGTTTTACTTTAAAGTGAGATCTATATTGCAGTGTAAAAATAAAGCAGTCAGTATTTACCCTGGACAGAAACTAAATAAGTCATCCAAATCTAATTCTCTCTGCACATGTTACATCTGCCCTCCTGCAGTGCACATGGTTTTGTCCATCTAAGAAGGATTTTGAACTAGAATAAGGCCCTTTTTTACACTCAAACCGTAATTAAGCAATTTTTAAAAAGTGAGCCAGTGCCGCCCCCCCCCCCCCCCCAAAAGAACCGGATATTTTCACTGAGCGCTCATTTGATCCCCACTCTCTTTGGTGAGTCACTTTGCCCATTTCTAACTCCAGCTGTTGTTGAACTACACATCCCAGCATGCCCTTCATTAGTTTTAGCTTGGCCAGATAGTAAAACTGTAGCAGGGCATGCTGGGATGTGTAGTTCAACAACAGCTGGAGTTTCAAGGTTAGCCATCTTGTCTCCTGAACAGGGCCGGTGCAAGGCTTCTCGGCACCCTAGGCAAATGTTCAACCTACCGCCCCCCCGCTCCCCCATATACTGTCAATACTCACTTTCCAACCCCTAAAGGCATACTTGCCTAACATTCTGGAATGCGGTGAGGCTCCCAAAAATTGGTACAAACAGAGTACAAGAAGGAGGAGGCAAAAATATAGAAGTGAAGTCTTAGAGGTTCCACAGCCGCAACCTGAATTAAGTACAATAAGGATCCTCATAGACATCATTGACTTTTTGATAGGCAGACTTGGTGGTGCCCCCCCAGGTCCCGGCGCCCTAGGCAGCTGCCTAAAGCTGCCTAATGGTAGAGCCGGCCCTGCTCCTGAAACATTAATTCTACATCCACTTGGTACCAGACTTCTACAGCTATCAAAATAATCCTCAAGCATCCCTATATACCACCATTCTAATATGTGCAATAAAAACTTTGTGACATACAGTACAATAAAATACAATACAATAGCCAATACTGCCGATACAGGTGTAGCGCCGCAGTCAAACCTCCCACCAGCTACTGTGCCGGATAGGGGCATCTTTTGAATACAAGGTTTTGTGGAATAGTTAGCGCAAATAATTGAAAGAGTGCTGCCTGCTACACCTGAAAGGAGGTACACCACCTCCTGGCAATTCTATAAAAACAACAGGACAGTTGTA
Organism: Crinia signifera; assembly: GCF_055691185.1. Classification (NCBI taxonomy): domain Eukaryota; kingdom Metazoa; phylum Chordata; class Amphibia; order Anura; family Myobatrachidae; genus Crinia; species Crinia signifera. The sequence goes on along the minus strand of NC_139219.1, from coordinate 320,114,427 downwards.
GCTTGGCGCAACAATTTCAAACAGATGTGAAAAGATGTACACCTTTTTGAATCAACAAAGGTTTAATTGGGAGAAAAAAATCACAATTTTTCACAAATTTAAAATTATGTAGAAACATATACAGACATCAAATCCTGTGGACCTCCAATGGAAACGCTAATTTTCATATATTCTGGGTAAAAACAAACAGTCATCTCACCATAATTTTGTGCTGCGGTGGGCTGTACTTCGTCAGAAGTTTCTGCGGCACCACCGCAGGAGGCTTAATTTTGGATGAGTCCCCAAATATAAAGTGCAAGGGTGCCAGAAAGTGCGTTCCAAATAAAGTGTCCAAGTGTCCAGGTAAATCAGAGTGTGTCCATATAGGTTGTCAGCAACGCGTTTCGGAGACACACCGGTCTCCTTTTTCAAGCTGGGAATATTCACACTCTGTTCGTTTCCTGTATTCCCAGCTTGAAAAAGGAGACCGGTGTGTCTCCGAAACGCGTTGCTGACAACCTATATGGACACACTCTGATTTACCTGGACACTTGGACACTTTATTTGGAACGCACTTTCTGGCACCCTTGCACTTTATATTTGGGGACTCATCCAAAATTAAGCCTCCTGCGGTGGTGCCGCAGAAACTTCTGACGAAGTATAGCCCACCGCAGCACAAAATTATGGTGAGATGACTGTTTGTTTTTACCCAGAATATATGAAAATTAGCATTTCCATTGGAGGTCCACAGGATTTGATGTCTGTATATGTTTCTACATAATTTTAAATTTGTGAAAAATTGTGATTTTTTTCTCCCAATTAAACCTTTGTTGATTCAAAAAGGTGTACATCTTTTCACATCTGTTTGAAATTGTTGCGCCAAGCTACAACTGTCCTGTTGTTTGGATAGGTGCATCTTCCCCGGTAGGTTCCCAGCCATAGATAATATGTAATCGTTATCAATATTATCATGGGACCCCCTAACATTTTCAAGAGGACGCCTGTCCCGGCTGCCACACGCCGATGACCCGACTATGAAGGTCGCCAAAGCCGATCACACAGGGAAACTGCACATTCGCATAAGGTTCTGTACACATGCACAGAACAAAAACATCGGCCCCCTTTGCAAATTTGCCGGGGACCGAATGAATGAATAAGAATTACCCCCTGAATTCAAGGAAAGGGACCGCAAATCACAAATCTAACGAACACATAATAAAGGATTTTTTAATCTTTTTTTTTTCAAAATCATCTCTTTAAACAAGTCTTTATTTGAACTACTCTTAAAAGATTTGTGAATCAATTGACTGAAAATCTAACTATTGCATGAAAATTAGGTTAATAAATTCCGGGAAGTCTGAAGCACACAAATAGTTTTATTTGCACATAGTATTGCTTTTTTTTTTTTTTGATGCTATGTAAATTTGAACGTGGTACGGTCCGCAAACATTCAGACATTGAGATATGTTTAGCTACATGGTTTATCCTTGAATCCACCCAAATGATCAAATTTCTGTTTCGCAGTTACATGTCTCTGGACACATATTCTTAATCTTGTCTTCCTCTTCATAACCTTCCTCTTCTGAGTCGCAGAATTCCTTCATTTCTGGACATTCTTCAAAATGGTCCTCATATGGACAGGGGTTGGCTAAAATCAACAAAAACAGTGGTTAGTTCAATCTGAAACACATAAAGGTGCCCATCACGGTACAATTGCTGGGTGCGATGAGATGCGCGCTTCCGTCACACATTTCATCGCACAGTAGGGATGCCAATCCCGGGGCATTTTTTCAATCCCGGATTCCAGGATTGAAAAATGCTCAATCCCGGGATTCTCGGGATCCCGGGATTGGCATCCCTAAAAGAAAAACACACCCTGTCCACCCCTATATGGGTGGGCAGGTGCGTTGCAAGCCGGGCGCGGGGCAGAGCAGTGGGGGGTGCAGATTTACTTACAGGCTGGCGGGAGCGGGGCAGACAGCAGCGCTGCGGTGATGCTTGCCTGCCTCCGGGCAGGTAGCGGCGGCACCAGAAGCAGGAGGGGAGGCTAGGTGTCGGCCGGGAGCGGTCCTCTGTAGCAGGACGCTGGCCTTCGCAGCATGACGGTCAGAGGTCATGCTGCGCAGGCCGCACGCCGGGGTCGGGAACAGCCGGGCAGCTTCTGAGCGGGTGCTCAGAAGCTGCCCGGCATTAGACTGCGCATGCGCAGTCTAATCCCAAAATCCCGGGATTGGATACTCCAATCCCGGGATTGAAATCCCGGACATTTTGGGGCCAAATCCCGGCGATCCCGATCCCGGGATTGACCACCCTATCGCACAGCTCAAAAAGTATGCGCTGCACACACTTTTTGTACTAGATCTCAACTCATTGCATTGAAAAACCTATGTGATGCAATACGATGCGATGCAATGCGATTTAGTCCAAATTGTATACAATAATTGTACCATGTATGGGCACCTTTACAGAGGAAGATATACACTTCTGGATTTTCGGGAGGGTAGGTGTAAGAAGAGGAATACGACCTTTAAAAAATATTCATTTATTGCCCTCCCTTTATATTTTGGATCTCTGAAAAGTTTGCCACTTTCTTAATCCCAAAAGTACCGTGGAGACTTCCATAATATCTCTTATGTACAATACAGTATCAATGGACTGAAAGGTATCACTGGAAAGGTGCTGCTGGTCGGCAGTTGAAGAGGACGGATCCTATTGTTTCGATTCAAAGTCTGCTGGTTCCAGTGGCGTAATATTACATATTCAGCGCCCCCCCCCCCTCCCGCCGGGAATTTGGGCCCCCCCATAACTGACCACTCCCCCCCCCCCAGAAAAAAATAACACCCTACTTACCCCATTGTCGCTGGCGCCGCTGTCTCTAACCCGGACACGCAGATCTTTCTGTCGGGTCCCCGGCTCTCCCGGCTCCGGCTGCAGTGCTAATATAATCAGTGACACTTGGAAAATGGCTGCCCCCATAATGGAGACAATTTTTGAGGATGCTAGAGGAGGCGGTGGCCTCCTCTAGCAACCTTAAAAACGGTCTGCAGTATGGGGGCAGCCGGAGCCGGGAGAGCCGGGGACCCATCATATCTGCGTGTTCGGGTTAGAGGCAGTGGCACCGGCGGCAACGGGGTAAGGAGGGCAGGAGTCAGGACCCAACAGAAGGTAACTATAGTCCTGCAGACCCACTCGGCGCCCATACCTTCTTAGCGCCTCCCCGCCACCACAGGGGCTGCGGTACTATAGTTACGCCACTGGCTGGTTCCTAACTGGGTAAATGCCTCATTCATCTTTGCGCCGAGTGATGTCACATAGGCGCCATTGTGCAGGGCTCTGCGTGGGTGCCACAGCCACATTATGACTGCTGCCGTTGACCAGGGGCATGGGGTGGACTGAGGATGGGAGGCGCCAGCACATCCTCGTAACGGCACCGGAAGTGCTGCCTGTTGCTGTATGGTGGCCGGCAGCACCTGACCTTCCTGACCATCGTGGATAGTGTATGCCTGGAGGAGCCAGAAAGTGGGTACTTTTCAGGTTGGGTACTCAGTAATGGACATGGTAGGGGCATACTTATGTTGAAGAGTAATAATGGACACAGTTGGGGGGACTTATATTAATGGACACAAAAAGGGGACATTTTAATGGACACAGACTGGGACAAAATAATGGACATACTGGGACACAGAGTAATGGACAAATGGGCATGATAAAGAACACATAGGGAGGACAACATAATAATTGACACATGGGGCATAATGGCAGGAAGGAGGACTACAGAATAATTGAATATGGGGGGATTAAGATGGAGACGGAGGGGGGACAACATAGTAATGGATGTGCGGGTGGAGCACAATGCAAAAATCAAGAACAAACAGTTATCCCTCACTAGTAACATCTATTCCTGGTGCTATAGTTTCTAGCAGCATTTTGTGTAATGGGCATTACGGTGTGTTCCATAATGTGTAATGGGCAGTGTAATGTCTCCTTTCCATGAGGCCATGCCCCTTTTCCGCCTACTGCAGGTGGGCCTGTGTGCTCAAAATGCCAGGGCCGATTTCTGGTCCCAGTCCAACCCTGGTAATGTGGGCTAGGTGACATGAAGAAGATTGCTAGACTAATGAGGGAGATTGCTGCTTTATCAGGGAGTCTCCTGTAGAATGCAGGGGGGAGGCAACTATGATGTGACAGTGTAATGAGGGAGAGAGGGAAATTGCTGCTATTTCAGGGAGTCTCCTGCAGAATGCAGGAGGGGAGGTAACTATGATGTAACAGTGTAATGTGGGCTAGGTGACATGAGGGAGATTGCTAGACTAATGAGGGAGAGAGGGAGATTGCTGCTATTTCAGGGAGTCTCCTGCAGAATGCAGGAGGGGAGATAACTATGATGTAACAGTGTAATGTGGGCTAGGTGACATGAGGGAGATTGCTAGACTAATGAGGGAGAGAGGGAGATTGCTGCTATTTCAGGGAGTCTCCTGCAGAATGCAGGAGGGGAGGTAACTATGATGTAACAGTGTAATGTGGCCTAGGTGACATGAGGGAGATTGCTAGACTAATGAGGGAGAGAGGGAGATTGCTGCTATTTCAGGGAGTCTCCTGCAGAATGCAGGAGGGGAGATAACTATGATGTAACAGTGTAATGTGGGCTAGGTGACATTCTCCTGTATAATGCAGTGTTAAGGCCAGCAGTGGCAAGACCGGACCTGCCCTCTAACTCTGTTGCCCCAGAACGGTATCAGCGATAATGTGTGGTGCTAGGCTTCACCTTTAACTGCCCCAGCTGTAAGGGCGAATTACAGTAGGTCCGCCCAGACTCCGTTGCAGTCAGGTCTTAAGATGGACAACACGTTTACTGAGGCGGAATGGGCGCAAAAGGAGGACTAACTAACCCCAGAATGGGCAGGCCGGTACCACCCTGTGGAGGCCAAGGTGGGAAATGCCTCCCTGGTTAGGACTGCGTATTAAGGTGGAAACACTCGCAGAATATTACACCAGAGTGGTGCCTTTACCCAATGTGGTATATAAGTAAATATAGATGCAACAATGCACAGCAGCAGTATACAAGTAATCACTAATGCAACAATGCACAGGTATAAGCACACAAAATAATCCCTGCACCCACAAGCAGATGTAAATAGCTGAGAATAAATGGGAGAAGGAAAGCTGCAAGGAGAACCCTTGACTTATCTGGAACACTGAAACTCAGCAACCGGACTGAAACCAAAGGAAGAACCAGCCAGAATGCAGGAAGCCGACTGGAGCCAGGAACACAACAGGGACTGAGGCAAAACAGGGTCCAAGATGCTATAACCGGCACCTGTTCCCAGCAGACGCCGGCTATTTATTCAAAATAGCCGCCCCCGGCTGATGACGTCAGCCGTCATGCAGGGAGCTGCCGGGCGGAAGTTCGGGAACGTTGCCGAGCAACGCCCCGACGCCCGTCTGTCCAGTGTCAATGACGGGACGGAAGCTTGGGGGCATTGCTTGGCAACATCCCCAAGGCTTCCATGCAGCGTGCCGCCCACCACCAGTCCCTGACCTCCCAGCAACTATGGGTAAGACTAGAAGTTGTAAATGAAAATAACACTTACTACACAGGCCATTACTGCATGCATGGGCACAGTTCGCACAAGGCTCTCCTACTGAGTATGGAGCATAAAGTGTATTTTTAACATTTCCTCTGCAATAAAACAAAAACAACATTTACAATAAGAAAACAATTTCTTAAAATATGTAATTTCATTGGCTACGCTGCAGAGAAATATTATTTTGCAGCCCTACATTATTATGTTTGAAATATTTGTGAAGTTATGGGCCTCTTGCATCTGTTTATTATACCTCTGAGCAGGTGAAGGTGGCACTATGGTAGGTTATAGGCCCACCGTCAGGGGGGTACTGTGAGGTCTGGTGTCCCTGTTCAGAACAGAGAGGGGGCCATGGTGGCAGCGGTGTTGATCAGCGCCACACCAGATGATTGCAGTTGGAGCAGTGCAGCCAGGTAGAAACAATGCAGGTGGTATTTTGAACACATATCCAGCCAATCAGAACTCGAGGACTGGCTACCTATCAAGAGGTCCCACGGTGGGGTGCCGGACGCGGTCCCTACAGTCATTTACCCAACATCGGGATCCCGACTGTCAAAACGCTGATCAGATGGTTGCCCGACGGCCACCCGCTATTTTCCCTCGTGGGGGTCCACGACCCCCATAGAGGGAGAATAGAATAGGTGGCGAGTGTAGCGAGCCACCGTGCCTGCAGCGTGGCGAGCGTAGCGAGCCCGCAAGGGGCGTTGTTGCGCTCACCATGCTGTCTGAGTCCGGGCAGTCAGGATCCCGACGTCGGGCTAATTACTGTCAGGATGCCGACTGTCGGAACCCTATACCACACCACCACGGTAGCGGATCCTGATTGGCTGTTGGTTTGCGGCCTCTGGCTCGTGGAGGGCTCCATATGTAAAATGCCGCAAACACTGCCTCTACATTGCCGCCACCTGGTGCTCCAGCTGCAGTCAGATGGCGGCGCTGATCCATCCCAAGCAGGGAGGAACCTACCTAAACCGAGTAACTATGTACAGTGGCAGGCTGAATGCTAATCATAGTAAAGCCCATTACTTTTGTATACCTCCCAACATATCAGGAGCTGAATTTGGGACCCAAAAGGGGTGTGGCATTGGCTGAATGCAGCACGTAAGATCAGAAGATTTATCAAAAGATCTGCGGGAGCGCACATCCTATCGATATCGGTAAAAATCGGCAGGGGCTGGCAGTGGATTTGCCAGCCGCCGGAAGGGATGCGTACAAGAGACGCACACGCATCCCCTTCAACAAGAGCTCCCCCCGGGTCCCCGCCGCCCCCACCTCCCCGCTACCCCCCCTTCCCAACCCTGCCCGTCTCCCTGAAGCGGAGAGGGCCAGGGTTCCCGTCCCCCACCAATGGGAAACTGTGACGAGCGTGTGTGTGGGACACTCGCGCATCCCAGTCAGATGTAGCGTCCGCTCGCCAGTGGGAGTGGTCTGGTGAGTCCTGGCGCTGGATGAGCGGCACTATATCTGTACATTAATTACATGAACACATTAAATACAGGAATTAAAAAGTATAACAGTAAACGCCCGGGCCCCCTTGCAAAATTAAGGTAAGATATTCAGTCTCTATTCTTGTTACCAACCCGTGGGGCTGGCACATACCTCCCACGCCCCCTTTTTGTGACATCATGTTTGAGCCTTTCTTTCTATAGAGTGGAGACATCCATTGTGCCAGGATCGCCTAGGTCCCCTGGCCTGACCCGGTAGTGGTTAGTGGATGCATGATACAAATGCAAGAAAGTAGACAATGGTTTACTTACGCGGGGCAGTATTGACAAACATAATAGTACGGTAATTTGCTACCCTTACAAATGAACTCTGCACAACCTATGTGAGCCGATTTGTACCAGGATAACTGAAAGAATACAGAAAAAATGAAAACTTTATTAAATTGGTGTCTATGGATGCATGTCCAGTTAATGGGCCTGATTCAGAGATGTATGCTTACAGCCGCTACGCCATTGTAGTGACTGTGCTAAAAATATGAAAAAGCCACAGAAGGTGTCTGTAGTAGAAAGATGCCCACTGCTGGCTGTGATCCGCTGCTGCATCCCAAGATGCAGCAGCAGATCATCTCCATTCACCCTGTCATCTGAGCAAAGCACAGTTTTCTTCGGGCGGGGCTGGCCAATCTTGTCCTCAAGATCTACCAACAGTTCATGTGTTACAGGCAGCCTGTAGACCTATAGTAGGAATGAATGCAGCAGGTTTGGATATGTGACAGTTAGTAATGACTACAGCTGTGCACCAGCTAGGTGATCTGGGGAATGTGAGAGTTAGTAATGATTGCACCTGTGCACCGGCTAGGTGGTGTGGGACATGTGACAGTTATTAATGACTACAACTGTGCACCAGCTAGGTGGTCTGGGGAATGTGACAGTTAGTAATGAATGACTGCACCTGTGCATCAGCTAGGTGGTGTGGGGAATGTGACAGTTATTAATGACTACAACTGTGCACCAGCTAGGTGGTCTGGGGAATGTGACAGTTAGTAATGACTGCACCTGTGCATCAGCTAGGTGGTGTGGGACATGTGACAGTTATTAATGACTACAACTGTGCACCAGCTAGGTGGTCTGGGGAATGTGACAGTTAGTAATGACTGCACCTGTGCACCAGCTAGGTGGTCTGGGACATGTGACAGTTAGTAATGACTGTACCTGTGCACCAACTAAGTGGTCTGGGGAATGTGACAGTTATTAATGACTACAACTGTGCATCAGCTAGGTGGTGTGGGACATGTGACAGTTATTAATGACTACAACTGTGCACCAGCTAGGTGGTCTGGGGATTGTGACAGTTAGTAATGACTGCACCTGTGCACCAGCTAGGTGGTCTGGACATGTGACAGTTAGTAATGACTGTACCTGTGCACCAGCTAAGTGGTCTGGGACATGTGACAGCTAGTAATGACTGTACCTGTGCACCAGCTAAGTGGACTGGGAAATGTGACAGTTAGCAATCACTACAGCTGTGCACCAGCTAGGTGATATGGGGAATATGACAGTTAGTAATGACTACAGCTGTGCACCAGCTAGGTGATCTGGGGAATATGACAGTTAGTAATGACTACAGCTGTGCACCAGCTAGGTGGTCTGGGACATGTGACAGTTAGTAATGACTACAACAGTTAGTAATGACTACAACTGTGCACCAGCTAGGTGGTCTGGGGAATGTGACAGTTAGTAATGACTGCACCTGTGCATCAGCTAGGTGGTGTGGGACATGTGACAGTTATTAATGACTACAACTGTGCACCAGCTAGGTGGTTTGGGACATGTGACAGTTAGTAATGACTACAACTGTGCACCAGCTAGGTGGTCTGGGGAATGTGACAGTTAGTAATGACTGCACCTGTGCACCAGCTAGGTGATTTGGAAAACGTGGACCATGGTAGATATTGAGGACCGGTATGGCCACCCCTGTCTTAGGATGACCCAAAATTTCTCAGCCAGTAAAACTACATACGAGGACACAGCCACTGGTCCAGCAAACAGGGCTGTGCCATCAACGCTTCATACAATGCTGATTGTCATTGGATGAATGCCGCTCCTAAATACCAACGGTAATTGGTCAATCATGCTACGACATTTGAGTACTATGAGCAACATCTGTACATGTACTGCGATCCAAATGCATCAGACATGTGTGTAAACATTGGCTTTATGTACATCTCTGAATTAGGCCCAATGTTAAGGCAAAACTGTTGCAATTGACAAGAGATGACAAGCATAAATAACTATCAATAAATGATTGAAAGACTCAGATTACACATAGTAGGGCACAGGGCCGGCGCTACCCACTCAGCAGCTCCTGCAAAGCAGGGAGGCGCCATGCTGAAAAGGCGCTGTCTCCCTCCCTGCTCTGCTAAAGCTGCCTCAGCCCTCATTTTCACTGCCTCCTGCATGCCGCCCGCAGCACCTGTCTGACAGCGGGCGGGAGGCAGTATAAAGAGCTGCTCTCTGCACCACGAGTGCACACAGCCTACACACCGCCCGCAGTGACTGCCTGACAGCGGGCCACAGTATGGAGAGACTGAGCAGCTCCCTGCACCGCGCACACTCTGTCCTCCTCCTGTGACCTGCCCCCTCTTCCTCACGGACACTAGCGCTGAGGCATGTAGCGCTGTCTGTGAATGCCTGGATGACATGTCCTGTCCGGATACGCCCCCTACCCATTGCTCCCTGCGCCTAGCCCATAATGTATGTGATTATCGCAGCATGTATGGGCACCTTTAGTGCCTGCAACATTTTGCGGACACAGCACTGAGATGGTGTATGCATACATGTACATGCACCCGAGATCCTCCATAGGATCGCATGTTGCATACGCTCCCACAATCGGGCTGCAGCTTGTTGTAATGGCAATATGAAAGGGCGCAAAATTTATGGTTTGCAGGAGGGCGCCAGACACCCTAGCACCGGCCCTGGTAGGGCAGATTCTGAGCTGGATGCCGCAATGTTCATGTCTATTGGCGGTCGTCGGTCGATGACTTTACACAAATGCAGCTACAGCGCTCTTCCCTGGTGTACATCCGTATGTCAGAATAGTCAAGGAGTGAGATGCCTACAGGTGTGGTCTTGGTCTATGGTCTCTTAAAGCAGTGGTGGAGTGTCTGCGCATGCAACCTCTAGCTCTGGGAAACATCCACGACACTCATAGGCACGGAGTGTGTGTGTGTGGGGGGGGGGACTGCCAGGTGTGCCCAGGCACCCCCTAATGCCCAACACACCCCTTCACTGCTGCCGAAACATCCACCACATTCAACCTCCTCCTAAGTGGCGGCCATTTCTGGAGATAGGAGCACGGTAGTTCACCTGAATAAATGAGGGGGGCTTCATTGTGGGGGTCCCCACTCCTCCAGGTATTCCATCCAAGGCTGATCAGCCACGGTGCTCATGTTTCGGCTGGGGGACCTTATGTAAAAAGTGTCTACCGGCTGTGGCATGACACCGCGGGCTGTTGGAGACCGGTGCTGGTTTCAAAATACGGGGGACCCCCAGATTTTTTGTCCCCAGTGTTTTTGGAACCAGGACCAATCCAAGAGTCCGGGGCGGTTTTCATAAAAACGGGGGACCCTATGCTTTCTGTACCCCATATTTTTGGAACCAGGTCTGGCTCAATGAGCCCGGGGCTGGTTATGCTCAGGATGGGGGACCCCCCGCCATTTAAAAAAAAAAAAAAAACATTTTTTAAGACATGACCATGCACAGATCTCACTGAACTGTGCAGGGTTCTGGCCAATTCGCCTGTCTGCATGTTTGGCGAATTCGTATCTCATTAAATATGTGATTTATATACTTCTCAATGGGAAAACATCTGGATGCAAGTTCCGGCGCGACTAAAAATTGCACTTTCAGAATGTGCGATTTCGCAGGCAAAAAACAAGTTTTTGTCGTTTTTGGCATATCATTAAATATGTACATTCGGGTTAAAGTGCGATTTTGGCCGTTTTTTGCCTAAAAATCGCACAGATCACATTTTTGCATCTCATTAAATGTCACCCAGTGTCTTTTGCAAGGTACAGTACATCAGGCTGTTATCCACTATCCAACAGTCTTTATTGGTAAGATATACTCTGGTTTCTCCATGGTAGAATTTTTTTGTTCCATAACATCATTGTGTTACGCTCTGCAGACTTTTTTGGTATTTTTTTGTAATCCTTGCTATTTTGTACTATGTTTTATAAATACATTCATGTTTTGCTTCATACTGTATGGTCTATGGATCATATATTGCCCATAGAGGATACCATATAAAGAAACCTTGATAGGAGGATCCACCGCTGGTGCATGTAAGCATGCATGCCAGCAAACCACGAGATGAATGCTATACCTTAAAGATACCTTTATGGGCTTAGATTTCATATAACGAATGTAAGCTTACTTTAAAAGCACAACCCATCACAATGCCACACAGATGGGGACCCCAGAAGGATCTTCACCAACACCCCATATATAGAAGAGTGTCTATACATATATGGGAATACATCTCATGATCTTCATAATTGACATACTACACTATATTGCTCCTTGTGTTTTTATTTCTTATATGGTTGACCGTGTTGGAGGATAAAGAAATTTGGGGCCAACAGATAAGGACCATCTAAACCAGGCATGTCCAAACTATGGCCCTCCAGCTGTTGAGAAACACAAGTCCCATCGGTACTTGTGTAGTTTCACGGCGCCAGCATGGCGCCGTGCTACTTCCGGGTGTACACTCGCCAGGAAATATGTCCGAAAAAGTACTTTAACTGCATGCCAACATGGAAAGTTCATACCTCCACTATCCATGTTGGCATGGAGTTGATTTGAAATAGCGTGGCGAGCGTAGCGAGCCACCGAGCCCGCAGCGTGGGCGAGCGAAGCGAGCCCCGCAAGGGGACTCAGACGCACAGCGCCATGCTGGCGCCGTGAAACTACACAAGTACCGTCCCATCATGCCTTGCCACAGTTTTGCTATTAGGGAATGCTAAAACTATGGCAAGGCATGCAGGGATGTGTAGTTTCACAGCAGCTGGAGGGCCACAGTTTGGACATGCCTGATCTAAACAGAGACTGAACGTACCCTTTATACAATACAGACTTGATTACCGATAAACGTTCATTTTATAGATTATTCCCTTGCCATTATAGCAACAGATATATTTATTTTATTCATATAGTTTATGATATATATTATATCATAAACATATATATACTGTGGCGCAACTCAAGGTCAAAAGGTTGACATGACGATGGTCAGCTATGATTGGGAATTGTAACTCCCAAAGCGTGGCACCATTAATAACCACTGGATATGACAAATGGTGCTCCAGACAATCCGTTCCCAACTGCCAGTGTTCAAACACAGAACAGGTGTTGATTGGCTGAAGCACTGTTTATCGTATTCAGGTATATCAAACGATGCTTTGCTCATTCGTTAGAAAATATGAGTTATGGCCTGATTCTGAGCTGCATGCTAGGCAGAGTAGATTCGCCCATCAAGCGCTGGGTGGGCCCTTGCGACCGCCCCCTACCTATCCATCATTTTGTGAACGCCCCGACGAGTGTTTAACTCGCCAAAGGCGTTAGCTCTGAGCGACTATGCGCAAATTGCAGACCCCAATCATCGGGGACTGCGGGCAGAATTCGTACCTGTGTGAACCGATCTGAATCAGACCCTTAGTCTGGCACGTTTGACAGCTGCAGCTATCCCTCGTGGCAAAGTTCCCTGCAGCGTAAGGAATTTTTTTGTAAGCGTGATTAATGTGGTCAGGATTCAGGAGAGATAATGGTAGGGAATGGTAGGGACTATTTTTGTTCTTTTTTGCAAATTTTGGAAACTGTCCTGTGCAGTTGAAGTCTGTCTCTCAATATTACTGGCCCAATCATCTTTGTTGCTTAAAACAGATATATTATACCTACCTGGGTGTAATGACCAATAACTCTTCCTGGCGCCTTTGGCCCAACTCCGAAATCGAAATCTTGGTTTTCATCATACCAACCTTGGATGACTTTAGTCCAAGGGTGGGGTTTGTTGGACATGTATAAGTTTTCTCCACAATGGAAGCCTGAAAACAAAGTTATAACATATAAATGACCCATTATTAGCATTAGCCAATGCATTTTGTTTTATAAAGATCTTAAAAATGTTGACCTCCATTTATTTATACTGTACGACATCAAGGGCCAAGTGTAATAGGTTATATAAACAGCCAGCAAATCAGCTTCTACGTGTCATGTTACAGACTGGGTTTGCAAAATGGCAGTTAATAGCTGATTGGCTGGTTGTTTATCACTCTTCACTTTATCAGTTTTTAAAGCTTGATACATCTGGCCCTGTACGGCACCGAGAACGAAAGCAGAAATAGACTTGGCAGGAGCAGCAACCTACTACTAGTGATGTTACTGCTGCCAGTCATAATGGTTTAAGCTGGATACACACTATAAGATTATCTATCTAATATTTCTGGTTGGAGCAAAAATCTGGTGATGTGTTGGAGAAAATGACAATTAATCGTGTTGCTCCCAAAAGCCGGAAAATGGTAAAATGTTAGCACAAATAGATTGTTTGGGTTAAATGGATTTAACCAAGGTGTCTGAATGTCCACTTTGGCCAGTTTTCCAATGTTTGAGAGCTAATGGTCAATTGTGATTTGCTCCCAAATTTTGGTTCTAACTGGACAAATTGTAGAGAACATTTTATAGTGTGTATCCAGCTTAAGAAAGGGCACTGAAATCGCAGATGTGTCTTCTTCAAAACAGACAAATCAGTGCCAATAAGTGTGAAGAAATGCGTGTTCGCAAATCGCAGAGGAGAGACTAGAGGTGTCCATGTTAGCAATGCATGAGTATGACCTTTCGGACATGGTACTAGGGATGACTCCTGCCACCATATATGCACCCTTTGCAACAGGATGATGGGTATTTTTGTGTACTATACGACGCTAAGGATGTTGATGATGTGGGTAGTGTTTTTGTCATCCTTCATTGACAGCATTTCTTGCTAATATTAAAAAGAAGGCCATTGTCATGGTAAGCTCATGCAAATTACAGTATTTTACAAAATTGTAATCATTTGTAAAATAATACCAATCATTCCAATATCAGCTACCAGCAGTTTTGACTAGCCCGTGCAATTTCCACCACCAACACCCTCATCATCAACCTCATTAATTATCTGAAGTAATCCTTCCAAAAAAAATGTTTTGGTCCAAAACGCTAAAGCTGCAAAGGGCAATTGTTTTGCACCACTTGTGGACAAAATTTAGGAGAAAAAACATACTGGGTGAAATGTAATAGGGTGAGAGAATCAGAAAGTGAGAGATTTGGTACGAAATCTCCAGGTTTTTTTTAAAGCAGCAATCATTTACACTGCAATACCAGTATGATTTTGCAGTGTAAATGATTGCTGCTTTCAAAACACTGCATATTTCTTACCAAATCTCTCACTTTCTGATTCTCTCATCCTATTGCAATTCACCCAATATCCTTGATATTTAGGGTGAGATTTAATAGGATGAGAGATTCAGAAAGAGAGAGATTTGGGAAGAAATCTCCATTTTTTTTAAGCGGCAATTATTTATACTGCAAATTCAAACTGCTTTTGCAGTGTAAATGATTGCCACTTTAAAAAACCTGGAGATTTCTTCCCAAATCTCTCACTTTCTGAATATCTCATCCTATTAAATCTCACCCTATGATTCTCTGTTACATCTCATAAATGTGCTACAGAGGTGGCTTACACAATTAGGAAGACATGGGGGGGCTGTATGGTGAGCAGCTACATCTCCTAATATTTGTTTATGTAACATAGATTGACTTAGAGTTTGAAGTTCTGTGATGCAACTATTCATTTTCTTAGTTCATTCCTTTGCTAATAACAATGTACTTTTTTTTACTTTAGGGCCTTTTGTCTTAAACCGTGTACACACGGCTGCGATAGGGGCTGACATCGCTGGGAATATGGTCGCTGGCGATCATATTGCCAGTGACAGGAGTGTGCCCCGGCGATAAATCGCCGGGTGCGCGCTCCCATTTTCAGCCCAGTTCTAATCGCTGGTCGCAGGAGCTTGCTCCTGCGACCAGCTGATTACCTCTGCGGCACCGCCGGCAGAGGTTCCCTTTCGTCAGCGACCATCTCAGGTCGCTGATGAAAAGGAGACACTGAGCAATATATCCCCCCCGTGTGTATGCACCTTTAGAGACTGTAAAACATAAAACTGTAAAACATAAAATGTAAACTTAATTTCAATTAGTTAATTAATTAAGAATCATGTCAAGAATCTGTGTCAAGAATCATGTTAATAGTGTAATCTTGTTTGGCCTTTTCTCTTAAGGTGTGTACACACGGCAGGATCTGATCTGATCAGATCGCATAGCACGGCATGCTAGAGGGGCACAATTTACACTATATAGTGCAGATCTGCACTATATAGTCTTGCCTGCCCTCTCTATCTGGCTGCCGATTTGCACTCACACGGGAGCGCGCAACGGCAGCGCATCGGGCTCGCAAGCCCTAAAAAAGCATGCGATTTGCATGCGATATGGCATCCGATGTTCACTATATCAGGAACATCGGAAGCCATATCGTACCATGTGTACACACTATTAGTGTCTGCAAAGCACATAGTTATATATTGTAATCCTAATAATAACAATAATTTTATTTCTATAGCACTGTTTTTACAATGGGCTCTTAACAGATAGAATGAACATAAGTCAGTACATAAACAACGAATACAGAAAATCTTTTTATAAAATACAGAAAGCCTGGAAACACTAAAGGGAAAATAAAGAAATGATTAAGTAAACAGAAAGTCTGGAGTCTATTTTTGAGGGATTCTAGAGTGGGAGCCTCTGGAAATGTGAATGGAAGCGAGTTCTACAGAGTTGGTGCCACATTGCTAAAGGTTTGACCCATAGAGGAATTATGGGAAATAGGGATGCCAATCCCTGGTCATTTTGTCAATCCCGGTATTGGGATTCCTGGGATTGAGTTGGTCAATGAAAGTAGGGCTGGTCTGCAGCTCACTGCTGTGCAGGGAGGGTCACTCACATGCTGGCAGCAGGGCTCCAGTCCTCCATCCAGGCTCCCCAACTCCTTCCCTTTGGCAAATTCAGGGGTGACTCCATGGTGGCACCGCTGCCCCTCAGCCTCAGCCCAATCAGCAGCCATCTCAGTCTCTAGATCCTGTCCCGTCCTCAGTGGCGGCTCAGTGGTGGCACCCTGCCCGTCAGAACTCAGCCTGTTCAGTCACCATCCATGAGGCCATGTCTGGAAGCCCTTCAGTCACTCCTTTCCTCTTTTCCCGCTCAGCCCCATACACCGTGGATGATAACACACACAGGGAACCTTAGGACTCTACAGCAGACTTAGCAGCACCCCTGGACTGATACGGAACACAGGGCAACCCTGGACTGATACAGCAAACAGGACACACCTTGACTGATACAGCAAAGAGGGCACTCCTGGACTGATAAAGCAAACAGGGCACCCCTGGACTGATCCACAGGCAGGGCACCCCTGGACTGATCCACAGACAGGGCACCCCTGGACTGATCCACAGACAGGGCACCCCTGGACCTATACAGCAGACAATGCACCCCTGGACTGATCCACAGGCAGGGCACTCCTGGACATATACAGCAGACAGGGCACCCCTGGACTAATACAGCAGATAGGGCACCCCTGGACTGATACAGCAGACAAGGCACCCCTGGACTAATACAACAGACAGGGCACCCCTGGACTGATACAGCAGAGAGGGCACCCCTGGACTGATACAGCAGAGAGGGCACCCCTGGACTGATCCACAGACAGGGCACCCCTGGGCTGATACAGCAGACAGCACACCCCTGGACTGATACAGCAGACAGGGCACCCCTGGGCTGATACTGCAGACAGCGCACCCCTGGACTGATACAGCAGACAGGGCACCCCTGGGCTGATACTGCAGGCAGCGCACCCCTGGACTGATACAGCAGACAGGGCACCCCTGGACTGATACAGCAGAGAGGGCACCCCTGGACTGATACAGCAGACAGCGCACCCCTGGACTGATACAGCAGACAGCGCACCCCTGGACTGATACAGCAGACAGGGCACCCCTGGGCTGATACTGCAGACAGCGCACCCCTGGACTGATACAGCAGAGAGGGCACCCCTGGACTGATACAGCAGACAGCGCACCCCTGGACTGATACAGCAGACAGGGCACCCCTGGGCTGATACTGCAGACAGCGCACCCCTGGACTGATACAGCAGACAGGGCACCCCTGGAATGATACAGCAGACAGGGCACCCCTGGACTGATACAGCAGAGAGGGCACCCCTGGACTGATACAGCAGACAGTGCACCCACCCCACCCTCAGAGCCACAGTACTGAAGACAGACACACGTACATCCAGTACACCCTCTTATGCAAGTTAACCAACATAGAATCTTGTACTACTTTTGTCCTGACCAGTACACCATACAGCCTACCCCATAATGTGGACATTTGAGAATATATTCATGCCCGTGAGACTATCTTAATAATTCATATTTAACTCTTCTTGACACAAAAGATCACCAATGTACCGAAAAGGAACAAGTAAACAAAAATATGCAATATAGTAAAAATACTGTATAACATTTCTAAGTATTTTTAATGAATTTTTGCCTGTTGTTCTTGTATTAACACGATCTTTGCTTGCTACATGCATTCACATGAGTCATTGAGACTTTTTTTGCAGTCCTTCTTTCAAGCCTTTGATCCTTGACAATCTGCCAGGAACCATAACATCGACCCAATCCAAACTCCTTAGGTTGGTCCTGGGATCTCTGGCGACATTTCTGGGCAAAGGTAGGAAGGTCACCATTCTCATTACCTGGTTGGTGACTCTCTTCACAGGAGCTAGACAGTGATCATGATCCTTCTTGATTGTTTCTTCTGGAAGCCACTGACTGTGACTCTGTTGACACCGGGCAAAGACCATAGATCTCCACTAAGGGATATAATTAATTACTGGTGATGAAGTTAGCTATCATAGCTGACCTGGATTTTCCCCTTTGTGAGATCCAGAACTCCAGACTTCCTGATATTTAGAGTGGATGCTAGTTGGCCATTCTTGACCTTGTGACAAGTGGCAACAAGAGCTGGCAATTTCCGTTCCTTCGGAGGATATGAGCTCCTCTGATGGTGCTATGCTTTAGCTCTTTCAGTTGCAAGTGTCAAACAATATTCTAAAAGAATATTCATATACTGGGCTTTGAAAATCTCTAGCATCCAAGCCTCTGGTGAACACATGGATAAAAAGTATTTGTACCACAGTACGTTCATTGTGGAAAATGATTACCATCCAAGGTACAGTACAGTAGGGCAAGTTTTACCCTTCATTTTGTCACAATTATTCACTTACAGTATAGCAATGTGATGGTCGGAAGTGAGAACAGAGTCCATTGGCCAAAAAGGAAGGCGGACCTATAGAGGTTTTTTAGGATCAACCCAAAATCCCGACGGTCAAAATCCGGAATGGGTCATAATACCGACAAGGACAAAATCCAGACAAGGTTAACCCCTTCCCGACATTTGACGTATATATACGTCATGGCCGGGATGTACTTCCCGACACATGACGTATATATACGTCATGACTTAAAAGTGCCACCGCGTCTACAGACGCGGTGACAGAGGGACAATGTCTGCTGTCCCTGACAGCAGACATCCTCCCTCATTGCCCAGGGGGGGCAGGGTTGCCCCCCGTCTTGGGCGATCGCTGCGATTGGCTGTCCAAAAGTGAACAGCCAAAACCAGCGTTAAACTGCGTGTAGTGTAAAATTTAGACGCTGCTGCCCCCTAGTGTCCAAAACAATTAAAGGAGGTTAAAATAATGATTTTTTAATAAAGTATAGATATGGTCTTTGTTAGTTATTAACTATTTTGAGTGCTATGATTATTTGTCTCACAAGCAGAAAATGTAACATTTTGCAAATAGCAAAATGTTCCATTTTTTTACGACATTTTGGTATTTTTCACAAAAAAAAAAAAATTGTATCGACCAAAATTTACCACTAATTTAAAGTTCAATGTGTCACGGGAAAACAATCTCAAAATCACTGGGATAAGTAAAAGCAAAAAAAGTTATCCCCACTTAAGTGATACATGTCAGATTTGAAAAAAAGGCCTCTGTCAGGAAGGCAAAAACATGCTGCGGCGGGAAGGGGTTAAAATCCCGAAATTTAAAATCCCGACACGGAGAAAATCCCGACATTTAAATCCCGACAAGGTCAAATTACAGACATATAGAATGTACAGGTGAAACAGTCAACATGACTTTGTGTCGACAGGTCGCGAGGTCAACATGGGTTTTTTCACAGTTTTTTTTACCCAAATGTTGACACGGTCGACATGGACACAGTTGGAAGTGAACCGCAGCCCCTCGCTTCGCTCGCAATTCTTCGGGCACGGTGCCTCGCTGCGCTCGGCACACTATTTTATTTCCCCACCACGCCCTAGTGCATTGCTGGGCAACACCGGGCCTCCAGATATTGATGAACTACACATCCCAGCATGCCTTGCATCAGTTTCAGCATGGCCACATAGCAAAAATAATGCAAAGCATCCTGGGATGTGTAGTTCAATAACATCTGGAGGGCCGGTGTTGCCCAGCCCTGCCCTAGTGGATGGTAGGGCATGAATTACCGCCTGTCGGCACAAAGTCAAAAAAATAGTGAAAAAAAACATGTCGACCATGCGACCTGTCGACACAAAGTCATGCTGACTGTTTCAACTGAACATTCTATATGTCGGTATTTTGACCTTGTCGGAATTTTGTCTGTGTCGGGATTGTAAATGTCGGGATTTAACCTTGTCGGTATTTTGTCCTTGTCGGTATTATGACCCATTCAGGATTTTGACCCTGTCGGGATTTTCGCCATCGGGATTTTGACTGCATCCCAATAAAATAATGGCACAATCACAATGCATGTATACATACTGTACTGAACTGTTCAAAACGGCAGTAATTCCCAAAACATATGAAGTGGTAAAGTGCCCTTTACTATCAGCAATACAAAAAAAATAATAATACAAATCTCATTTTTTAATTAATACTAAGGAGCCGTATTTCAATAAATAAATGTTATACTCTGAAAAACAGATGTGTTGGCCCCATTTTCTGGGCATGCCAAAGCTAGCAAGCAAGCATCTTCACTGGCCCCAGCAGCAGGATTTTAACAGCAAATCATAAAAGCTGGTAGTGGGTGTATTTTTTACTCAAGATGTCTCCTGCTGCTTTTGCGTAATTTCACACAGCCGCTGCATACAGACACAGTGGCTCCATGAGTAGGGTCCACATTCAACAGAGTAGAGTATGAACTAAGACTCAAGAATAGTAATGGCAAACGCACGTTTCGCTGAAGCAGGTTTTTCAAGGCTACGCGCACCTTTCCAAATTCTAGGAGTCTAAATTATTGGTACTCTTTACCTAGAAGGGCGCCCACGATTTTGATCATGGGCATCGCAAGTAAAAAAAACGCGTCGGTCGCATCGCATGCGACCAAAAAATCGCATGCGATGCGATCGACGCGATTACCGCGATTTTACATAGGGAACAATGTTAAATGGGTCAATTGACCCGATTTAACATTGGGACCAATGTTAAATGGCCCACAGACCCCAAGTAGCCCCCCTGTGCCCCCCCAATTGTTAACGCCACCCCACGATCAACGCGAACCCGAAGCGTGGCGAGCGCAGCGAGCCCGCGAGGGGCGGCGTTACGCGTCCTCCGACCTTTTCATACCCCCACTATCCACGTCGGCGTGGAGTTGAGAATAGATAGTGTGGCGATTTTTTGCCCGCATGCTATGCGACCGACGCGATTTACATTTAACATGGTTTTCTATGTAAAATCGCGGGCATCGCATCGGTCGCATCGCATGCCATTATAATGGCATGCGATGTACATGTACTCTAGGTAAAGAGTACCAAATTATTTTTATGGCCTTTACTGGCACCACACAATACTTGTTCTATTTGCCAATCATTTTCTATTAATAATATTAATTCTTCTACTCTTGATAAGCTGTCAGTTGGACGGCGAAACATGTCAGGAAGCACCTGCTGATTCTACTGGGCGAATTTGGTCTGACTCCGATCCTCCTACTTGGGAGACACATTCTACAATTGGGCTAACAGCTGCAGCTACCATTTGGGATACCACAACCTGCACATTGAGGATTACAATTCCGCATTATCGTTGAGGATTCCCCACATTCCAACAGGGTTTTACATCAGTTCTCCAGTGCGATCACAATCCGGCAAGGTTTATAGACCCACATACCCTCCAGCTTTTCATGGACTGATCCAAGGATAATAAAACACGTGTAAACGTTTCCTTATCCCGAAGACTCCAAACGGGACCTCAGACCAATTAAGTATTAGACCCATTTCTTTTCTTGCAAAATGAATACTGTATTCTTTTAAGTTATTATAGATTGTACAAGATCTTTGTAACCAACAGTTATATGCTTGTTGTTTTTAATATAAACCATACCCAGTGCCTTTGCACTCCATTTATTAAATACAAAATAAATGTTTCTGATATTATACATCAATTTTAACCAATTATTCACTTTGTAGCGCTCCACCTACCTTTTTGCTATTTGTATTCCCCTTATGGGTCTGACACCCCCTAGTAGGAGCAGCTTTACAAAACCACCCTATTAGGCGCCCGCTGTTAGCCGCAAGGCTACTAGTTAATCCCCAGAGTATGAACTAAGACTCAAGAATAATAATAGCAGACATACGTTTCGCCGAAGCAGGTTTTTCAAGACTACGCGCACCTTTCCGAATTCTAGGAGTCTAAATTATGTTTATGGCCTTTACTGGCACCACACAATAATTGTTTTATTTGCCAATCATTTTCTATTAATAATATTAATACTTCTACTCGTGCAGTCTTCCAGCTGGTCCATGTACTCTATGGAAGAAGAGAAAGAAAGGAAATACTTACCAGGCACTATCCTGGCATCTGCTTTGCTGTGAACTTGAGTACATTGTTTTGCCCACTTCAGTGCATTTGCTGCTGCTTCTTTATGCCATACCTAGAGGAAACATACTCAGTTATGGGTGGTTATTTTCTGTGAACACTAGATAAAGAGCAAGTAAAAGACGTAGCAAAAAAAGATTTACAAAGTTCCACAATAATATATATTTTTTACTGAAACACAGTAAGGTTATTGCCTTATTTTGTAGACATATGACAAGTTTGGCCAGCCCATGGGTCCCTATACACGTAAAAATGCCATTGTCCCCACCTAGCTCACCTGCCAGACAGACTCTCAGAAAACATTCAAGAGATTCCCAGATCATATTTTGGTCTACTTAGTAATTTAAGCAGTGGTGTGCAGGGTGCTTAAATGAATGGTGTCCAATTCAATGTTTAAATGGCTACATCTGTATGACCCTTTTTCCACTGCATGGGACTTGCATAACCAAACATAACCAGCTTCAGGCTCATTCAGTCGCTCATGGTTACCAAATTTGTGGGAAAAATAGTAGGGATACCTCATATTTAAGAAAATAGGGTTTGGACATTTTGATCCCAAAAATACGGGGCGCTCCATAGTGCATAAAAACTATTTTTAATCAATAAAAGCACACAGCAAAGGGATAACAAGCCAATCATGTACAGTGTTTCAGAGACACAATCAGATGCTAGACATATATATATATATATATATATATATTATGTATATATATATATATATATATATATATATATATATATAAAGATGATATATATAGGAGGTTATTCTGATCGTAGCGGCCAAACGTGCGTACGTTCGCTATTAACGTACGCTATCCGTACGCGGCCGTTGGGGTTAAGTCCACCCACAACTCAGCCGCATTCGTACGGCCAGAAACATCGGCAAAGGGGAGTGGCGTACAATTGAGCGTACGCCAACGTACACGGACGGGCCAGCCCTTACACTCCGACAACTGGCGTACAATTGAGCGTACACCACCGTTTACGGACGTCTCTCGGCCGTCTTCCCACCGACTTCTTGCGGAGATCTGAGCGTACGCCAGCTTGCACGGACGGGTCCCTATTGTTTTCAATAGAAAAATCAGCTTATGTCACCGCTCGTGAGAGTGAGCGTACGTCCGTGTACGCTGACATACCCTTCACATATATGGACCTGCAAATCGTGCCTTTCAACTATAATTATGAAAATTAATTAATTGATTGAATTAATTAATGTGCAAAATAGTGGCCATGGGCTTAAAACATTGCTGAAACATCCTTTGTAGGTGTTAGATGTGGTTTATGTTATTGTATCATAAATACAAAACCTATGTTTGTATTAGAGTGAACACGTTGACACATGTCGACTTGAGTAGATTGAGTGTGCTACTGTGTAAAGTCTATGAAAGCACGTAGTGAATGTGTATAACTGTTTAACAAATACCTACCTTAGCATATATAAGCAGGTCTTAAAAAGATCCTTACCTTAAATTAAACAAACCTTTAAATGTAGAGAAGTATAGAAAGATAAGCTTCCAATGTGTTTGAGTGCTGTGTGTGGCTTGCAGGTAGTGAAATCATGGTTTGGACTTAATAGACTGCAGCATTGGTTATTACATTCAGGTGTATGTGTTTGGTAGTAATCAGCGTAAATTAGCTAACCCAGGCGCACGCTGGCATGCGGTATCTGTAGGGGTGGTTTGAGATGGCGGTTGGCGGCCGCCTGTTTTGTGTCCGAAATGAACGGTGCTTTAGTCGATCGTGCGGTAGTAGCACCGCTCATTTTTGGTGCACACCCCCGTGTACGCTCATATTTACGCCCATTTTCCCTCATTATTTCGGCCGCTCCCCTCATCACGCCCCTATGCCGCCCCCAATGCCCGTACACTCGCGTACAGGTTTTTTCGCACGTAGAGACCCGTCCGTAAGCGTTGTGGAGTGTTCGCGCCTGCGCATTAGCGAATGTACGCATGCGCAGATCATTAAAAACCCCGGGACGTACGCGTACGGCCCGGCCGCACCAACCAGAATAAGGCCCATAGAGAGGGTGGGAACGAGAGAGAGAGTGAGAGAGAGAGAGAGAGAGAGAGAGAGAGAATACGCAGTCCAGGGTTCAGAGCAGCAACAGCAGCAGGTCTTACATATATTTTATACTATATACATACAACAATTAGCTTTGACGTATACTTTACCAGTTTCAACATGTTGCTGGGAGAAGGTTTAACTTGAGACCTTAGAAAATTGTGTCTGTCCACGATCTCTTGTTGAATTTCAGGAAATTCACAGGAATACTTTGCAAATATTTCATCCTGCAAAATAAAAAGATATTAATATTCATCGTCAAACAGTTCAGTAATACAGTTTTCCAGTTTGCTCCATAGATTGTAGACTGTCATGGGCAGGGCCTTCTGCCTTCTTGGATCTCATCCTGGACTATCCTTCAACCCTATGCCCACCCCCCTTACTCCCAGGGCCGGTGCTAGGGTGTCCGGCGCCCTCCTGCAAACCATACATTTTGCGCCCTTTCACATTGCCATTGCAACAAGCTGCAGCCCGATTGTGGGAGTGTATGCAACAAGCGATCCTACTGTATGGAGGATCTCGGGTGCATGCACAGTACATGTATACGGCAATTCGTATTCGTATTTATGTACTATCAATACGAATACGAATTGCTGTATTTTCGGGATAGTAAATGTAAAAAAATAAGTGTATTTCTGGATACAAATACTGTACACCTATTTTTTACAAATTTCCTTTAGTAAATTTCCCCCGACATGTCATCCAGGCATTCACAGACAGCGCTACATGCCTCAGCGCAAGTGTCTGTGAGGAAGAGGGGGCAGGTCGCAGGAGGAGGACAGTGTGTGCGCGGTGCAGGGAGCTGCTCAGCCTCTCCATACTGCCGCCCACTGTCAGACAGGCGTGCAGGTGGCGTGCAGGAGGCAGTGACAGTGAGGGCTGAGGCAGCTTTAGCAGAGCAGGGAGGGAGACAGCGCCTTTTCAGCATGGCGCCTCCCTGCTTTGCAGGAGCTGCTGAGTGGGTAGCGCCGTCCCTGCTTACCCCACTCACATTCAGCAGCTCTGATCCTGTTTGTCTAGCCTCTTGACTAATCTGAACCTTAATTTATGAGTCCAGACAGGACTGGCTTTGTTCAGCTGTTTAGGCCACAGTGTGCTCCTGTCCATGTGGCCCCTCCAGGCTTAGTACTTTTCCCAGTCCGTGCTCATCAATTTAAACCTTGAGCTCTGGAGCTGGTACCAGAGCAGCCTTCAATGACTGTTATGATAACTTACAAGTGAATGTCATATGTGTAAGGGGTGTCACTGCAGAACTATAGTCAGCTACAACTTGATTGTAGGTCCCTAAAGTTACTAAGGTCTTTACCTGCCTTGGAATTCAGAGCTGGGGAATGTCTCTGGTTGCCCACTCTACGCCCCACACACTGAACCTCTGCCATTTCTATCTGGTGTGAATCTACCCTAATGCAAGGCCTGCAATCCAATTCTTCAATAACAGGGGTGGCCAAACCTGTCCTCAAAATCTACCAGGTTACGTATCTCAGGCACTATGTGGATCTATAGTAGGAATGACTGCAGTATGTTTGACAATGTGACAGTTAGTAACGACTACAGCAGTACACCAGCTAGGTGATCTGGGAAATGTGACAGTTAGTAATGACTACAGCTGTGCACCAGCTAGGTGATCTGGGAAATGTGACAGTTAGTAATGACTACAGCTGTGCACCAGCTAGGTGATCTGGGGAATGTGACAGTTAATAATGACTACACCTGTGCACCAGCTAGGTGATCTGGGGAATGTGACAGTTAGTAATGACTACAACTGTGCACCAGCTAGGTGGTCTGGGAAATGTGACAGTTAGTAATGACTACAGCAGTGCACCAGCTAGGTGATCTGGGAAATGTGACAGATAGTAATGACTACAACTGTGCACCAGCTAGGTGGTCTGGGAAATGTGACAGTTAGTAATGACTACAGCAGTGCACCAGCTAGGTGATCTGGGAAATGTGACAGTTAGTAATGACTACAACTGTGCACCAGCTAGGTGATCTGGGAAATGTGACAGTTAGTAATGACTACAGCTGTGCACCAGCTAGGTGATCTGGGAAATGTGACAGTTAGTAATGACTTCAGCTGTGCACCAGCTAGGTGATCTGGGGAATGTGACAGTAATGACTACAGCTGTGCACCAACTAGGTGATCTGGGAAATGTTACAGTTAGTAATGACTACAGCAGTGCACCAGCTAGGGGATTTGAAAAACGTGGACCGTTGGTAGAACTCGAGGACCGGTTTGACCACCCCCTGTTCAATAACAACCTATGACCCATGCAACCTACCTTGCTAGCTGTACTTCCTTTTGTTTTGTTTGCTTCCTGCAATAGAAAAGAGGGTGTTAGTCAGGGGTTTAAAATGAAAACAGTGCTGCTGTGTTAAAAGGAGGGATGTGCAGTGAGCCACAGATATGTAAAACAAAGGGGACAATTTAGACTCTGGCTCCAAAAAATTGAAAGTGCCCATCATTTAAGTTGTAAATGATGGCCACTTTAAAAAATGTCCGGTCTCCAGGATCGCCTGCGAACTTAGACACTGTTATATATACCCCGTGGTCTCCAATAGTAATTCAACAAATAAATGTATTGTTATTATTATTAATATACAAAATACATCATACAATGAATATACACACAATAATAAACAGACAAGCTAGGCCCCTTACACTTGTGAGATTTTGTCAGATTTGACCCAATTCAGATGGATTGGGCCAATTTATCTGACAAAATCTGATGTGCCTGATGTGTAGGACCCAATGCACAATCCCGTGTGCATTGGGTCTAAACGTGGCCATACACACACAGATTTATCTGCAGATCTGTCTGGTTGGAAATAAAACATGGTTATGGATGAGAGCAAATGACAGTTGACCATTTGCTTGGAAATGCTGGAAAACTGACAAACTGTCACTCATCCATAACCATGTTTTTGTTCCAACCTGCCAGATCTCAAGATAAATCTGCTTGTGTATGGCCATCTTTACTAGTATATGGGCACCTAGCCTAAAAGATCCTCCTGCACATAGGATAAATCTCGAGTTAATCAGGTACAACTTGTTGGACAACAAGTTGGACAAGTGTAAGGGGGCCTCCAGCACCACATAACCTACATTTGTCTACAGTATCTAGGAATTGGTAATTGACCAGATCTTATTCACTATACAATTAAGAACAGGGGCGTAACTATAGCACCGCAGCCCCCGCCACCGCGGGGGGGCGCTGTGCATGTGGGGGCGCCGGGGGCTGCGGTGCTATAGTTACCCCCCCCAATCCCCCGCAGACTTACGTATCTGGTCCCGGCGGCTCCGTTCTTCTGATGAGGACTACCACAAAATGGCCGCCCCCATATAGCACACTGTTCTCTGAAACTGTCTGCTGTATGGGGGCGGCCATTTTGTGGTGGTCCTCAGCAGAAGAACGGAGCCGCCGGGAACAGCGCAGCGCGATAGGTAAGACTGCGGGGGAGGGGGTTAGCATAGGCGGCGGGGCGACGGGGCGGCCGGGGGGGGGGGGGGGCTTGACGGGGCGGCGGCGGGGGGTGGTTATGGGCGCCCCCCCCTAACGGCGGGGGGCGCCCAAAACGTAGCTACGCCACTGATTAAGAGCGGTGTTTTATTTTACTGTATCACTGAATTGATATCCCTGGGTGAATCCATTAGCGACGATAAAAGTGTGGCTAATATTATACAGCCCCAAGTGTTTCAAGTACTTCTCCAAAAATATTTGTGCTTTCCAGCCTCTCTACATATAACCATGCCTGATTCTGGTTGACTCGGTAACCTGCGAAGCTTTCTGAGTCCCAGAGTGCCCGCCCCCCAGATCTACTTCCTGTCAATCACCTCACAACGGCATGTGTATAGAAAAAGTAGTAGTAGGATTTTATTGCAGGACGGCCTTGTGAATCGTACGCATGTGCATTCTATCAATAAATCAGCCTCCGTGTGAATTGGCAGTCGTGTGATCAAGTCTGAACAGCCCCCAAATCCCAGTGTCGAAACGTCCCTTAGAAAGTGGCTCAACGTGTAAGATTACCTGACAGATGCATTGTTGCAGCAATATTGTCAAGAAAAGCAGCGGGAAAGGCCTCAAATTCATCTCTGGAAGAGAAAACAAAACAAGGAAAATCTGTGAGACAACAATATACTGTAGATACATATGGACGATATGTACTAACAGGGAAAATGCGAGAAGGACTCTGCTTTGGGGTTTTACCACATTTCACCGTATGTACTAAGACACTGATGGTGGCTTTCCATTGCTTATGGACTTCTTTTAGCATTGGTGCTGTCAGAGGGATGGGATCCCTCCCAGCACCCCCTGCTTCTTCCCTTTTGTTGCTGCCCCTGGGCTCCAGCACCAACCAAAGGCTGCAGGGTGGAGCCAGCCAGCACATATCAACATACATGTAAAGTTGTATGTAATATACATGTAAAGTTGTATGTAATATATGTGCTGGCTGCTTTACTCGGGATCAGCAGCTGCCTCCGCAGCAGGGGACACAAGCTTATAGCGCTTCAGCCTGTCTATCATCAATAAGCCCGCCCCCAGACCCCCATTGGCTAGCTTCACAGGAATCAGGAAGGGGCTTGTTAATGATAGACAGGCTGAACACTCTGTGCTTGAGTCCAGTGTTATATCTATAGTCCAGCACATATATTACATACAACTTTACTGTACATGCGTGTTGATGTTGTTATGTGATGGCCAACTAACCCTTCCCCTTGCATTCTTTGGTTGGCGTTGCAGCCTAAAAATTCCCAAATTCCATCAGAGTTGTCCTTTAGCGGCACATACAGTATGTTACATTTTTTGTACATACAGTACAAAATATCAGTAAAATACAGTAATATCGGCACGGTAAGTGGCAGGGATTACCACACAAAGGGTGGGATGATGTACTAAAAAAAAAAATGTGGGGGAAAAGAAAGAATTTTCTGAGTTTTTACCGCATTTTCAAATTCACTCAAGCTCCTCCCAGTGGGGCTTCGCTGCGGGGGTTACGCCAGTTCTAGCTGGCGTAACCCCATAGAAGTCTATGGGATTCTCTTCACAGACACCGATTCCTCCCAGCATGCCCCATGGTCACTATCTTCGTTGCGCATGCGCAGTTGGACTTCCCCATTAGAAACGAGAAGGTCCAGGCACTGGCGGGATCACAAAGGCCAGCTCTTATCAGGGGAGAGATGCCCTTTCCATTGCTCATAGCAAATGTTAGTACCGTATTTGCCGGCGTATAAGACGACTGGGCGTATAAGACGACCCCCCAACATTTCCACTCAAAATGTAGAGTTTGTTATATACTCGCCATATAAGACTACCCCCTCTTCCGCACACCTCCCTGTCACTAGCAGCTGTCTGGTCCCTTGAGTGGTGGGTTTTGCTGGGGCAGGACAAACCTATCATGGCAGGTTTGTCCTGCCCCAGCATAACCCACCACATAAAGTTTTAATACCCCCTCATCTGCAGCTTCCCTGCAGTGATGCCGCTGTCCTCATTAAAGGGTACCTCGGTATTCACTAAAGGGTACCTCTCCTCGCCCCCCCCCTTCTTATGCATAGGTAACGTACCTTAATAATAAAAGATAGAAGTACGGTACTTGTCTGCAGCTGTGTTTTCATCAGCCTAACGGCCTGTCAGATTGCGCATTTGATGTCGGCGGCAGGCTCGGGTGTTTTCGGCTGGGTTCTGGGGGACTCGTGTGCCTGAGCGCTCCCGAGTCCCCCCGAGCCCCGCCGAAAATAGCCAAAAATACCCGAGCCCCGCCGATGTCACTGCAGTGACGTCGGCGGCAGGCTCGGGTATTTTCGGCGGGGCTCGGGGGGACTCGGGAGTGCTCAGGCACACGAGTCCCCCCGAGCCCCGCCGAAAACACCCGAGCCTGCCGCCGACATCAAATGCGCAATCTGACAGGCCGTTAGGCTGAAGAAACACAGCTGCAGACAAATACCGTACTTCTATCTTTTATTATTAAGGTACGGTACCTATGCATAAGAAGGGGGGGGGCAGAGGAGAGGTACCCTTTAGTGAATATATGCCGTACCCGGCGTATAAGACGACCCCCCACTTGAGGGAAAATTTTTATGGGCTAAAAAGTCGTCTTATACGCCGGAATATACGGTATATATATGCAATCAGCATATACAGAATATCATATATCTATATATATGTCTAGTGTCTGATAGTGTGTCTCCGAAACACTGCCATCCGTTGGCAGCGAGTGAAACTACATCTCTTTCTCTCTCACACATGCACAAGCACAGAGGCAATCACAAGATACTGTAGCAGACTAGCTTTCAAAGCATTAATATATATATATATATATATATATATATATATATATAAGTTTGGCTATTTCAATTTGATGGTAGGACATGGTTGTTGGGTGTTTGATGCATTCTTATGAAACATACTGTATAGTTTTAAATCAGCTTCTTATAGAAAAAGCAATATAAGCCCATTACAATGATAACACAATTATGGTAAATACTGTAAATATTGATCTTATTATGAAGGCAGGACTAGCTGTGTGACATTTTGGCTGGATTAGATATGCCATACACACATAATCCGCTGGTGTGTTACGCTGATTAACCAAGGAAATCCTTACAGACTTATGTTTCTGGCTGCTGAGTCACCTGCAAAGTACAAGGTGTGCTCTGATCAGCTAACGATGGCAATGACATTTAAGGACAAAATCATTATGTCATGATCAGAATGATGGCTGCATTTTTCGGTAGAGAGAGAGAGAGAGAGAGAGAGAGAGAGAGAGAGAGAGAGAGAGAGAGAAAGAGAGAGAGGGAGGGACAGATGCACTAAGCTTGAAAAGTGATAAAATGGAGAGTGATAAACCGCCAGCCAATCAGCTCCTAACTGACATGTGTTTGAAAACTGTCAGGCAGGAGCTGATTGGTTGGTGGTTTATCACTTTTCAAGGCTTAGTATATCTCACCATCAGAGAGAGAGAGAGAGAGAGGGTAGGGGAACAGGTGAAGAGAGAGAGAAAGGTTTCGGAAGATGCTGTGAGGGATAGCCCATAGGCTTCTAAAGGAAAAGCTGGGAGTACCATCTGCATCAGTAACCTGGCAACGGGGCTGCCTTAGAGCGAGATGTACAAAGCCTTGAAAAGTGATAAAATGGAGAGTGATAAACCACCAACCAATCAGCTCCTACCTGTCATTTTTCAAACACAGCCAGTGACATGGCAGTTAAAAGCTGATTGGCTGGTGGTTTGTCACTCTCTATTTTATCACTTTTCAAGCTTAGTACATCTGGCCTTTAGTATCAGGGCCTGGTCAACCAATAGGCTGATCAGGCTGCAACCTGGAGCGCTGGGTCCTGGTGGGGTGCGGTCAGGGGAGCCGAGAGAGGGGGGGAGCAGGTACTAATTACCCGGGCCCAGGCTTGCTGGAGGGGCCCTGCAGGGGCCCTGGTCCGACCCCTCCCTTCCCCCTCTGTCCCTCCCGGGTAGCAACAGTAGCACACACTTCTACAGCATGTGCTGTTCTGACAGCAGGCTCAGCATGAGTGTCTCACTGACAGCGTGAGAGGTCATGCTGAGCCTGCTGTCAGCACAGCACATGCTGTAGGTGTGTGCTGCCTCTGAGATTACAGTTTTTAGAGTTTTCTTTCACCCTCCGCTAAACATTTTGGGGGCGTGGCCTAAGTGTGGGAGGTGCCCACACCACACACACTTAGGCTACACCCCCAAAATTTTACCAGGGCCCGGCATTCCTCTCGGCTGCCCTGGGTGCGGTGGCTGTTGGTTGGGGTGCAGGGATCGGTAGGAAGTTACCGCTGTCCTCCCATATTAATGCATGTTGTGATAAATGATGTACAATACCAATAGCCCCATAATCCCACCACCAGCCCCCATCTTCCCACCACCAGCCCCATCCTCCCACCACCAGCCCCACCCTACTATAAAGAATAGCCCCATCTCCCCATTCTCCCATTATCACCAGTCCTATTCTCCCATTAAAACTAGTCCCATTCTCTTATTACCATGAGCTTGATCCTCTTATTATCACAAGACCCATCCTCTTATGATGCACCAGATGCACTAAGCTTCAAAAGTGATAAAATGCAGAGTGATAAACAGCCAGCCAATCAGCTCCTGCCTGACATTTTTCAAACACAGTCTGTGACATGTCAGGTAGGAGCTTATTGGCTGGCTGTTTATCACTCTCCATTTTATCACTTTTGAAGCTTAGTGCATCTGGTCCATTATCACAAGCATGTATCCCCCTGGCAACGATTACGTAACCCCCTGGCAACGAGCATGAAACCCCCTGGCAATGAGCATGAAACCCCCTGGCAACGAGAATAACGGTAATAAGAATTATAATGTATGGAGAGGGGGCAGGGCCACTACTGTATAAGCCTAGGGTGGCTTGAACCCAGTTTTGTGAGAAATTACATAGGATCAACGAAAATCCACGGAACTATATGTTTCTGTGGCAGTGATTGCTGAAAAAGTGCTTACTTATCGGGGTTGTGGTTCCCCTGTTTGAGTCAGGTGAGGCAAAATCCCTGATAAGTCCCCTACCAAGAAAACCCCTGGACAGTCAAATAGCCACTATAAAGCATCATGTCACTTTACAGTACCAGGGGGCACAAAAACAAGGTGCCCTGATGACCGTCACTCCTCTAGGAGCTCAAATAAGCAATCCCCAGTGTGTGGTCAGTACCACCAGAAGTGTGTGTGTGTGTGGGGGGGGGGGGGTCATCGCAACAGGGAAAGGAGTATTGGCAGCTTTAGCCTGTTGAATTCACAGGCTTCAATTCACAGAAAGCCCCGGAAGAGGTTTCCTCCTCTAGAACCCTTTTTCATGATATTTTGGTGTCTATGTAATCGTAACGTCGACATGGGCACTGTATATATGTACCGCGTCCCCTCGCATGGCTGGCTTCGCTTGCCATGCTTTGGGCATGGTGTCTGGCTGTGCTTGGCACACTATTATATTCCCACTCTGTGCCCATTTGGATAGTATAGTATTAAAAAAAAACACCTCTTTGGTAAAAAAAAATCATGAAAAACTCATGTCGACCTTTTGACTGGTGACCTTGCCTATGTCGGCTATAAATTTGTGTCGGCCTAAGGAATGTCAACCCTTTTTAGTTGACTGTCGACCTAGACATTGTCTATCCACTGACTGCATACCGATTAAGCTACAGATTAAGTACAATTTCCGTTATTGGATATTTTAGGTTCCCAACTATTGGCAAAACATTTTTGGAAAATGTTGAGACTCTTGTGATATCTGATGGTTTGTTTAGGCCACCGAATCAGTTTAAAAAGTCAACTGACAAAAAAAAAATGTTTCCTATAAATTGACATTTGAACTTTTTTAAACTTCATTTTCAACTCTTTGATAAAGCTCCCTGTGGAGCGAAATGCATCACAGGTAATCATAAGGCCCGATGATATTCATCTTGACCTGCTGGTCATTGTGGAGTGACCAGATGTCCCAACTGGCTGCATGACTCGGAGGCCTGCTGCAGCCTAACACACCTTGCCCAGAACCAGGGATTGATTCATACAGCAGACCAATACATCATCCCAGTGGCGTAAGTTCATCCCAGTTGCCCGGAGGCAAGATAAATATCGGTGCCCCCCCTTCCCCACAAACACACACATACCACCTTATATTAATATATTTTTGCATGTGTCTATGTATGTTATGTGTATTATGTTTAAAATAAAGAGAATGTAACCTCTATGGTCCTGCTAGGAGGGGGAATCAGCTACAGAAGCAATATCAATGGATTCAAATTAATTGTTTTAAAGGAGAGGGGCCCCCTTGAGAGCATGAGCCTGGCGGCAGATGACTCCATTGCCTCCCAGAGTTCTGCCCCTGCATCATCCTAGCACAGAGGGGAGGTAAACTAGCGGACCAGCCACTTTGGACATGTGTCTCTGGGAGTGTAGACAGGGTGTACGCTGAGGCACATACTCATCTGGGACAATATTCCATTTCACACACTATGATATATGATCTACGGGACACCAATATAGACTATTTTTGAAACATTTGGAAAGCTTCCCACTAAATTTTGGCTACTAGTCCTACAGTATATGAGGATTTAACAGCTGGAGGATCCACCTCTTTTATAAATGTGTATCATTATAACCTAATAATTTGCGCTATGCTTACCTAGTATAAAAGACATCTGTCTGAATGCACTAATCTCAAAAATTAATTTTTGCTCAGTTTTCACTAATATGTAGTGCAGTTCTCAAGGGCGGTTTGGGTATATTAACCATCGCCCTGTACCGTAAGGGAGTCAAGAATAACGATTCTAGTGAATCAAGTAAAAAAAAAAAAATCTGGTGCCAACGCAGTTTCTGAGAGTACACTGTTATCATTGACGCACGCTCATGAATCAGTTCATGTGAGAGTATATAAAGCGAGGGGGGAATGCGGCTCTTGGTCATAGTAAGGTGGTCTGTTGATGCTTTAAAACGTCTTTATGTAAGTAAATTAAAATGTACCCATGGGAAGGCCGCTAGTAATGATTGAAGTGAATTCACGTTTTTTATGGTATTTGTAAAGTAAAAAAAGTATGTTGTGTATTTATATAGATTTGTGTGGTCTTGTTAATCCATTGCAGTCTCGTTCATTTTTTTTTATTTAGCGCAGAGACACAATCTATTTAATTCAAGTTCATTTTTGAGAAATAACTCATAAAACAATGCAGAAACTTCACATAATAAATGATAAACTCTTTATAATATTGTGCATTGTATAGTAAACTGAAGAGTTTTGCCGTAACAATTGTGTTTTATAGTGTGACAGCAGTTGTGTTCTTAGGGGATGATTTTGAGTTTGGAGCACACCAAAAAAAAAAAAGTTAGTAATTACACACCTGGGCAAACCCCCTGCAGGGGGGTGAGATTTACAATGTGCAGAGAATTAAATTTTGGAGGGGTGAATCCAAATGCAGGAGAACAATAAAGTTGCCAGCAAGTGTGCGCTACATGCAAAAGCAGGCAATATTGACCCTGTATGCAAATCAAATGAATGTATTTGACTCCCTTACAGTTCAACAGGGTTTGTTCCAAATACAAAGTTACTTGTTCTGGTTTGCTTTGTTCCCAACTAGTTGTGGCTTCATGGTTAGGGCTGCAGCCCAGTCCAAAAATTCAAAAGGGAGTCACTCCAACTGCCAGTAAGTTTAGGCCGGTGATGTTTGGCAGTGTTTGGTGTGGCAGTTGAGGTGCCCATACACAAGACAAGTCAGACCCAATTTCACTTGAGCTCCCTTGGGGGGTTCACTTATTATCTGGCACTTGATGTGCCTTTTTCTACATATAATAAATTGCATATGATTTATTGTTGTAAAAGGACTCCCAAGGAGCTGGCAGGGGAATTCAAGTGAAATCGTAAAGCACCTGCGATTTACCGCTGATGAGTCCAATTCCGACTCATTTTATGTCCTGCCCATCTGACCTCCAAATCCTGACACGCACGGGACTGAATCCTATGGAAAACACGTCCAATTCGGCCCATTTCTCCCAATTTCTTTGCCCAATCCATCAGAAACGGGGATATCGGGCTCAAATTGGACAAGTGCATGGGGACCTTAATACTATCATTTACTCTACTGTTCATTTAAACTTCCATTAAACTATAGTAACTTTGTATAAATCCATTGAAAACATTTTTATCATTTTTATCATCTCAACATCCCACATGGTTAAAGTCATCTACAACACAACATAAGCCACACATACATTTACAGGAATTATTAACAGCATACATTGTTGTGACCCGAACAACATACAGTAGTTATGTCCTCAAAGCATATAAAGGGCTCAGTTATGTAACACATGCAATCGTAATCCACAACGGGCCAAAAAGTAACCCTGTTACTGTCATTTAAACAGGAGCACAAAGTAGTAACATTTGTAAGCACAAAAATATTTGCAATGTATATTAAGTGCATATTCTTGAAACGGAAATGGAAAAGTACAAAAAGTCTTCAAAAAGTTCAGCTAATGAAGACCTTGTTTCAGTCAAGACATTCCACCAACTGATGGCATACATGGGGTGGCCAAACTGGTCCTCAAGATCTACCAACAGTCCACATTCCCCAGATCAACTAGCTGGTCCACAGCTGTAGTCATTACTAACTGTCACATTGCCAAACCTGCTGCAGTCATTCCTACTATGGATCCACTGGTTGCCTGAGACACAAAAACTGTTGGTAGATCTTGAGGACATGTTTGGCCACCCCTGGGTTAAGCCATCAAGTTTCATAGAATCAGTGGAGACCTCAGAGTCCTGTTTTGCAATGCCTTGGGCTCCAGAATCTGGGGGCTCCCCTGAGTCTGACTATCACAAAATGAAGGATGACTCTGAGATGGGGATCCTTGTTGAACCTAATACAAATGGCAGGTGTAGAACTTCTAAGAGGCCACCTCCGCACATTCACCTGAGGTTCTGGAAAGTCAGTACTGATGTGTGTGTGGTGGTCAAAACAGTAGGCTGAAGGTTTGGCTAGGGTGAGGAAAAACCTCGCACCTGCCCTGAAAATATTTTTGACAACTTCACCATGATCACAAAATGAACTTAAAGCCACTTTAGACATAACTCCAGATTTGTTAATACCATATTGGAATCTAGTGATTGATTATTAGAAGGCGAGGTTTAAATATAAAACGATCTACTACAATATGAACCTTACCTGCCTCCTTCTGATCTACCTGAGAACATCAGAGAAGAACACCATGCAAGCATATGATTTATATACTCCAGGCAGGTTCCAGCGATGGTGACCTGAAAACCAATGAACCCATTCGCAGTAAAGAGATAATTTTTGT
This sequence comes from Crinia signifera, assembly GCF_055691185.1. NCBI lineage: Eukaryota > Metazoa > Chordata > Amphibia > Anura > Myobatrachidae > Crinia > Crinia signifera. The sequence continues at coordinate 320,077,474 of NC_139219.1, read as the reverse complement.
ACAGTCAGACAACATTTCCTTTCATGTGTAATGACATGTGTGTTAACATAGAAGATTAACTTAAATCATTGCTGACACACAAAGATTATTGTTTAATCTTATAGCAACTAAAACATTTTTTTCAGGACAAGACTTACAGACTTCATAGGAATGAAGCTACAATAAAAAAAAAAAAGAAAAGAAAATATTTTGGCAGGCCTGAATGTTTTTATAGTGACATTAGACTACTGTCCTACTAAATGAATATTCTGCTGTCCTACATAAGGACGTATCAGGTTGTGGACCCTAATTGTAATTTCTTATAACCTCTATTTTCAATCAGAAATGAAACCCCCAAAACAGATTTTCAGAGAGAATAGACTCATACCCTTTCACACCAGAATTGCAGGGACAAACCCGGGAATTACATTCCTGGGTTTGTCCCTGCAATTCTGAGACATTCCCGGGTTGGGACCCTTTCACACCAGAAAAGTCCCTGCATTTTCTGGTGTGTGAAGGGGGCGGGAAGGAGGCCGTCAGGAGGTGGGGAGGAGGCGGGCAGTCAGCAGGATGTGTCGGGCAGTCGGCGGAGGTGGTAAGAATACTCACCCCGGTTGCTGGTCCTCCGCGCAGGCCAGGGATCCGCACAGGCGGCGGCGCAAATGACGGGACAGGCGTCGGATGAAGATGACTCAGCTGCGTCATCATCATCCACCGCCTGTCCCGTCATTTGCGCCCGCCGCCTGTGTGGATTCCTGGCCGGACAGCACACCGAGGACCGGCAACCCGGGTAAGTATCACCTACCCCATTCACACTAGCCAGGTTTCTGGGTTGAACCTGGGAACAACCCTGCTACCTAGCAGGGTTGGATTGCTGGCAAATTAGCCCGGTAATTTGTCCCGGGTACCTTTCACACCAGCGGTAGTACCGGGTTGTTCCCGGACTCAACTCGGGAATTTAGGCTGGTGTGAAAGGGGTATAGGTAAGCAGTCGGAGGCGGTTCTGAAAGACTCACTTTCCCAAAAAAATTTTAAAATGTAGTCCATAGGCTGCAAAGGGCTTATACCATATTTAGATGGACTTAAACAAGAATATAATTTAGACTACCTTCAAATCATCACTTTACATTGCTTAATTTTTATTTTTCCTGGTATATATATTTATATATACCATCTTGCAGGAGAGTCCTGTTGAATGCTCTTATCTCCTGCAGCTATGTATTATATAGCAACTCTCCCGATACTATGGAGTCTTCACTGCAGCTAGGATCCCACTAAGCAATTTCTGGGTAAGGAAAGTGATTTGCTGCAGTCACTAGCAAGACTTATGTGCGGGGGGCATTAGCCTCTTGTAGGACCCCTGGTAGTAGAGCATGCAGCTTGCTTCACATCTGTGATCTGTGTCTTCTACATCTGCTGCTGTGTGTGTGAGTTGTGGAATGTTTTTTTTTAGTAATCTTTAGTTAAACACACAAAAAGAACAATACAAAAAAAGTTTTAAAATGAGTCTTTTTACCAAGATGATCATTACATTAAGAATTCACACAAGGTCTTATTACATTTGGACTTTATTGCATAGGCATATAACATTTATCATGTATAATACCATATGAATTAGATGCATAAGAAATACTGTATTGCAGGTGGAAATGTTAGTACACATAATTGCTACATTTTCCAAAATATATTGATATTGTGATATACTGTAGAAATATTTAGCAACAAACATTTAAAGCTTAGACATGCTCTTATGTGGAACTAGAGATGCCCTTTAAGTCGAGCATGACATAACCCACAATGGCACAACACACTTTGTGCACCGCATTCTATTGCAGACTATAATCTCCCTGAAACTACCTTAAAAAATGGGATTGCTGCACAGAGAGACAATGCTGATTTATTTGTTATGTAAAACTTGTATACAGTATTTGTTAAGTAGAGACCATACTACTGCCTTGGCCTTGCGCCTGACATAAGCATATACATGGGGTGTGCAAGGTTTGTGACCGCACAACTCTAAGACAGCCTTAACACAAACTATAACTGACTGTGTTGGAATCAGCAATTATTTATCCCATACATATACCTGGAGGTCTCTTGCTTATAAGGCTATTTAGCTTCCAGTGCAGAGCAAGGATATAGCATATTGTAGAAGTAAAAAATTAGGTGGAGGTGCCTACAGTAGCTTTTGACAGTATAGAGAGAGTTCAGCAGAGTAGCTGAACATGATTTAACATGAATTGAGCTCATTGTGTGAAATGCTGTGTGAGCATCTCTTCCGCAAAAAAGAAAAAAATAACCAACAATAATAAAAACAATTACTTCAGCTGCCAATGCACCTTAGCCAGATTAGAACCCAGGATGATTCCAATGCACAATGTCACCCTCACCACTATGCCACATACCCCAGCACTATTTTGGAGTTATTACACCTATAGTACATGTTATGTTAAGAAAGGAAGGGCTAAATTCGGAACAGTTTGGAGATCTCTTTAAAACTAACCTATCAGGCAGTTTAGCATCCAATAAACCAATAGAATCCGGGTGCTATTATTCCAATTTAATAAGTAAATTTGCACTAAGTAAACACAGCTGCAGCTGGTTTAGTACATAGATAAACCAAACAATACTATAATCTATAATTAGTTGATTAATAAGCTTCATTCATATAAAGCATTAATATGTGCAATGTTTAAAAGTCCTTCACTGCAGGGAATAATTGCTGTCGCCGTTATTGGATATGACAAGAGCACTAAGAGACAGGCCAGCTGAGCACAGTTCACTTTGGCAATGTGTAAACCATGCCCTCTCTCAATTGCGAATGGGCCGGTTCGTGATTTATCTCTCCTGTTAATGGAGCTGCTGTAGTAAGCTGCTACTTCCCGGAACAATGTATTCTGTGTGGCTAAGCTGTATTGAGTCTTTAAATTCTGTTTTAGACTGCTCCTTCCCTCCTGTATCTTTAAAGGCTCATCGATGGGGTAGCATAGGATTTAGGTATACACAGTGTTTTGTCCCTGACGCGTTTTGTGCCTATATGGGAATTTGATCAAAGAGCAATAGTCTCTTCCATTTCAGCCATATTAATACTATCAAAGAAATTCTCATTGGTTAACTTGTTAACATCATTAACCTTTCGAGTGCCAAGTGAATTTGTCAAAATTGGTGTGAAAATTGCCAAGTAAACATTTTTATTCAGTATAATGACCTATAATGTTACCTTATCTTGGAGATATAATCTTTTTTTTTTTTTTACACATTTTTATTTGAATTCATATAACAAATATGAGCGATGCTGGCATTTTTAGTCGATATTTTGAGGATCTCTAACAGATATGTTGGCAATTTTAGCGGATATTTTTGCAGATTTCTCAGAGATGTTGGCACACAAAGGGTTAATTATTGCAGTTGCTTCGTTTTACTTCATGTTTAAATACACTGCTTTTGTCATTCAAATAGTGTTTTCTCTTTCTGACATAAAAAAAAAGAATTTCTATATTTCTATATTCTGTTCTATAAAAATATGGTACTTATATGTTAGTTGGGCGCCAACTATAGTTAGTACGCTCATACCCCCACTATCCATGTCAGCATGGAGTTGATCGCGATCGTAGCGTGCCCCGCGAGGGGATGTGGAAAACTAAGCAAATAGCTAAGTGGGTGCCCAACTAACATATAAGTACCAAAAATATTTATGATGGGACCACTCATAGGAGCCCATGTTAAACTTTAACATGGGATTCCTATGGAGCGTCCTTAGCCAATCAGTCCTGGAGCCCGGACCCGGTGTCTGACATCACACGCCAATCACTCAGTTGGGTGGATGAGCCCCAAGTGTAAACAAACACTTGGGGCCTTTCCAATACGATGGTCCGGGGGGTGTGATATAGGGGTCAGACAGTTGGGATCCCGACAGTCATTTTCCTGACGTTGGGATCCCGACTGGCCGGACCCAGACAGCATGGTGAGCGCAACAGAGCTTGCAGGCTCACTGCGCTCGCCATGCTGTGGGCACGGTGGCTCGCTACGCAAGCCACCTATTCTATTCTCCCTCTATGGGAGTCGTGGACCCCCATGAGGGAAAATAGCCGACGGCCGTCGGGAACCCGGCTGTCCGTGTTTTGACAGTTGGTATCCCGACATCGGGTGAATGCCTGTCGGGATCCCGACTGTCGGGACCCCGTCTAGCACACGGTCCGGGAGATGCATTTTCTTGTTTTAATACAGTGGATGCCTACTTGGAAGAAGAGGATGCGATCTATGCCGGATTAGTATAATTTCCTTCCGCAGGTAACCCTATTGGATTCTATGGGAGAAGAGGACTGGCCTACGTTGGAATCCATAGGCCAGTCCTATATACTATTGGTTTTGATGTAGAACTACAAGTACCAACTTGAATGCCTCACATGCTGGGACTTGTGGGTCTCCAAGTCCCTGCATGCATGGCAGGCTTGCTGTGACTTGTAGTTCAACACCAAAACTCAATAGTTTTTTCTATTTTTACACAAATAAATCAGTCCGGTGCCCACCACCCTGGGGCACCGGGGACAGCCTCGGGCAGGAGGTTATTCCTCCCCAAGGGTCCAGGCTGGGCTGACCAGTCAGGTAGTTTAATGATTTGCCCGGGGGTACTTGTATGAAAAGTTTCCCCCAGCTGTGGCATTACCTTGCTGGCTGTTTGGGCCTGGTGCTGTTTGTCAAAATACAGGGGACCCCTATTCATTTTGTCCGCCATATTTTGGGAACCAGGACTGGCCCTTAAGCCTTGTGCTGGTTTTAGATATACAGGTGTACCCCTATTTTTTGTCCCCCAGAATTTATAGCCATGGTGGGGGACCCCACAACATTTTGTTTTAATTATTTATTTCTTTTTTTCCATTTATTTTTATTCTGCGAACATAGTCAGTCTAGCAAACAGGCCCACAGCCCCCTTATTTTAACCAAATGATCTCCCGCCATCAATGATAAAGAACAACCCAATATTTTTTTCCCCTCAAAGACACAGAGCCTAGCTTTTGGTGAACCTGTGAAGCCCCACCCCTGGGCTTTGATTGGCCTGCAGTCAAGTGAATGGTAAAGCAGGGGGACTTATCGGTGTGTGTGAGACCACTGATAGCCCCAAAGTGAATTGTCTTGAAATTATCCTTGACTCCTCCCTCTACTTGAAACCACATAGTCAGTTCCTTTCACAGTCCTACCATTTCCAGCTCAAAAACATTTCATGGATCAGACCCTTTCTCACCCTTAATGCTACCAAGACCCTCATCCACTCTCTGGTCATCTCCACATTGAACTATTGTAACCTCCTCCTATGACTTCCTGATTCCCACCTCTCTTCAGTCTGTCCTCAATGCTGCTGCTTGGGTCTTCCTCCTCTCCTAATGTAATATGTCTGCCTTCTCTCTCTTATGAGCCTCACACTCCAAATGGGCTTTCAAGTCCCACTTCTTCATCAAGTCCTCTCTCATCCTAAGCCTCTGTTCCATACTCACTGTCTACCCCATCTGTGCCACCCATGTCTGCCTGCCCTTCACCTTCAGAATGTCAGCTCTGACGTGCAGGGCCCTCTCCTCTTATGTGCTTTTCCCTCGCTTACCTATACCATCATCTAATTTATAATCCCTGCAATGCCACCTAACCCTCATTATCTTCCACATTGATGATTATTTCAGTGTCATGACTGCTGATGAAATTTATAGACCATGTACTTGTCCTACATTGTTGACACAACTGCTTTTCAAGGGGAATGCCCAGCGTTTTTTACAATCTGGCACATTTAACTTTGGTGTGAAGGTGTGAAAACAAAAAATGTTTTTACAGCCTTAGACAGAGTGCATTCTATGTGTGTGTTCACTAATGTTTGGGTTAATGTAATGTTACTCTGCTCACCTGTCTCCATAGCTAGGCATCTACCCCCAAACTTTCATCTCTATACTTTGACACTCAGCTGTATTGGACGCTAAACTGCTATTGACCTTGTCACTACAAAGTCATAAAGAGATCTCTTTCTTTTTGCAGAAGAGACACTCCTTGTACTGTCTCTGTCTATTTCAGAGTAAAGTAAAGTGGGAAGAATCATGCAAATGCTACAGGATCTTATGGTGGTGGATGGGTGGATGGGTACATGGCTGCATGGTGGTGGATGGGTAAGTCAACTAACATCAGAGTTGGGTGTTCTGAAAGAAAGCCTAAAGGAAAATGTAATCAAAGCCATTCAGTTTTTTAGAAGTGATGTTTACCTATAGCGCACCCTTGTGATTCTCAGCCTAGGTTTCACACAAAGAATGAACCTTCACCAAGTGGGTCCATGAAGACATATACAGAGAAACAATTTTTGTGAAAACCCTGGCGAAAATACGCATAAAAAATTCATACACTTACACAATTAAATGTGTGGGTCACTTTGGATGACGCTAAGTATAAAAGAAAAAGCAGACCGTAGTGCAAATATTGTATTCACAATTAGCCAATTTAATGGTATATAGATGCACTCACATGTGCAATGATTTCACCTGGCATGTAAGGGGTCTTTCGCTTGGTAAGGCAATCTACAGAGGTCCTGGGAAGACTTTAAAAAACAATATCTAGTGCAACATTGTATGTAAAAATGAAAAATACATTTATTGGACAAACTCACATGATAAAAGGTAAAATTTGCATGTAACCCACAATGGGGTATAAAGGATCCTCCACAGAAATTACGCTCACAACAGTGGAGGAGTTTGGGAGTTGTAGTTCATTTCTCCACTATTTCCTGTGGTGGCGTCCAAGAATTATATAGCGTGGAACGAAATTCCATCTTTGTTCTGTGTTCCGAATGTGTAATATGGAACGCACTTCCATTTTATAAAATCCTTTGATGTTATTACATTCCGTGGAACACACGTCCATTTTTTATTTGAATAAAGTCCATCATAAAATGAATAGAGACAATGAGTAAGACACTAGATAATGCTACATAAAATAAAAAAATACATTACAAGGCTGCAATATCTATATATATATATATATATATATATATATATATATATATATATATATATATATATATATATTTAAAAGAGAGGAAAAAGAATAATAAGCAAAGGGAAAGGAAAGGAAAAACCTGGGTTTTTTTTTTATTAGTCTGGCTCAAAGATAATTACAAAAACCACGTCAATTCAAAATCGCCATTCAGGACATCTGGTACCAAAGTTTTTAATTTAGGAATCCATGACATCTCTGCTTTTGCTAATCTGACGTCAACATTATTGCATTTCCAATCTGTATTGATTTGCTGGATTCCCCAGAATGCCCTAATATGGCAGGGATTAGAGTGGTGCATTTTAGTAAAATGAGCCGATACTGTATGTCCCTCCAGATTTTTCCTTATATTGTACACATGTTCTGCGGTCCTGGTTTTAAGGCACCTAGAGGTTTTGCCAATATAGACCAGGCCGCAGGTGCACTCCAGTGCATATATAATATTTTTGGAGTTGCAAGTTAGAAATTCTCTTATAGGGCATTTATTTCCCTTTACTTCAAATTCCTTTAGCTTGCTGGGTCCTTTGGTGGATCTACACATAAGACATAAGCCACATCGATGGAATCCCTGGCTAAGTATGCTATTTCTTTTAGTTACATCAAGAGCACTTTTATCAAGAGAATCTTTTATTGTGGTAGATCTTCTATAAATGAACCTAGGTTGGATGGGAAGATGGGCTCTTAGAATGGGATCATTCCTTAGAATTTTGCAATTCTTTTTAAAGATTTTCTCGATCTCTTTATGCTGATAATTGAATTTAATAATGAAGGACCATTGATGGTTGTTATCCTTATTTTATGGTTCTTCATTATCTCTTCCCTTCAAAAGAGTGTCTCTGTCTAAAATGGTGGCTTTTGATGTAGCTATATCTAAAGACTCTTGAGTGTAGCCCTTTTCTAGGAAGCGGGTGTTCATTTCTTCCATTTGGTCACAGCACGCTATTGGTTCTGTGCAATTTATCTTTACATGTAAAAACTGGCTGAACGGAATGCTGCTCAGCCAGTTACTGTGATGTTGGCTCGTTATTTCAATTAGGCTATTGGAATCAGTTTTTTTTCCTTAACACTTTTGTGTTCAGTTTTCCTTCTTTGATGTACTGTATATACATAAATCTAAGAAAAAGAATTCATCCTTATAGCAAAGGTCAATTTAATATTTTTGTCATTAATGTTAAGAGAATTGCAAAAGGTATCAAGGTCATGACGGTTGCCCTCCCAAATAAAAAGGATATCATCGATAAAACGCCTCCACAGCACCAGGCCTGCTCCCAGCTCCTCTCCATGCCATATGGTTTGGGATTCCCAATATAACATGAAGAGGTTTGCATAGCGGGGGGCAAACCTGATGCCCATAGCGGTCCCCACACGCTGTAAGTAAAAATGGCCGTTGAAATAGAAGTAATTATTTTTTAAGATAAATTTGATGCCCTCAATGATAAATACTTTTAATTTTTCAGAAAAGTCAGTCTGATTAAGAAAGTAAGTGATTGCCTCCACTCCCTTATCCTCTTGGATGATGGTCTCCACTCCCTTACTCCCACTGGCACTTACAGATGGAATTCATTTGAACTTGATTGGTGGGGCTTAAAAAGGGCCCCGATTGACACTAGTGATATGCTTCTGGTGAGCCTGAAAGCACGCTTAAGATGATCACTGTTGCCGACCGGACCCCTCGGGACCTTTGCTGTGGATCAACCCGCTGCCTTGTATTTGTTCTGTGGAGGAACCTTTATACCCCATTGTGGGTTACATGTGAATTCTACCTTTTACCATGTGAGTTTGTCCAATAAATGTATTTTTCATTTTTACATTTACATTTACATTTTAAAGTCATCCCAGGACCTCTGTGGAGTGCCTTACCAAGCGAAAGACCCTTTACATGCCAGTTGAAATCATTGCACATGTGAGTGCATATACTGTATACAGATGGGGCAGGTCCCATCTTGGCAGGGGATGGCGCTGGCGATGCCAGCCGCCATCCCCCGCCAGCGCCATATCGATGGCGAGAAGGGGACGTGCACGCACGAGAGGCGCGCAGGTCCCCTTCCGACGGCGCTTCCATCCGCTCCCCCGGGTCCCCGCCGGCTTGTCGGTGGTAACCCGAGGTCCCCGCCGCCTGCCCGCACCCCCCCTAACCCTGTCCGTCTCCCTGAGGCAGAGATGGACAGGGTTTCCGTCGCCCCGCCAGCGGAGGCTGAGACGCGCGTGAGACGCACACGCTTATCAGCTGATGGATGGCGAGGCTGCTGGCGGATCGCCAGCGGGGACGTTCTGGCGATCCGCCAGCCAGGATGAAGCCTGCCCCATCTGTATACCATTAAATTGGCTAATTGTGAATACAATATTTGCATATGGTCTGCTTTTTCTTTTATACTTAGGTTCATCCAAAGTGACCCACACATTTAATTGTGTATGAATTTTTTATGTGTATTTTCACCAGGGTTTTCACAAAAATTGTTTCTCTTTATAAATCAAAGCCATTCAGCAAGCCAAACACCGCACCAAGGAAGCCTGGCCGGATGCTGTTGCACAAACCATTTGGTAAACAAAGGACCAAGAGGTACAATTTGAGAATTGATTGGACCTGGACATTTGGATAGACCTATAGCCCAGAATGAACGTCGCCATGACAATATGAATGTAAATACTGCACTAGCTTAATTTCCAATTAAAGTTCAGACATTTGGCAACAATTCAACTGTTCTAATTTAGCAGAACATTTGGCAGATACTCCCCTGGCTGTCATCTCCACTGACCTGGACAACCATCTGTACAGTGCATGCAAGGGGCAAACTTTGAAATACAGTATGCACAAGCTTTCTTACAACATGTGCCATTTGATTTGTACTCACATGAGCCAAGTATGGTAACTATGATGATGCCAAGGGCAAAATAGTGTGGGCCAAAAATTTGAGAGAAGCCATGTCAAGATGCAGGTGATATGTCAGGATTGGGAATGCTGAGATGAAGAAAATAAAAGACACATTAAATGGTGTGCGAGGGATGAAGAGAGAACAACTATGGAAGTTGTTCGTCCATCCAACAGGATTGTCATCCGAGAAATTTATTTGCCTCAGCACAACTGAACACCGCTGGACTCAAAAACTGTGCTGTATCCGTAGAGGAGCTGCTGAGTCCATTGTACTATTGTGCTGTATGTTCATTCAACTAGGAGCTTATGTCCTTGCTGTAGTCATCCACTCCTATACTCCTATACTACATATTTTTGTAAAAAGTTTTAATAACAATGGACATTTAAAATAGTAAAAAAAGGTTTATAATAAAAAAATCTAAAAGTTTCTAAAAATGTAAACCTAAATATTATAGTTTAATATAGTTTCAGCCTCATGCCTCACCATGCCTTAAACCTTTCCATGTGTGCCCCATTTAAATACCAACAAATAATAATAACAATAAAGTTTACTACGCTGGTTGCGTTCTGGGTTTCTGGTGCTGCCTGTTCCATACAGAATACAGGCATAGCAGCATTGTTCTATAAAATGGACATTGTACTGTATCTAATTTGGGCTTGTGCTGTGTCCTTTCAGGGGCTGATGTGTACTGTGTCCATCAAGGGACTGTGCTGTGTCTGTACTTGTGTGCTGCCAACCACACCTGTCTGGTGTCCATTTGCTCCAGCTATTTTATTGAACAGAGCATCTCTTCCACAAAGGATTTATTTACCAGTTTCCGATCAGGCAGTTTAGTGGGACATAGCACACAGTTATAGGCCCTACACAGTAGCTACGCTAGGTCGGGCACTGCTCAGCTGACAGCCCACACATAGCACATGGCAGTATTAAAAGAGCATGAGCTGTCACCTCTGTGTGCTGAGCAAGCTGACAGTGCCGGTGGAGAACACTAGTGACCAGCGGGATTGATGGACACCTTCAAAAAGCTCCCTATAGGAGTGAAACGCGTTGGTAAATTACCTCGGGCTGACTGACTGGATCCTCCTCCTCACTTCCGCTACAAAACCATTTATCCTCTGAAGAAATTTCGGTTTGTTGGACTCAAACTCCTCCTGGGATCTACAAACACCCAGAGATACCCCATACCATCTATTGGGCTACAGAATCTGCAGGAGATCTTGCACCCTCCATTGCAGTAGCGCACGCAGGGGGGGTTTCTGAGTACCCAGACACCTCTTTCCATGGGTACAAGAATTTTAAAAATCGGCCCTTGGGAACCGGAGATATCTTACTTCAAATCAGTGGTCCCCATCTAAGCCTGTTAATTGCTCTTCCCAGTCAGATATTTCAGGTTCTGTCTGATTAAGAGTTTTTCTGAGGGTATATTACAAAACTTTCCCTTTGAAGAATACTAGTCACTTGTCTCTACTGTTCCCAGAACCAGAGATATCAGCCTTCCAGCAACTGGTTACTGCTCCAGCTCCACACACCTGGTATGTAGTTACACATACTCGTTGGCAGATTGCTCTGCCTCCTGAACTCTGAACCCCTAGTCCCCAATACCACTGAATATTTTAAGTATCGCTCTCTCTCCAAACTCTTCAGCATGATTGACGAGAGCGTCTTTCACAGTCTCATATCCCGCTAAGACCACCATCTTTCTCATGCCCATCTGAACGCTAAACACTGAGCCGTAGGTCTTTGCGAGCTGTAATACAATGCACGGAACAAAATAAAACACAAGTGTAAAAAAAGAACTTACTATGAGACAAAGCAGAAACGCATTGTTTTAGCTAGTCATTGTTTTAGCTAGGCTGAAAGCTGAGGGTCCCCTTTTTCCATGGGTACAAGAATTTTAAAAATTGGCCTTGGGAACCGGAGACATCTGACTTCAAAGCAGATATCTGACTTCCAAGCCTGTTAATTGCTCTTCCCAGTCAGATATATCAGGTTCTGTCTGACTTAGGGTATATTCCAAAAGCTGGGATTCTCCCCCTTTGATGGACACTAGTAGCTTGTCTCTACTGTTCCCAAAACCAGAGATATCAGCCTTCCAGCAGCTGGTTACTGCTCCAGCTCCACACACCTGGTATGTAGTTTTATATACTCGTTGGCAGATTGCTCTGCCTACTGAACTCTGATCCCCTAGTCACCAATATCATTTGGTAGGTGGGATTCTCTAGTTTTTTATTCCTGGAAACTGGAGATATCTGCAGTCAAGCAAGCTGTCCTCCCACCAGAAAATTATGAATAATAAGCCCACTCCACTATACACCCCTACTCTGCATATTAAACATCCTCTACCACCCTGGAAGTTATGTATCAGGGCCCCTTCATTCAGCCCAATGCCCCCTTCTCCCACCCCATCTCCCACCATCTGTGCAGTAAAGGTGTAATTAGTGGAAATTACTGATCCAGGCCCTACATGCTGTGCGGTTGATATAATACCCCCTACCACCTGGGGGACATCAAAGCTTCCTCCACCCCTACCGCTGGAGGATCGGTAGGTGCCCCAATACATTGCTATGCCCAGGGGTCTACACTACTGTTGACGGCCCTGTATGTGTATATATATATATATATATATATATGTGTGTGTGTGTGTGTGTGTGTGTGTATATATATATATATATTATTATTATTATTATTATTATTATTATTATTATTTATATACATTTGGTCTATCTATAATACTTTAACTGACCCGGCATATACTTGGTCACCTAAGTGTCCATCTCCGTGCTTTGCTCCGCCCCTCTGGAAACCCCCTTCTGAAAATCCTGCGTTTGTCACTGCATTGGGACAGCCCACGGGGTCAATCAGAGCCACCAATACCAAGAAACAACAGTGAGGTGTTACCCTAAACGGAAAAGGACTACCACCTAACCAACTGGCCCAAAAAGATGGTACCGTATGGACTATCAAACCAGTCGAGTCACCCCCTGATATAATCCCTTTTCTCCCTCCCCCTCCTCATTTTTAAAAATTCAAAATCTTTTTAAATCATTAATCCAATTTTTATTGTACATTGTATGCTATAAATTGTATATTAAATACCCTTAATATTGATATGAGCACCATGTTATAATTTGTTCATTAGCGCAGTCACCTCCATATCTTCTTCTGACTGTCCATTAATCTCACTGGTCACCAGCGAGATTGATGGGCATCAATCTTGGCCATTGACAGCAATATGCAGGGACGTGCATTGCTGTTGCTATAGCCCCTAGACACACACCGATGTAGAGGCATTTTCTAAGCGACTTTGTCAAACTAAGCAAAGTCGCTTAGAAAATGCCTTAATATCGCCATGTGTGTAGGCCCTATAACAGCAAAAAAATGCTCCCATACATTACCAAATTTATGTTCCCACCAGATACAGTAGATTGGACAGATAAATCTTTCTGAGTGTATCCAGCTTTAGAGCAACACAACAAATAAATGAATAACTAAACTCACTAAAACCAATAAAGACAAATCAACACACTTTTTTCTAATGAAGGGCCTAAACCAATAACAGCAACTCATGTTCCCTTAATTCAGACGGCACACCGGTACTTAAGATGCCACCTAGACTTAACCTCCGGAAAGTAGGAATTCAAGTTTTACTAGACAGGAGACCGGAGGAGTAATAGTTTTAATAAATGAACCGTATACTGTACAGTAACTCAGACCTTTTCTTAAAATGTGAAACTATTTGTGTGGGAATTCTTGTTATAAATAATGTGTTAGCCCTTTGTCTGTTAATTCACATTTGGGAAGATGGTTCACCAGACATCGTGTTTATATAAATCGGCAGCGGCATAGGAATGCTATTCATTACAACAGCGGGACCGTCCATATCAAACAAATATATCCGTATTTAGATTGAGATTACCGTAGAAACTTTGGTTCATGTGCAGAATATCCCCTTTGACAGAAAGCTTAGGTGTGCAAATAACGATCAGTGCACTCTGAAAATATTTAAAACAAACAGTAATTATTCATTTACTTGGTAACAGCAGCTGGATCCCTATTTATTGACATAGGTAGCAGAATAGCGTTACCAGTTTGTGCTTTCCCCGGTCAGACAAGGAAATACAGTGAGTGATGGCGTCCCCAATAAATGACGCTTGGCCTGCTTCCACGGAAATTCCAACATTTTGGTATTGTCTATGAAGAGAATAGACTACGAAACCTCTCTAAATTGCATCATCGTAGCCTTCTCTGGCTGCTAAGTCATCCTGAGCCCTTTCCTGCCAATTTAAATTCCTTAATTGTGTAATGATACATGTAAAACATATTTTGTCTCAGGTATTCTCAAAATGCATTAAACTCGGCATATGATGATCAAATTCTGCATTCACAGCAATAAATTGACAGCACAATTTACAGCTTAAGGGTCATTTTATCCTGGTATAATCTCTGTAATATATACAGCAAAAATGTGTTGATGTATCTTTTATGGTGCCTAGAAATTCCATTTCAGTGCCACAAAAACACCCCTTACCCAACAGCCCAAAATCCAATTTTGCATTTCTACGGCAACATAATGGTGAGAAGCACTGTGGACGGTTTTCCCATCACTGCAGTAGATGACTTTTCACCAGGATACCCGGTAATTACACAATGGCCACTGCCATCTGGTAGCCCCCTACCATAGGTGATTGGTGCCACACTGGTGATGTAGAGGTGCTTGAATCCTGAGATTTAAGTTTAGTGTTACTGAATTTTTATTTACTGCTTTGGATCATGTTATTAAAATTTAAGGTGGTGTGATAGGAGTATTTAATCTTGGAGTGCTTTTTATGGCTAGTTTTTAAATGTGAAATCTAATTGTTTAATCTTTGACTTTTTGGATGGTGATAGGTGGTTTTATCAATTATGAAAAGTATTAATTTAACATCATTGCATGTCTGGAGTGATATCTTTTTATGTATTGTGAAAGTTCTTTAATATTAGGCTGGTCGCAGGAAGAGAATTCCTGCACAAGATTTGTGTCTCTCATCTGAGCGGTTCACTAGCTCCCATTCACTATTACAGGACTTTCATCGGGCTGCTCCCATCCTATGGAATGCCCTTCCATGCACAATAAGACTCTCCACTAGCCTCCAAACTTTCAAGCGTTCCCTGAAAACTCAGCTCTTCAGGCAAGCCTATCATATTTAAGTTCTACACGCATAACCCTCTGAGGCACTTATGTATTATATAGCTTCCCTTCTGGACTTGTAACTTGTTGGGACTGCTATGCTATTACTGGTGCCTGTCCTTGTGTTTCCCTCCTATATACCTAATAGATTGTAAGCTTGCAGCAGGGCCCTCTAACCTCCAAGTCTGTCTGTTACTCAGTTTGTTTTATCACTGTCTACTATTGTAAAGCTCAACGGAATCTGCTGCGCTATATAAGAAACTGCAAATAAATAAATAAATAATAAGAAATTTGGGTGTTATTGGTTTAACGTTGCATCTGGTATGGAGGAAGGAGTTCTAGAGCTGTGGTTCTAGTACCCCCAACAGTTCACGTTTTCCAGGTCATCCTGCAGGTGCATGCATTACTCAATGACACATTTTAAAAGATCCGCAGGTGGAACTAAATATTTCACTTGTGATTCTGTGTGGAGACCAGGAAAATGTGCACTTTGGGGGGTACTTGAGGACCAGGGTTTGGAACCATTGTTCTAGAGGGTTATTTCAATTTTAGATTTTCCATATTTCATATACCTATGTTTTTTCCAAACAATGTCCTGAATATTTAAGGATCTAGTCCAGCAGCAAAGACACCTACAAGAACAGGGAGGAGAGAGGATCACATTACTCAAGATTCTGGTGGGTCAGGCCTGATTTTGGGTCATTGTACCACTTAGTGAGGACTGTTGGCATATATGTCCCATTTCACAATGTTCTGAAGAGAGAGAGAGACAGTGCTTTAATGACATTGTGGGCCGGCTTTAGGGATGAATGCTTTTGTGTCCCCTCTAGGGCCACATTGCTAGAGTCGTGAATGTAATATTGTACAAATGCTAGTTTTGTCCTTCTCCCTGCACATTAGCATATGCCTGATTGTACAAGCTCTTAGACATTCAATTCTGTACCCCTACAAACAGTAGAACCACCGATGGTTCTAGGTAGTCCACCATCATCTTGTTCACAATTGACACTTGCACCAGTCTACAATCTCTTTGTCTGTACATAAACTTTGTGAAATCAGCTAAGAGTTTGAGTACACAGGCCATTTGCACTGACACACCCCCAACACTCCCATGACACGCCCAGGGGACATTTGTTTCGCATTTACTTCCAATCACCTCTCAGACATCACCCAGGAACGCTTTGCTCGCCACTTCTAACACCAGCAGCTCCATACACATCAGTGCTTTTATGAGCACACCCAGGAAAACGCATGCACCATAGGGGTTTTCAGAATAATTTACCCATTCATTGTAGCAAAAATTTGTATAAAAAAATTGATCAGTGGAGTCACTGCGCTAGCATCCAACTCTCACTGCGCATGTATCGCGATGGTCTTGCTTCTGCTGATACAGTGAGGACTTGTTATCAGAGTTATTGAGAGACAGGGAGCATTTGTGTTTGTGAGCGTTGGGTGGACTCTCACGTGGGGTGGTACTGCAACACAGTTCAAAATTCAAATAGAGGAAGTCCCACCAACTGCCACCTCAACGGCAATCAAACATCCCAAGACAAGGCTAAATGGTATATAGAAAGGCAGGGCCAGACCAGGACAATCGTGGTTTATTTCTATTTGTGGAATGGACCTTATTAAGGTCTATAAGCTTGTATTGGTGTGCACTCTACACCTTTCTATATGGTACACATGCCAGGGGTTTAACCCTTGTGCCTAACCCTAACTACTAATCCCCCCCCCCCCTCTCGCCTCCACAGCCTAAACTTAACCTTCGCCGGCATACTTAAAGGTACATTCGAGATGCTGACCAGTTCCTGAGTCGGGATTCTGAGTGTTGGAATTCCAGGCTGGTCTTCTGAATGTCAGCAACTTGACAGTTGGGAGGCCAGTTCCATTCATTGAACCAGCAGGGACAAATTGGAACTTACTCTAATAGTTAATACTTAGGGCCCGGGGGCCAAGCTTAGTGCTGCCTGACCACTTAATAACCTCTGTGCTGGGCTCTTCTTACCCTATCAGAGAGAGAAGGATAATACAGTATTTGTATGTGTGTGTATTTGTAATTAATAGATTTGTGGATACCTGAACCTGTGCTTTTTACTTTTTGGGGTCCCTCGTAGTTTGTATCTGTGAATTAAAGATGACACAATTTCTATCATAAACCAGTTTATTTTTTAATTCAAGTTAGTGACTTGTGGTTTTTACATTCAGAGAAATATGGCAACATAGTGGGTAGTGGATACAAGTTAGACAATACGATTCACCCTCCCCTATATTAATATTAATATACTGTATTAGGTTCACATACTCCATCAAACTGACACTAAGGGTCTGATTCAGGTTGGATCACTAGGCAGAGTACATTCGCTTCCTAGCGAGTCCATAAACGCTGACCGGCCAAAGAAAGAGAGAAGCTTGTGCCCAAATTCTTGTGTGCGTGGCTTTGTGACCAGTGGGCGTGGCCTATGCTTGTGGAACTCTTTTGAGGTTGAGCCCCATTTTCGCCGCTGTGTGGTAGGGATGGACATGGCAAGCCCACCATGAAATGATGACTGGGCATCTGCCATCGAATCTTTCAAGATGCTCAAAAGAATTCGATAGGTAAAAAAAATTCATATGATTGGCGTATGTGCAAACATCTTCAGCCTGGCCACGCATGCGCAGAAGCACTGTCCATCAGAACACCATGGAATGTTTACCACTCGATGGCGGAAAATACCGGAATTCCGCTGTCAAATGGTAAAACCACTGCCAAAGAAACTAAAACATTGTGATGCGATGTCCATCCCAACTGTGGTAGCATGGGCAGCTCTGTGTGAGCTTCTGGCCATGCCCACAGCCACCCTGCCTGCCTGAACATACATTGTGCGTCTATTCCCCGGAATGCAGCGGCAGGCAGGAGCGACTTCCAACTACCTTCCCCCACTGTGGGACACTGCTGGTCCCAGGTGGGAAGCTGGACCATCCAGAAAAAATGGAATGGTCCCGCAAAAACCTGACAGTTGGGAGGTATGACCTCCAGTTACAGGGTATGGAAACCCATTGTGTATGAGATCCCCCCCCCCCCTCTCTCTCTCTCTCTCTCTCTGGGGCCAGATGAAGGAAGAATCAAAAGTGATCAAACGGAGAGTGATAAACAGCCAGCCAATCAGCTCCTACCTGCCATGCTACAGGCTGTGTTTAAAAAATGTCAGTTAGGAGCTGATTGGCTGGCTGTTTATCACTCTCCATTTTATCACTTTTGAAGCTTAGTGCATCTGGCCCTCTGTCTCTTAAGGTTCTGCCCAATCAATTCTATCTCAGAACTTCATACAATAAAACCATGGTGAAGGACCACTTCATTGTGGTGGATGCTACTGATAATACTAGCTAGTGGATAGAGAAGTTTAAAAGTCCATACACACTGAGCATTTTTCGCCCGTTTCACTGATTTTCCCCAGGGTGGATGACTTTCCATAGCAGGATGTCACTCTTAGCCATCCCTCGCTCATCTGCTGGTAATACCAGCAGAGGAGCAGCCGGCCAGCGATGATGCAGGAGCGGGCATCAGCGCACACCGATCATTGTTGGCCCGTACAGACTGCGCGGCTTTCAGCTCAGTTGCCCAGTGTGTGGGCCTTAAGAGAAAAAAAATTAACATGCAGGAGCAGCTTATTTTAAATGATGATTTTCTAGATTAACTAAATTATACAAACTGCGGCTCTGAAATGTCTCTAATGATTACAGTCTGCTTTGAATGTTAACCTTTATTGTTTTATTTCTTATTGAAAATTACATAGTAAGAGGTGCAATGTGCCTGTTCCGTTTTCGTTAATTCTATCCATGATGTGGTACTGAAATACAAAAAAAAAAAAGTCAGTACGATCTCGTAAGTTATATACCAGCATTCTGTAATACCCTATATTTTTCTTTTAAGTACAATAATAACCATATTTGTCATCTTCATAAATAATGTTCATATTTCACAGCTTTTGCCCTGAAATTCCATGAAACAATCACTGCTGTTACTGTAGGTAACTTACCTACTGGTGTTTCCGTCGTTGGAAAGTTTATGACTTTATGAATACAACACAATAAACAGACTCCCTTAAGTGGACCCTTAAAGGCCTATAAGGGTCGATTAAATGAAAAACATTTTCACTTTACAAAACTTTTGACAAACTGAAATTAATAAGTGACTCATCGGCAGAGTGGTCTGTGAATCGGACACTGTAGATATCGTTGTGATATCCATGTGAGAGCGATCCCCAGTCGGTTCTCTTTCTCTTCATTGTTTGCTTATTCATTGAGGGCTTTCAGGATTTTCTGTACCTGCTGCAGCAGCTCCTGCCCTACTGTGGTTGGGAAGGGAAGGTGGATAGTTAGAGACTTGCTCTGGCTGCTGCAGCAGCTCCTGCCCTGCTGTGGTTGGGAAAGGAAGGTGGATAGTTAGAGACTTGCTCTGGCTGCTGCAGCAGCTCCTGCCCTGCTGTGGTTGGGAAGGTGGATAGTTGGAGACCTGCTCTGGCTGCTGCAGCAGCTCCTGCCCTGCTGTGTTTGGGAAGGGTAGGTGGATAGTTAGAGACCTGTTCTGGCTGCTGCAGCAGCTCCTGCCCTGCTGTGGTTGGGAAGGGAAGGTGGATAATTAGAGACCTGCTCTGGCTGCTGCAGCAGCTCCTGCCCTGCTGTGGTTATGAAGGGAAGGTGGATAGTTAGAGACCTGCTCTGGCTGCTGCAGCAGCTCCTGCCCTGCTGTGGTTAGGAAGGGAAGGTGGATAGTTAGAGACCTGCTCTGGCTGCTGCTGCAGCTCCTGCCCTGCTGTGGTTGGGAAGGGAAGGTGGATAGTTGGAGGCCTGCTCTGGCTGCTGCAGCAGCTCCTGCCCTGCTGTGGTTATGAAGGGAAGGTGGATAGTAAGAGACCTGCTCTGGCTGCTGCAGCAGCTCCTGCCCTGCTGTGGTTATGAAGGGAAGGTGGATAGTTAGAGACCTGCTCTGGCTTCTGCAGCAGCTTCTACCCTGCTGTGGTTGGGAATGGACGGTGGATACACACTGAGCGCCAGCAGGGATAGGACGGCTTTGCATAACACAGTGCTATACAAAGCCATCCTAAAAGCCACTCATCTGCTGGTGATACCAGCAGATGAGCGGCTTTCCCGAAGTTGATGCGGGAGCACGCAGTAGTGCTCACCGCTCATCACCGGGGCATACACTCTGGCCAGCTTTGAGCTGAAATCCGCTCAAACTGGGTGTTTTGAGTGGCTTTCAGCTCAAAGTCGCCCAGTGTGTATGAGGCTTAACCTCATCTCAGTCCACATCTCCCCTCCCCCCACTTGTTGTCTGTTTGTCCTTTATACTTATTACCTCCTCCCACTGCAGCATCAAAGACTGGTAAGGAACTCCCACTTTTTTCCTCACCTTTGTCTCCAGTATCTCCCACACTGTTAGCAGCTCTGGTCTTCTCTGTGTACTATTAATAGCTGTTATTCAATAATGTGAGACTCATCAAAGTTTGCAGAGATAAAGTAGAGAGCGATAAAGTGGACAGGCATAAAATACCTGCTGCCCCCCTCACTGAGATAAGCTTCCGCATTTTATTATACTCCCCCAACCTTGCAAAGCTTCAAATGCTTGTCCTGATAGGCCATATGCAGCATTATTGGTCTCTTCTTATTGGATTTCTGGCTTATGCTGATTTTTTGGGGTGCCGCACCCTACACCTACATATAGCAATAGGGTCCCCCATTACAAAGAGAAGCCTTGACAACAACTTGAGGGTTTATTCATATATTTGCACAAATATATACAGTATAACGAAGATCTCTGAATTCTATTACCATGTAGTATTTAAATCTGGTTACTGGTGTTACTCAGTGTGCTGGGGAAACCATGTATTTTTTTCCTATAAATCTTTAAATGGGCACAGAAAACCCACCTACAGTAGTACTGAGGCCACTCTTTATCTCTGCCACCTTGTGTTTGGCCAACCCTGCCAAGCTCACTGCCTGCCTTATGTCCTCCTTGCCTTCACCTCATTTCACCCGTCTGGCTCACCCTCCCAGGGCCCTAACACCTAATTATGGTCCTGGTATCCATGATTATCTCGTTCTCACAGTGCTTTTCTGGCACACTTCAATAACATCTACAGTATGTTCTACTCAGCCACCGTCTATAACCACAGCTCTCCTCACTCATAATCATTTATCTCTTCCATCCCCAATCCGCCCCTGGTAGTACATGGACACCTCCTCTGCTTCCCTACATCTCAGCTATATTGTGTATGAGAATTGTGCTGCTTATTGTTACCTCTGCTGTTGTCATTTCTCAGTTACTGTAATGTTAAGTTCTGTGTACCCTGTATTGTTCTTATGTGTGCTATATGTACGGCGCTGCCAACCACTTGTGACGCCTTATAAATCAACTAGTTAAAAGCTGGTCAAAATGACAGTTTATTCCCTACCTGCTCCTTCCTTTAATCTCTGTCTTCACAGCTCCCTCTCTTCATATCCAGCAAGTTTGAAACAGATCATTTTACTTTCACTTTATGTTAAAGTGTCATTCGGTCCGTTGAGTGGCCTCTAGTGGTCACCGTCAGTACTTCAATTTGGAGGTGAGAAGTAGTTAGGCTTTTATATTTAGTTTGTACGAATAAAGGCCCATACACTCTAGAAGATTATTTTTCCAACCTGGCTGGTTGGAATGAAAATCTGAAAATTTATGCAACAAATTACAATCAAGCGTTTGCTCCCAAACGCTGGACAATGGACAAAAGCATCTGAATAAATTGATTTAACCAATTTGTCTGTAGGACATTTTTTTTTACTTTTTTCCATGTTTAGGAGCAAATGGTCAATTGTCATTTGCATCGCAAAATTTTCAGATTTTTAGTCCAACCAGCCAGATTGGAAAGATAATCTTCTAATGTGTATGGGACTTTAGGTAATAACCACCCAGCCTCTAACCAACGTGTAACATGGCAGTTAGGAGTTGATTGGCTGGCACTTTAAAAGTTTTGATAAACCTCCCCTGTAGTATTAGTTGTGTATTTTTGTCTGTTATGGACAGTTGGTGGCATTATATAATTAAAAGTTAATAACACTAATAATACCAAATCAAATACAAAGCAGTGTTCTTACGGCATAATTTGTTTTCACATTTTCCTTTACACGCTGAGCAAGACCTCCCTCTGCTGTACGGGGTAGCCTTTTTCCTTGCATCATTTCCCCTAGGTACATTCAACAGAAAATGCATTAGATTTCAAATTGACAGCAACTATTTATCATCAACTAATAATTCACTGGTGTAGAAAAGGGCACATCCAGTCTTTACATGATCTCTTCTTCCAGATACAGCAGACAGTTGGAAGTACAATCCCACTGGGGTTGTTTTTTGTTACTCTAAAATGAAAACAGAAAGCAGTTTTGTGGGTGCACTTGGACCAAATCTACTAAATAAAAGCGAAAATGTGTCCTTCTGTCTTTCTATACAAATCCACAGTTTACAAGCCAAGATCGTGAAATTTTACATACGAGCGTATTAAATTGTGGCCGAGGCAACTAAAAAAAAATTGAAATCGAAATGAATTATGGTTATATTTTAATTAATGAAACATTTTTTTTTTGTTTTACGCTTATTCCCATTACCAAGATCATCGATCACACCCACTGATACAAGCCCATCATATGCTCAGTGCGACTCACACCTAAGCACTGATTGCCGATAGTCTCTGAACTGAGACTATCTATCTATCTATCTATCTATCTATCTATCTATCTATCTATATTCTAATATATATAAAAGTTTAAATTTGGCTTTCCTTCTATCTTTCTATTCAAATCCACAGTTTACAAGGGAAGATTGTATTAGGAGGGTATTAAAACATGGCCGAGGCAACTAAAAAAATTCAAAATCAAATAGAATTGCGGTTAATTTTTTTTAGCAATTAAAAACCAAAATGTTTGCTGTATGCTAAGGTGACCAACCAACCTCCATTAGGGAGGACAGTCCTTCTTTTGTAAGTACCTGCAGCAGCAGATGGGGCAGCAGAGAATGGGGAAGGTGGGGGGGATGTCAGTGCTGATATGTGTAAAAATGTTTTAAATAGGGATGTACAAAATCTCCAAGCCCCACCCCGTTCATACTGCGGGTCGGCACTGCAGTGTAAACCTTGCAAATCCCAGATCCGACCTGGCTTGGAACTGTGTTCCAAATACCGGGTCGGATGCAGGATTTTGGTGTAAAAGGGGTATAAGAGACATCTTACAGCTAAAACTATTTGAAAGTTTTTTGGCACACAACGTTATATGTCTATATGTTGTAATTGTCAAAAACTTTTTTAACCCCTAAATATATCACTTCAGCTAAGAGGAACCTCCTCCGCCCCCCCCCCCCCCCATTTCCCTATTCATTAAAAGGCTGCAGGGATTTTATCCTTTTTTATTTTTAAAATGAAATGATAAAAGTTTATGCTTTAACGTAAAACCTACTGGTGTGCGTCTAATAGTGCAACTCCTTTCATCTTTTGCGTTAATATTGTACCTTGGTTGCCAAGACAGCACCCCCGCCACAATATAAAAATAAAGTCGGTCCGAAATTGCCCTGAAATAAGAGGCGTTACACACTTGTGTGCTGATCTCCTTCTCGTTTTACAATCGATATCACCTAGTTGTTCATTTTTTTACTCCCTGAATGCAGTCCAAAGCTTGTTTCGCTCATTAAATAGGTTATTAAAAAGTAAAATGATAAGTAAGCAAATAATACTCACGCTGGACAATAGTGGCAAACATACAGGTATAGAGACATATCGCTGCATTTATTCATTCCACATCCCATATAGTTGGAACTGGCCCAAACAATCTTAAAATAGAGATTTTGAAATGTTACAACAAAGTTCAAACAATAGATTTGAATATTATTTTTACTGGCTTTAAGGCTTAACGGCGGTAAGATAAGTGTATGTGACTATTATAAACATGATATTGCCGATCAGTAGGGTCTGCCGCGTAGCCAGACCAACCCGAGCTGGTCAAAGGTGTGTACGTTGACAAGAGTTGACATAACTGCATACCCTCCAACTGTAACTTTTTGGCATGTACAATACCGTTTTTTGGCCTGTAACTTTTTGGGGGGTCTGCAACTGATGATTGTAAATATAGGAAAGGGGGCATGGACATGCCCCCTTTACCCCTGGACACACCCCTTTCTAAATTTGTACCGGTTTTTGCTCTTCAGATGTTGGAGGGTATAGCAATGCAAGCCATATACACTAACGGATTGGGCGTTTAACCATTTTACAAGTGTCCCTATCCATGTATTACATATGCTAATGACCCAATGTTTCAGTGTATCATACCTATAACCCCTTTGTCACATACTGCATCAATCCACTGATTTTTCAAGGTTCTTCTTTCAGATGTTTGTTATATTCTGGCAAGTGTGTCTGTTAGTTTTTCAATTGGTGGTTTGCAAATCAAAATACAGGGGCCGGATGTATCAAGCTTTAAACAGCGGTAAAGTGGGAGGTGAAAAATAACCAGACAATCTGCCATTTAAGTAGGAGCTGACTGGTTGTTTTTCACTCTCCACTTTATTACTACTGGTAGAGTACTCGTTGAGAAGCCTCCTTCCATCATTTATGTACCCTCTGCCATAGGTGCCGATTTTATGTTTTTGCTGGTGGGTGCTCAAGCCAAAAATATAGGGGAGTGGCTTCATGGGAAAAGGGCGTGACCATAAAATAATACTGATTTATATTACGCAGCACAGTTGTCTCCAATATTCAAATTATGGCAACAGTGCCAAATACATAAATGCCCACACAGTGCAGGTACATAAATGCCCACACAGTACCTGTGCCAGCAACGAGGGAGGGAGACTGCAGTTGGACACGGGTGAGTGGGCCGCTGCTGAGCTGGTGGGTGCTCATCAATTTCCGTGGGAGCTCGGGCCCTCAAGCACCCACAGAATCGGCACCTATGCCCTCTGCAAATGCGGGGATGAGCAGCACAAGGATAGCTGGTGACATAGAAGTTGAGAATGCCACCGGTTGAGGGGGATATTTGTGTAGCTGACACTTTTACTGAGATTGTTCATGATGAGGATGTTGTTTGTGTCAGGTACTAGTGGCAGCAGATCTTGGCCATGATAAGAAGAAGGCCATTTTGTGCCTGGGCAGGTGACCACAACATATGGGTTATTGAGTTATTTTTTACTCCATTCTTGACAACAATTGTCAAGGAATCTTTAGTGTTTGTAAAACCAAAAGAAGTAGGGGTAGGTAGAATAACCACCTTCTTCCATTTACTTCATTTGGAACAAGTTCATGAAAAGTTTTTGTCAAAATTTTAAATACTGTGGGGCAGATTTATTAAGCTCGGTGAAGTGATAAAGTGTCTGGTTTTTATCACCGGCCAATCAGCTCCTACCTGTCATTTTTCAAACCAAGCCTGTAACTTCACAGGTCGGAGCTGATTGACCGGTGATAAAAAACAGACAGTTTATCACTTCACTGAGCTTAATAAATCTGCCCCTGTATTTGCTAGAATAATACCATGCAGTCCAGCATAAGATAGCTGCATAGTGTATCATTAACAGAACCCTTGCTATGTAATCTGTCAGCAACACCATCTACTGGGTGATATCTTTGAAAATGTAGTGCAGGTGATGACATAGACAATGGGCCTAATTCAGACATGATCGCAGGACTGCTAATCTTGGAGCCCAGCAAACCATTGAATGATTTCGGCCTGCATGGATGTTTATGTGAATAGATGTTTATGAAACACATCTGTTTGCATGCGTGCGGGGATATTCACCATGGAAGGGTTTGGGGCGGTGTTCGTACGGGCGGCAGGCAGCTTTTAGTTGGCTCGCAAAGCTGCAAAATTCTCGTTTTGCGAGTCAACCAGAATGACCCCCAAAACCCCTACTAACTGAGGATGACCAATTACCTGGGTATAGTGTCCAATGACTGCATTCGGTGTTGTAGCTCCTTTTCCATAAGCAAAATTGGAAACTTCCTCATACCAGTCTTTGATTATGTCGGCCCAGTCTTCCGCAGCAGATGACATATAGATGTTCTCTCCACAGTGTAGAAAATGTGGTTCTATCAAAGTAAGCCATTCATCGTTACAGTCAACGTTTCCATAGCATTTGGAACATACATGCCAACATCATGGTGGGGGGACATGATGTGGAACAGAGGGCAAGACCGCTTGACTGCAACATTGTTGCCCCGCCTCCACTACACAATGTTGAGATTATCACCATTGGGGCAGATGTATTCAGTCTGGTAAAGCGATAACATAGTTATAAATTGGAGGCTGATTGTCTGGTGCATTATCTCCTTCCACTTTATTACAGCTTTATCAGCAATTTATCAACTTACCAGTTGAGGGGGAAATTTACTAAGATCGAATGGTTACAAATAGTCGTGTTCGTGTCCATTTAAATGTGAAATATGACCGTATTTCGCACATCAGCAAATTTACAAACGTACGAATGCATACGATTCGTATTTTAGTCATTCGTATTGTTAAGCATTCCTTAAAAATTCGAATGGATGCACCATTGATAGAATACGGCCGTTAAAGCCTATTCTTTTCGAAGGTTTCGCCAAATTTGCATTTCTTCTGCGTTCGTAATTTCCAAATTTTACAGTTGTATATTTTATAAAACAACTATAGAAAATTATACAAAATTACTTTGGATTTTTATTAGTCTTTTTGGGAGCAGCATCATTTGAGCTGTGGTATTAGAAATTTAAATTTTAATTATTATTATCAATTTTCTAAATTAGTTGCGCCTGATTATACTTTTGTGAGTATTTTTTTGTATATTTTATAAATCTGTATTTATGGTGTTATGGTTCTGTCCACAAATATGTGTTAAAGTGAAAATGTAAAAAACAAACATGGCGTGGGGTCCCCCCCCTCCTGAGCATAACCAGCCCCAGGCTCATTGCACCGGTCCTGGTTTCAAAAATACAGGAGACAAAATATGTAGAGGTCCCCTGTATTTAATAAACCAGCACCAGGCTCTTGGACCAGTCCTGATTCCAAAAATACAGGGGACAAAGAAACTTGGGGTTCCCCGTATTTTAGGACCAGCACCGGGCTCCAACAGCCAGCAGTATCATGCCACAGGCCTGAACACCGTGGCTGGTCAGCCCTGGGGTCCATGGGGGAGTCGGGACCCCCCAATAAAGGCGCTGTCCCTGGCATTCCAGGGCGGTGGATGCCGGGCTGATACGTGTAAAAATTTGAATAATAAACATTGATTTTTACAGTCGAACTACAAGTCTTGGCGAACCACAAGTCCAAGCATGCGGGTCATTAATGGGCCCCCTTAGACTTTTAAGTTCATCTGCAAAAAGAATGTTAAAATAAAGACAGAGACCCCAAATAGTACAGCTTTTTTACATTTATTATTTTTTACACCAATATACATTACCCTTCTTGGCTCCAGCTTTTTGATTCTCTGCCACAGCTCATCCTGCATTGACTGCGGTTCCACAGTTCCGGGTGGTGACCGCAGTCAGTGCAGGGTGAGCTGGGTTCCACAGTTCTAGCATGGTGGCCAAAGAGCTCCCGGTGGTGGGCCTTAACTCGGTCACCAATGCCATGTTTTCTGGGAAGGAAAACTTCACATTCCTCCCTGACCTACAGTAGTTCGCCCAGACTAGCACTAAGATGCACCACCATCCTCCCCACTGTGAACTTGGCTCTTCACCCTGCATCTCAACCACCCCAACCTCACTAACCTCTGACTCATACATACCGTACAGACGGATTCGGTATGGAATCCCGGCGGTCAGAATCCCGGCGGTCAAAATCCAAATGGCGGAATCCCGACCGCTGAAATCCCGACAGGGGGGGGGACGTGGATCCGGTGCCTCGCTACGCTCGGCACGCTTATTTATTCTCCCTCTATGGGTGTTGTGGACACCCATGGAGGGAGAAAGTTTCAGGATTTCGGTGGTCGGGATTCCGGCATCGGGATTTTGAGCGCCAGGATTCGGCCGCCGGGAAATTAACCGCATCCCATAGGGACAAAGAAAATACTTAACACGGAAAAAAACAAAAGCTAACAAACAAATAACACACTCACCACACACAACCCTCAAGCACACACAACAGAAAATATGTCGAACTTCTAAATAGACAAAGACTGAATTAGACAGGACAACTAGCAAAACAAGACCCTACTCAGCAAATCGCAATATCTCTCTCCAACACCAACTACTCACCACCAAGACACTCCCCCCTCACATGCCGAGTTTCCCCAGCACGAGAATGGATGTTTTGCATAAACATCCATTCGCTGCTTGCGTGCGGGGGGAGGAAATCATTCGATGGTCGCCGGCCATCAAATGATTTCTAGAGCGCTCACATATGTGAGACACCTCTCTGGTGTCTCACGTCTAGGAGCGTCCTGTGCGGGAAGCACTCGCACTCGTGTCAGCGGCCCATTTCCATGGAAGTGCCCAGTGTTTTTATGGGAATGCCCATGAAACTCTGGGCATTCCATGGGCACAACCACTCTCTGCCATTCCACGCCCCCTGTCCGCACTGCTCGGTGTGACAGGGCCACCACTAGTAATTTTGGGGCCCGGGACTAACTTTCTCCCATGGAACACAGCACCCATGGAACACAACAAAGAACTGTTCCGGCATTTTAAATTGGAGCCTTGAGATGTCCACTTCAAGATCGAACCTGGCTATGTACCTCGTGCCTCCTTTGCTCCACAATACCACTACTCCGGTGGAGAAGTTCCTGGGTTCTATAGAATTCCCGTCGCCAATTGTGGTGTATGTTCACTGCACATACAAACTTGCATTCAGTGCTGACACAGAGACCAGGAACTCTTATTTACATAGCAGAAGACTTTTCTGAAAGTAAAAGCATCGACACCGGCGTACACAGACAATGCGAAACAGCGGCCAACGGTGGCCAACACAGAAACTACAATAGAAATATATTACCTGTAGTTATTTTGGACCTAATCTGATTATGTAACACTTCCAACCATGGGGTAAATTTACTAAAATGGGAGTTTTATTGAAGATTGGGGCTAACATGTAATCGGGAGCGATTTTTAGACATCTGCAAATTTTTGGGTCAAAAACAGGCAAATAGCAGGTTTTCATAAAATCGCACATGTAGTAGCTTGCGATGGGCGGTAAAAAATGCATGTTTTGCCGTGACCAAAAAAAATCAAAATTGCATCCAAACGTTTTCTCATAGAAAACATCAAAATCACAAATGTAATAGGGTGTGACTTTTCAAATCCACAGCCGGGGGGACACTTTTTATACAAGGCCCCCATGCTGGAACATGAACATCCTGGCTGGTCAGCCCTGGATGGGGTACCTGGGGGTAGTGGGGATCCCCCCAATTAAAGGGATCCCTCTCCAGGCTTAACCCTTCCAGAGCTGAAGCCCAGGGATGTCCCTGCCACCCCTGGGCACTAGGCGGCGGGCTGATGTTTTTTGTGTAAAAAAAAAATATATATTACATTTATATTAGGTTATGCAGTGGAACTACAAGTCCCAGCAACCTTCACACTCACCGGTGCGCTCACTCCAGGATGACAGGGGGTGGCCACAATGGACTACCCAGTGTTTCATGGGCTTGCCCACAAAAATGGTGAGTGCGCCCATAGAATTACTCTATGGTGAGTGCGCCCATAGAATTACTCTATGGTGAGTGCGCCCATAGAATTACTCTATGGTGAGTGCGCCCATAGAATTACTCTATGGTGAGTGCGCCAATAGAATTACTCTATGGTGAGTGAGACCATTGAATGATTTCTCTCCTGTGCGGCCTCATGTAAGCTGTTGTGTATTTGAACGCTAGTGAGTGGATTTGGGCCAATGTTCGGCGGGACTGCAGGGGGCATTTAGCTGCTCGCTTGGTGGCGAATATACACTGCCTAGCAAACAGGTCTCAATCATGCCCTTTAGTCACATACATGTACACACGCAAACATACATACTCACCATGCATGGTTCCCACGCTGGATGGGTCCTCTTCTCCAGTACAGGGTCCAAGGTTAAAAATTAAAAAAATATATATATAATCGGATGAGAGGAGCTGCATAACCAGCATCTCTCCTGACCCCTAGGGGAATCCCAGTGACGTGCATCACTGGGTCTCCCCTAAACCAATCAGGAGTCAGCTCAGCCCTGATTGGATGTCGGCATCTCCATAGAGATGCCGACATCCAATCAGGGCTGACCTCCTCCGGAACTGAGCCCTGCTTGGTTTAGGGGTGACCCAGTGGAAATATATTAGTGTAGTGTTTATGTGATTCCAAAATCTTCCTGAATACAGTGAGTCAACTTTATTTACATGTGTACCTACCTACGGAGCTTACTAGCTAATTTTCCTACTCCAGGGCAAAAACAGATAACTGGCCAATTGAGTCACTGGTCAGTTCGGGATGCGGTCAAT
Organism: Crinia signifera; assembly: GCF_055691185.1. Taxonomy (NCBI): domain Eukaryota; kingdom Metazoa; phylum Chordata; class Amphibia; order Anura; family Myobatrachidae; genus Crinia; species Crinia signifera. The sequence goes on along the minus strand of NC_139219.1, from coordinate 320,047,008 downwards.
TTTCCGGCGGTCGGAATCCCGGCGTTCAAAATCCCGACCGCCGAACTCCAGAAACTTTCTCCCTCCGTGGGTGTCCACGACACCCACAGAGGGAGAATAAATTAGCGTGCCGAGCGTAGCGAGGCACCGGGCCTGCTGCGTGGCGACCGCAGCGAGCCCGCAAGGGGGGGGGGGCATCCACGTCCCCCCCTTGTCGGGATTTCGTCGGTCGGGATTTTGAACACCGGGATTCTGACCGCCGGGCTATTTGACACAGACATTTGACACAGACATTGGGGACACATACAGTACAAACATAGAGGAAGAGGAAGAGGCCATGTTGACCTTAATTTTATACTCACTTTTTATGATTCTTTTCGACATATGACTGTGAAATATTTCACAGGAATCTGCCACGCCCTGCGCACTTCTTGCAGCGTCCTCATTCCAAAACTGAAAATAATAAAAGTAATAATAATGTCATTATATAAATGTAAATAATATTACCATGGAATTATAATGGGCCTGATTCAGAACCAAGTAATGGTGCTCTGTGCTATGCGCTGCACCTATACTGTGCATGTGCAGTACAGGTCTGTGACATTGGGCCCTATGCAGAACTGTTCGCTGGGCTGCGTATATTCACTGGCTAGTGAGCAGGTAAACTCAACCCCACCAAATGCATTCCTCCCCCTACTGGCCGAATCCCCGCGCTACCATGTGAGCAAATGTGTATGCTGGCTTAATCAAATGATTTTTCCTCCCTCTCCAGATAAAAGTAGGGAGTAGGATGATATCCTACATTGGTTTCCATTAGGTCCGGCTGAATAGTGAAATTGACCAAGTTCCAGAATATAAAGCTTTCCAGGGTTTGGCTCTGGAGCTAAACCATCTTTAACCCCTTCCTGACACAGCCAGTTTTTGCCTTCCTGACAGAGCCCTTTTTTTCAAATCTGACATGTATCACTTAAGTGGGGATAACTTTTTTTTGCTTTTACTTATCCCAGTGATTTTGAGATTGTTTTCTCGTGACACATTGTACTTCAAATTAGTGGTAAATTTGGGTCGATACAGTCTGTGTTTTTTTGTGAAAAATACCAAAATGTCGTAAAAAAATGGAAAATTTAGCAATTTGCAAAATGTTAAATTTTCTGCTTGTGAGACAAATAATCATACCACTCAAAATAGTTAATAACTAACATAGACCATATGTCTACTTTATGTTTCCATCATTATTTCAACTTCCTTTTAATTTTTTTGGACACTAGGAGGCTTACAATATGAATAGCAAATTCTCAAATTTTCAAGAAAATTTCAAACACTGATTTTTTAGGGACCAGTTCAGTTCTGATGTGACTTTGAGGGACTTGTATGTGAGACACCCCCATAAATGATGCCATTTCAAAAACTGCACCCCTCACAGTATTCAAAACAGCATTTTGGAAGTTTGTTAACCCTTTAGGTGTTTCACAGGAATTAAAACAAAGTGTAGGTGAAATTTCAAAATTTCATTTTTTTTGCAGATTTTCAATTTTAATACATTTTTCTAAGGAACACAGTAGATTTTACTAGAGAAATGTGACTAAAAATTGATTCCCCCAATTCTTTTGTTTTCATAAATATCCTATATGTGGCCCTAGTGTGCACGTTGACCAAACCACAGGCTTCATAATAGAAGGAGCACCTACTTGATTTTGGAGCCTCCTTTTTATGAGATTATTTTTTAGGCACCATGTAGGTTTCTAGGCACCATAAGATGCTAAAAGTTAGGAACCCCCCCACAAGTGACCCCATTTTGCAAACTACACCCCTCAGGGAATTCATCTAGGGGTATAGTGTACATTTCAAACACCCAGGGGTTTCAACAATTGTGGTACAACTGGGCAGTGAAAATGAAAAATTAATTTTTTTACACAAAAATGCAGTTCTGGCTCCAAATTTTTCATTTTCACAAGGAATGAAGGAGACAAAGCACCCCAAAATCTGTGCCCCAATTTCTCCCGAGTACGGCAATGCCTCACATGTGACCAAAAAATACCATTTGGGTGCATGGCAGGACTCAGAAGGGAAGGAGTGATTTTTGGATTTTGCAGCTCAGATTCTGGTGGAATGTTGGTGGGTGCTATGTCGCATTAGCAAGACCCCCCAAGCACCAATACAGTGGAACCCCCCCACAAGTGACCCCATTTTGCAAACTACACCCCTCAGGGAATTCATCTAGGGGTATAGTGTAAATTTCAAACCCCCAGGGGTTTCACCAATTTTGATACAACTGGGCTGTGCAAATGAAAAATTACATTTTTTACACAAAAATGCAGTTCTGGCTCCAAATTTGTCATTTTCACAAGGAATGAAGGAGACAAAGCACCCCAAAATCTGTGCCCTAATTTCTCCCGAGTACGGCAATGCCTCACATGTGACCACAAAATACCATTTGGGTGCATGGCAGGACTCAGAAGGGAAGGAGTGATTTTTGGATTTTGCAGCTCAGATTCTGGTGGAATGTTGGTGGGTGCTATGTCGCATTAGCAAGACCCCCCAAGCACCAATACAGTGGAACCCCCCCACAAGTGACCCCATTTTGCAAACTACACCCCTCAGGGAATTCATCTAGGGGTATAGTGTACATTTCAAACCCCCAGGGGTTTCACCAATTTTGATACAACTGGGCTGTGCAAATGAAAAATTACATTTTTTACACAAAAATGCAGTTCTGGCTCAAAATTTTTCATTTTCACAAGAATGAAGGAGAAAAAGCACCCCAAAATCTGTGCCCCAATTTCTCCCGAGTACGGCAATGTCTCACATGTGACCAAAAAATACCATTTGGGTGCATGGCAGGACTCAGAAGGGAAGGAGTGATTTTTGGATTTTGCAGCACAGATTCTGGTGGAATGTTGGTGGGTGCTATGTCGCATTAGCAAGACCCCCAAAGCACCAATACAGTGGAACCCCCCCACAAGTGACCCCATTTTGCAAACTACACCCCTCAGGGAATTCATCTAGGGGTATAGTGTACATTTCAAACCCCCAGGGGTTTCACCAATTTTGATACAACTGGGCAGTGAAAATGAAAAATTACATTTTTTTACACAAAAATGCAGTTCTGGCTCAAAATTTTTCATTTTCAGAAGGTATGAAGGAGAAACAGCACCCCAAAATCTGTGCCCCAATTTCTCCCGAGTACGGCAATGTCTCATATGTGACCAAAAAATACCATATGGGTGCATGGCAGGACTCAGAAGGGAAGGAGTGATTTTTGGATTTTGCAGCACAGATTCTGGTGGAATGTTGGTGGGTGCTATGTCGCATTAGCAAGACCCCCAAAGCACCAATACAGTGGAAGCCCCCCACAAGTGACCCCATTTTGCAAACTACACCCCTCAGGGAATTCATCTAGGGGTATAGTGTACATTTCAAACCCCCAGGGGTTTCACCAATTTTGATACAACTGGGCAGTGAAAATGAAAAATTACATTTTTTTACACAAAAATGCAGTTCTGGCTCAAAATTTTTCATTTTCATAAGGTATGAAGGAGAAAAAGCACCCCAAAATCTGTGCCCCAATTTCTCCCGAGTACGGCAATGCCTCATGTGTGACCAAAAAGTGGCAGGTTTCAGAAGGGAAGGAGTGATATTTGGATTTTGCAGCACAGATTCTGGTGGAATGTTGGTGGGTGCTATGTCGCATTAGCAAGACCCCCAAAGCACCAATACAGTGGAACCCCCCCACAAGTGACCCCATTTTGCAAACTACACCCCTCAGGGAATTCATCTAGGGGTATAGTGTACATTTCAAACCCCCAGGGGTTTTACCAATTTTGATACAACTGGGCAGTGAAAATGAAAAATTACATTTTTTTACACAAAAATGCAGTTCTGGCTCAAAATTTTTCATTTTCATAAGGTATGAAGGAGAAAAAGCACCCCAAAATCTGTGCCCCAATTTCTCCCGAGTACGGCAATGCCTCATGTGTGACCAAAAAGTGGCAGGACTCAGAAGGGAAGGAGTGATATTTGGATTTTGCAGCACAGATTCTGGTGGAATGTTGGTGGGTGCTATGTCGCATTAGCAAGACCCCCAAAGCACCAATACAGTGGAACCCCCCCACAAGTGACCCCATTTTGCAAACTACACCCCTCAGGGAATTCATCTAGGGGTATAGTGTACATTTCAAACCCCCATGGGTTTCACCAATTTTGATACAACTGGGCAGTGAAAATGAAAAATTACATTTTTTTACACAAAAATGCAGTTCTGGCTCAAAATTTTTCATTTTCATAAGGTATGAAGGAGAAAAAGCACCCCAAAATCTGTGCCCCAATTTCTCCCGAGTACGGCAATGCCTCATGTGTGACCAAAAAGTGGCAGGACTCAGAAGGGAAGGAGTGATATTTGGATTTTGCAGCACAGATTCTGGTGGAATGTTGGTGGGTGCTATGTCGCATTAGCAAGACCCCCAAAGCACCAATACAGTGGAACCCCCCCACAAGTGACCCCATTTTGCAAACTACTGTACACCCCTCAGGGAATTCATCTAGGGGTATAGTGTACATTTCAAACCCCCAGGGGTTTCACCAATTTTGATACAACTGGGCAGTGAAAATGAAAAATTACATTTTTTTACACAAAAATGCAGTTCTGGCTCAAAATGTTTCATTTTCAGAAGGTATGAAGGAGAAAAAGCACCCCAAAATCTGTGCCCCAATTTCTCCCGAGTATGGCAATGCCTCATATGTGACCAAAAAATACCAGTTGGGTGCATGGCAGGACTCAGAAGGGAAGGAGTGATTTTTGGATTTTGCAGCTCAGATTCTGGTGGAATGAATGGTGGGTGCTATGTGGCATTAGCAAGACCCCCGAAGCACGGTGAAATGATGAACCTAATAATCCATAGATGTGTGGTATATTTTAAAACACTCCTTTATACATAGGCCGGGTTTGTTGGGGCAAGTTTCACAGTGGAAAATAGTTTTCTTTCTTATTCCCTTTTTATAGCAAACTTTGCACCTTTTTTGTGTCCTGCCCTTTCTTGCAGTGGAGGGGATTTCGTTAGGAAAATGCTGCCCTGGTACAATACGGGGGCCAGTACTAGAGGTACTGGGGCCCTCTGCCTGCTGGTTCCCAAATATTAGGCCCTTTATGACTTCCTCTTGAAAGTGCATAAATGTCCCCCTCTGGCTGGTAGAATGGAACAGCACGTAAGCGTTATACAGTGCCATCTGGATGATATACACGGCCAGCTTCTTGTACCAGATTTTTTTTTTCCGCAGGGCACTGTACGGCTTCAGTACCTGATCTGAAAGATCCACTCCGCCCATGTACCTATTGTAATCTAGGATACAATTAGGTTTTGAGGTATGGGTACTGGTACCTCGTACAGGGATGGAGGTGGTACTGTCTCCATGAATTGTTGTCAGTATAAGGACATCCCTCTTGTCCTTATATTTGACCAACAACATATTTTCGGTGCATATTCCCCTGCTTTCACCCCTTCTCATTACTTGGGCAATGTGCGTTTTTGGGAGGCCTCTTTGGTTCTTACGCACAGTACCGCAAGCTGCTGTACCTCTTGAACCAAGGGCCTTAAACAGGGGGATGCTAGTGTAAAAGTTATCCACATAGAGGTGATAACCTTTATCCAGGAAGGGGTGCACTAAATCCCAGACAATTTTTCCACTAACACCTACGAGGGAGGGGGGGCATTCTGGCAGTTCAATTCTTGAATCCTTCCCTTCATATACCCTAAACCTGTGGGTGTACCCTGAGGTGCTTTCACACAGCTTATACATTTTTATGCCATACCTTGCCCTCTTACTGGGAAGGTACTGGCGGAATTTAACCCTTCCTTTAAAATGTATAAGGGACTCGTCAATACAAATACATTTTTCAGGGATGTACATCTCTGCAAATTTGGCACTGAAATGATCAATGACCGGCCTGACTTTGAATAGCCGGTCAAAGGTGGGATCATCTCTGGGTGGGCACAGTGTATTATCGGTGTAATGTAAAAATTTAAGGATTATCTAAAAACGAGCCCGAGTCATGGCCATACGGTAAAATGGGGTGCTGTACAGAACATCTGTACTCCAATATTGCCTAATTTCTGGCTTTTTTACTATGCCCATATGTAACACCAGACCCCAAAACGTCATAATCTCTACTGCATCTACAGGGGTCCACCTAGCAAATGATGACGTGGGGTTTTGAGCAATAAACCGCTGGGCATATAAATTAGTTTGGTCCACCATTAAATTTATAAAATCATCAGAGAAAAATAATTTGAAAAAGTCAATTTCTCTGAGACCTGCTGAATCAAATTGGATTCCTGGGATGGCCAAAAACTCAGGAACCTGGGGCTCAAAATTGTCTGGTGGTGGGGTCCATACGGGATCAATCATTTGGGGGGGGTCTCAGCTGCTCTACGGGGGCGTCTTTGAGGGGGTCCCTCATCAGCAGAGGAGGAAGAGGAGCTTAAGGCGAATCCTTCAAATTCCCCGCTTGCATCACTGGCTGTGTCAGAGTCAGAGTCAGAGGCAAGCATGGCATATGCCTCCTCCACTGAATACATTCTTCTGGATGACTGGGATGACATTTGGGATGACATTTGGGATGACATTTGGGATGCCATTTTTATTTTTGTGTTTCTGGTAGTGAAATGTTTCAACATGTGTATAGTGTAGGGGGGGTACAAACTTTATTTCAACACGGGGGGTATGTAGTGTGTAGTGTGTATGTAGTGCAGAAAAAAAAATACTTTATACAGGAATTTGATCCCAATAATAAAAAAAAAAAAAATTGAAGGGGTTAAAAAAAAAAAAAAAGGCCCTGCGCCAAAAATTGAGCACAGATGTTGGTCAGTAACGGCCGTCACTGAACAGCGCTCAAAGGCAACAGGAATTTGATCAAAAAAAAAAAAATAGATCAACCCTGTGCCGAAAAAGCTGATCAGTGATGTACGTCACTGATCAGCGCACAGTGGCCACAGGACACCCACAAAATCACAGTGTCTGTAAAAAAAAAAAATTAAAAAAAGACCCCACAGCACCCTCAAAAATTAAAAAAAAAGGTGATCAGTGATGCGACACTGATTACCAGTGAGGGGCAGCAGGTGCACAACCTTTGGTGCAACTGACAGTGCAACTGGCAGCAACTGACAGGTATATATTAAAAAAAAAAAACCCTGCACCCCCAAAAAGTTGCTGATCAGCACAGATATACTGATCAGCACAAAAGGGGGGGTAGCAGACACAAAATATAGCACTCTCTATCACTCTCTGTCACTCTCTGTCTCTATCTCTCTCTAACTCTCTCTATCTCTCACTCTCTATCACTCTCTATCACTCTCTATCACTCTCTATCACTCTCTGTCACTATCTGTCCCTATCTCTCACGATCTGTGACTCTATGACACTGCTGCAGCAGCACACACAGAAGTCACAAGATCCAGGAAGTATCCAGCTGCTGGCAGCACGCTACCAGCGGTGATCAGCGGTGATCAGGTAAGTTTCAGGCAAGGATCAGGTATGTATCACGACAGATTGGCACGGTGACCGCTCTGCACGCAATTCCAGACCGGAATGGCGTCTGCAGCGCAGTCACCGTTAGTTTAAATCACGCGCCTTGGCTGTGATTGGTCCGTGGGTCCCACGGACCAATCACAGCCTTGGGGGCAGGTGGGGTGAGGTGTCGTCGTCACCGATGACCCCCTCATGCCCCCTGACGCCCGGCGGTGATTGACACCTGTGTTACCGAGCGTCTGATTCGCCAGTAACACAGGAAAACGCTGTGAATGGCTGTTCACACTGAACAGCCAATCACAGCGATCGCCGACGGGGGGGCGGCATCGCAGCCCCCCCTGGGCATGCAGGGACATGTCTGCTGTCAGGGACAGCAGACATCGTCCCTCTGTCACTGCGTCTCGAGACGCAGTGGCACTTTGAAGTCATGACGTATATATACGTCATGTGTCGGGAAGTACATCCCGGCCATGACGTATATATACGTCAAATGTCGGGAAGGGGTTAATATTAATATTTTGTTTCTGTATATCTCCCCGTCAGCCAGAACTGATGCCAACAGCTGTGCGTGTACATTAGGCTCACAGGGAGCGGGATGTAGCAAGCAACTGTGGTACATCCCGCCACACATCGCAACTGTGGTACATCCCGCCACACATCGCAACTGTGGTACATACCACCACACATCGCAAAGACACTAATCGCATATGTAGTCCAGTTCTTGAGATATAAGCTGCCCTTTGCAAATCAGCCAGCAGGGGGTGAGCTGGTCCCCGCAGCTCTCCCTCTCCTCCTGCGCCTGACAGCCTCCTGCTCAGATGGCTGCAGGGACTCCTGGGCGCCTCCTCCGCCCTGCACCCGGAAGGGGGATGTTCCGGTGTCTAGGAGGAGGAGGTCACTGGTCCGAGCAACACAGCAGAAGGGTGCCCGGACATCAGGTAAAGGGGGGTGCAGACAGTGTGGGGTGGTGAGGGTCGGTGCGGGGAGGCGGGGGTCACGAAAAGAAGCCCATAGGCAGCAAAGCCTCTGCAGTGTGGATTTAGTGCATCTGGAAATTCGATAAAAACCCAGATAACGGGGTTTTTACCGCATTTTCAGTTTAGTACATCCTGTCCATTGTCTGTACCCACCAGAAGTAAAATGATAGTATCTGATAACATCAGCAAGAGATATTTGTTCATTTCTACAGTTTTAGCATTTATATAGATCACGCTATGTGGCAGGAAGGGTTTGCTACAGTACATTGCGCTTAGTACATTAATACCACACAATGTATATGATAATGTGTATGTAAGGTGTGTACTTCATTTGGGTAGTGGGGGACTCTGTGTTTATTATTATTATTATTAATAATAATAATTGTATGCAATTATGTAATACCTCTGCATATTAAGTATCCACATCATACCATTTTAAGCATGTCACTGGCCGGTGGATCCACCTTTCTTCTATATTTATTGTGATTTTCAGTAATAGACTTTTTTACTTCAGGTTTCAATCCCTGTAAATACAAAATAAATATTTAAAGTTTTTTAATGCCCAAACATATTCTATAGTCCACAGTCCCTAACCCATGGTGCCTGACACGGAGCTATATAATATACTTCGGGTCAACCATTGAAGGTCTACAAGGCTTATCAGTGGTGGGGAACCTCAGGCCCGGGGGCCGTATGAGGCCCTTGTAGCCGGTCTGAGTGGCCCTCCTACCCACCCGGTGGCTTGGCCAGGAGTCAAGTACAGGAAACATCTTGCGAGAGGTCGGTAGTTCTTGCGAGTTCCTCTTAATCAATAGCAGCCAGAGACTGTCAGTCCTATTCAGCGGCAGCCACCGGAGCGTGGGATGGCTGCAGCAGGACAATTTGTAAGAGAAATTTTTACATATGGCCCCCGAAGGATTTTTCCACCATACAATTGGCCCTTGGCCCAAAAAAGTTCTCCACCCCTGGCTTAGATTGACACCTGAAATAGGTTGACATGCCTAAGGTAGATATGGATGGAAGGTCAACGCAAGTATTAGGTTGACAATGTCTAGGTCGACAGTCAAAAGGTCAACATTGGTCTTTCACTTTTTTGTCCCGAATGTCCCGGTACACGTCGGCTTACAAAAAACGTAAAAAAAACATGCAGCCATCTTTTTAGCATCCGCCATGTGTTGGGTCTGATCCTAATATTTTGAGAATACTGGCCGGACGCTGATTTCCTGAGAATTCTCTCAGCCAATCAGATGGGAGTCCGCTTTTCAAAATATTTTTTCAAATTCACCAGTCACTTCCGGTCCCACCTCCCGGCAAATGCCGCTACTAGCTCCCAGCCACCACTCCGACCCCGCTTCCTCCCCTGCACCGCACGGACCCTGCGGCCCGCCCCAGAATATAAATTCTACATCTACTGTGGTCACCAGAGCATGCTGTAGGTTCTACATTTACTGCGATGCCCAGAATATAGATTCTACATTTACTGTGATGTCCAGATTAGATGTTCTACTGTTGTCAACAGAATATAAATTCTACATTTATTGTGGTCAACAAAACATAAGTTCTACATTTACTGTGGTCACCAGAATATAACTTCTATATTTACTGTGGTCACCAGAATATAACTTCTATATTTACTGTGGTCACCAGAATATAACTTCTATATTTACTGTGGTCACCAGAATATAACTTCTATATTTACTGTGGTCACCAGAGCATACTGTAGGTTCTACATTTACTGCAATGCCCAGAATATAGATTCTACATTACTGTGATGGCCATAACATAGGTGCTACATTTTCTGTGGTGGCCAAGACATAGGTTCTATATTTACTGTGATGCCCAAAATAGATGTTCTACTGTGGTCAACAGAATATAAATTCTATATTTACTGTGGTTAATAGAATATAAATTCTACACTTACTGTGGTCACCTGAATATAAATTCTATATTTACTGTGGTCACCAGAATATAAATTCTACATTTACTGTGGTCACCTGAATATAACTTCTATATTTACTGTGGTCACAGACTATAAACTCTACATTTACTGTGGTCGCCTGAATGTAAATTCTACATTTACTGTGGTCAACAGAATATAAATTCTACATTAACTGTGGTCAACAGAATATACTGTTCTACACTTACTGTGGTCACCTGAATATAACTTCTATATTTACTGTGGTCACAGACTATAAATTCTACATTTACTGTGGTCGCCTGAATATAAATTCTACATTTACTGTGGTCACCAGATGATAATTTTTATATTTACTGTGGTCACCAGAATATAAATTCTACATTCCTGAAGGAAAAGTGAAGTGATAGCATTAGCCATCATCAATAACATCATTGCAGGGTCAGTCCCGGGAAGGACTCGGATTAAGGGACAGTGTTTTCTGGTAGACTGTCACATTGGATCAAGCTCCTGTTTACACCATGCGTAGAACCTCAGCAGGGACACTGCTTCCTGCAGAAATGACCCTCATCCAGGGGAGGGGCCAGACCTATCAGGAGGAGGAGCCGAAGTCTCACTGCAGCTGCGACTCCCAGCCGTACACAGTGTAACAGGAATAACCGGTTCTGACCCGACCGATTCCACGATGGCTCTGGAACCATGTCAAAAATCTCTGGTCAGACGCGGGACATACAGTAGGTGGAAAAAAGGTATGATTCCATGATGTATTCCGTTGCTTCCCATGGCTCCTGCATTGGATCTGTAGCACATTAACAGCATGTGATGTTCCTACTCTGCTCATGCATGAACTAAGCTCACTGTTCTCTATTGTGTTTCAATCAAGACATAACTGGGTCATAAAGTTACTGGCACCACACAGCGTTGTATCATGATAATAGTTAACAGAAAACAAATACTTTCTTGCTGAAGGCTCATATAATATTTACCGTTAAAACAATATGACAAGGAATCACATACACTGGATAAGATGAAGGATTTGTCTTTATTTGTAGCAGGTGAACAGAATACCAGGTAATCAGCATAGGCAAGTATGGTTACAGCATTGCAGCATACAGGTAATCACAGCATAGTACAAATGCTTCAGACTGCTCCAGTGGTCCCTACCATATCCCTTAGGCCAGGCATGTCCAAAGTCCGGCCCGGGGGCCAATTGCGGCCCGTGCTGTCATTTCAAGCGGCCCTCCAGCCCCACAGTGAGATGTGTTTGACGTCTTTCGGGTGAGTATGCATCCAACCCCTGCAGCTGCAACTGTATATCACCCTCCTCCACAATCACAGTGACAGCAGTGTGTGGGGAGGGGGTTCAGCAAGGGGGAAGCTTGCTCCCGTAACATGCAGAGTGGAGGAGGGCAGCAGTGGGAGCCTAAGCATCTCCTGTCCTTGCAGTGCCTGCTTTGCCTCTCCTTCCTCTGGCTCACACAAGGGGCTGGGAAACTTACAGAGAAGGGAGGTGGCAGGCAGGGGGACATACAGTGAAGGAGGGTCAGGCTGGGGGACATACAGTGAATGGAGGCAGTGATGGACATTCAGAGAAGGGGGGCAGAGTAGGTGACATAGAGTGAATGGGGCAGAGTAGGGGACATAGTGAATGGGAGTCATACAGTGAATGGGGGCAGATTGGGGGACATACAGTAAAGGAGGGTCAGGCTTTGGGTCATACAGTGAATGGAGGGTCAGGCTTTGGGACATACAGTGAATGGAGGCAGTGATGGACATTCAGAGAAGGGGGGACCGGCTGGGGGACAGAGTGAATGGGTGCAGAATGGGGAACATACAGTGAATGGTGGACATACAGTGAAGGAGGAGCAACCTGGGGGACATAAAGAGAAGGATGGTCAGGCATGGGAATATACAGTGAATGGGGGCAGGCTGGAGGAAATACAGAGAAGGGGGGGCAGTCTAGGGAATATACAGTGAAGGGGCACGCTGGGGGACATAAAGTGAATGGGGGTAGTAAGATTTTGCAGTGTAAATGAGTGCTGCTTTAAAAAAAAAAAGCCTGGCGATTTCTTACCAAATCTCTCACTTTCTGAATCTTTCTGAAAAAGACGTTAGTCCATCAAGGTCAACCTATCTGACTTATAACTACTGACTTGAATAAGTCATATCTATAGGATTCCCTTAGTGGCCAAAAATGCATCCAGTTTTTTCAATTCATTAACAGTAGTTGCTGTAACCACCCCACCGGCAATGAGTTCCAGAATGTTACTGCTCTAATGGTGAAGAATCCTCTGCTTAATTCTGTACAGAATTTATTTTCCTCGAGTCTTAGTACTGTACATGCCCGCGTGTCTTAAGTATAGGGCTGTTAGTGAACAAATCATCTCCCAGTTCCATATGATTCCCAATCCTGTATTTGTACATACTAAGCATGTCACCTCTCAACCTCCGTTTCTCCAGTGAAAACATATTCAGCCTGGTTAACCTATCCTTGTATTCTAGTGATTCCAGTCCTATTACTAGCTTAGTCACCCTTCTCTGTACCTGTTCCAATTAATTTATGTTCTTTTTAAGGTGCGGCGCCCAGAACTGAACACAATATTCCAAGTGTGGTCTCACCAATGCCTTGTAAAGAGGCACTATCACATTGGCATCCCTTGAATCCATACCCCTTTTAATGCATGCCAGTGTCCTGTTTGCTTTTGCTGCTGCACTTCAGCAGTGTGCACTATTACCCAATTATCATCTATGATGACCCCCCAAGTCCTTCTCTACAGCAGAATTCCCTATAATAATGCCAATTAGCCTATAAGTACTGAGCTTGTTCATTTTTGTTCCCATAATGAATGGCTTTACATTTTTGAACATTAAACTGCATTTTCCACCTTTCTGTGCACCTTTCCAGTTTATTTAGGTCACTTTATAGTGTGTCCACATCCTCTCCTGAGTTAATTTCCTTACTCAATTTTGTGTCGTCCGCAAATATTGAAATTTTACTCACTATGTCACTTCCAATATCATTAATGAATATAATAAACAATGTGGGTCCCAATATTGGACTCCACTTTGGACCTTACCCCAGCTGGAATGTATGCCATTTATCACCACTCTCTGTCCCCGATTGCGCAACCAGTTTTAAATCCAATTACAAATTTTCTCTCCTAACCCTAAATTACCTATATCGTTAATAACCTTTTATGAGGTACCTTGTCAAAAGCTTTAGCTATGTCAAACAGTAGTACATCAACAGATTTCCCTAAGTCCAGCCCCCTACTGAATTCCTCATAGAAGCTAATTAAATTACTTTGGATACTATCTCTTATTATTCCTTTTAATATTTTCCCCACAATGGATATAAGGCTGACCGGTCTATAATTTTCAGGATTACTTTTGCTACCTTTCTTCCCTATTGGTACTACGGTAGCTATGCCCCAGTCCCTTGGTACCGTCCCCGAGTTTATTGATTCCTCGAATATCAGATATAATGGTAGTGCTATGACAGAACTAAACTTTTAGTATCCTAGGGTGTATTTCATCTGGGCCAGGAGATTTGTTACTATTTAGGTTCCGTACTCTATTTTTGACTATTTCCTCACTCAAACATACAGGGCCTTATTCTAGTTCAATCTTTCTGCCAAAATCCTTCTTAGATGGACAAAACCATGTGCACTGCAGGTGGGGCAGATGTAACTTGTGCAGAGAGAATTAGATTTGGGTGGGGTTTTACTTCAAAGTAAGATCTATAATGCAGTGCAAAAATAAAGCAGCCAGTATTTACCCTGCACAGAAACAAAATAGCTCACCCAAATCTAATTCTCTCTGCACATTTTACAGCTGCCCCCCTGCAGTGCACATGGTTTTGTCCATCTAAGAAGGATTTTGTCAGAAAGAGTGAACTAGAATAAGGCCCACAGTTTGGGAGCAATCAAAAGCCGAGCATTTAATCTGTGGGAGATCTTCTGAAGATTCTTCCCTTATAAATACCGAAGCAAAAAATTCATTGAATAATTCCGCTTTCTCTTTTCCTTCTGTTACCAGGGTACCCTGCTTATTTTTTAGTGGGCCAATATTTTTTCCTTTCTTGATGGTTTCCCGTTTATATAACTGTAGAGTTTTTTGGGGATTAGATTTGCTATCTGTGGCTATTTTACGGCCAGTCTCTAATTTTGCCATCTTGATTGTATTTTTACATTTCTTATTACATTCTTTATATGCGGCAAATGTTTAAACGCTTTGAGTGCCCTCCTTTTTTTCTCACCCTATTACATTTCACCATTTTAGTCTCAGTTATTTGTATTAAGTAAATTGACCCCACAACCTCTAGTACTGTAGAACTGATCGGCTGTTAATTAAAGTCTCTCCAACATGCCCCAATACATTTACATACCTAGAGATGACCGTACGATGTTGTATGCTAAACAAGTAGAATTGCTCTAAATCGAAGCAGTTAGACAGTAAGGGGATGTTGCTATGGGGAACCAATCAGAATCTACTTATTTATTTAGCACCTTCTAGAATATAATAGACAGGATCTGATTGGTTTCCCATAGCAACATCTCATGTGACAAAAAACTCCCATCTTAGTAAATTTCCCCCTAAATGACAGGATATTTTATGTACTCACGTGCTCATAAGATGTACGAAGCATTCCGTATAAGCAAGCCATTATGCTGAATAGATTAGATACCAACATTATTTATCATGCAAGTGTTGCTTTCTCCTGCAATCCGTACATTTGCTGTGCGAGACAAAAAGGAATCACAGACCATGTACAATAGGTGAGCAGGTTTTAATAGTGTTCTTCAGAGGAACAGACGAGGCTGGCCATGATTGGCTGCTGATTATAAATTAGCTAAATTGGCTGTATAACAAGTGCTTTTGTTTGATATGTCTGCAGTCAGTGAGACATGAAAGTGACGATAAAGCGAAAGTCTTTACCGATGATAAATGACTTCCAAGAAGTCACCTCTGAGGCGTTGAATTGTTTTTACATTGGAATCTGCTGACAAATAATATTGTTCTGATTTGAGTTATGTATCTACACTGTGTGGTACGCCCGTGCGATTTGCCTGATTTTTACACGTATGCCTGTGTGCGGCTGGTCATGCGAAACTTCATAGGATTTTCATTTTCTAACCTAGAAAAGTGGAGGAAAGCCAGGTACAGATCTACGGTGTAGGTGTATCTGGTCAATCTTTCAGGTGTGAACAGAAATCTGGTAATGAATGAAAGCATATGACAGTAAAGGTGCATACACACTTGTTCATCAAGGCTGTTCGTCAACTGTGCATGCAGCTCAATTTGGATATCTTTCAAAAAGAGCATATAAACTTTAGCTAGATCTTTCATCTTTCGTCTGTCATCAATATCTTTCGTCAACATCTTTCGTCCAGGACACTGGGTTCAAGGGAAATGTCTTTCAATGAAATTGGTCAAAAAAATTGTACAGTGTGTATGCCAGTGTGTATGCACCTTAAAGGACAGTAGCGTAAGTTCCTCCCAGTTGCCTGGAGGCAAGATAAATATTGGGTACTTCTGTATTAGCAGGGCGCCCATTACGTAGTTTGCGTAGTGGTGTATTGAGAATACCAATACACCACTATGCTGGCTACGTAAATGACGTAACTTACGCAAACTACGTAATTTATGTAATTGGAGCTGTGCTAATACATAATGGTTGATATCCTCACTATCCACATCATATCCCCATTATCCACATGGGCGTGGAATAAATTTTATAAAGTGTGGCGAGCCCGAAGCGTGGCGAGCGCAACGAGCCCCGCGTGGGGATGTGGATACGCGTCCCCTTGCGGGGTTCGCTGTGCTCGCCGTGCTTCGGACTCGGTGGCTCGCTTCGTGGACAATGGGGGTATGACATGGATAATGGGGATATGATTGTGTTACTGGGTGTTTGGGTGTATGTGTGTGTGAAGTGTGTGTGTAGTGCATTATACTTAACCTCAACGATGTCCCCGGCACCTACGGCACTCAGCTCCCCACACTCGCTTCCTCCATGACAGTCCCCGTCGGGAGCAATGTACGCAATTAGCGTAGTGCTGCTGGAGGAGCAGGGAAACCATGTCATGCTCCCCCAGCGGCAGTACGCTGAATTACGTACATTGCTGCCGCCCCAGGATGTGACTCCCCTTCCCCCGCCAGCTGTTGGTGTCCGCCAGGTGCTAGCGGTATCTCCCCCCTCTGCCCAGCCGCCGCTCAAGCCCCGCCACTTGGCCTTCAGCCCGCCGAGCCTGCCGGTCAAGGCCCGCCCTACGTAAGTCTAAATGCACAGGCACATATTAGCAGGGCGCCAGGCTAGGCTAAACTGACAACGTAGCCTAAGGTACGTTGTCAGCGTAGCGTCGCCGGGCGCCCTGCTAATACATAAGTACCAAATATTGTTTCCCCCCATATACATACATAAAAGAGAAATACATAAAATCTTTCTATAAAGCTTGTTACATTGAATGACATTTATTTACATTATCGTTTACATCAAACAAATATATTGCTTAACAGTCATACCCTGGATTAGAACCTGTGACCTCTCCCATTGGGGGCACACACCTTACTGATACAGCTCTTTGCTCCTGGACAGTAAGTATGCAGATTCTGACTATGTATAATTGCTAGTTCAAAATTATTACTGTTAAGCAGGAGCAAACAGCTCAATCGGTAAGGTACCTGCTTCTAGTGGTCATAGGTTCTAATACAGGGTGTGCCACTTGCTGATTGAGATGGTGTAAAAGGGTTGATATTAAAGTTTTACATATCGTGGTGTGTGAGCCTTTCTTTTTACATTCTTTTAAAGGGGACCTACAAGACCCAGCGGCCATAATACAGTAATTCCCTGCATGCTGGGTCATGTAGCTCTCTGGTAAAAATCATGCATCAGCCCTGGGACACAGTGGACAGGTGTGGGGGGCACTCCTTTATTGGGGGGTCCCCAATCCCAAAGGTACCACAACCAGGGCTGGTGCACATGTGATGGCCAGGAGACCTTGCATAATAACTGTCCCCCGGGCTGTGGCATGGCACTGCTGACTGTTTGAGCCTGTTGCTGTTTCCAAAATACGGGAGTCCCCTATGTATTTTGTCCCCCTTATTTTTGGAACTAGGGCGGTTCCAAGAGCCTGGTGTTGGTTTCATAAATACAGGAGATCCTAACCTATTTACCCCCCATATTTGGGGAACCAGGACCAGGGGAGGTGGATGTCATCGTCCACCTAGGCACAAATGACCTGGTTAATGCTGAAGTCATGGCCATAAAAGATGAATTTAGGAAGTTAGGAACCACTTTTAACCCCTTCAGTGGCAATCCCGAGAATTTTCTGGTCTGTGCCTCAGTGCCCAGTCTGGCAAGCCCGGAAATTCTCGGGATTGCCACTGTTTAGAGCGGTGCCCCTCTGCCTCAGCCCCTCCTCCTCCCACCTCCCCTCCGGGTTTTCTATTGACATCTCCGGTGCCGGCTTATGACAAGCCGACTGTCGGGGACAGGGAAGGGGCACCGGAGCGCAGTGCCGGGCAGCGGCTGATTGACAGTTCAGCAGCGCTGCCTGGACCCGCGGAGGCAGTGGTATTTTTTTTAAGGGAGAGCTCTCCATTAAAAACTCACCCAGTGAGTTTCTCAGAGCATCAGAAACTTCAATGTTTGGCTGAGGAATTGATGTAGTGAGGAGAGCCTTATATAAAAGTAATGGCCTGCATCCATCTTCAAGTGGAATGAGAATATTAAGTTAGAAGTTTGGAAGTGAACCAAATAAGAATGAAGAAATCTGCTCCCCCAACCTAGAGGTATTGTCTCTGCAGGCAAATGAAACAGGAAGCCTATCCACTGCAACATAAGATAATGCCGATCAAAACCAAATAGATATAGGCAGAAAGATGAACATATGGGTGCAAATGCTAAGAGCTTAGGAAATAAAATCCCAAAACTAATTGCAATAATGACAAGGGATGAACTGGATATTGTGGCAGAGTCATGGTGCAATGAAAATCATGACTGGGACATAGCTATACCAGGATATACTTTATTACTTTATTTCGGAACGACAGAATGGGAAGAATGAGAGGAGGGGTTGCAATATATGTGAAAAAAACTACCACCCTAATACAAAGTATTGAAGAAAAACTGAGGCCCTTTGGGTGACCATAGAAACAGGGGAGAAGGCAATTCTTTGTATAGGGGTGATCTACAGACCAACAGGTCAGGAAGAGGAACTTGACAAGAGCCTATTGCCGAACATCAATAAAATATCATTAAAATAAGAGGTAATAATCATGGGAGACTTTAATCTACCTAATGTAATTGGAAGGTGTATGTTGCAATTCTAGGGACATTCTGAATTCCTTACAAGGAGCATCCCTCAAGCAATTGGTGAGATGAGGATGAGATGAGGGAGCAGACTTCCTCAGCTGTAGTAGGGCAGAAGGATGACAGAGTTGGGTAATTGGGAGGGGAGGATGATTGGGGTGGGTGGGCAGCAGAGGGGGTATGGGAGGAGATATCATGTCGGATTATCTCAATTTTATTTTAGAAGGAGGCAAAGTCAGTGGCAGTGAGGAATGAAGGGAGGAGGGGTGGTGCAGGGTGAAGTAGAGTGTTGAAGGTTTAAAGAGACGGCGGGATTGGAGGAATGAGAAGAGATTAGAGATTTGAAAAAAGATAGTTTGGCAGAGTAGAGAGCAGCGCTGTAGGAGGAGAGAATGAACTTGTAATGGAGGAAGTCTGCCAGAGAGTGAGATTTGCTCCAGAGGCGTTCAGCAGAGCGTGCACATTTTTGCAAGAATCGTGTTATTTTGTTGTGCCAGGGTTGGGGTTTAGAGCATCGGAGGGGGACAGTGTGGAGGGGGGCTACAGAGTCGAGAGCAGAGGTGAGAGAAGAGTAATAGAAAGAGGCAGCCTGGTTGGGGCAGGTCATGGTGGAAAGAGGAAAGAGGAAAGTCTCCAGGGAAGACAGGACAGTAGGGTGAAGAGACAGTAGGGTGAAGAGACCCGAGGTTTCGTCTGGTGACTGTGGGTCTGGGCAATGAGGGGAGAGGGGAGGATGAGAGGGTGAAAGAGAGCAGGTTGTAGTCAGAGAGTGGGAAGGAAGAATTAGAGAAATCAGAGAGATTACAATGGTGGGTGAAGACTAGGTCAAGGGAGTGTCCGAGATTATGAGTGGGGGTGGAGGTCCATTGAGAAAGTCCAAAGGAGGTGGTAAGGTCAAGAAGATTAGAGGAGGCAGCATTATTGATGTCAATATGAATGTTAAAGTCACAGAGGATAATAGAGAGGAGGTCAGGGGCAAGAAAGTGTGGAAGCCACGCAGCGGCCAGGGTGGCGGTAGATTAAAGCCACAAGGAGGTGAATTGGGGAGAAGAGGCGGATAGTGTGTACCTCAAAGGTGGAGAATGTGAGGGAGGGCTCAGGTGGATTGACACGGAAGGTGCAGTTGCGGGAGAGGAGAATGCCCATAGGAGGATGTATAGTTTAGAGCAGAGAAGGGAAAGGGGGGACATGACAGAAACTTTCAACTACTGTACATCAAGGGTTTTAACAAGGTACAGGTGGGAGACATTCTTCACAGGAAGAGGAGCAGCAGAACACAGGGACATGCACTGACACTAGAGGGAGGAAGATTCAGGGGAAATTTGAGGAAGAATTACTTCACAGAAAAAGTAGTAGATAAGTGGAATAGCCTCCCATCAGAGGTGGTAGAGGCAAATACAGTAGAGCAATTTAAACATGCTTGAGATAGGAATATTGATATCCTTACATAGAAATAAGGATCAGATATGGTTTGAGATAACATTTTTTAAAAAGGGGCAGACTAGATGGGCCAAGTGGTTCTCATCTGCCGTCACATTCTATGTTTCTATGTAGCTCAATGAGTCAAGGGTTGTATTTGCTCAGGAGGGGGACCCCATGCCGTTTTATTTTAACAAAATACTGCACATATCCATGTCTAAAAAAAATTCTCATTTTATCATTATTAAAATCCGCAGATGTCTAAAAAAATTCACACATTTTCGTTACTTCAAAATCCCACTAAATTGCATTCGAATTCCGACTTTGTCCCCCCAAAAATTACACCTTGTACTAAAATAAATAACACATTTCATGAGCGAGTACATGGGGTGCGTGAGTGCCTCCGACGTACGCGTGCCACAACCGGCACGCTGGGAGGTGCTCAGATGAGAGCGTCTCCATCTGTATACATATTCTAAATCTTTTTTTAAGCGTCACATTATTCATAAGTCTGATGCTATTACTTAAAATGCATCACAGTCGAATGAAAAAATGTGACATTCTGGTCTCAAATTAAAATCAACATATTATCCTGTAGAGTCTAGAGGCCCATACATTGATTTATTCTCCGAATTAGTAAAAATTCTCAGAATTTGGGTGACCATAGAAACAGGGGAGAAGGCAATTCTTCGTATAGGGATGATCTACAGACCACCAGGTCAGGAAGAGGAACTTGACAAGAGCCTATTGCCGGAAATCAATAAAATGGCATTAAAATGAGAGGTAATAATCATGGGAGACTTTAATCTACCTGATGTAAATTGGAAGGTGTATGTTGCAATTCCAGGGACAATCTGAATTCCTTACAAGTAGCATCCTTCCAGCAATTGGTGAGGGAACCCACTCATAAGGACGCAATATTAGTCTTAATACTTACAAATGGAGACAGAATTGGACAGACAGACTAGAAAACAGCAAATGTAGTCCCACTGCACAAAAGTTAAAGCAAGGAAGAGGTAAGCAACTATCAACCAGTGAGCCTTACATCAGTAGTAGAGAAATTGATGGAAACACTCTTAAAACAAAGAGTTGTAAAATATCTCAAAACCAGAAACTTACAGTATCCGAAACAGCATGGGTTTACTGGGCGGAAGATCATGTCAAACAAATGTTATTGACTTTTTTGACTGGGTGAATACAGTAAAAGATCAAGGTGGGGCTGTAGATGTAACTTATCTAGACTTTAGTAAAGCTTTTGACACTGTCCCCCATCACAGACTGTTAAATAAACTTGAAAGCTTGGGATTGGATTCTAAGATAGTTGAATGGATAAGAGCGTGGTTGCAGGACAGAAAACAGAGAGTTGTAGTAAACGGAGTACAGTCAAAGGAGGGAAAGTTTACAAGTTGAGTAGCCCAGGGATCTGAACTTGGACCAGTGCTTTTTAATATCTTTATTGGTGATATTACAAATGGAATTGAGGGTAAAATGTGCCTTTTTGCAGATGACACAAAGGTATGCAAAAGGGTAGACACACCAGGAGGGGTAAAACAAAAGATTGATGATCTAGGTAGATTAGAGGAATGGTCAAGAGCATGGCAACTACAATTTAATGTCGAAAAATGCAAAATCATGCACTTGGGTCTCAAAAATCCAAAGACTAAATGGCATTATAATGGAAACTACTAGCGTCTGGTGAGGCACGCCCAAACACGTTTCGTCATGGACTTCGCCAGTCCATGACGAAACGCGTTTGGGCGTGCCTCACCAGATGCTAATTTCAGAGGGTCGCCTGTCAGGAGGGGGAGAGACGCTAACCTGCATGTGTTCCCGGGGATATACACGGACGTTGCAGCGAGAGTCCCCAGCAGAACACCAGTAGGAGACTGACGGTGACCGTGGTTATTTACTGATTTTATATCATGTGGTATCTAAGCCCACACTGATGAATTGTGGGGTACAAGTATCTGTCCATTGTGTCTTTTATCTATGAAGTGGCAGATTGCCTTTTATTAAAAACATTATTGCACTAAGAAGCGCTTCCTTCTACATTTTTCTACATATTGTCCTAATCCCATTTGGATCCAGGGATTCTTTATTGGTTGGAAGCAGCGGTCCTGGATATATAAGGATCTAGTGCACGCTTGAGCAGACTCTGTGGGAGGACTGTAATTCTTGCCATAACTACCACTCACGCATTGTTGAATATATATATATATATATATATATATATATATATATATATACATATATGAAGGAATTTCTCCCAGAGAACAGTTATATTGTGCACCTTCCCTGCAAGGGCATACACCTTATGGGGGGGGGGTACTCTTTTAAGCACAGGGTACTGTGCAGGTCCAGTCACGTAGTGCAGATGTAATATTTATCTAGAAATCCCACCTACATTCCTTAGTTAGAGGACTGCCAGCTCAGAGGAAAGTAAGCAGCCAGACGAGACTGTTTATCTAGAAGGAACACCTCCCTAGGTACACAGGGTTGCAGATTCCCTTGTTGGCGCACGGAGAAGGTCAAATGATGAGTCTGAAAGTTCTTTGTTTTGAAAAGTCGGTTAAGAAGTTGTAATTTCATAAATAAAGCGGTTAAAGACCACAAAGTATTATAGAAGTTTGGAGTGGATACAGCTAGACTGGACTGCTGCAATTCTGATTACATGGGAGCTGCTGGCATTTTCAGCCCCAGTGACACTGATACTCATAAAAACACTGCCTGTAATTTTTGCATTCATTCTCAGGGCGGGATGTACTAAGCCAGGTACTGTATGTCCAAATTTTCGCCCTCCAGCTGTTGTGAAACTACATATCCCAGCATGCCTTGCCATACTGTAGTTTTAGTATTCCCTAACAGCAAAACTGTGGCAAGGCATGATGGGACTTGTAGTTTCACAACAGCTGGAGGGCCATAGTTTGGCCATGACTGTACTAAAGAGGCCATGACTGTACTAAAGGCCCATACACACTGGGTGACTTTGAGCTGAAAGTCGCTCAAAACAGCAGTTTGAGCGGCTTTTAGCTCAAATCCGCCCAGTGTGTATGGTCCGGCGATGAGCGCTGCTGCGCGCTCCCGTAACATCGCCAAGAAAGCCGCTCATCTGCTGGTTATACCAGCAGATGAGCGGCTTTCAGGACGGCTTTGCATAGCACTTTGCTATGCAACGCCGCTCTCCCCCCTCTGTTGGCGCCGGGCAGGGGGAAAGCCGCTCAGTGTGTATGCACTGAGCGGCTTTCCCCGCAGCGATGATGTCATCATCGCAGTCCATACACGCTGGGCATAGTCGCCCAGTGTGTATGGACCTTAAGCCTTGAAAAGTGAAAAAATGGAGAGTGATAAAACACCAACAAATCAGCTCCTACTTGTCATGTTTCAAACACAACCTGTGACATGAGAGTTAGGAGCTGATTGCCTGGTGGTTTATCACTCTTCATTCTATCATCTTTCAAGTTTAGTACATCTGGCCCTTAAGGTTCATACACACTGGGTGACTATGCCCAGCGTGTATGGACAGCGATGACCTCTGTCATCGCTGCGGGAAAGCCGCTCATTGCATACACACTAATTGGCTTTCCCCCTGCCCGGCACCGACGGAGGGGGGAGGACGGCGTTGCATAGTGGAGCGCTATGCAAAGCCGTCCTGAAAGCCGCTCTGAAACCGGATTGCGTGTGCGTTAAGTGACTATAAAATGCTCTTTAGCGCAGGAACTACTTGCTACTACTGTACATTACTATTCAGTAAGTTAGATAGACACTTTTACTACCAAAATACAAGTACATGGACGTGTCTTATTACACTATTTTATAACTTGCTATGAGGACAAGTGGGCGAATACTGACCGTACACTTAATACAGTACAGTACTTCACTTAATACAGACCATCGATTGTTGTAGCTATCGATAGTCATCCATTTTATCTGACTGAATAGGCCGTGGGTCAATCAGAACTCGTGGTGGGACTTCTGGGTGTGGGGGGGCGGAGCTATGCTCCGTGTCCCGGCACCTTAAAAAAATTTGAAACTTGATCGGTTCTCCATTGCCATCGATGTAGGGAAACCATCTGGTCCTCCAACATCGATGGCAAAAGTATTCAACATCGGCCATAAACCATCGATAATTTGAAATCATTGATGGTTGATGGGCATCCCTAAAATTGGAGGAGGGTAGGGGACAGTATGCAGCTCCCGGCAGTGGGTGAGCATCTCCTCCCACTGGGAGGGAGTAAGGGGGTGCATGAGAGCAGGAGACTGTATAATAGTGGTATGTGGGCAAGACATTGATAAAAGTTGTGGCACTGGTGCAGAGGACCGTGGGGATACTTCTGGCTTCTGGCAGTGGGGGAACCAGCAGCGCGGCAGCCAGGGCCGGATTTCCCACCTAGGGGCGGCCTTCTTGTGGTGGTACAGGATCCCCCATTCTCAAGGGGGTCCATGAAATGTGGGAGCGGGGTCGCGGGGGTCCGCTGGGGGGGGATTGTGGGAAGGGCGGCGCGGGGGGCGTGATATGCGGGAGGGGGGGTCGTGGGTAGACACTGGTCTTTTCCCTAGGGGGGGCGGGTTTGTGTAGAACGCTGGGCGGGAACGTTATACACACAGGGGATGAGTGTCTTTTCCCTAGGGGGGGGGGGGGGGGGGTGTGTAGAAAGCTGGGCGGGAACGTTATATACACAGGGGATGAGTGACAGATCTGGCTAAATATATAAGAGATATGAACAAAGAGAAGTGCAAATGGCTAAACTGCAAAAGTGTGCTTCCTGTGCTGCCATGTAGTTAGTTTGATAAATGAGATAAACGTATACTTGGCTACCCTCCTGGAATGGCAGGGAGTCTCCCGCAAATCGTGTCCCCCCTCCCGGCCCCCCCCGGGAAGGTGGGCGAGCCTCCCGAAGAGTGACATTAAAAAGTCGGCAAGTATGGAGAAATTTCTATGCTGCATGGGTGTGTATTGCGTGCAGCTGAAAGTAATTTAGCTATTTTGCGGGCCCGCTGAGGAGGCTGGTCTGCGAGGCGTGAGACTTGCCTTTTTTCATGCGAGTGTTTCTCATGTGCAACGGGCCGAGTGCTCGGTGACTCGAGCGAGGCTGCCACCCAGCACTTGTTCTCACCACCTATGTATACGCCCCCAGTTGCCGACCAGTTTTGATGCCACACCCTACGATACGCCCACATCACACCTTCTGTTCGCTGGGTCACGTCCATGCACGGCTGAGTGAACCTGCACATGCGCATTGCGATTGGTACACATGTGCAGTAGGCTAAAAACCACGCTCTGAGTGAAGTTGTATCCGAGCGAGTCAATCCAAATAACCTCCAGTATGTAAAAGAGTGCTCCCATTCAGTAGCTGCGTTGAAGTCGCTACAGCGTCTCAGACAGGGCCGGCACCACCACTAGGCAATTCTAGGCATCTGCCTAGGGCGCCGGCCACTGGAGGGCGGTATTTCGCCCCCCCTGCCGCCCGGGTACCTGTCCTGCGGCGCTGTGCTTATATAAAGCTGGCGGCGGCGGCGGCAGCGGGGGGTCCCTGCAGTCAATAAGAAATAACGAGCGCTATCCGCCGGGCTATGCGGAAGCGCTTCTGTTTTGGAAACACTGGCCGCACGCTGAGATTCAGCCAATCAGCGTGCGCCGTGCGGCCAGTGTTTCCAAAACAGAAGCGCTTCCGCATAGCCCGGCGGATAGCGCTCGTTATTTCTTATTGACTGCAGGGACCCCCCGCTGCCGCCGCCGCCAGCTTTATATACGCACAGCGCCGCAGGACAGGTACCTGGGCGGCAGACACCGGGGCGCCCCCACCCCGACTTGCCTGGGGTGCTCCGGTGCCTTGCACCGGCCCTGGTCTCAGACACTCCCATTGTGGAACAGCGTTGAAGGTACCGCATTCAGCACACCCCAACCCCCGCCTCCCTTCCCCCTTCCCTGGGAGACTTTTCACCGTGCACGCAATGGAAGAGACTGAATCCGTCAATCTGGCTTGGGGAAGGCGCTATACAGACAACGTGTGCGTAAAGCATAGTACTAAACATTACATGGCATGCTCTATGGTTCCTGTGCATGGAGTCGTACAAGTACTCTCATAACCCCACTATCCATGTTAGCATGGAGTTGATTTTATATAGTGTGGTGAGCGCAGAGAGCCACCGAGCCCAAACCGTGGCGGGCGGACGCGTAAAACTAAGCAAATAGCTGGGGGCCCAACTAACATATAAGTACCAATTCCTTTTATGCAAACAGGTTTTTTTTATGTTTGTCTAGTTTTATTACATATAACTTTCATAAAAATTTCAATAAAAAAAATAAAAAAAATTTTACACCGCAATCGAACACAGGTTTCCAGTGTGTGGAGCAGCGCAGTTATCCACTAGCCCATGCCACCTGGTGATAGCAGCCACTGCTCATGAGTCTATGTGAAGACAGAGCCTTAATGCCGTTCGCCGAGAACCAGAATGAGTTTTGCGTTCACAATATTCAGCATCGGCTACGTGAACTGCAGGCCGCAGTTATTTTTTGCCTATGGGACCGGGACACTACACGGTCCATTTGCTTGTATTGTACAGTACAGTTGGAGCAGCAGCATTGTTCCCAGGAATGAGGCGCACAAGCGTGTCATACGTACTGAATTTACTATACAGTACGTACAGTATGAGACGCTCGTGCACCTCATTCCCACACTCTTGTGTGGCGCAGTTCCATCTGTAAATGAATCCGCCGCTAGATTGGTGGAGCATTAGCCACCCAGGTGGTAATATGTATTGCATGGGTATGGCGTGCATCCACGCACCTCAGCGCAGAAGAAAAGTGAATAACTGAAACCTCCACCATGGCGAGCTGGCAGAAACAATGAGAGCCGCTCCGTCTGTAATTAAGATCCATTTGGAATTCGGCCTCATTCTGATAATGGGTGGTCTGCTCATGTGCATTTATGTGCAAACCCCAGGAGCGCACGGCTTTGGTGAGTTTCACACTCACTGAGCCATTCAGAGGGAGCGGATGGGGGGCGGACACCGAGCCCGAGCTGGGGAACACCCACAATTTTATTGACGTCCTCATGAAAATGCTGGGTGTTCTCCTGGTAATGTTTATCAAGATCATACATCTTGATAAAGGTCAGCTAGACCGAAACGCGTAGATCCTGTCAGAGGAAAGTGAGCAGCCACACTCCTGGATGTGTGTATGTTTTTAGTTATGTTTTAAAGTCTTTTTGGATCCTATTGGACATTTTGGTTTTTGTTTTGTTTTTGCCTCATGTCCGCATGGTTTGTTCATGGGACATATGTAAAATATTTTTGTATGGATTAAACTTTGTGGAGGATTTTTTTACCCAATTGAATTTCTGGCTCTATTCCTGCTAAACCTCAACGATTGATTATCAATAGGAAAATAAACCGCTATGGGCTTTTGCCCCCCTCTATAAGGGGTGAGTAAGGTACGCCATTACTGGTCGGCGAATAGACCTATTACATAAGACATAATTTGAGATACCCAATTACATTGGCAAAAACCCTTTATGTTTTATATATCCTGAAATATTGGAGTTACCGGGCCAACAGACACTCATCTGGTTTTTACAAGCACTTCACCTGTCACACCAGCATAAAGAAACCTTTATAGGTTTGAAAACCACAAAACACACCGTGAGTAGGGGTACGCTTTCACGAAATTCAGTATAAAGAAACCTTTTTATG
Source organism: Crinia signifera (assembly GCF_055691185.1). NCBI lineage: Eukaryota > Metazoa > Chordata > Amphibia > Anura > Myobatrachidae > Crinia > Crinia signifera. Next base: position 320,019,194 of record NC_139219.1, on the reverse strand, counting down.
TGCATTTTATCTGATCAAAATGTAAGTGAGGTACGCTGTCAAGATATATCATTTTTGTACAGCCCCCCACTTACTCAATCAAAGAGTCACTTTGGCCCTTATTCTGGTTGGTGCGGTCGAGCCGCATATGCGGCTCCGACCGCACCAGACGAATCCCCGCCCACCCTACGGTTCGCCACGGCCGTCCGTACACGGACGGCTGGCGAACCGCATAAAAATGGTGGAGGCTACGCCTCCACCATGGTGGGAGCTGCCCCCTGCATTCGATGGTCGTCGACCATCGAAGGCAGGTCCGCACGCCGCGGCAGCTCCCGCAAGCTGAGACCACACGGACAATCGTCCGTGTGGTAGCTTGTATGGGGGCTGAAAGCTGACATCCGGCGACGTCAGCTTTCCGCCCCCATGAGTTGCGTCATGGCCTCATTACCATGCGTACGCCCCGCGTTTGCATGGGAACGCCCATGAAACGCGGGGCGTACACATAGGGAAATGAGGGCATGATGCCTCTCACGCCCCTATACGCCCCCTTTGCGGCGGACGAAATCCGTCTGCGGCGAAGGGGGCTGCACATGCGCAGATTCACCTCTGCGCATGTGCAGAGTAAAAACATCGGCGGTACGGCCGCACGCGGGCCGTACCGATCCGATCAGAATAAGGGCCTTTGTTTCTGAGACACCATTTCTCCTTCTTTCGAGCACCTGTGAAACTACGTCACAAATGAGAATATGTCCACTGATGCTGAGAGGCTGAGCTCCCCGAGATTGTGCCTAAAGAAACCTTTATAAGAGGGATAACATCTAAAATCAACGTGAGTCTTGGTACGCCTTGCGGAACTCAGCTTACCTCAGCATTTATGATACCACTCACTGGAGTGTTTATAATAAAACTCACACACGGATTTTAATTATTGTTTATTCTTCTTGTTTTTTCACGAACCAATACGGCTTGAGAACCCATATTCACTTGAGATCAACCTCATCTCACGAAAAGAGGAGTCCGAAAGTACTTTTTTCAGGTAGTGTTTACCTGTTTGCTAGGCATCGAATTTAATCTGCCTAGTGAGCGGGTATGAAATTGAATCAGGCCCTTTGTTCTTTTCCATTCTTCAAACTTTTCATTGTCCGCTTGTAATGGGGGTGGGGTCTTCACAGGAGGAGAGGGAGGGGGCTATATATACCCTTACCCTTCTTTATTATGACAAACAACTTACTCGACAAACAGCCCATTGTTAATACTTCAAATAATTCCGTTTACTTACTGTCAAAAGTTGAAACTCACTTCTGCTATATGAAATACATTTTACATTTTCCAATCACATTCATCTGGAAGGAATCGAAAAACAAAGTCATAAAAAAGAATATAAAACGCACTGAGTAGATTGTAAAAAGGCATTAAATGGAAAATACTCTATGGTCAAATAACCAACACAATTTGTTTGGCTGTTTGGTCATAAGCCATTAAATGCAGAAGCAAATGATAGTATATTTTTTAAGGATTCAGCTAATCTCTGCTCCAGTGTGATAACAAAACACTTCGGAGCCTGGGGCACAGAGACAAAAAAACCTATTCAAACTTAGGTTTATTTGCAGCTAAGAAGAAGAAAAATCCCAAATGTAACCTCTCTACACTGTTTTTATTGTCATAGTTTAGTTGAGTCATTTACTTTGAAGCTAATTAAAATATTGGGTGGAAAAATATGTATCAGATTTCATAATTCTATTATCTGCTGAAAAAAACCCCAATGAAAGTGTTGGAAATGATGTGCGTACAGGTGTCGGTGTTGCAGTCTTCTATAGGAACACGTCAGCGGATGACTCACACCATGAACAGATCAGTTACTGAAACAGTTGTGTTGGTTTACGGATGGATCGCAGGTATAGCCGTACTCACTGTTACATGTTCTCTGGTGATAGAGCAAACTTGAATGTAGCAAGGTATCCTGCAGATCAGAGATGGTGGAATAGCTTTATAACAGATATAGTAATAGGTATTGGAAAATGTTATCACCCATTATAAAGATAAGATGGCTCCTGTTGATGCTCAGTAGAGATATTGGTGGCCATTTTGGGATAGGGCATGGAGAAAAGGGAGAGTGGAGTCTGTGCAGTAAACTCCATTTTAATATCTGTACTGGGGAATATACTGTAAGGTGGTCACAGTGGACTTTGCTTTGGTGAGTGTTAACTCGTTTCATCACAAGCGCTGGACGCACCATAAACATCCCTGTCTCTCATATTAATAGGTAATTCCTAAACTCATGCATATCTTAAATGATAAAGGTCCAGGATTGTAGCAAAGTGCTGACAATTTTTAGCACTCCCTGTAAATGAGATATGTTCTCTCTACTTATACTGTATCTATTATATATAACTGAGAAAGGTGTCTGTCTAACACATGCTCGCTGGAAACCCCACATTCCACTCCACATTCCACTCCACATCCTACTCACCATTCCACTTCACATTCTATTCCACATTCCACTCCACATCCTAGTCCACATTCCACTCACCCTTCCACTCACCATTCTATTCCACATTCCACTCACCATTCCACTCTGCATTACACTCTGCATTCCACTCCACATTCCACTCACCATTCCACTCACCATTCCACTCACCATTCCACTCCACATTCTACTCCACCTCCTACTCCACATTCCACTCACCATTCCACTCTGCATTCCACTCTGCATTCCACTCCGCATTCCACTCCACATTCCACACTTCATTCCACTCCACTGCAGTTTCAACAGCAGATGCCAAATAAAACACATACAGCAAAATGTAAAATTAGAAACTGCCAGAGACTGAGGCGTAAATTTACTAAGATGGGAGTTCTATTAAAGATGGGATGTTGCCCATAGCAACAATAAGATTCTATCTATTATTTTCTAGAAGGTGCTAAATATAAGGATTTTAATACCTACCGGTAAATCCTTTTTACAAAGTCCTTATGGGATACGGATGCCAGAGGACTCACCGACAGTCGGGATTCCGACAGTCATTACTCCAATGTTGGAATCCCGACTGCTCCCTCGTGGGGTCCACGACCCCCATAGTGGGAGAATAAAATAGGTGACGAGCGCAACAAGCCACTGTGCCCGCAGCGTGGGGAGCGCAGTGAGCCCGCAAGGGGCTTCATTGCGCTCCCCCCGCTGTGCAGTCGGGATTCCGACATCGTGCTAATGACTGTCAGAATCCCGACTGTCGGTGTGTTATACCACACCCTGGGATACTGGGATGGTCTCAAGACATTGGGTACTAGAGGGTATGCTCGTCTTTCAGAGCAAATCTCAGAAATGTCTGATGTGGGCCCCAGATAGGGATGTGGAGGTAGGCGTCCTTAACGTCTAACGACGCTAGGAATTCTCCCTCCTCCAGACTTGCTATTACAGCCCTTAAAGACTCCATTCTGAACTTGCACACCTTTAAGTAAGGGTTCAGAGTTTTTAGGTTCAGGATGGGTCGTACCGAACTGTCTGGTTTCGGTACTACGAACAGGTTGGAGTAATAACCCCTGCCCTGTTCCGCCACTGGGACCGGTCCAATGACCATTGATTTTACCAGTCTGTGTACTGCTTGACGCAGGATCACCTGGTCCTCCGCAACTGCTGGTAATCCCGATTGGAAGAACCTGTGAGGGGGCGGTCCAGCAATCTCCAGCCTGTAGCCGTTTTGTACCAGCTGCAAGTGGTGCAATTCTTTTGCTGGAAGACCCAGGTAGAGAGCATTGCAGTAGTCTAGGCATGATGATATATAACCTATCACACATGTAGTCAGCAGCAACAATGTGGAGGCACAGAGTGATGGGAGGAGTCTAACATAAAAGGCCATGCAACAGATTTCTCAGACTCCTTGAATCACTGACTGAGATTAGAAAAGTCATCAGCCTGATGGTCAGCAACATGGATTCACGACCCCATGCTGAAAAGGTCGGGACCCACTTTGGGGTCAGGACCCACAGTTTGAGATCCGCTGCACTAGATGATATCATTAACGATGGGGCTTAATGTATAGTATTTATTAATCCCCATACACGCTAGATAATATTGTTTATAATGTCAACAATTTCCCGCTGAACACCGGCAAACAATATATTGTATACACATATTGAATGATATCATTAACAACATCATTCAGTAATGCCCCCCCCCCCCCCCCCCCCTGAAAATGATGGGGTAAATTTATTAAGATGGGAGTTCTTTTGAAGATAATCAAAAGAGTCTGATTGATTGCTGTAGGCAACATAGGATCTTCAATTGAACTCTCATCTTAGTAAATTGACCCCGCAGTCATTGAGTGTCACGGCCTGGACTAGCTGTGTTCCTCGCACTGACCTGGGTGCGCCAGTGGAGGGCGCAGGGAACCGGAAGCGGGGAGGCTTGAGGTAGCTGGAGCTCATGCACGGAGGATAGATGAGGATAACCTGCTGGGGACACAGAGGATTGGCTGAGACCTAAAGCAGAGGCGCGGGGTCTAAGCCGACAGCGGTAATCACCAGGGACCCCCGCAAGGGGATATGGACTTAGCTGCAACTGCCGACCAGGTCGCGGCCCTCTGCCCAGGTTCCTCTGTGGCATTAGCAGGGTTTGATACTCTGGAGTCTCTAGAGCAATGATGTTTGAGAGGTACTTAAACCTTCGATGGTGATCGATGGCACTGAATGCTTGGCAGCAACAAGGAGGGCACAGAGGAATATGTATAGCTGGATGTACACAGTGATGTGGACTGAGTACAGTGAGATGCGGCCTGGGAGCCGGAGGGAACTCGATGGTGATCACTGGGGAACGCTGGAGATCACTGGGGAACACTGGAGATCACTGGGGGTCGCTGGAGATCACTGGGGGACACTGGAGATCACTGGGGATCGCTGGAGCGGCCTGGGAGCCGAGAGGAGACGGGCATGGGAACCCACTGGTATCTGGACGCTGAGGAGACAGCCTGGGCTTCACAGAGAAGGCAGGATCACACGGCAGATGGAACTTGTGGAAGCTTCTGGCAGGAGTGGAATGACGAGGGACGCTGAGAATGACACAGGTAACAGCGGACTCAGGAAACTGGACCTCTGGAGCAAGTGGGGAGTCTTGACAGGAGCTGATGCTGGAGAACTCTCAGGGGAAACTGACGAGTTGTTCAAGATGGGGAGGAGACTGTGAGACAGGCTTTTATCCCTCCTGGTAATGAGGGAATCAGACGAAGCAGCAGCACACAGACCAGGAAGTCAGTTGGAACTTACCTGGATCATGTGACCCGCAATCTGATCAGGGAATATAACTGGAGCGCTAAGTGACGCAGGGGATGACTTGGAAGCAGGAGACATCACGCCAGGGATTACAGACTGTACCGGCAGCTGATCTGCGGAGTATATTACCCCAGCGTGCCGGTAAGGGGCGCACGCGAGCGGTTTGAGAACCGGGGTTCCTGACATTGAGGAAATAGTAGACTGATCTGCATAGACAGACAATGGGGAGGATATTAGATAACGACCCACAGGAGCATGCATAGTTGACCACGTTGAGGGTACACATATTACAAACAATATCGCTCCGAAGGGCCAAAATGAGCAATATCGCTTTGTGCATATGGGGCTTTACAGGTATACTCATTTCAACTTTTCAGATTAAACTGGTCTATGGCTTATATTAATTTTCTCACACCCCCCCCCCCTACACACACACACAGACTCGCACTTCTTCCACCACTTACTGTATAACAAAACAACCTTCAACGATGTGGCTTGTCCCAAGTTTACCACGACCGCTAGTTTGCTTGTCTAAAACATATTCCACTGTCAGGTATTCGAGCCCCTTGTTATCCTTATATATAAATAGATGTGACTTGTGCATAAGACCCGAGGGCAATTGTGTATCGGTAAACATATCTGGCATTAAGGAAACAGTGAGCTGCTAAAGGCAGTAACTTTGTCCCTTGTATTTTTAGCGGAATACATTCTATTTGGACATATCATGGAGCATTATAAATCAGGAATAATGTTATATGTAAGCCAGATTTGCTTCTGCCACATTATTAAACACAAAACATGGAATTGGTCACTACATTATGCAATGTTATGATACGAATGGTACAAACCTGGGGAACAATCTGTGTTCTTGTGTGGCGTCAAGCCCACTTTAAAATGGTGTTATTGATTTATTTATTGGACAAATGGGTACTGTACTGAAAAAAAAACATATGCACTAATTCTGGAGTTGATTTATTATAATAGATGAGACGCAGTCCGTTAGGATCATGTTTTCTGATCATACAAGGGTGAAAAATGACAGCTACTGTACATTAACCAGCAAAGGGCGCACCGCAAGAGTTGGATGTAAACTCTGAACTACTTTTAACATTGTTTTGTAATTGTCCTGTTTATTAACTGCTGTACGTTGAGATATATATTTCCGAGGCGTCCTGAATTATTCACAATTTTGATACCTAGGGCAAAAAAAAAAAAATGGGAAGAAAAAATAAAAACATAATAATTATTGTAGCAAAGGTCAAAGGGACAAAATTGTCATTAATTTATAATGCCCTTTACATTATTACATCTTGAATTGCTGGTGTTAAAAATACACCGCAAGCCGGTTAACCACAAAAGAAAACGGTAGAAGTGTTAATTTTTAAGCAAGTTTGACAAAGATTGAGTCTCATATGACAAATGCTATCAGGAAGACAGGATTTTGTTGCTGGAAAAAGTTTAAACATTAACAATTTCTGTCAGGCTGTTGACACAATCTTGCCAGACATTTCCCCAGATACAAAGATGACTGCTGGCATTTGTCAACAATTCTGTCACAGTAACGGCAATAAGGCCATGTCGGGGAGAGTGACAGTTTGGGCTAGATGCTCCCCTGAGCAATAGCCCAGGTGTTCTGAAGGACTGTGGGAAAAACCATATTTCTGCATTGTCATTCGTTTATAACAAAACACAGCGAGAGAATGAGCTGTCACCCCAATTCCCATGATGACGTGCTGCTTAGCATAACTCTACTGTGCAGACTAGGGTCCAATGGTCCTCCGGTCTGACAGATAATTAAGAAGCAGGAGCGTTTTCTAGGTGTCTATTGTCGAGAATTTGCATTTTAGCCAGAGGCTACCAGTAATAGAAAAAATACAGGATGGGAAGATGGTAAGAAGCCAATTAGTCAGATAGATGGATGGCTGACTGACAGCTCTCTGGTATCGCTACTTTATATTTCATGATACATTGCAATGCAGTTTTCTACAAAAACCAACTTTTGTAGACTGGTAACAATCTATATATATATAGTGCTTAATTTTTTTTTTTTTTTTCAGAATTGAATTTTTTTTTTTGTTAAATAAACATCTATTGTGCCACATACATTTGATATCAAGACTTTACTTTCAAAAGAGAATCTGAGGCATTAAAATTAAAAACCATTTTAAAAAAGGCCAGCACAATGGTCTCTGAGATTCTGAATATACAATTCACAATTTCATATATTATAATAAGTGCCAGCATTAAACATTTTGTTGCTCCAACATAAAAAAAAAAAAAAAATCCCCATTAAAATGGATTATTTTACCTGGGATTCATTGAGTTATTCAGATAGGATAGAGATATCCATGACACTGGATGATTTAGTTAAATTATACTGGATGTTATCATTATACAATTTACTATGCAGTGGTGCAGAAGTATCGTTGATGTGACTGTGATGATTATATTGTTTTGTATATTCTTGTTATTGTAAAAAAAATACAATATAGTATTGCAATTGCGGACAGCAACTGAAAATAATATGTGATGTGATTATTTTTAGGAAAATAAAAAAAGTTTAATTATACTGTAATTCAAAAAGTTATATACACAACTTATTGGATCAAGTCACCCTAAACATTATAATAATTAAAAAAACCTTCTATAAAAACATCAGTAGTTACTGTAATATTGCTGTTATTTTTACTTATTTTTAAGTTTTTTTTGCACTTGTAGACAGAAACTGATAATAATTTGTGATTTTATTATTTTAGGAAAATTAAAAGGCTAAATATATATATATGCCGCCTACCGAATCAAGACACCCTAAACACAGTTTAAAAAAAATAGAATTAAACATATAATACATTGCCAGTTGAAGTAGATAATATTGCAGTTAGTTTTCATTTTTTCCTATGCTATTATTTTTCATTTGAATAATGAGCAAAAATCAGCAAGAATGATGCAGAAAATTAAAAATAAATAAAGTTAGGTCCATCTGACCTTTTTGGGCCATATCCTATTTGCAGCGATAATTTACTGCTAATGAATTCACCAGGTGGCTATCCTATTAGGCCAAGGGCTCCCCTGATGCTGCCACTTATTGGGCATTATGCTTTGCATGCCTCAGGCACGTGGAGTATAATTCCCGACAAGTAGCCCTTCAGAGCCGCGATAACACATGGGTTGGGGATCTTATCCTGGATCCCATGTGTTATTACCCGGAAACAGGAATTTTTCAGAAAAAAAACTTTTTTTTTGTGTTCATTTTGACACCAAAATTTTTTACATAAAGTATTTATAAACTATAGTTTATTTTGGGACTATAATTTGACTTAAATAAGACTAAAATGAAAACTCAGATCAACTGAGTGAATCTTAATTAAAGGAAAACAAAAACACTGAGACCAAAAATACATATAATATCTTTGCCAAAATTAACACTGGGAAACGGTGTTAGATTTTAAAGAACAATTAAGTAGTATAGATATTTGCTGAAAATAAATGAAGGGCTGTAATGATTAAAATAAATAAATGAAGGGCTGTAATGACTGTGTATTGCACTCTTTAATTCTATCAAACTTAAGGCATGGGATGGGTACAATGCTGCAGTGATTGGCACTGGGCTGTAGTTATATGCATGGGGCTACAATAAAAGGCAGTGGGCTGCAGTGATGGGCACTGGGATGCAGGAATGGGCACAAGGTTGCAGTGGTTGGCACTGGGCTCTCAGCCTACTGAGCCTAGATTACTAATGAAACATGGGAAGGGAATAAACGCCAGCCACACACAGCAGCGCTGCACCTTGCCCTGCTAATCTCCGTCCTGGGAGAGCAGCTATAAGAGGCACAGGTAAGTGCTAACCTGGGGACACCCTTGCTGTTCTGAGCCTAGACCTTGCAGCTTCCGGTGGAGGTCAGAGGATGGCCGAATGCTGGCAAGCTCCCATCCATCGGAGCTTTCATCCCCAGCCCCCGAAGAAGGGGAGCCTCATGGACGAGAGGAAGATGAGGGGGAGATGGAGGGAGGAGTGCGGAGGGGGAGACGGAAGGCGTAGGAGTGCCAAGTGTCTCAGGTGGCGCCACAGCTGCGGCCCCAGGCGCGGCAACAGAAGGCACAGGAGCTTTACGGGAGCACCGAGTGTCTCTGGCGGCGCCACATCCATGGCCCCCGGCATGACCCCCAAGGCATGGTGACACCATCCTGACCAGCTGGATGGGAGGCCGCAGCTGCTACACCCAGACCCCAGACGTTTGGCCCGCACAGCAGAGGGACTCCTGGCCTGTAGGCCCTGGCTGAAATGATGGTGGTGGAGGAGCCCTTCTACCCCCAGCTACAGGGTGAACCCCCCTCCTCGGAAAAGCCCCAAGGAGGAGGTATGGCTTCAGTATTGGGGGCAATGGCAGTGGACCTTCACCCGGAGAGGGCCCTCTGCAGCTGACGGTGAGCAGCATGATGACGCCGTGAGCAGCATGATCAAGACTGTGCCACTCAACCATATGTGTCCTTACAGTATGTCTCCCCTGTCTAGTACACTGCACAACTGCTCTGCTTAACCGTTACCTACCTGGCTGTGGCAAGGACCAGTGGCGCCAATGATGGCTGCCTAGGTGCTGTGCAGCTCGGCGGGTATGTGTTCCCTTTGTGATAACTTTACTGTTTCTGCTTGTATTGTTACCTACTTGGCTGTTGCAGAGACCAGTGGCGCTGCTGATAGCTGCCTAGGCTCTGTGTAGTTTAGCGGGTATGTGTTCCCTGTGTCTATAATCCCCAAGGTACATCTAGCATAAACCTGTATGTGTTATGTATATCTGTACTGTCACTGTTTAACTGTTACTTAACTGGTTGATGCACAGCAATCCAAATCCAATTCCTTGTATGCGCAAGTATACCTGGCCAATAAACCTGATTCTGATTCTGAACACTACGGTAAGTCAGACTCAGTGTGTGACTACTGGGCCTAGATTACTAATGAAATCTGGGAGCACTATGGTAAATCACACCTACTGTGTCTAGATTACTAATGATATATGGGAGCACTACTGTAAATCAGACTCAGTATATAACACTCTCAGCCTACTGAGCCTAGATTGTAACACACTCTCAGTACTGAGCCTAGATTACTAATTAAACATGGGAGCACTATGGTAAGTCAGACTCAGAATGTAACACACTCTCAGCTACTGAGCCTAGATTACTAATGATATACAGGAGCACTACGGTAAATCAGACTCAGTATGTATCACACTCTCAGTACTGAGCCTAGATTACTAATGATATATGGAGCACTACAGTAAGTCAGACTTAGCATATAACAGTCTCAGCCTACAGAGCCTAGATTACTAATGATATACAGTAGCACTACGGTAAATCAGACTCAGTATGTATCACTCAACTACTGGGCCTAGATTACTAATGATATATAGATGGAGCTCGTGCCATCTTTGCAGGGGATGGCAGAAGATTCGCCATCTGCCATCCCCCGCCAGCCGCCGTAAGGGGACGCGTGCGCTCGAGATGCGCTCACGTCCCCTTACAACGGGGCTCTCCCCGGGTCCCCGCCACCTTGCCGCACCCCCCCCCCCCTAACCCTGTCCATCTCCCTGAAGCGGTGACGTACAGGGTTCCCGTCCCCCCGCCGATGGGAAACTGAAATGCGCGTGCGTGTGAGACGCACGTGCGTCTCAGTCAGATGAAGCGCCTTTCCGCCAGCGGACAGATTCTGGCAATCCCGGAGCAATAGCGAGAGGCGCTCCATCTGTATGGAGCACTACAGTAAGTCAGATTCAGTATATAACACACTCTCAGCCTACTGAGCCTAGATTACTAATGATATATGGAGCACTACGGTAAGTCACACTCAGTATGTAACACACTCTCAGCCTACTGAGCCTAGATTACTAATGATATATGGAGCACTACGGTAAGTCACACTCAGTATGTAACACACTCTCAGCCTACTGAGCCTAGATTACTAATGATATATGGAGCACTACGGTAAGTCACACTCAGTATATAACACACTCCCAGCCTACTGAGCCTAGATTACTAATGATATATGGGAGCACTACGGTAAGTCACACTCAGTATGTAACCCGCTCTCAGCCTACTGAGCCTAGATTACTAATGATATATGGGAGCATAGGCATGCGCACGGAGGGTGCCCGGGGTGCACAGGCACCTCCTAATGAGGGGCACCCCCCTCACGATTGTAGCTAGGGCCAGGGAGCGGAGCCAGGCTGGCCGCAGTTACAGACAGCAGAGCTGAAGCAGGAATCAGGATACACTACTACATCGAGGCCCCTGGCTGCCTGTATGGGGAGCTGAAGTGCACAGCTCCTCTCAGGCATTACAACGCTGGCTGGGTGCAGGGCCGGAGCTACCATTAGGCAGCCTTAGGCATTTGCCTAGGGCGCTGCCTACTGGAGGGCGGCACCGCAATAGTGCAGCTCAGCTCTCTCCACTATTCAGCCCACACATCCCCTCCTGTAATTACCCCGCCCCCCCTCCGCACCGGAATTGTCCTGCAATTTGCCTGGAATTAACTGCTGCCGCGCCGGTCATAACGCTAGATGACCGGCTCTCCCCTGTCTTCTGCTGCTGCCGCCGCCGTGTAGTCCTGACTCCTGAGCCCGCCCGGCACCTGGCAGCAGGTCTGAGACCAGTCCGCAGCAGGTGAGTTCGTGAGCCCCCCTCCCCGCGCCTGACTCCCGTCCGTGATCCCCCCCCCATGCGCTGTTCATAACGCCTGTGGGTTGCGTCCGCTCCCCCCCCCAGCGACAATCCCCGTGTATCGCCCGCACCCCCCCCCCATTCCCTGAAGAGAGGAGGGGCGGGCGGGGTAGGTTGCCTCGGGCGCTCACAGGGTTTGCACCGGCCCTGGCTGGGTGAGGAGGACTGAGGACGAGGAGGACTTCCTGGTGACTGACATGTGCTGCAGTTGTGCTGCTTTTTGGGAGGCGCTGGAACAGGTTTTTCTTTGTTATATGGGCAATCTTTATTGTTATGTGAAAAAGGTGTGTGTATATGCTTTGTTTATGTATGTATGCATAGGGGGGCTTTGTTTACTCCAGTACATCTGTGTGTGTGCAGGCTGTGCCTGTATGTATACTATGTCTATACATGTGCGGGCTGTGTGTGTATATATATATATATATATATATATATATATATATATATATATATATATATACTGTGTGTGCGCATACTGCAGGGGGGCTGTGTATATGTATACTATGTGTGTGGGGGTTCTGTATGTGTATACTAAATCTGTGTGTGTGTGTGTGTGTGTGTAGGCTGTGTGTGTATGTGGGGAACTGTTTGTGTACATGGGGGGTCTGTAAATGTATACTATGTGTGCGGGGGGCTCTGTTTGTATATACATGTGTCTGTGTGTGCATAGGGGGCTGTGTATACTGTATGTATACTATGTGAGGGGGGCTCTGTGTGTGTATACTATGATTGTGTATGTGTTGGCTGTGTGTATGTAGACTGTGTGTGTGTTTGTGTCGGCTGTGTGTATGTATACTATGTGTGTGTGTATTTATGCTATGTGTATGTGTACTATGTGTGTGTTTGTGTGTGTGTCGGCTGTGTGTATATATGCCATGCATGTCGGCTGTGTGTATATGTATGCTCTGTGTATGAATGCTGTGTGTGTGTGTGTCGACTGTGTGTATGTATACTGTGTGTCATATTTGCCTACAGTCCCAGAATGGATGGAAGGCTCATAAAAATTGGGCACCATTCCTGGCCTCCCGGAAGGGTAGGCAAGTCTCCCAGAGCTTTATATACTACGGTAAGTCAGACTCAGTATCTAACACACTCTCAGCCTACTGAGCCTAGATTACTAATGATATATGGAGCACTACGGTAAGTCACACTCAGTATGTAACCCGCTCTCAGCCTACTGAGCCTAGATTACTAATGATATATGGAGCACTACGGTAAGTCACACTCAGTATCTAACACACTCTCAGCCTACTGAGCCTAGATTACTAATGATATATGGGAGCACTACAGTAAGTCACACTCAGTATCTAACACACTCCCAGCCTACTGAGCCTAGATTACTAATGATATATGGGAGCACTACGGTAAGTCACACTCAGCATGTAACACACTCCCAGCCTACTGAGCCTAGATTACTAATGATATATGGAGCACTACGGTAAGTCACACTCAGTATCTAACACACTCTCAGCCTACTGAGCTTAGATTACCAATGATATTTGGGAGCACTACAGTAAGTCACACTCAGTATGTAACACACTCCCAGCCTACTGAGCCTAGATTACTAATGATATATGGGAGCACTACGGTAAGTCACACTCAGTATCTAACACACTCTCAGCCTACTGAGCTTAGATTACCAATGATATTTGGGAGCACTACAGTAAGTCACACTCAGTATGTAACACACTCCCAGCCTACTGAGCCTAGATTACTAATGATATATGGGAGCACTACAGTTAGTCACACTCAGTATGTAACACACTCTCAGCCTACTGAGCCTAGATTACTAATGATATATGGGAGCACTACGGTAAGTCACACTCAGTATCTAACACACTCCCAGCCTACTGAGCCTAGATTACTAATGATATATGGGAGCACTACAGTAAGTCACACTCAGTATGTAACACACTCCCAGCCTACTGAGCCTAGATTACTAACGATATATGGGAGCACTACAGTAAGTCACACTCAGTATGTAACACACTCCCAGCCTACTGAGCCTAGATTACTAATGATATATGGAGCACTACGGTAAGTAACCCCCATACAGTAGTTATTAATGTCCCTTGTATACGTAGGAGGTGCAACAACTTCTGTATATCAGACGTTTATCTTCAAATGGACAAATGCAATGAAAGCACCAGTTTAATACCGATGGTTTGATTTCTCAAAGGTCTGAATGCACCTAAATCAAATGACAAATGATAAGTAATTCCGGTCTTTGGCTTCTTTCAACAAAACTCAGGCCATTGTTCTACTTCCCAGCATCGACACAATCTTCTCATGTAGTTAGCATTGTCTAATTTATTTCACAGAAATAAATCAGGGCTAACCAAATATAGGCTGGCCGGTTTGGCAGCCACCTGTATGATTGAATGGACTACAGTTGCAGCCATTTCTCGACACAATTCTACGTGTGAAGAATGCATATTAAATCAAAACCTGAACACTCAACGCAATTGAAGATTCTGATGTGGAAATCAAGCTTTCAAAATATTCTTCTCTTTGGCATCTTGTGTGTTAAAGGCATACATTTACTAAGATAGGAGTTCTGCTGAAGATAGGATGATGCTACGGGCAACCAATCCGATTCTATCTATTATCTTCTAGAAGGTGCTAAATAAATTAAAAGTAGATTCTGATTGGTTGCAATGAACACCATCCCATCTTCATTAGAACTCCCATCTTAGTAAATTTACCCCTTAGGGCTGTTTTACACGCTCCGGCTAACTACTCCGGGTGGCGAAACCCCGTACGGCCAAGAAGCCATGCCGTGCACAGAAGATTACAATGGTCAGGATGGCCATGGCCTGGAAGTTGTCCTTTCCAGTGGTGACATCTGGCTCCAACCGGGCGGCTGGGCCTTGACCATCCCATGTGAATGGACACACTCATGTCCATTATTAACTACTACGGCACGGCTTTTATCCGTGTGGTGTTTCACCGCCCGGCGTCAGCCTGAGCATGTGAAACCGCCCTTAGAGATTACGGGGGCGCAGGTTAAAAGGCAAAGGCGTAACTACCATTGGTGCAAGGGGTGCATCTGCTATGGGGCCCAGAGCTGAAGGGGGCCCATCTTTAAAGTCTAAGGTATATGTGCTATATTCATTTATTACCAACAGTTGCTAAATAGGGGGCCCATACAAACTTTTGCTATGGGGCCTATGAATGTCTAGTTACGCCTCTGTTAAAAGGTCTCAAACTGGAAATATTTGAGAGGTTATCAGGTTGATTTCAAAACGTGTCTAGGTCAACACCATATGGTGAACTTGCACAAGGATGACACAGACCAGAAATTGGCATAATGAAAAGGTCGATGTGGAAATGATCGACAAGTGAACAGGTTGACGAGAATTTTGGGGAATTTTTTCCTGTTTTGGACTTTTTCATACTTTAATATCGGCGTGAACTTCAAATTAAGAATGTTAAAGTGTGCCAAGTGCAGCGGTAGTGGAGGGGGCACCTTGGCCGAAGTATGGCAAGAGTCTTCTCAGGGGACATGGGAACTAATATGAGGTCCACTTGATGAAATCTACAAATTGACAACAAAAAACAATGGAATAACCCACATCGACCTTTTCCCACATATTTTGCTTGTGTCAACCCATTGTCGATATCGACCTTGTGCATGTCAAACATTTGGTGTTCATCTATTGACTGTTGACCTAGACACCATAACACCAGAGAGGCAGACTCGATTAATATAGCACCATAAGGGGTCCACAGTGCCTTACAAAGTACATAAACAGAAGCAGTACGAACAAAACAAGACAAAAACAGACTTAAGCTGTGTACACACAATGCCATTTGGGCTAGCAAGTTAGTCTAAATCTCACATTGCACCGTGTTTGCCTGCTCCCGATCCCAATGCGTATCCCCGCGGCATCGGTACTGAAAGTAGAAATAAACTGTGCAGCACAGTCTACTTCTACTATGTGTGAACAAGGGCCATGCTGCTCAATGCAGTATGACCCCCCCCCCCCTTCCCTGCCTCCCTACCAGCCAATGCCGGCACCCTGCCAGGACCCTGTGGTCCCAGATATCAGATCGATATTGGCAGCTGCCAGATTGCACTGTCTGTACACACCATTACAGTACAAAACAATGTAGGACCTGGACAAGTATATAAACATTGCTGCATCAGCGGTGATAATTCCAAAATAAGCAATGTGGGTGATCGAACCGATGGGTTGCTGCCATTGTTATCAGTAAGGAAGAGATGTTGGCTAAATAAATAAATAAATGGTAATATACTAATGTGCTCTCCATTTGTACCACTCTTAATTTCCCTTTACCCCACCACTTAAATCTAAACTATAATGTTAACTGTGGATACTGATAAAGTAAAGTTAGTAATTGACAGGGCCACCATCAAGGGGGGACTGTGGGGTCTGGAGTCCCAGGCCATAACAGAGAAGGGGCCTTGACCTGTCCTTACAAATAATAACATTAAATACCTCCTTACCACATACTTGCCTACCCTCCTGGCCCCTATGGGAAGGTAGGCAAGTCCCATGGAATGCCAAGTCTCCCACAATCATCCCTCGGTGGGAGGGTCTGTGGGAACCTGATGGCGCAAATTGCATCATCGTGGCTCCACCCCTTGCTCTGAAATGCCTGTAATACTGGCATTTCACAGCAGGACGTGTCCACGATGATGCAATCGCAATGATCATGCCCTTAAACAGGTTTCATTAGGTTAGCCAACCTCTGGCCATGCCCCTTTCTCAACACGGCCACCTCCCTGCCCCCTTCTTCTAGCTGGCTGTATTACCCAGCCCAAAAGTAGGCAACCCTGCCTTACCAGCTCAGTATATTTATGTATTTATTTACATAGGAGGAAAACACAAGGACAGGCACCAGTAATAGCATAGCAGTCCTACCAAGTTACAAGTCCAGAAGAAAAGCTATATAACACATACGCGCCTTAGAGGGTTATGCGTGTGGTACTTAAGTATGATAGGCTTGCCTGAAGAAGTGAGTCTTATTCTGTGTGGAAGGGCATTCCATAGGGCCTAGCAGCCTGATGAATAGCAGCCTGATGAAAGTCTTGTAATAGTGAATGGGAGCTAGTGATCCGTGCAGAAGAGAGATGCAAATCTTGCGCACAGCGGAGTGGCTCAGATGGGAGATATTTTGTGATAAGCAAAGAGATATAAGCTGGTGCAGTATGGTGAATAACTTTATATGTGAGTAGAAGTATTTTATATTGAATACAGTAAAATACAGGCAACCAATGGAGGGACTGGCAGAGCGGATCAGCAGACGATGAGCGTCTTGCAAGGAAGATCAGCCTAGCAGCAGCATTTAAAATGGATTGCAGTGGTGAGAGTCTGTTCTTGGGAAGACCAGTTTGGAGACTATTGCAATAATCAATGCTGGATATAATGAGTGCATGGATAAGGGATTTAGTAGTGTCTTATGTGAGATAGGGTAATATTTTGGATATGTTTTTTAGATGCATGTAACATTATTTCATTTTTGGGCTCAAATAAATAAGAAAATTCCAGAGGGTTCAGGTGGGAACGAAGAGGGTTAGAGGTTGTTGAAGAGCATATAATTTCATCTCAGATGTTAACAATCTTGTCCTTAAAGTAGGAGGCAAGTTCTTGTGCACTGATGGTAGCGGGTGGCGGAGGAGGGGGAGGGTACAGAAGAGACTTAAATGTGTTAAAAAGTCACTAAGGGTTGGTGGAATGAGAAGAGATGAGAGATTGGAAGTACGTTTGTTTGGCAGTGTCCAAAGCATTGCAGTAGGAGTGGTAGATAGACCTATATGTGAGGAAATCAGTCAGATTATGAGATTTACGCCATTGGCGTTCTACTTTACATGATTTCGTAGTTGTGTTGTTATCTTGGAGTGCCACGGATGGCATCTAAGCCTGCGTGGGGTGTAATGGGAAGCTGGAGCCACTTCATCAAGGGCGGTTTCAAGAGTCTGGTAGAGGTTAGAAACAGCAGAGTCAGGAGAGGTAAATGTAGAAATTAGTGAGAGCAGAGAGGTGGAAAGTTGTATAAAGTTAATAGCATTAGTATTTCTGCGGGTTAGAGTAGGCTTGCATGATTTCAGTGTCAATGAGCTTGGGGTAATGGAGGAGAGCGAGAGGGTAATGAGATTGTGATCAGAGAGAGGGAAGGGAGTGTTAGTATAATTAGAGACTGAGCACAGCCTGGTAAGACAAGGTCAAGGCAGTGGCCTTCCTCATGAGTAGAGGCGTCGGACCACTGGGAGAGGCCA
Source organism: Crinia signifera (assembly GCF_055691185.1). Lineage (NCBI taxonomy): Eukaryota > Metazoa > Chordata > Amphibia > Anura > Myobatrachidae > Crinia > Crinia signifera. The sequence goes on along the minus strand of NC_139219.1, from coordinate 320,000,995 downwards.
AGAGAGGAGGTTAGAGAGAGAAGTTTGGAGGCATGCAGAGATGGTTGACTGTCAATAGCAATATTGAAGTCACCCAGGATAGCGGGGGAGCCAAGCAGAGATATCTTCCAGAAATTGAGGTTTGGGAAGCACAGGTGGGCAATAGATAGCAGCAACAGGCAGAGAGAGAGGGGAAAAAATCCTAATAGAGTGAACTTCAAATTATGAGAATGTGAGTGAAGGAACTGGTGGTAGAACTGAGTATGTGAAGGCTTGTGACAGTAATATACCAACCCCACCTACTTTACAGTTACCAGGCCTGGAGGTGTGAGTGAAGTGGAAACCACCATGTGACAGTGCTGCAAGCGAGGCTGTGTCTGATTGTGTGAGCCAGGTTTCTGTAATGGCCAGTAGTTTGAAGTTGTGAGAGATGAAGAGGTCATGGATGGATGTTAATTTATTGGGTACTTGTTTCCTAGCACGGCACCACCGATTTCTATTGTATGTCATCGGGTCGGAAAAATCGCATGCGATGCGACCAAATCGACCCCGATTTTTAATTGTACAGCCACCCTGATGGCTGATTACAATGTTAAATGCTCCCCCAGACCCGGTTTTTAATTGTATACCCACCCTGATGGGTAATTACTATGACAAATGCCCCCCCATTGTTAACGCCACGATCAACGCCAACCCAAAGCGTGGCGAGCACAGCGAGCCCGCAAGGGGCGGCGGTACGCGTCCTCCGACCTTTTCATACCCCCACTATCCACGTCAGCATGGAGTTGATTTTATATAGTGTGGCGAGCGCAGCGAGCCACTGAGCCTGAAGAGTGGCGAGCGCAGCGAGCCCCGCAAGGGGACGCGGAATACATGAGCTCATAAGTGAATATTAGAAGAGGTAATGTGCACAGAGTGGTGAGTGTCAGGGAGATTATTAGAGATGAGCGTGTCCGGATCTCCGGGATCCGACAGATCCGAACATCGCGATCCGAGTCAGGATCCGAACCGGCTCGGGAGTTCCCACCTGAATTCTGGACCAAAAATGAGGCAAAACGTCATCATCGCGCTGTCGGATTCTCGCGGGATCGGGATGTTATATAAGACACACTCGCACCCCACCATCTTCACTCCATTATAGGAGAGGGAAGAGGGTGGGTGGGAGATCTGTGCTCTGTGCTCTGTGCTCCGTGCCCTGTGCCCTGTGCTGATTGATTTTTGTTGTTGTTGTTGTAACTAGGTGCTGCAGTGCTCACACGCTGCTGCAGTGCTGCTGACTGTACACTCAGTATGCAGGGGCTGCAGTGTCCATTATACAAGGGGCTGTGTCCAGTGTGTCAGCGGCTGTGTCCAGTGTACAGGGGCTGTGTACAGGGGTTGTGTCCAGTGTACAGGGGCTGTGTCCAGTGTGATGGCTGTGTCCAGTGTACAGGGGCTGTGTACAGTGGTTGTGTCCAGTGTACAGGGGCTGTGTCCAGTATACAGGGGCTGTGTACAGGGGTTGTGTCCAGTGTACAGGGGCTGTGTCCAGTATACAGGGGCTGTGTCCAGTGTACAGGGACTGTGTCCATTGTCCAGGAGCTGTGTCCAGGGGTTGTGTCCAGTGTACAGGGGTTGTGACCAGTGTACAGGGGCTGTGTCCATTGTCCAGGGGCTGTGTCCATTGTCCAGGGGCTGTGTCCATTGTCCAGGGGCTGTGTCCAGGGTGACGGCCTGTGTCCAGGGGCAGACTGTCAAGTGTGATGGCTGTGTCCAGAGGCTGTGACCATTGTCCAGGGACTGTGTGCAGGGTGACGGGCTGTATCCAGTGTCCAGTGTGACGGGCTATATCCAGTGTCCAGTGTAATGGGCTGTGTCCAGTGTCCAGTGTGACGGCCTATATCCAGTGTCCAGTGTGATGGGCTATATCCAGTGTCCAGTGTAACGGGCTGTGTCCAGTGTCCAGTGTGTTGGCCTATATCCAGTGTCCAGTGTGATGGGCTATATCCAGTGTCCAGTGTAACGGGCTGTGTCCAGTGTGACGGACTATATCTAGTGTCCAGTGTGAAGGCCTATATCCAGTGTCCAGTGTAACGGGCTAGGTCCAGTGTGATGGACTATATCTAGTGTCCAGTGTGACGGCCTATATCCAGTGTCCAGTGTAACGGGCTCTGTCCAGTGTCCAGTGTGACAGACTATATCTAGTGTCCAGTGTGATGGACTATATCTAGTGTCCAGTGTGACAGCCTATATCCAGTGTCCAGTGTGACGGGCTATATCTAGTGTCCAGTGTGACGGCTGTGTCCACTGTACATGAGCTGTGTCCAGGGGCGGTGTCCCCAGAGGCTGTGTGCAGGTTGAAGGCTGTGTCCAATGTCCAGGGGCAGTGTCCAGTGTGACGGCTGTGTCCAGTGTACAGGAGCTGTGTCCAGAGGCTGTGTCCATTGTCCAGGGGCTGTGTCCAGGGTGACGGGCTGTGTCCAGTGTCCAGGGGCAGTGTCCAGTGTGATGGCTGTGTCCAGTGTACAGGCGCTGTGTCCAGGGGCAGTGTTCAGTGTCCAGGGGCTGTGTCCAGTGTGAATGGCTGTGTCCAGTGTACAGGAGCTGTGTCCAGGGGCAGTGTTCAGTGTCCAGGGGCAGTGTCCAGTGTGATGGCTGTGTCCAGTGTACAGGCGCTGTGTCCAGGGGCCGTGTTCAGTGTCCAGGGGCTGTGTCCAGTGTGAATGGCTGTGTCCAGTGTACAGGAGCTGTGTCCAGGGGCGGTGTCCAGAGGGGGTGTCCATTGTCCAGGGGCTGTGTTCAGGGGCAGTGTCCAGTGTCCAGGGGCTGTGTCCAGTGTGACAGTCTGTGTCCAGTGTAAAGTAAGAAAAATAAATAAAAGTAATAAATAAAATAAAAACACATTTTTGGAGGATGATGGAGGAGGAAATAGTAGGAGATCAGCAACCTGATAGAAGTGCTGAAACTTCTACCACCAGTCATGACAAAGCCGATACCTCTTAGTATTTTTTGCTCTTTGGAGCATTTCTCTTTTTTTGGGGTAGTTTATTATGTACTTGTGTACTTTCACGGCTCCCACGATGTGCATCGTACAGGGGAAAATCGCATCGCATCGCATGCGATCGCATGAGATCGCATGCGATCTCATGCGATGCGATGTCATTTTTCACAGAAATTATGGACATGAGTTGACATCATGTAAAATGCCCCCAAATGTCATTTTTCACACTGTACCACCCCCACTATCAACGCCAACTCGAAGTGTGGCGAGGGGCGGCGGTACGCGTCCTACGACCTTTTCATACCCCCACTATCCACGTCGGCGTGGAGTTGAGAATAGAAAGTGTGGTGAGCGCAGCGAGCCACCGAGCCGGAAGCGTGGCGAGCGCAGTGAGCCCCGTGAGGGGACACGGATACCTGTGAAGCCCGCGAGGGGACACGGATACCTGTGAAGGTATCCGCGTCCCCTCATGGGGCTCGCCACGCTTCGGGCTCGGTGGCTCGCTGCGCTCGCCACACTTTCTATTCTCAACTCCACGCCGACGTGGATTGTAGGGGTATGAAAAGGTCGTAGGACGCGTACCGCCACCCCTCGCGGGCTCGCTGCGCTCGCCACGCTTCGGGTTGGCGTTGATAGTGGGGTGGTACAGTGTGAAAAATGGCATTTGGGGTGCATTTTACATGATGTCAACTCATGTCCATTATTTCTGTGAAAAATGACATCGCATCGCATCAGATCGCATGCGATTTCATCAAAATGCATAAAAACACGGGAAAATCGCATCCCATCGCATGCCATCGCATGCCACTACTTTTGGCATGCGATGGCATGCGATGGGAGCCGTGAAAGTACACAAGTACCGTTTATTAAACTGCCACCCTGTCTGCCCCTGCAGTGCCGCTCTGCTTCCAAGATGTGCCAGGTTGGAAGTGTAAGGTCCACATGTATGTGATGCCGACTGCTGTCGCTTAGCTCAGTCATCCAGCTACCTCGGTATAACCTTTTGGCCCAACTACAGTAAATGAAAACAATTTTGTGAGCTGTGAAGTGATCAAAATTGACTAGAAATGAGTGGAAACTAATGTTATTGAGGTCGATAATACTTTAGGGGCAAAAACAGGCTCAAATTTTTAGTATTTTTTCATAAAAATCCAGATCCAAAACCAAAACCAAAACCCGCAAGGGTGGTTTTGCCAAAACCAATCCAGATCCCAAACACGAAGGGAGATCCAGATCCAAAACCAAAACCCGAAAAAGTGTCCGCTGCACATCTCTAGAGATTATAGGATGGATGAAGTTTGGTGTGAATTCCACGTAATGAAATGAGAAGTAGCAGTTTGGTGAGCATGATGTGATTGTGTGTATGTTAGAGCCTGTCACATCATGCTCACCAAACTGCTACTTCTCATTTCATTACGTGGAATTCACACCAAACTTCATCTATCCTATAATCTCTAGAGAGTGGATACGTATAGTAATGAAGTCTAGTAAGTATTACCTTGCTTGATGTTTTTCAATGTTTATCAACTGCTTATTTAAACTGTTCTTTTAAGAGTAATTGCCACTTTGTAATTTCTCACTTCGTATATTTCTAACTTAGTCAACTGCCCTCTATGTGAAGAGATATACCAGGTCTGATTAGGAGAGGCTACAGGTGAGGTCAGATGACCAGCTATTTAAATACATTTTATTAATTTCCAAATATATATAACCATATAATTACAGAAATTTTGATATCATAGGAAAAAAATTCATTTTAAACATACATTACATTAATCACATACATACATACATACATACATACATACATACATACATACATACATACATACATAAACTATACTAACTTTAACATAGCATTTCAAACATTACTAAGGAAAAAGGAAGGGGGGAGGAAAAGGGGGGTAGCAGGGCTGGCGCAAGCCACCGGAGCGCCCTGGGGGGAGGGCGCCCACCCGCTCAGGGGGGGAGGGGTGCGGGAGTGTTGCGGCACGGCTGGGGGGGGGGTTGCCAGGTATGACGCAGCGCGACTCTGGGGGGGGTGTGCCGGGAGTGTTGCGGCACGGCTCGCGCTGAGGGGTGCCGGGCGATGCGATGCTCACTTGCATTCCACAGGACCAAGGCTGCTGCGGCCACTCCATGGGAGGCAGGGGAGGATTGGCGATGCAGAGGTGGCCATACCATCCAGGGGGGGACACCTGCTCCATCTTCCGCCCTCCAGTGGCCGGCGCACTAGGCAAATGCCTAAAGCTGCCTAGTGGTGGTGCCGGCCCTGGGGGGTAGCAATTTTAATACATTGATTTTTCCTATTACATGTCCTATTACTTATTTCTCTGGTATTTATTCCCATTCGTCTCATTTTACTTTGCTTATATACTGCCTATTCTATCTTTTTTTTTTCTATTCTACTCTTTTCCCCTCCATAAAGCCCACTCGGTTCTTTCAAATACTTTAAATATTTCTGCTTGTTGCAGTTGTGTTAATGAGTCTATGTATTGTCATTTCCAGTATAATGTTGTTACACTTATTTCTGTTGCTGGAAAGGAGGAAAATCTATAGAAATGAAGTGTTTCCAAAAGTAAATTATGCACTTCTAATATACAGATGGAGCTGGCCTCTTCTTTGCTGGCGCTGCGTCAGCGCCAGAATCTAGCAAAGAGACGCCCCATCTGACTGAGACGCGCATGTGTCTCACACGTACGCGCGTCTCAGTTTCCCGCCGGCGGGGGGATGGGAATCCTGTCCGTCTCCCCCCCCCTAACCCTGTCCGTCTCCCTGAATTGCTTCAGTAAAAGCCATTTTAAAGAAATCTTATTCTAAAGCTAGAAAAACATGTGGTTCCCGCTATTTTCGGCCATTTCCTGGACATCACTTCCGGTTTTAACAATAAAGTTTTTTGTCTTTAAAAGCACAATCTGGTATTTCAACCAGTATCCTTGACAAAGTGCGCAGGACGCACGAAACGCATTGGGGATCAAGATAGAACCCTACTATGCTCCTGCACCAGCCTCCTGGTACTTCCCCCAGCCACCGGCGCCGACTTCCGTTCACTTCTGGTTTCGGCAGTAACACATGGATCTCCGCCCGGGCAATAGACGCAGCCTGCCTCCCTGCTAGCTGTTTACAGCAACTGTATTTGAAAGAGAAAGAATGTCACTAGGGTGGTGCACTTCAGGAGAAGGGGGTATTCTTAAAAAGTAACTTTTAATTGAAGTAGATAAAAAAGTTGCGAAATATAGACTAAACACAAACATATAAGACACGGACAGTGTAGTTTAAAAAGGACACTAAGTCCTCACACAGTGTTCCCCACTGTCTAACCGTCCCCTTATAGATTAATGTAGCAGTGGTTGCGCGTCACCGTTAACACATAAATTGATTAACCCAGTTATGTCACTTATTATCCTACAATATAATATATGTCAGGGAACTAATATTGTGTCCCGTAGGTAGAAGTGATAGTTCAGGTTGTGTATATGGGGGGTGACAGGTGCTTTACATACATTTGGCAAGGGATACAGCTCCGAGCCTGTGCTGTAAGGCTACGAGCATTTATTCCCCTGACGCTGGCCGGGTGATACCGAGGCAGTCACATCCACGCGCTGGCGGCTAAGTCAGCGCTGGAGTGTGAGACTGGCCGGGGAGACCCGCCGTTGTCTGTTAGCCGTGGTTCGGGTGTCGGGTGTGCGCCAGAGTGTCAAACAGTAACACTGCCGGTCAGTCACCACCCCGTCTGGAGCTGCGGTGAGTGGCGCCACCACACCGCTTCTGAGGCTCCACGGACTCACTGGAGAGTGAGGTCCGGTTTCGGTAACGTGGCAACGTTTAAGCTAGACATATACAAAATACATTTCAAGGGGGGAAGGGAGGCAGGGGGATATGCACTGCGGGAGCAGTCGGTCTGCGTACGCTTCGCAATGGAGCTTCGTTAGGACCAACCTGACAGTTGTACGGAAGCCTATTTATACCATATGGATCATCCATATTCATGAGGGGGTGTCTGTGGGCGTGTGACGATTTTAAAACGCCCATGTGCAATAAGGTAAGGTAATGGTCATTGTGCCGTATGAGACATACGGGATTCATTCATCAATGGTGAACAGTATAATGTGCAGAATTTAAGACAGACATCTGTGTCAGTCCTTATGATTCTCATTATATGTTTCATTAGTGATTTTACCACAGTAAATTTTATTCCGTGATATCGTATGGTGTGGACAGGATTTGGTCCTGTTATAGACACAAGTCCTAGTCACATGCATTTAGTTGGGAAGGAGTTATGCAGGTATATAGTGCAATGAAATCCAATGAATTTAGGAGTTTTTGTACAGTGGGAGGATGAAACAGACATCCGTATCAGTCCAAGTAAGTCGAAGCGTACGCAGACCGACTGCTCCCGCAGTGCATATCCCCCTGCCTCCCTTCCCCCCTTGAAATGTATTTTGTATATGTCTAGCTTAAACGTTGCCACGTTACCGAAACCGGACCTCACTCTCCAGTGAGTCCGTGGAGCCTCAGAAGCGGTGTGGTGGCGCCACTCACCGCAGCTCCAGACGGGGTGGTGACTGACCGGCAGTGTTACTGTTTGACACTCCGGCGCACACCCGACACCCGAACCACGGCTAACAGACAACGGCGGGTCTCCCCGGCCAGTCTCACACTCCAGCGCTGACTTAGCCGCCAGCGCGTGGATGTGACTGCCTCGGTATCACCCGGCCAGCGTCAGGGGAATAAATGCTCGTAGCCTTACAGCACAGGCTCGGAGCTGTATCCCTTGCCAAATGTATGTAAAGCACCTGTCACCCCCCATATACACAACCTGAACTATCACTTCTACCTACGGGACACAATATTAGTTCCCTGACATATATTATATTGTAGGATAATAAGTGACATAACTGGGTTAATCAATTTATGTGTTAACGGTGACGCGCAACCACTGCTACATTAATCTATAAGGGGACGGTTAGACAGTGGGGAACACTGTGTGAGGACTTAGTGTCCTTTTTAAACTACACTGTCCGTGTCTTATATGTTTGTGTTTAGTCTATATTTCGCAACTTTTTTATCTACTTCAATTAAAAGTTACTTTTTAAGAATACCCCCTTCTCCTGAAGTGCACCACCCTAGTGACATTCTTTCTCTTTCAAATAAAATTGTCTCTTTCTATGTCCAGTGGTAGCACCCCCTTATACTTTTGTCATTATCAGGATCTCGCCAAGAATTAAGTAATGTGATCTAATAACAAGGGGTTCTTACATATATTTACAAATATTTTTCCTGTGCGGCTGGTGCAAACCCTTTCTCCTTTTGCTCCAATTATATGGTGAATTAATTCACCCTCCTGCACCGGTCAGCACGGCACTAACTGTGTCTTTATTTTTATATTTTATTCATATGAATCAAAACCTGACAATTGAAACAAGAAGCTGTGTGACCATTAACAGCGATATGTCGCTACTCCCCGATACCACACCCACGATGCCGACTTTTAGTCTGAGCCAGGAGCTCAATAATAGGCAAATGAATTTCAAAAAAAGCCTAGAAACTATGCTTGAAAGGGACATATCACAGATTAACACCACCCAAGAAGATTGGCTAAACGATATATATGCCCTAAAAACAGCCCTGGCTAAACAAACGCGTACTTTCTGGAACAAAGCCACTTTTGAGACATACATTAAACAACAAATAACTCCCAGGGGCCTCAGACCCAAAGTTTTTCCATCGTTTGAACTGGCCCATGAGTCACTTAAAGTTGAATGGGAGAGAACACTGACCACCTGTTCGCTTAGTCTCATTAATATATTGGTGAAGCATGATGAAATCATGCTTAACAAACATGCACAAGAGATCACTGTCCTTAGTGAGAAACTGAAGAATTTCGAATCTCTGGATAAATTCCAGAGAACGTACCAGAAAATAAAATTAGACCTTGATAACATAGAAAAGGAAACTGTTAGCAGGAAAAAGAGTAAATTACTCAGGGACCAGAACGATTTTCAGACCAACAAGGTGTACAGGTGGAATCTCAATAACAGGAGAGCACCCATACATAGCAGCAATGGGGGATATACCACCTCAGAAGTGGACTCCTCCGACTATGAATCAGATCAAAACCCCAATATTAGAACTAGACGTGATTTTTTAGGGGTCAGTCCCAGGGACCTAAGGGAAAACCTGGGGCGAGATTTAGGAGGACGAGGAGGGGAAAAAAGAAGACCAAAAAGAGGACCAAGAGAGTGGAGGGAGGACCGTCAGGACATCAGGAGACACAGGAGGTAGTCCCAGATGACTCCTTGAGGATCATCAACCTTACTGACCACATCCTTAGTGACGATCAGATTTCCTTACTTAACAAGGGTCTCAGTTTCTCCCCCTCCAAATCCCTAGATCGATTCGAATTTGAAAAAGATCTCAATCTGTATGGAAGAAAACTCCTTTTGAAGAAATTCTTCAAGAAAAGACTGGATAACGCTCTCAGAGAAACACTGGTCAATGATGTGTCCGACAGAGAAATCTCCCAACCATGTATAGATCAATTCTTTGACACTCAGGATCTAAATATACTAGAAACGTTGGGTGAACTCTATGAGGACAGTGAATCAGGAACCACAATAGACTCATTAACAGCGAATCCAGATACCCACAACACCAAACTGAAAAAGAAGTCCACATTCTCCCCTGACTTCTCCCTATGTCCCCAAGTAAAAGTGTATGTGGAGTTGGTCAGTAGAGATCTAGACAACATAGAAGTCAGCAAAAATTTACATGACTTTCAAGACAACCTCAGTCCACAAGAAAGAGAAGCCCTCAGGGAAATCCTGGGGTGGAAAGATACCATCATAAAACCCTCGGATAAAGGGGGTAATGTGGTACTCTGGGCCATAGACAAGTACCGTAAAGAATTGGCACGTCAATTGGGGGACACTTCATGCTATAAACGACTCCTCTTCAACCCCACCAATGACTATCTGGAGGGATATAAGAGGATGTTAGACTCAGCCTATAGGGAAGGTGTCATAACCAAAACCCAGCATGACTTTCTCCTGGTAAAAGAAGTTAAGATCCCCACACTATACCTTTTGCCAAAGGTCCACAAGTGTGAGGAGAACCCACCGGGCAGACCAATTGTGTCCGGGATGGGGGGTCTTACAGAGAAGGCCTCACAGTTTGTAGACCATCATTTGAGAAAATTTGTCCCCACACTACCATCCTACGTACGTGATACCATGGATGTATTGAATAAAATACAAGACATTACTCTTAACTCTGAATCCTGGTTAATCACGTGTGACGTAGAGAGCCTGTATACCAGCATTATACACACGCATGGTATACAGGCTTCCAAATACTTTATGAGTATGGACCTGGCCACACCCCTGAACGAATTCATCATCAAATTACTGAGATTTGTCTTGACAAAGAATTACTTTGTGTGCGAAGATAATTTCTACCTCCAGGTGCAGGGGACTGCGATGGGGAGCACTTGTGCCCCCACGTATGCCAACCTGTACCTGGGGTGGTGGGAACGCGAGTGTGTGTTCACCGACAAACATGAAAGATATACTGAGCATATTCTTCTTTGGCTCAGGTATATCGACGACCTGCTTATAGTGTGGGAAGGGGATATAAATTTGTTCATTGAATTTATTTCAGAGTTAAACAACAACAACCTGAATCTCAAACTCACCTTCCACACCAGTCAGAAAGAGGTCGAATACCTGGATCTTCGCATTACCATAGAAACAGATGGGTCTATATCTACCGACATTTTTCGTAAAAAGACGGCCACAAACTCGCTGTTACACAACAGCAGTGCACACTTTCCTCCAGTTATCAGGGGTCTTCCCAAGGGAGAATTTCTAAGGACCAAGCGCAATTGCTCCCAACCGAATGTGTACGAAGAAAGAGCCAATCAACTTGATACCAGACTCAGACATCGTGGCTACAGTAAAAGAGCCATACGAAGGGCCAGAAAAGAAGCATGCCAATACAATAGAGAATCTCTACTTGTCCCTAAGGCTAAAAGCATAGACCAGCCAGAAAAAGTGAGATTCATTGGTACTTTTTGCCAGGAATGGCGTGGAGTACAAGAAGCACTCAACAAACATCTACATGTCCTCAAGACGGACCAAGATTTGGTGGAAATCTTGGGGGACAGAACAGAAATCAGCTGGAGGAGGAGTAGTAACTTGAGGGACATTCTAGTCCATAGCCATTTGGACAAGGACACCAGAGCCAAAATAACTAAAAAAGGCTCATACAAATGTGGGACATGTAAAATGTGCCCCCACATGACTCCCAGACAAAATTACATTGACAAATATGACAAAGTTTGGAAAATTAACCAATACATCAACTGCGAAACCGCGGGGGTTATCTATAACCTGGAGTGCCCCTGCGGCAAACATTATATTGGTAAGACCCGCAGACCCCTCAAAAAACGATTTGCTGAACACCATCTGAGCATCAGGAATGCAGCCAAAGACAAGGAAAAATTTAAAGCCTTAACACCAGTGGCTAGGCACTTCCTTAAGTATCATGGGGGCAATCCATCTGGGTTAAAGGTGTTCGGAATGAAGAAAGTGGAAATGGGAATACGGAGGGGAGACTGGGACCGGGAACTTCTTAGACAAGAAACCCGCTTGATTTTCTTGATGGGTACTGTGTCTCCTGGAGGTTTGAACGAAGAGAACAACTACACGGTTTTTATATAATGATATTCCACTTAACAAGGAATTTATCCATTATCTCAGACAACCTCAACCGTGTTCAAATTATGATATGGGTATTCCCAAGAAGGGAAGTACCATACAGACATCACCCTGTATCACTCTGATATGGGTATTCCCATGGAAGGGAAGTACCATTCAGACATCATGTTACACCACATCCACTTGTGACAACCAATCCCTTTCCCTCACCGGTTTAGTTTTGTATTGTTTGACTTCACAACACAGTGTATGATGAGTTTTTTTCACGTGTTTTTTCTCCCTTACCACTTTAACCATAAAGTATATATTTGCACCAGATGATTCATATATGTCATAACACTCATGTCCACTCACTTCTTTTATCTCTTCACTAAGGATGGAGCCCAGTTATTTGCTTACTGGTCCACAGAATACAGTGACTTCACTAAATTAACCTACCCTCTCACTCCACAATTGAATCCACTATTTCCCACATATCCCCATTTTGCTGGCAGCACTTATGTTTACTGTCATCACTACTATTAATCAGTGTACATCACTTATGGACGTACTATAACACTAGCACCCATGCAATCATTCTATGATATGGATGCGTCCAAAATCCCTTTCTATACACACTGCAATACTTACCTTGCTTCCCGACTCCTCCGCGGCTGGCGCTGGGGTCTGTGCTTTGTCGTGCTGGTGGGGTGCGCCCTCCTTACACGACACCTAATATATAGAAATATGTATAAGATTTCTTCCAAAAACAATATCCCACGCAAACCCATGACTGCAGCATAATTAAAACTGCAGCATCAACCCCTGGAGCACCTATATAAGATTCATCATATCTGTGCTTCTATTAACATCTGTCATCAAACAAACATGACAGATGGACAAAAGAGGTTTTCTCTTCTTTCACATAGCCCTATAGATCGTTTTTTGAATGAAAATATATTTTTCTATCTGTTAATATTGGGCGAGACCTGATATATAATATCGGATTATATATCAAAACCTTCCATATACTTTAAACCATCATTCCTTTCCCGTTTCACCATTATGACCCCGTCCACACCATACGACGCTACTAGAAAGTTTCTAACATCCTCCTATTTTATATAAACGTCTAAATCCAATGGAGATTACAGGACTATTTGTCCGCATAAACCAAAGTCTGAGAAAAGGATCTGCGTCTACATTAGGACTAAATCCCGTCTACACTGTACCAAGTTATGAAACACGATCGGCGGTAACATCTTTAATGAAATTTAGAAGGAAAATTACTTGGACTGGTACGGATGTCTGCTTCAAACTCCGTATATTATGACACTTGATTATAATAACGCACCTCAAACCAGCACTTTTCTCTGCTTCACTATTATTATCTCATCCACATTACACGATATTACAAGAGACTTACCAACTAATAATAAGCCCTTGGAAATATATCTATGCCTGCATCCTCTCAATACCTTATGTGGCTTATACCTATATCCTCTCACTGCACAAAAACCCTATTCATAATATTCCTTTTCTGTTTCACTATTCTGACCCCGTCCACGCATAACCCAATGTCTGAGAATGGGATCTGCGTCTATATTAGGACCAAATCCCATCTACACTGTACCAAGTTATGAAACACGACTGGCGGTAAAATCATTATTGAAACTTAGAAGGAGAATTACTTGGACTGATACGGATGTCTGTTTCATCCTCCCACTGTACAAAAACTCCTAAATTCATTGGATTTCATTGCACTATATACCTGCATAACTCCTTCCCAACTAAATGCATGTGACTAGGACTTGTGTCTATAACAGGACCAAATCCTGTCCACACCATACGATATCACGGAATAAAATTTACTGTGGTAAAATCACTAATGAAACATATAATGAGAATCATAAGGACTGACACAGATGTCTGTCTTAAATTCTGCACATTATACTGTTCACCATTGATGAATGAATCCCGTATGTCTCATACGGCACAATGACCATTACCTTACCTTATTGCACATGGGCGTTTTAAAATCGTCACACGCCCACAGACACCCCCTCATGAATATGGATGATCCATATGGTATAAATAGGCTTCCGTACAACTGTCAGGTTGGTCCTAACGAAGCTCCATTGCGAAGCGTACGCAGACCGACTGCTCCCGCAGTGCATATCCCCCTGCCTCCCTTCCCCCCTTGAAATGTATTTTGTATATGTCTAGCTTAAACGTTGCCACGTTACCGAAACCGGACCTCACTCTCCAGTGAGTCCGTGGAGCCTCAGAAGCGGTGTGGTGGCGCCACTCACCGCAGCTCCAGACGGGGTGGTGACTGACCGGCAGTGTTACTGTTTGACACTCCGGCGCACACCCGACACCCGAACCACGGCTAACAGACAACGGCGGGTCTCCCCGGCCAGTCTCACACTCCAGCGCTGACTTAGCCGCCAGCGCGTGGATGTGACTGCCTCGGTATCACCCGGCCAGCGTCAGGGGAATAAATGCTCGTAGCCTTACAGCACAGGCTCGGAGCTGTATCCCTTGCCAAATGTATGTAAAGCACCTGTCACCCCCCATATACACAACCTGAACTATCACTTCTACCTACGGGACACAATATTAGTTCCCTGACATATATTATATTGTAGGATAATAAGTGACATAACTGGGTTAATCAATTTATGTGTTAACGGTGACGCGCAACCACTGCTACATTAATCTATAAGGGGACGGTTAGACAGTGGGGAACACTGTGTGAGGACTTAGTGTCCTTTTTAAACTACACTGTCCGTGTCTTATATGTTTGTGTTTAGTCTATATTTCGCAACTTTTTTATCTACTTCAATTAAAAGTTACTTTTTAAGAATACCCCCTTCTCCTGAAGTGCACCACCCTAGTGACATTCTTTCTCTTTCAAATAAAATTGTCTCTTTCTATGTCCAGTGGTAGCACCCCCTTATACTTTTGTCATTATCAGGATCTCGCCAAGAATTAAGTAATGTGATCTAATAACAAGGGGTTCTTACATATATTTACAAATATTTTTCCTGTGCGGCTGGTGCAAACCCTTTCTCCTTTTGCTCCAATTATATGGTGAATTAATTCACCCTCCTGCACCGGTCAGCACGGCACTAACTGTGTCTTTATTTTTATATTTTATTCATATGAATCAAAACCTGACAATTGAAACAAGAAGCTGTGTGACCATTAACAGCGATATGTCGCTACTCCCCGATACCACACCCACGATGCCGACTTTTAGTCTGAGCCAGGAGCTCAATAATAGGCAAATGAATTTCAAAAAAAGCCTAGAAACTATGCTTGAAAGGGACATATCACAGATTAACACCACCCAAGAAGATTGGCTAAACGATATATATGCCCTAAAAACAGCCCTGGCTAAACAAACGCGTACTTTCTGGAACAAAGCCACTTTTGAGACATACATTAAACAACAAATAACTCCCAGGGGCTTCAGACCCAAAGTTTTTCCATCGTTTGAACTGGCCCATGAGTCACTTAAAGTTGAATGGGAGAGAACACTGACCACCTGTTCGCTTAGTCTCATTAATATATTGGTGAAGCATGATGAAATCATGCTTAACAAACATGCACAAGAGATCACTGTCCTTAGTGAGAAACTGAAGAATTTCGAATCTCTGGATAAATTCCAGAGAACGTACCAGAAAATAAAATTAGACCTTGATAACATAGAAAAGGAAACTGTTAGCAGGAAAAAGAGTAAATTACTCAGGGACCAGAACGATTTTCAGACCAACAAGGTGTACAGGTGGAATCTCAATAACAGGAGAGCACCCATACATAGCAGCAATGGGGGATATACCACCTCAGAAGTGGACTCCTCCGACTATGAATCAGATCAAAACCCCAATATTAGAACTAGACGTGATTTTTTAGGGGTCAGTCCCAGGGACCTAAGGGAAAACCTGGGGCGAGATTTAGGAGGACGAGGAGGGGAAAAAAGAAGACCAAAAAGAGGACCAAGAGAGTGGAGGGAGGACCGTCAGGACATCAGGAGACACAGGAGGTAGTCCCAGATGACTCCTTGAGGATCATCAACCTTACTGACCACATCCTTAGTGACGATCAGATTTCCTTACTTAACAAGGGTCTCAGTTTCTCCCCCTCCAAATCCCTAGATCGATTCGAATTTGAAAAAGATCTCAATCTGTATGGAAGAAAACTCCTTTTGAAGAAATTCTTCAAGAAAAGACTGGATAACGCTCTCAGAGAAACACTGGTCAATGATGTGTCCGACAGAGAAATCTCCCAACCATGTATAGATCAATTCTTTGACACTCAGGATCTAAATATACTAGAAACGTTGGGTGAACTCTATGAGGACAGTGAATCAGGAACCACAATAGACTCATTAACAGCGAATCCAGATACCCACAACACCAAACTGAAAAAGAAGTCCACATTCTCCCCTGACTTCTCCCTATGTCCCCAAGTAAAAGTGTATGTGGAGTTGGTCAGTAGAGATCTAGACAACATAGAAGTCAGCAAAAAAAAAAAAAAAAAAAAAAAAAATTTACATGACTTTCAAGACAACCTCAGTCCACAAGAAAGAGAAGCCCTCAGGGAAATCCTGGGGTGGAAAGATACCATCATAAAACCCTCGGATAAAGGGGGTAATGTGGTACTCTGGGCCATAGACAAGTACCGTAAAGAATTGGCACGTCAATTGGGGGACACTTCATGCTATAAACGACTCCTCTTCAACCCCACCAATGACTATCTGGAGGGATATAAGAGGATGTTAGACTCAGCCTATAGGGAAGGTGTCATAACCAAAACCCAGCATGACTTTCTCCTGGTAAAAGAAGTTAAGATCCCCACACTATACCTTTTGCCAAAGGTCCACAAGTGTGAGGAGAACCCACCGGGCAGACCAATTGTGTCCGGGATGGGGGGTCTTACAGAGAAGGCCTCACAGTTTGTAGACCATCATTTGAGAAAATTTGTCCCCACACTACCATCCTACGTACGTGATACCATGGATGTATTGAATAAAATACAAGACATTACTCTTAACTCTGAATCCTGGTTAATCACGTGTGACGTAGAGAGCCTGTATACCAGCATTATACACACGCATGGTATACAGGCTTCCAAATACTTTATGAGTATGGACCTGGCCACACCCCTGAACGAATTCATCATCAAATTACTGAGATTTGTCTTGACAAAGAATTACTTTGTGTGCGAAGATAATTTCTACCTCCAGGTGCAGGGGACTGCGATGGGGAGCACTTGTGCCCCCACGTATGCCAACCTGTACCTGGGGTGGTGGGAACGCGAGTGTGTGTTCACCGACAAACATGAAAGATATACTGAGCATATTCTTCTTTGGCTCAGGTATATCGACGACCTGCTTATAGTGTGGGAAGGGGATATAAATTTGTTCATTGAATTTATTTCAGAGTTAAACAACAACAACCTGAATCTCAAACTCACCTTCCACACCAGTCAGAAAGAGGTCGAATACCTGGATCTTCGCATTACCATAGAAACAGATGGGTCTATATCTACCGACATTTTTCGTAAAAAGACGGCCACAAACTCGCTGTTACACAACAGCAGTGCACACTTTCCTCCAGTTATCAGGGGTCTTCCCAAGGGAGAATTTCTAAGGACCAAGCGCAATTGCTCCCAACCGAATGTGTACGAAGAAAGAGCCAATCAACTTGATACCAGACTCAGACATCGTGGCTACAGTAAAAGAGCCATACGAAGGGCCAGAAAAGAAGCATGCCAATACAATAGAGAATCTCTACTTGTCCCTAAGGCTAAAAGCATAGACCAGCCAGAAAAAGTGAGATTCATTGGTACTTTTTGCCAGGAATGGCGTGGAGTACAAGAAGCACTCAACAAACATCTACATGTCCTCAAGACGGACCAAGATTTGGTGGAAATCTTGGGGGACAGAACAGAAATCAGCTGGAGGAGGAGTAGTAACTTGAGGGACATTCTAGTCCATAGCCATTTGGACAAGGACACCAGAGCCAAAATAACTAAAAAAGGCTCATACAAATGTGGGACATGTAAAATGTGCCCCCACATGACTCCCAGACAAAATTACATTGACAAATATGACAAAGTTTGGAAAATTAACCAATACATCAACTGCGAAACCGCGGGGGTTATCTATAACCTGGAGTGCCCCTGCGGCAAACATTATATTGGTAAGACCCGCAGACCCCTCAAAAAACGATTTGCTGAACACCATCTGAGCATCAGGAATGCAGCCAAAGACAAGGAAAAATTTAAAGCCTTAACACCAGTGGCTAGGCACTTCCTTAAGTATCATGGGGGCAATCCATCTGGGTTAAAGGTGTTCGGAATGAAGAAAGTGGAAATGGGAATACGGAGGGGAGACTGGGACCGGGAACTTCTTAGACAAGAAACCCGCTTGATTTTCTTGATGGGTACTGTGTCTCCTGGAGGTTTGAACGAAGAGAACAACTACACGGTTTTTATATAATGATATTCCACTTAACAAGGAATTTATCCATTATCTCAGACAACCTCAACCGTGTTCAAATTATGATATGGGTATTCCCAAGAAGGGAAGTACCATACAGACATCACCCTGTATCACTCTGATATGGGTATTCCCATGGAAGGGAAGTACCATTCAGACATCATGTTACACCACATCCACTTGTGACAACCAATCCCTTTCCCTCACCGGTTTAGTTTTGTATTGTTTGACTTCACAACACAGTGTATGATGAGTTTTTTTCACGTGTTTTTTCTCCCTTACCACTTTAACCATAAAGTATATATTTGCACCAGATGATTCATATATGTCATAACACTCATGTCCACTCACTTCTTTTATCTCTTCACTAAGGATGGAGCCCAGTTATTTGCTTACTGGTCCACAGAATACAGTGACTTCACTAAATTAACCTACCCTCTCACTCCACAATTGAATCCACTATTTCCCACATATCCCCATTTTGCTGGCAGCACTTATGTTTACTGTCATCACTACTATTAATCAGTGTACATCACTTATGGACGTACTATAACACTAGCACCCATGCAATCATTCTATGATATGGATGCGTCCAAAATCCCTTTCTATACACACTGCAATACTTACCTTGCTTCCCGACTCCTCCGCGGCTGGCGCTGGGGTCTGTGCTTTGTCGTGCTGGTGGGGTGCGCCCTCCTTACACGACACCTAATATATAGAAATATGTATAAGATTTCTTCCAAAAACAATATCCCACGCAAACCCATGACTGCAGCATAATTAAAACTGCAGCATCAACCCCTGGAGCACCTATATAAGATTCATCATATCTGTGCTTCTATTAACATCTGTCATCAAACAAACATGACAGATGGACAAAAGAGGTTTTCTCTTCTTTCACATAGCCCTATAGATCGTTTTTTGAATGAAAATATATTTTTCTATCTGTTAATATTGGGCGAGACCTGATATATAATATCGGATTATATATCAAAACCTTCCATATACTTTAAACCATCATTCCTTTCCCGTTTCACCATTATGACCCCGTCCACACCATACGACGCTACTAGAAAGTTTCTAACATCCTCCTATTTTATATAAACGTCTAAATCCAATGGAGATTACAGGACTATTTGTCCGCATAAACCAAAGTCTGAGAAAAGGATCTGCGTCTACATTAGGACTAAATCCCGTCTACACTGTACCAAGTTATGAAACACGATCGGCGGTAACATCTTTAATGAAATTTAGAAGGAAAATTACTTGGACTGGTACGGATGTCTGCTTCAAACTCCGTATATTATGACACTTGATTATAATAACGCACCTCAAACCAGCACTTTTCTCTGCTTCACTATTATTATCTCATCCACATTACACGATATTACAAGAGACTTACCAACTAATAATAAGCCCTTGGAAATATATCTATGCCTGCATCCTCTCAATACCTTATGTGGCTTATACCTATATCCTCTCACTGCACAAAAACCCTATTCATAATATTCCTTTTCTGTTTCACTATTCTGACCCCGTCCACGCATAACCCAATGTCTGAGAATGGGATCTGCGTCTATATTAGGACCAAATCCCATCTACACTGTACCAAGTTATGAAACACGACTGGCGGTAAAATCATTATTGAAACTTAGAAGGAGAATTACTTGGACTGATACGGATGTCTGTTTCATCCTCCCACTGTACAAAAACTCCTAAATTCATTGGATTTCATTGCACTATATACCTGCATAACTCCTTCCCAACTAAATGCATGTGACTAGGACTTGTGTCTATAACAGGACCAAATCCTGTCCACACCATACGATATCACGGAATAAAATTTACTGTGGTAAAATCACTAATGAAACATATAATGAGAATCATAAGGACTGACACAGATGTCTGTCTTAAATTCTGCACATTATACTGTTCACCATTGATGAATGAATCCCGTATGTCTCATACGGCACAATGACCATTACCTTACCTTATTGCACATGGGCGTTTTAAAATCGTCACACGCCCACAGACACCCCCTCATGAATATGGATGATCCATATGGTATAAATAGGCTTCCGTACAACTGTCAGGTTGGTCCTAACGAAGCTCCATTGCGAAGCGTACGCAGACCGACTGCTCCCGCAGTGCATATCCCCCTGCCTCCCTTCCCCCCTTGAAATGTATTTTGTATATGTCTAGCTTAAACGTTGCCACGTTACCGAAACCGGACCTCACTCTCCAGTGAGTCCGTGGAGCCTCAGAAGCGGTGTGGTGGCGCCACTCACCGCAGCTCCAGACGGGGTGGTGACTGACCGGCAGTGTTACTGTTTGACACTCCGGCGCACACCCGACACCCGAACCACGGCTAACAGACAACGGCGGGTCTCCCCGGCCAGTCTCACACTCCAGCGCTGACTTAGCCGCCAGCGCGTGGATGTGACTGCCTCGGTATCACCCGGCCAGCGTCTGGGGAATAAATGCTCGTAGCCTTACAGCACAGGCTCGGAGCTGTATCCCTTGCCAAATGTATGTAAAGCACCTGTCACCCCCCATATACACAACCTGAACTATCACTTCTACCTACGGGACACAATATTAGTTCCCTGACATATATTATATTGTAGGATAATAAGTGACATAACTGGGTTAATCAATTTATGTGTTAACGGTGACGCGCAACCACTGCTACATTAATCTATAAGGGGACGGTTAGACAGTGGGGAACACTGTGTGAGGACTTAGTGTCCTTTTTAAACTACACTGTCCGTGTCTTATATGTTTGTGTTTAGTCTATATTTCGCAACTTTTTTATCTACTTCAATTAAAAGTTACTTTTTAAGAATACCCCCTTCTCCTGAAGTGCACCACCCTAGTGACATTCTTTCTCTTTCAAATAAAATTGTCTCTTTCTATGTCCAGTGGTAGCACCCCCTTATACTTTTGTCATTATCAGGATCTCGCCAAGAATTAAGTAATGTGATCTAATAACAAGGGGTTCTTACATATATTTACAAATATTTTTCCTGTGCGGCTGGTGCAAACCCTTTCTCCTTTTGTTTACAGCAACTGGACAAACATCTCACACTACAAGGAACTGTAATCACTGGCGGTGAAACCATCTGAGCGCTCCAGGAGACGGAGTGACATAGGGTGAGCTAGGGAAAGGAGCACGGGCCATCTCCACACTAAAATACAAATACTCCCCAAAAGGGTGTAAACATTTATTCTAATGATTGTTTATTTCACAGGTACCACTCTTAGTATATAATTCAGAAATACAGTTGAAAGTACAATTTATTTATTCACATAGCGCTCTTTGTTACATATACAGAGGGCCTGATGTACGACCTTTTGGTTCACCTTATGGTTATTTTGCAGGATTGCACTTGCAGGCCAAAACACGCCTGAGAAATGGTCACACTACACCATTACAACCCACAAATGACCCCGACTGTTCATCACTTATAAATACATTGTCTCTGTGGCCGCCAAACCGACACCATTGTGACACATTTTCGTGCAACCTTCATGCATGCACAGTGGCCAAAAATGGTTCCATTGGATACAAAATCCACATTGCACATCTCCGTGTCTCTGGATCATGCCGAATGCTTCAGGCCACAATGTAAATGTTCCAGTTATTGGTTTTAGCTGTGGCCTTGGACGGACTGGAGCCCTAAAAGAGTATCAATCCTGCATGAGACAAAGAAACGTATACAAAAGGGTTGTGGCCACATATCATGCGGTGTGTCTCCTTCCCTTCCACCTGTGTTTTATGGGGCGTGACAGAAGTTGATGCAAATCACAGGGCCTGGCCTCGTGGCACGCCCCCATCACTCTGAGCAGAGTTCCGTGAGGCGAAGCTTCTTGGCCAGCCTGTGTTTCCATGTGGCGGCTAGAGGACTGGTAGGTGGAGCTCCTGAGCCCGCCCCTGGCTCTCTGTAGGCCGGACCAGCCCTTCATGCCTTTAGCCAGTTGACCAGCTTGAACTGTGACCGTGTCTAGGAACTTGCTGGATTTCCATACTGCCTTTAAAAAGAAAAAACCTGCAGAAAAAAAAAAACAATTCCTGAAGCTTTTTCTTGAATATCTACAAATTCTCCGACTATGTTAATCTCAGTCTGCACAGTACATAGCAGCAGTCACGTGTCATGTTCCGTTAGGTTCCCATCCACTTTACAGGCATGTCTGTAAATACGGCTTTGCATATCACAGCCACATATTTACCATTAAGGTCCTCTACGTGTCATTCTGCATAAGACAAGCAGGTTGGATTAAGATATGTGAGCGCTCAAGCTATGTCGCAGATATATTGGGAGCCTGCACATTATAGCCGCGATCACAGTCAGCATTCGGGCAATGTATTTTTCTATATAGCAACTTGAACTGCGTTTGCTCAGCTGTGGGATTCTTATTATGTCCCATTTCCAAACCTGTCAGCTATGTAATGACAGGCGAATCCCGGGGGATCAGTTTTGTGGTCCACAATTTATATAAATACCTTCATTTACGGCTGGAACTCTGCAGCACAATATACAGTATTTCCTCTGGAACAAATTGAATGTTTCAATTCATTATATTTGAACGCTAGAATAAATGACGCATTTTGTGATTGAGAATATATATTTTTATCACTTATTAAATGCTAATTGAGAAAACCTAAATTAGTTTAGTGACACACACAGATATATATATATATATATATATATATATATATATATATGTAGTGTAGCACCCCCTTACATCTCTCCTACCCCCTGCACCTATCCAATCCCCTTCGCCCCTGTACCTCTCTGTCCCCTTCACCAACCTTGCACCTTTCACTACCAAAAAACATTTTTAAAAAAATGCTCCACAAAACCTATTCATCTTCCCTAAATGGGCAGCAGGCATCCAGCAGCTGGGTGGCCAGGCGGACAGCAGACATTAATCAGCCAAACGGCCAGCAGCAGCAGACAGCAGGTATCAGGAGGCTGGTGGTGCGGCGGGTGGAAGCATTGTGGCGGGCAGGTGCGGAAGGGAAATAGTGACCACGTCCATGGGAAATACACCTCTTGCCATGCAGGTAATAGGGGATCTTTTCCATATTAGCGATAAACCAAATATTAGTTGTTCAGGACGGAGGCAGTAGGTTGACAGATGATTTCCAGTTTATAGCAATTAAATATTACGATGTTTCTAAAATGTGGGGAAATTATTTATTAAGGGGGATCTATATCTTGGAATGGATGGGCCAATAGGAACACCCATGGTTCTAGAGAGAGTGAAAGGCCTGAAAGAGATTTAAAATTACCATTAACCAAATTCCAGAAAGGAACTATCAGTGGACAAGATCACAGATATGGAAAAGGGTTCCCATCTGACCGCAGCCACGCCAACTAACAGTAGCATGCTGCTCAGTGCTGTGTAGAGAGAAAGCTGCAGCTGCAGATTGTCCTCTTTCACTCTTAATTTTTTTTTCATGTGGGTGTGGCTACACCCCTCCCAGAGGCCCCGCCCCTGCTGGTGGCCACACCCCCTCCATTTTTAGTTAAGCTTATAGGAAGTTTCTTAGATCTGGGTAGAGATTGGGCATTTAGCTATCCCTTCCCTCACTAACTCCCAGCAAAGGTAATCTGAGGGTGGGCCCAAATCTCTCTCCCACTCATAGCAGAGGAAACCTCAATCAGCATGAAGTGTATATAAGAGATTATAGACCTAAGAAGAGGTTCTCAGTACAGATAGATTCAAATGGGGAGAGAGCGTGCTGGGCATCGGAATGGGAAAGAGATTGAAGGAAATGACTCATCTGGAAGTATTCAAATATAAGCGGGGATACATTTCATCTAAAGATGCCCATGTCCACTGAGTACAGAGAGCAGAAACTAAACAGATTAATCGTAGAGAAACTCCAGAGGGGAAGGCAGGGTTGTCCCAAACGAGGGGTAAGAGGGCGAGTGAAAAAAAGAAAGCTTATATCCAGTGGCGGTTTTTACCTATGGTCCGCAGGGCTGCAGCCCCCCCAGGTAAAATTCACCACTGTAGTGAAGCCAGATGCAGTTTGTGAGACTGCACTGGCTTCACTGTGACTGGCAATGACTTCCTATTGGAGGTCTGACCTGCCAGTCACCAAGGCCGTCCCATTGGGAGGTGTTCCCTCCCTCCCAGACGCCTTTCTATCTGCTGCTGAGCGACAGCCCATACAATCCGTGGTCTGCACATGCACGGTTCTTGCGCTGGTCCCGTTCCCTGTCATCTCTATTGTACAGGCGCTGGGACCATGATTTCCCTCCTATGGGCTGTTGCTGAAAATCCTATAGGCAACCTGGCCAGATGTGCAGTAGCAAGGTAGGTACTGCGCATGTGCCAGTCCCGGTGCCTGTCATCATACTACAGGCGCCGGGAGGAAAGCTGCAATGGGGACCAGGAGGAGTGGCGGCGGAAGGGGTGGTGCCAGCATCACGGTCAGCGGCAGTCCCCTCCTACCATAAGGTATGAGCCACCACTGCTCAGCCTTCCCCTTGTACACTGGCTTGCTATGGGGAATGGTAACGCTGAGATACCCATCTTCTGAGGCAACTGTGATGATGGTTCTGAACACTCCACCATCGGTGCACCATCGCAACCACCATCGACACACTGAACATGGACTCTGAAGCTGTGGGTCTGTGTTTGGGAATACAGTAACGTTCACTGATGCACTCCCATAACCAGAGGTTAAAGTGAGGGGGAATGGGGTGGAACTCAGTTCCACCACCTCTAAAGGTGAGGTGGAACATTTTAACCTCCACATTGGCCTTGCACAGTATTTCTCACAGAAAAGCATTCTAGTCTGCAGGAGGATGCCAAAAACCCTACCACTGGCCCAGTCTCTGCCTAATGGGGGGAGGGGAGGGGGTGTAATTAGGTGGCATAGAATAGTGAGTTCCCTCACCTCTGCATGACCACTTTATGCCCTGCCCATAACACTACCACCTCCCCACACCCACCCTGGAATATCCACGATTATTTTCCACAAGCTCTATTCCACGAGACTCCATACACTACACGGTGGTGGCATATGTGACGTAGGGTTTTTTGGTCTTATCACAAATGCATATTGGGCAAAAAAGTCAACAGTGCAAACTCCTGCATTGCACCCACCTCTTTCACCATCGAAACATAGGACCTACGAGGCTTGTTTTGCGAAGCATACGCAGACCTACTGCACTGTAGTGTGAGTTCACCCCCATTGTTTTGCGAAGCGTACGCAGACCTACTGCACTGCAGTGTGTGTTCACCCCCGTTCCCTTCCCCCCTTGAATGCATTTTGATCTGTAAAATACTTGTAGCGTTACTGATGGATGCCAGTCACCACTGGGTCCATAGAGTTAGAGAAGCGGTGCATGACGTCTGTCACCGCGACTCTCAGACACTGTGGGCAGATGGAGGATCAGCGGCAGTAGCCGGCATACCCTGATCTCCGTCTCCAATTGTGGCTAAGGTGACTGCAGCTGCTTCCTCGAGCGGTGAAGCGCCCAGGTGTCGGAGTACCATCGGCACCGGGTGCTATCACTAGCATCGTGTGTACAGCGGCAGCATACCCGGTGGCCAATTATCTGGTGACGGAAAAGCCCTACATACAGTACAGTATGTAAAAATTCAATGTCTGCACTTCTAAAACACTGTGTCATTTATAGACATTAACAAGTTGCCGAATATACTGTATATGTACTGAGACAATTAATGACACACAGACTATCTGTTAAAGTTATGGTAATGCTGCAATAAAGACAGTGCTAGCAATACTGGGGAAGGCAACACGGTGGGGTCCTACTGTGTGAGGATCTAGTATCCTTTTTATATTTATACTGTCCGTGTCTTTCATGTCTTACATGTATTTTATGTGTGTCAATATTTCGTAACATTTTATGAAGCATCTTTGAATAAAAGTTAAATTTTAATAAAACCTCTTCAGTGCACCACACAGGGATACTCTTTCTCTGTCCTTTTCCCCCATTTGCAACATTTAGTGTCCAGTGGTAGCACCTCCTCTCAGTGAAGACTCTACCTTGTATTAACTAATAAAATATGGAAATATGGGTAGTTGTTTCCTAGCACGGCCACAATCGCGGGCATTGTGTACCTTAAAGTTAAGGTACACGATGCCCGTGATGGACCCGATTTCCTTTGAAATCAGGTCCATTTTGCCGGCAAAGGCAAAATCGCGGGCATCGCGTCGGTCGCGGCCATTAACATTGCCCCCGACGCGACCGACGCAATGCCCGCTATTTTGCCATAGGCTTCAATGTTAAAATATTTTTTAACATTGAAATCGGGAGTATCGCGTCGGTCTTGTGCCATTATAATGGCACAAGATGAGATGGACTTGATTAAGTCCATCTCACATAGGAAACAATGTGAAATGGGCCAATATGACCCATTTCACATTGTATATGGCCCCGTCGCCACCCCACGATTGATGCGAACCCGAAGCGTGGCGCGTCCTCTGACCTTTTCATACCCCTACTATCCACGGCGGCGTGGAGTTGAGAATATAAAGTGTGGCGAGCGCAGCGAGCCACCGAGCCCGAAGTGTGGCGAGCGCAGCGCGCCCCGCAAAGGGGGACGCGTATACCTGTGAAGTTATACGCTGCGCTCGCCACGCTTCGGGCTCGGTGGCTCGCTACGCTGGCCACACTTTATATTCTCAACTCCACGCCGACGTGGATAGTAGGGGTATGAAAAGGTCGGAGGACGCGCACCGCGGCCCCTCGCGGGCTTGCTGCGCTCGCCACGCTTCGGGTTGGCGTCAATCGTGGGGTGGCGTTGAGGGTGTAAAATTGGGGGTCTAGGGAATATTTTACATTGAATCCAATGTAAAATAGGACCCTATTCACATTTGATTCAATTAAAAAATCGGGTCGGTCGCATCGCATGCTATTTGGTCGCATGCGATGCGACCGACGCGATTTTTCCGACACGACCACCCCGATGCAAATCGGTGTGGCCGTGCTAGGAAACAAGTACCAAAATATGTTATTAGGAGGTGTTCCTAATTGATCAACTTTAATATGAATTCCCACTTCTCTGTGCGACTGTCAAACTTCTGCCTCTGCTTTGATATTTGAACACTGCCTACAAAAGGAGCCATTAACTACTTGTATGCCACGTTGGTCAATGCTCGCTATCAGGAGGCTTGGTGAGGGGTCGAAAAAATGGAGAATGCACAGTGAACAAAAAACGGAGAACTCTGTGCTGTGCTGGCCAGAGCATTGAATACTGCTCTCTGCCTTATCTACAGCACCAAAATGTTCTAAATGGGGAAGAGGGAAAGCACGATATTACTAAGCCTCACCCCTCACGGAAAAAATATGCAATTTGTGGGTCCAATGGGAGGGGCGGGGCCAAAATGAGACAATTCGAATCAAATCACATCATGTTGGTCACCCCCCTCTCCAATGACCTGTGAATTGTGGCAATTTCCTGTGAGGGGGCTGGGCATATTTATATTATGCCCAGTTTCTCCTCTCTGTGAGGGTGGCTTCTGGGTACTCACAATCCCCCCCCCCCGTGTGTGGTTCTGTGTGAAATGACGTATAGACCTCTATAATGTTGTGATACTCAGGTAAGTAGTATTGTGTCATGTTTCTTACCAGATCTTGTTGTCCTGTCTGTCTGACGGTCACGGTTTCCACCATTTCAAAATAAAGAGATAAAGAGGCGCACTTACACATGGAAAATAATACGACCGCTTTTCCAAGTGAAGTTTCAATTTATAAACTATGTTTTTCCGTTTTGAACAGGCAAGTTTTCAGGGTAATTTTCTAAGCATTTGATCACAACAGAATACAATTCACAATGGAAGTGATACAATATCTGATAACATCACATAAAATAACATTAACCATTTTTTATTTGACTGGAAACTGGAAGAGTCTTCGGGTAATTAGCATTACAGTAACCTTTTATACAACAGTACACTTATACAATTGACTTATCTCAGTAATAAAACAATCTTTCTAGAAGGAAAGACAGCCCATTTAGCAATGTAATACGTATTATTATACAATATTACAAAATAACAATCTACAAAACTATTAATGTTTTACATAGGTCAATGCAGTCACATATAATTATTTAGACCTTGGGACCCCCATAGAGTTATATAATGTAGTTTGTCCGAAATTAGCTCTTGGGTGCAGGTTCTGGAATATATATTCTGGAATATACAGTGCATCCAGAAAGTATTCACAGCGCTTTTTCCACATTTTATTATGTTACAGCCTTACTCCATAATGGAAGAAGACAATGTGAAAAAAGTATTGGGAGATTTTTGCAAATGTATAAAAGAAATCACATGTACATAAGAAACAACACAGTGCAGATGCACAATCAACAGGGGTGGATTGGGATAGAAACGCAGCCCGGGAACGGGGTGGCGGGCGGCGGGCTGATGCTACAGCCATGGGGGGGGGGGGTGTGTGCTGCTGCTACAGCCCGGGATGTGTGCTGCCACTATAGCCCGGGGGGGGGGGGGGTGTTGATGCAACAGCCCTGGGTGGAAGACGACACTACTCACCAGGCACCATTGCGCTTCCGTCATCATCCGACATCGACCAGCGGCTGCAGCTGGTCACAAAGTGCAGCATAGCCCAAAACAAGTATGGCCACCGCTTTTGTGCATATAATGTATGCATATATGTGGCGGCCATATTTGTTTTGGGCAATGCTGCCGTTTGTGACCAGGCTGTGGACGCTTGGTTCCGGCCCCAAGGTAGGCGGCACAGCCGGAGGGATATCTGGTCCGGCCCACCGGGAAATGGCCCGGTTTCCTGGTGGGCCAATCCGCCTCTGACACTCAACTGTATTAAGCAGTAACCGAGGCTCTTGGTATATTCATTGGCCAAGAAATATCTGCCCACCAACCAGCATCAAGATGTCTTCGTCTCCCTGGTGGGTCCCTAGTACTAAGTTTTAATCTGGGGAGCAAGATCCCAAAAAAGCCGGCAAAAGCCAGTCACCCATGACAGCACACAAATGAAAAAATAAAATGTTATAGTGTGTTAATATGAAGGTTAAAAAGTGTTATAAAACCCCAAGGCAACCCAGCCACACCAACCCAAGGGGAGCCACGCCCCAAATCCATCCATAAGACTAGCAAATTGTGTAAAATTGTGGATACCAGGGACTAAACTGGTAATAAAAACATTCAGATCAGGTGGGTGGGGTGCTATTCTAAGTTGAAGGAGTCCCAACCTTCACGCATACGATGTACACAATGGGGGAAAAAATAAGTATGCGGTCCGGGCTTGCTTACACATTTATCAGCCCGGTACACACAGCCCAGGGGTACCGGGGACAGCCCCAGGCTTCAGCTTGAGTAGGTAAATTCTGGAGGGGGGATCCCTTCATTGGGGAGGTCCCCACTCCCCCAGGACCCCTGCCCAGGCTGGTCGGTCAGGGGGTTAATGCTTTGGCACTTATATAAAAAGTTTCCCCCAGGATGTGGCAATACCCTGCTGGCTGGTTGGGCCTGGTGCTGGTTCTTAAAATACAGGGGACCCCTAATCATTTTGTCCCCCGTATTTTGGGAACCACGACCGGCCCTTGGGCCTGGTGCTGGTTTTAAAAAATAAAGGGAACCCTATTTCAATTGTTAACTTATTTTTTAAAACAAACCCTTGCTCTTTGGAGGGGGGGGGGGGGGGGGACCTCACGCTGTTTTTTTTAATGATTTATTAATTTTTATATTTATTTTACACTGCAGCCTGCACAGATCTGACTGATCCGTGCAGGCTGCCAATATAAATTAGTATTTTAAAATACGAATTTGTATTTAAAAATATTTAAAAATACGAATTAGTATCGGAAAAATATAAATCCATACGCCATTGGAAAATACGAAGCAGTCAAATACGACTGCTTTGTAAATTTCCAACCGGACTACAAATTCGTAAGTGAAATATGACGGTGATGCCAATCGTATTCATTTGTATTAAGGGCCTTGTTCTAGTTCACTCTTAGAGGCAAATTCCTTCTTAGATGGACAAAACCATGTGCACTGCAGGGGGGCAGATGTAACAGGTGCAGATAGAATTAGATTTGGGTGAGTTATTTTGTTTCTGTGCAGGGTAAATATTGACTGCTTTATTTTTACACTGCAATATAGATCTTACTTTAAAGAAAAACCCCACCCAAATCTAATTCTCTCTAAACATGTTACATCTGCCCATGACTTTGTCCATTTGAGAAGGAATTTGCCTCTAAGAGTGAACTAGAATAAGGCCCTAAGAATACAAATACATATTTTTGTATTCATATTCTTAGTACATTTCCCCTAATATATCCAGCATGATAGCACTTCATAATTTGTGCCTGTAATTAGGGTGTGCATTATAAGATCCCCCATAATTTAATATTTTCCTTTGTGTTCCAAGCCTCATTCTGAAATTAGCCCATGATTGGAGGCAGATAGAAAGGTAATCACTTAACTTGTATAATATTTTTATAATTGGTGGGAACCAGCAGGAGCATCTTGGAATGCACATGCGTTTCACTGAACCCATTTCAGGCTTGCCTACCCTCCCGGAATTGCCGGGAGGCTCCCGAAAATCGGGTCCCCTTCCCGGCCCCCCGGAATGGTGGGCAATCCTCCCGCATTGGCCAGGCAGCCCCCGCACCCCCTTCTCTGCAGCACAAAATTACAGTTTTTCGCGGGTCTGCGGGGGGGGGGGGGGGGCTAAAATTATGCGAATCACGTCATTTTGCATCATTTTAGCCCCTCCCCCAATCCGCAGACCCGTGAATTAAGTTGTTTGACTGTCATGGGGGCAGGCTTAATGACGTCTGCCTGTCCCGCCTCCCTGACATGCTGCTGTCGGGTCTCCTCTCCGGGCTTCTCCCGGAGAGGAGAACAAAAAGTCGGTAAGTATGCCCCATTTCCATTAATATCGTCCTGACGTTCTTTATTTATAATAGAGTGCTTCCGCCTGGGGACTCCTTGTCGCCTACAGAGAGCAGTGGCCATGAATATGCTCAGGTGCGGGGACGGCTCCCCCAGCACCGGAGGAGGAAGAACCGTCTGGTCCCTATCCTGGCCGTCGCTGGGACCAGGTGCCCGACCCCTTTTGGAGAAGTTAGAGGGTTTTTGTTTTATCCAGAACAGCCCTTTTACTGTAGGAACTGTTTTAATTTTGACACAATAAATAAACCTGTAATAAAGGGAAATGCTGCAGGAATTGTCGGATGTATGACCACCAGGTTGCCCGTTGTGCCCAAAAGAAAAAAATTGACATTGGGCAGTATTCATTGCTGTTTTTCTTTGGCGAGGATAGCTTGTTCTTGGTGTGAAGGCCAGTCCTCTCACCAAAAATGGTCCTCGCCCTATTCAACACTCCCGGTTCGTCAAAAATTAACAGCGAGCTTTGCCCTGTTCGCCGCTTGGTCCTCGCCGTTATTTGCATACCTCGCCATTTGTGTATTCAATACTAAAACAGAGAAGGCTGCTCGCTTTTTGGGGCGGGCTTGTCTCTCTGTTTTGCTCTCTGCATCTTTTATAGATGAACTGAACTGAAAAATATTTTCTTTGTCTTTTGGTATCTACAAGTCTATTTGGTACTTGTTTAGTTTCACGGCGGCAGATATTGCATGCGATTTGCATACGATTTGATGTGCGATGCGATTTACTACCTGTTCATAACCCCACTATCTATTACAGCATAGAGTTGATTTTACACAGTGTGGCGAGCGCAGCGAGCCACCGAGCCCGAAGCATGGAGAGCAGCGAGCCCCGCGAGGGGACGCGGATTACTTTACATGTATTCTGCGTCCCCTCGCGGGGCTCACTGCGCTCACCACGGAATACATGTAAAGTAATCCGCGTGCTCTCACGGGGCTTGCTACGCTCGCCACGCTTCAGGCTCGGTGGCTCACTGCGCTCGCCACACTATATAAAATTGACTCTATGCTATAGTGGATAGTGGGGTTATGAACAGGTACTTAATCGCATTGCGCATCAAATCGTATGCGATATCGCATGCAAATCCCATGCAATTTATCTGCCGCCGTGAAACTAAACAAGTACCGTCTATTTTTTTTTGTATTTGAAGGATCTATATAATTATTTTTTCTTTAGAAGTGCCAGATTAATATATTTTTTGGTAATTTTTTTTACCCCCCATGATGCATTTTTTTCTGATTATTCTACTTCATGATTCACCTCCGTTATTACCCATGATTCACCTCTTCTTTCTGCTTTTGAGGAGATACTCAGCATAAGCAGTCTGCTGATTTGGAATCGGGGTTTCTTTTGTCAAATTTGCGTTTTTCTGCATACATTATCTCTGCAATATTTGAACACTACCTATAAAAGGAGCCATCCAGTGGCGTAACTATATATTTTGCGCCCCCCCCCCCTCCCGCCAAACTTTTTCGGCGCCCCCCTCTCTCTCTCCCTCCCCTCGGCGCCCCTCCCCATGTCCATACCTGACAGCCGCATCTGCGGTCACTGTCCCGTCCAGTCTCCCGGCGCCGGCTCCTGCTGATAATGAAAAGTGACTCTTAGAAAATGGCTGCCAAAACTGTCTGCAATATGGGGGGCAGCCATTTTCTAAGTGTCAGTTTTCATTATCAGCAGGAGCCGGCGCCGGGAGCGAGTGACGGGACAGTGACCGCAGATGCGGCCGGGCAGCAGCGCAGCGGGTAACTATAGCACCGCAGCCCCCCCGGCGCCCATAGTTACTCTGCACCTCCCAGCCACGGCGGGGGCTGCGGAGGCATAGTTACGCCACTGGAGCCATCTACTCCTCGTACGCCAATGCTCAATGTCAGGGGCAGGGTGGAAAAAAAAAGGTGCATGCTTGGCGAACGTAAACCAGCATACGCTGTGCTGCGCTCGCCGGACCAGTGTATACTGCCCATTGATTCTATGGATGCCTTCCTTATGCTAACCTCCCGATCAACGTTTGATCCACCATCTACTAATTCCACCTTAAAAACATTCATTCACCTGCTGGATGATTCAGGTAAGATCAGAAAGAATTTAACTAAGGATCAAGCAGTAGCCTTGAAAAAACTGGGCTTGTTCGAAAATATTATCATCAGGCCTTCCAATAAGGTGGGTCATCATCATACAAAATATTGGTGATTATCGGCCTGAAGTTGAATTACAATTTATGGGTTTATTTACTGAGATGGTAGTTCTATTGAAGATGGGATATTGGCCATAGCAACCAACAGGTTCTACTTATTTACTTAGCACCTTAGAAGATAATAGATAGAATATGGTTGGTTACTGCCCTCTTGTGGCGGATTTTAATAACGGCACTCTGACGCCAAAGTCATGCAGTTTGCAAAGCTAGCTTTTGTACCTTGTTTTGATACTGCCAGACGTCTACTGATGTGTATACGTAGAGTGCTAATCTGAACTGTAGTTTGCCTTGGTTTATGTTTCGGTTATCGAAGCTGCTTCAGACTTACAGTATCTGCCTTAAGCTGGGTACTCATATATACAATCCAACCGTTTGGCCAACTGTACTCCCGTCGGACCGTCCACAAACAACAGCCGATCACGCGCGTACACACCTGTACAATTTTACTTGCGACGTCCAATGTACTCCCGTCCAAACAGTCGCAAGAAAAAGATTGTACCACCGTACACACTCTCTCGATTTGGGCTTTTGACACGATATATATGAACAAAATTATCATAATGGGCTGGGTTAAGGGCATACCAAAACAAAGAGGCGTGATTACAGAACCTAAACAAAAGTGACGGGGTACGCGTCTACTAAACTTCAGTATAGAAATGCCGGTCTGGTCCCGCAGTTAAATTTGAGAGGCACAAGCAGACAGACAATAGCCCTTAAAATGGCCAAGGATAATACAAGGCACAGTTGCTAATATTTCAATATGCATTACATAATGTGACACACACGGAGCACCAAACTTCTATAAAGCCGGGTATGCGACTAGTCAGTTTGCGGTAGTCACCCTGCCAAACTTCTATAAAGCCGGGTATGGGAGTATAGTCAGTTTGTGGTAGTCACCCTGTAGTCGCATACCCGGCTTTATAGCAGTTTGGCAGGGTGACTACCGCGAACTGACTAGTCGCAGACCTGGGTCAGCCCTGCCTTTCCTTGTTGATATATATATATATATCTATATATCTATATATCTATAGATCTATATATCTATATATCTATATATATATATATCTATATATATAGATATAGATATATATATATATATATATATATATCTATATCTATATATATATAGATATCTATAGATATATATAGATATCTATATATAGATATACATATCTATATAGATATATATATATATAGATATATAGATATATATATCTATATATATATATATATCTATACATATATATAGATATATATATATATATATATCTATATATATATATATATAGATATATATCTATATATATATAGATCTATATAGATCTATCTATATAGCTTGGAGGGGGTAGAGTGGGGAAGCTGTCCCCGGGTGTTGTGGGGGTAGAGGGGGGAAGCTGTCCCCGGGTGCTGCGGGAGGAGGGGGGTCCCTGCGGCTACTGAGTGGAGATGGGGTACCTGTCAGCGGCCAGCCTGACACGGCGCTGCCACTGCTGTATCTCCCCCGCTGCTGTATCTCTTGCGGCGGATGGCGGTGTCGGCAGTCCCTCGGCGGTCAGTGTCGGCGGTCCCTCTGGCGCAGGGGAAAAGACCCTATGATTGGGACCGCCGACACTGACTGTCCATCCGCCGCAAGGACCGGCCGCCGGGGAGAGATACAGCAGCGCCGGCAATCATAGGGTCTTTTCCCCTGCGCCAGAGGGACCGCCGACACTGACCGCCGAGGGACCGCCGACACTGACCGCCGAGGGACCGCCGACACCGCCATCCGCCGCAAGAGATACAGCAGCGGCGGAGATACAGCAGTGGCAGCGCCGTGTCAGGCTGGCCGCTGACAGGTACCCCATCTCCACTCAGTAGCCGCAGGGAACCCCCTCCTCCCGCAGCACCCGGGGACAGCTTCCCCCCTCTACCCCCACAACACCCGGGGACAGCTTCCCCCCTCTACCCCCTCCAAGCTATATAGATAGATCTATATAGATCTATATATATGTAGATATATATCTATATATATATATATATATGTATATATATATATATATGTATATATATATATATATATATATATATATATATATATCTCTATATAGATATGTATATCTATATAAATAGATATCTATATATATCTATATATATATATATATATATATCTATCGATATATAGATATATCGATATATATATATATATATATATATATATATATATATATATATATATCAACAAGGAAAGGCAGGGCTGACCCAGGTCTGCGACTAGTCAGTTTGCGGTAGTCACCCTGCCAAACTGCTATAAAGCCGGGTATGCGACTACAGGGTGACTACCACAAACTGACTATACTCCCATACCCGGCTTTATAGAAGTTTGGCAGGGTGACTACCGCAAACTGACTAGTCGCATACCCGGCTTTATAGAAGTTTGGCAGAATGACTACCGCAAACTGACTAGTCGCATACCCGGCTTTATAGCAGTTTGATGCTCCGTGTGTGTCACATTATGTAATGCATATTGTTTTGTAATAGCCACATTAACATTCACCATTTTCAGACATTATATGTGCACATACCCTTTTATCTAACATTGTTACATGTGTTGCTTCCAATTGTTACCATCTAGACTTGTTTTGACAACATTGTAACATTGCACTATTACTGATAAAATAAACTGTGTTCAGTATATTCACCTCATAAATCTCCCCTTCTTTTTATTTCTGATATCATTTGCTGCTACACATTTACATCTAATATGCATGTTCGTCCAGCCATTACAACTTCATGAATGGAATCTATGTACTTATTATAGTGTAACTATTGTAGTTCATTATTTCTATAAAGCCGGGTATGCGACTTGTCAGTTTGCGGTAGTCACCCTGCCAAACTGCTATAAAGCCGGGTATGTGACTACAGGGTGACTACCACAAACTGACTATACTCGCATACCCGGCTTTATCGAAGTTTGGCAGGGTGACTACCGCAAACTGACTAGTCGCATACCCGGCTTTATAGAAGTTTGGTGATCCGTGTGTGTCACATTATGTACTGCATATTGAAATATTAGCAACTGTGCCTTGTATTATCCTTGGCCATTTTAAGGGCTATTGTCGGTCTGCTTGTGCCTCTCAAATTCCTTTATGTTGTGACAGCCTGATATATCATGAGCAGCGGAGCCGCGGCTCCGTGAACTACATTAACCCTGTCACCTCCACACATGATTTATTCATGTGTGCATTCTGAATGCAATGTACTTATTATAGTGTAACTATATCTGTAGGAGAGATCCTGTAGCTATGGAACGCCCACATGGACGTTCCAGCTTTGGCAGTATAGTCGCAAGGACGGCAGCATATCGGTCGAACGTGCGTACACACTGCACTTTTGTTCCGATATGGGGCCGTCCTGTCGGATGAAAATTAAACTGCAAAGAACCATCGACCGACCGAGTATGGACAGTCAAGACAGTTTTTTGCCGTTTATCGCTCGTACGGGACAGCGTACACACGTATACAATTGAACGGCTGTCCGACCCAGAACGGAAGAACGGCCCGACAATTGTATATATGTGTACCCAGCTTTACTCTGCTGGTTGAACAGCATTAACCAGACTTGCATTACAATTATTCTAACTTTCCTCACATTGGCCCTTATTCTGATCGGTGCGTACTCTCCCGAATTCTTACGGAGCGGCCCGCACGCAACGCTATGCGGACATCGTCCGTAGAAACGCCCACCGAGCCTCCGCATTCGGACGGACTCACTCTTTAAGAACAGGGCGTGTGTACGGACGACTTACAAACCTTGCGTGTGCGGTGGACACGTACAGATTCTGCACGGTCTTACAGCGTAAGCACGGTCTTACCGCGTCAAAACGGACGGGAAGCTGGCCGTACGCACCGATGCGGAGTATTTACGCTAAATGCAACACTATTTATCTGAGCACAGAAATCGATCACATGACCCACTTATGCAATTAGGCAACCTCATTAAAAAGGGATTGTTTTCTATTTGAATCAATTAAATCCTAATACATACTGAAACACATTACTACTACATTCATTACACACATTAACCCTTACATCATGTGAACATAACATACATATCTATATACAGTATGTACATTTTACTAATTTAAAATAATCTAAACAATTTACACATATACTGTTTAATGTCAAAAAAACACACAGACAACTTCTAACTATTGACAACTATTTATTAATATATATATTTTTTTTAATTCAAATTTATTTCAAAATTTACTCTAGCAGGTCCGTGAGGTCCTGTATAGCTGCAAGCGCCAGCTGCATGTGGGTCTTAACTCGCATAAGGGCCCCACGGATACCCTCATCTGCTTGGGGTGGCTCATCTGTGGGCATGTTAAAAAGGGTACAATTAGTAATGATAATCATGCATACATTTAACATAGTCATACATCAATTAAATAATCTCAGGAATGCACAGTACATTTGTGCAATCAAGCATGGCTTGCCTGCTGATGGTCTGCTCCATAAATCATTGTCATATTGCCAGTTCGGTGAAGCTGCATCACTAACCCACTCCCATGCACAAAATCATTATTAAGACAAAATCAACCAACAATTATGTTTGCAAAAATACATTCCAACCACAGGGGGTGGCTAGCTAGGGGAGGGCCCAGGGGCACTGACCACTTGTGACTGCAGGGCCGGCTCTACCACTAGGCAGCTTTAGGCAGCTGCCTAAGGTGCCAGGATCTAGGGGGGCACCACCAAGTCTGCCTAGGGAAAAATCAAGGATGTCTGTGAGGATCCTTGTTGTACTTAATGCAGGTGGTTGCTGTGGAACATCTACGACCTCACCTCCATACTTCCTCTTGAGGCATACTTTCCTATTTTGCTGCCTTCTTTTCCTGTACTCTGTTGTGGGTGGCAAAGGGGAGGGTGCTGGGGGCCTCCAGAGAAAGCAGGAGTCTTTCCCAACTACCTGAGGGGCTGGGAAGACCACTCAATTGTGGGAGGCTCCCTGCCATTACAGAATGTTAGGCAAGTATGCATTGATGTTGGAATATGGTTATTGGTGGCATTATGGGGGAGGGGGAAGGGCAGTAGGTTGAACTTTTGCCTAGGGTGATGAGAAGCCTTACACCGGCCCTGTGTGACTCCATTATAAGCCACGCCTGTCCATTTATGCCATACTTAATCTTGTTTAGAAATAAAATTCCACTATAAACTCTAATCACCTATATGAGGCTACAGATTGTACGCTTGCAGCAGGGGCCTGTAACCCTAAGGTCACCAACTCATCCCTTTAATCCAGGATACAGATTAACTACACAGGATCTGTGGCAGTTTCAATCGAGATGAAAGCCATCCCCAGAACCTGTGTCATTAAGATGTGTCCCGGATGAAAGGGATGACTTGGTCACCCTATCTAACCCCTAAGTGTGTATGTTGTTACCCACTTTGGTTTTTTACTGAATACTATAGTAATACACAATTGATTCTGCAGTGCTACATTACAAATAGTGCTAAAAATTAGTAGTGATGCATTATGTATACCACTTTCAGCCACCTGCACCTCACAGGCCTCCTCCTCCGTCAGCACCTCCTCTCCCACTTCCTCCTCTGCAAACTCCACCTCTGCAGCCTCCTCCTCTACAACCACCTCTGCAGCCTCCTCCTCTACAACCACCTCTGCAGCCTCCTCCTCCACAACCACCTCTGCAGCCTCCTCCTCCACAACCACCTCTGCAGTTTCCTCTTTCACAACCACCTCTGCAGTTTCCTCCTCTATCACCACCTCTGCAGCCTCCTCCTCCACAATATCTTCCTCTGCCACCTCCTCCCGGCCCTGCTCCTCCTCGGCCTCCTCCCGGGCCTGTCTTGCGCGTTCACGTGCTGTTAAAAATCAAAAAATGCCGAGTGTTAATTAAGGCACATGATTTTTTCATTCATCATTCCCCAAAAACAATGACATATTATACCTACATTACAGCATGTCAAACAGGAAGTCACACATATATAGTGAATGATTTTTCTAATCATTAACAGCCATTTACCCACATAAACATAAATAATCTATTAAAAACATTCACTGGTAAATATGTAATATTTGCATTAAAACTCACATCTTGCGATCTGTAGCCTGAGGCGTTGCAGTAGCTCAGGCTGCCGGCACCGCAGATCTGACCACCTTCGCTCCAATTGGGCCACGGACCTCCGCACCTGTGTGCGTGCGAAGATCCGTCTGCGGGCTGCACGATAGGCCTGGCGCTTTTGGGCATTTGTAATAAAGGGCCCCGCACGCCCTAGCCTGGTCTCCATTACAGAGACCAGGACCCTTAGCTCAGCAGTACAGAATGGTGCTGCACGATGGGAGGTCGCCATTTTCCCAATGGGGCACCACAAGCAATCATGGACTGTAATTGGTTGGTAAGATTGTTATTTGGTATTAACTTTATTGTTCATTTTGACAGTAACAGCGTGTATGCGCCACAACAGACGGCTAACCCATTGCATCGCAAACCCACATTTGCTGTACCTTTGCATAGTTGAGCAGACCATGCCATTACTTACTATCTCCTAAACAGACAGTGTAAAATAAGTTGGGAACCCATTATATATAATCTATTACATTCACCAAACATGGGTTAAAGCAACAGGTGAAATAGTCTGCATCACTAGCCAGTTACACCTAACTCTACAAGGTACTAAACAGCTTTATTATAGTGAAAGCTATACAGCAGAAACATAGCAAATAGTGCCAGACCTTTTCCCAATATTAGGCCATGCTGCCATGTGTACACTTACCTTCTACTGGCCCAAACTAGAGATGTGGAATGCAATGTAGCTAGCATGAAGCCAGAATTTGGAGACCTTTCACATGTGATTTGGATGCTAACACTGATTACTATTGCCTAAGTGGTGGACTGGATTTACATATGGAATGGGTAGTGTCATTTGTACTACATACCAAACAAGTACAGTACAGATGTACATTCACATATACATTTCATGTCTGACCTCAGTTTTATTTGGTCATTGGAGTACAAATCTGCAATTACCTACTAAATCTGACTTACTAAGTTTGCCAGGTTTTTATTTTTTTATTTTTTCCGCAGCTAGGGGCGTGGCCTATGCACCGCACGGTCGACGCTGCCGTACGGAACGCTGCCGTACGGAACGCAGGGTGTCGCTGATGTACGCCAATTACAGAAATAGGATATAAAGGTGTGTTAGAGAAATGCAATGCTGTTGCAAACATGGCTGGCTCAGATTCTGCGGAAGACCAGGTGTTGCAGGACCTGTTTGGCCACATGGACTCCAGCACCAGCTATGTCCCCCTCAACCCAGACCAGCTATTGGGAGAACAGCAGCCAGATGGGCCATCTACATCAGGCCAATCAGCAGCTGGCCCATCTTCAGCCTCAGCAGAATCATTGGGAACACAGCAGGTGGCTTCCCAACAGAGTAGCCTGGCCAGCACTTCGAGTACAGCGTCAGGTGGCCGTGGCCGTGGCAGTGGCCGTGCCAGTGGCGGTGCCAGTGGCCGTGGCCGAAATAGGGCAACAGAGGAACCAACCACCAGAAACATGGCATTCGAAGCGCAGGAGCTTGCCATCCTGGTGCCCCGCGCACAGGATTGGATCGAGTGTCCACAGGACAGGTTGACACACACAAGGAGATGGAAGATCTGGGAAGACATAACGGCGGAGATTAATGGCTCCACAAGTTCGTGAGACGGAGCACGTTAAGAAGAGGCAAGTTGATGTGTGTTACATTTGAGCAGTACAAGACCAGTAATGTTTACATTAGATGTTAGATGGAGTTGGTCAATGGTCGGTCACGTTGCTTGAAGGCACAGACATGTTTGCCATGTCATTTAATTGATAGTTATTGTAGGGTGAGTGTGAGTGTATCTTCTATGGGTTGGTTTTCGAATTTAATATAATGTAAGTTTGGTGTAATGAAGCACTTGTTGTAATCTGTTGCAGATTGCAATGGGTGCTACAGCAAACATGAGGAGTGACATGTATTAATGTGTAAACTTTGATTGCAGGTGGCACGACTTCAAAACCAACCTCAAGAAGAAATTGACCCAGCGGTGGGAACACAGCCACACCTCTGGGGCTGGCCCCATGCCATCAAAGCTGAAGCTCACCCCCCTGGAAGAGATGGCAGAGTGCTGCATTGCAGTCGAGGAGGTCCGGGGGGTGAGCACCATGGACAGCGAGTCCCCAGCGGAAGTCATGGCTTCTTTGCTTGAAGGTAATTATTTGCCATGCCATAAGTAGCTGGTCCTAAATTTGCATGGAATGTGTTGTAATTGTAATGTTCTCTTTCACCAGCATCCCCACCGCTTGGGCCAGAATCTCTTGAGGTTGAGGAGTCTGTGCCACCTGCCACCAGTACCAGGCCCGTGCAGCAGCAGCAGCAGCAGCCACTGACCGAGGCTGAATTGGACAGGTGGGTGCAGGTGCTTTCCCATATTCAGCAGCAGGGAGTGTCGGCATCAGAGCGGGTGCGTAGGACCGAGGAGGTCTTGCAGGGTTTGGTCAGCAGCCACCAGAGTATCGCTGGGAGCCTGCAGGCTATGGCTGCCACCCAGCAATCAATTGCTGCTAGCCTGCAGGTGCTGGCTGATCAAGCCCTGCGGCAAAATGACCTCCTCCTCCACCATAATGAGCTTATGGTGGAGCTAGTTGCCAGCAATAGGGTCCTAATGTCATCCGTTTCTGGTGCATTCCCACCATCAGCACTCCCTGCTGCCAGAGGGGGAAGACCATCCCCCCCCTCACCAGCATCTGCTCCACCTCGGCCATCATCTGACCGTGGCCGTGGCCGAAGAGCTGCTGCACGTGGCAAGGAGCCTACCAGGGGCAAACGTGCCCGCAGATGAACTTGTGTCCGCATTAATCTACACCCTTATGTCTTCCCAAATCTTTCATTGAGCTGTGTGTGTCAGCTTCCTGTGTCCAATTCCGTGCAGAGGGTAGCCGCATTTGCCCTCGTTTCGAATGTCATGTTTGGTTCCCCTGTTGCCCTCTTTCGGCTACCATTACTGTGTGCTGTACTTGAAGTGTTGGTGCTCTACTTTTGTTGGAAAGCCACCTGATGTGTTCCTAATGATTCTGCTGTGGCTATGTATGTTAAGAATACATGTATTTATGATATATTATTTAATTTTATTCCTACAATGGTACCTTTTAATTTGTGACGGTTTCTATTTTATTTTATAAGTTCATGTAATAAATGTTTTTTTGTTTCCCCAAAATGTGTGGTTTAATTGATACATGTAGAAGTGACATGTGTATTTGTATTATTAATATTAAGTTGTGTCCATT
Source organism: Crinia signifera (assembly GCF_055691185.1). Classification (NCBI taxonomy): domain Eukaryota; kingdom Metazoa; phylum Chordata; class Amphibia; order Anura; family Myobatrachidae; genus Crinia; species Crinia signifera. The sequence continues at coordinate 319,958,406 of NC_139219.1, read as the reverse complement.
ATTTGCAGTGTAAAAGTGTGTGAAAAGTGCAGCATATATGTGTGTGCTTAGTAATGTTCCATTGAAGCTGCAATGGTTCCAATTGAAGCAGTGACAAGCGTGTAATTAACAAGTAATGAGTAAAGTAGGTGATTGTATTGTGTTCAGCTGACATTGGTTGAGGTGCGGCCGTCCTGATTAGGCGTTCCGATTGCCTAGCGCATGACCGAGTGGTGTCCGCAAAGCAATACTTGCTTATGGACACCGCATAGTTCTTCCCTTTTTGTTCGCGTGCATTCGGCGTGCTATCCGAATGCACGCCTACCAAAATAAGTGCACTCCCTCGTGTCCGCCCATGTTTCCGCCCAGTTTAGCCCACTTTGAAAGTACGCCCCTGTGTATTTCCGAATGACGCCCATAATACGCCCATATTTCACGAGTGATTGCGGTGCACATTTCTGCACGGTATTAGTGAGAACAAGTACGTAGACCAAGCGTGGCACATGCGCATGGCGTTCCCCACGCATGCGCAGACGGCTAAAAAACACCATCCGAAAGAATTCGGGAAAGTACGCACCAACCAGAATAAGGCCCATTATGTTTAGTTTTGTCATTGGGATGCATCAGAAATAATGTCATTTCGGTTCCAGTACTTTACCTTAAATACTATCTGCCTGAGGGGTATGGATCATTAGGTCACCAGCATGTTGGTCAACAGTCATTAGGTCGACATGCATTTAGGTCGACATGAGTCTAGGTCGACATGCAGGAATGTTGACATGAGTCTAGGCCGACATTGGTTAGGTCGACAGGGTCATTATGTCGACATAGGGGTATGTCGACAGTCAAAAAGTCGACATGGCGTTTTTCATATTTTTTTGTCCTGGATGTCGACACAGTCGACATGGACACTGAAACATAGAACTGCGCCCACATCATAATTTATGGGGCCCGGGACTGTCAAAAAAGGCAGGCCCCCCTGTATATATATATGTATGTATGTATGTATGTATGTATGTGGTGTGTGTGTGTGTGAGAGAGAGAGAGAGAGAGAGGGAGAGAGAAGGGAATAGGTGGACACGGAGGGAGGGTGAGAGAGAATGAATAGGGGAAATTGATGAGTGTGTAACAAAGAGTGAGAAACAGAAGACAGAGGGCCGTATTCAATGAAAATATTCTCCGTGCATGGCGAGCGTTTTTTTTTTGCTCGCCATGCACTCGCCGTGTTTTTGCGGAGATTCTCCATGTTTGGAGATTCTCCGCCACGGCACTTTAGATAGTATTCAATGTGACTGATACTCGCCGCCCCTCGCGGCGAGTATCAGCCAATCTGGCGTATGAGGTGACGCCGCAGGGAGCCTGAGGACGGCGGCAGGCAGGGAGATGGAAGTCTCCCTGCCTTCCCCAGAACGTATGTGGGGGGGAGGTGGGCTCCCCGGGAGCCAGGCAGCACAGGCTGCCTCCCCGGGAGAGCCAACAGGGGGCCGGGTATTCACTGCACCCGACCGTGCATATGTAATGATCGGGTGCAGTGAATATATGAATATCTAATGAGCGGCTCGGCTCCCAGCCCCCTGCTGGCTGCTCTGTGTAAAAAAATACATATATATATATATTTTTTAATTAAATATATATTCATGTGCTATAAGCACATGAATAAAAATAGCATGCCCCTCCTCAGAATAAATTCCTGATTTTTTGACACCAAAATTAAAACAAAAAACCTTTTATTGTAAAAGTTCACATTCCACTTCTCCATGAAGAGATGGAGAATTGCTACACGGAGAGACACAGCGAAAATCACTTAGAAAGACGGCGAGAACTGCACGTTGAATAGGGTTGCTCGCTTTTAGAGAGCAAAAGTCTCCGTCCAAGACGAGAAAAGCACAAACTCGCCATAAAACACAGCAAATTTTTCTCATTGAATACTGCCCAGAGAGGGAAAGGAGAAACTGGGAGAGAGAGAGAGAGAGAGAGAGAGAGAGAGAGAGAGAGAGAGGAGCAACAGAGATCAGCCTGAACAAGAATATAGAATATAAGTACTCACTGTGGTGGGGGCTGACCGGGAGATCCTTGCTGCAGTGTTTTCGTTGGTTCCCTGTGACTTGCTGGGTCCTCCTCCTCCCCTCATCCGCACAGGCAGTGCACCATCTCCAAGCACCACTCTGACACCTCCTGAGCAGCAGCTCTCACCGAGAACTGCTTCAGGCATCCATTAGTCTGGTCTGCTATAGCTATTTAATATTTATAGTTGTAGGACCAGGTCTGGGCCCCCTTCTCTGTCAGGGCCCGGGACTCCAGACCCCCCCTCCCCTGTCGGCGGGCCTGGGTACGGTACCTCACTATGCTCGGCACACTATTTTATTCTCCCACCACGCCCTAGTGGATGGTAGGGCATGAAATGCCGTCCGTCGGCACATGTCGACCAACATGCTGGAGACCCAATGACCATATCCCCTGGCTGAGATACAACAACTTATTTGCTACTTGTTTAGGGTATTACCTTGAACTTTGTAAAACCCCCTTCTGTTGAGGCCAATTGAATTATTTCCTATCAAATTTGTAGATAAAAACATGCCAGCTAAACAAACCTCTAACAAAATCAGGAAGGGAAATGGGATCTCGCAGATATCTAGCCTGCCTTTGCCTGCCAATTCTGATCCTGGGATTTCAGACTCTCTGGAAGAGAAAAACCCGTCCGCTAACTGTTAAAACAATCTCAGATTTTATAATGGCCCGTGAGTAGGAGATTTGATGATCTCCAGCACGTCTTGATATGGGTTTGGCACGTAAATAATATCCCCACGCAGCTCACCTGCCTGTTAGGCCTGCCCCTGTCTCCCCTCTTGTTTAATATAGCACTTGACCCTCTCCTGCGTACCCTCCAAAATTGGTCTGTTTTCCAGGGCATTAAAAGGCAAGAAAAGTTTTCGCTGATTATATCCTGTTATACATATCCAGTCCAGAACATTCCCTTCACCTCATTCTTGAGAAAATAAACCAATTTGGCTCTATTTCGAGTTTTAGTATCAACCTGGACAAATCCAACACAATATAATTTAATGGAAGGACTACAGTACCTCCCCAAATTGGACTGCTCAATTCTCCTTGAAATGGGCTATGTACTAACTTTACTCCACTCCTGGGGATCAAAGCCCCCCCCAAAATTGGAACCCTACAAGGGCGGATTGGTAAAGAGATCCATCCCAGGGGTGGGTTGCAGTGCTAGTGACCTGGGGGGAGGGGGCAAGGTGGTGCTGCTGCTTACCCTGCTTTGGTGCCGTGCTCGCCGGCACCATATGCTGAAGCTGTCGCAGGTGAAGTGATGACGTCAACCATGAGCAACCAGCGGGCGGTCGCGGCCATCGTCAAACTGGTCAAAGCCGCAGCCGGCCGTGGCCATATTTTCTGTGGACAGCACAGCCAGGCAGCGGCCCAGGGGGGGGGAAGCGGCGGCCCGGCCATGGGGGTATAGCAGCCAAATGTGGTCCGGCCCACCGGGAAATGGCCCGGTTTCCCGGCGGCCCAATCCACCCGTGGAACCCTATATAAAATGTAAATGGGGCCATTTTCACCCTATTAAATGATTTTAAATGATGGGAGAATCTTCCCCTATTATATCTGAGGAGAGCAAGTCTATTAAAGATGGTAGCCATACCTAGACTGCTCTACCCACTCCAAACACTTGGCAGATGTACAATTAATAAACATGATACTCCATAAATATATTTGGAAAGGTAAACGTGCCCACATCGTCATGTGTTAATTGATCCAAACAAAACTAATGGCAGTATTGGCTTTCCTGATGTAGCAGGGTACAGTATAACCATGCAGCTACTGTATGTTGTGACATTTGAGGGATCTGATACACAAAAGCTACACAACAGTACACTAACGCATCCTTTTATTCAAATTTTACTCCAAATATTGATCTCATACTGTATGTCTTCTGCATCAACATTATCGCAAAGTCCCAGGTGATGTACAGTAAAGGAGAATCACCTCTTATGGACCACTAGAAGAAGTTGGTATTTTGTGCATTCACAGACCTAAATCATTACCACCAGAACTGCCGGAGGCAATGGAGTCATCTGCCGCCGGATGTGTGCGCCAGTGGGGGCACATCTCCTCCATTGTCTCCGGCTCCACTGTACTCACAGCCCAGCAGCGGCCCCTGCTTCCCTCTCTCTCGGAGTAGAGGAGCTGAAGTGACACATCTTGTGTCACTTCAGTGTGACTCAGCAACTACTGTGTGCTGCAGCCTCTGGGACCCCAGGCAGCACACAGTAATCTGCAGTACACTACTGGGTAAAAAACCAGGAGGCACAGCAGTGGGGTCAGAGGAGCATGTGCTGAGCTCTGATTGGAGGAGAGCCCAGCATTTGCTCCTCTGACCTCTGAAGATATTCAGCAGCAGCAGCAGGAAATGGGACCCCCAGCCATCACATGGCACCAAATGCAGCTTCCAGCAGGCACAGGAGGAGAGACCCCACACTGTGAGCAGCTACCGCAGCCAATGCCAGGAGCTCCTTCCTCATCACTTCCCTTGCCTATGGCTCACACAGGTCAGTGAGATTACAAATGTAACATAGCTTATACAGAGCAGGGGAGGAGCAGCATCTATCTATCTATCTATCTATCTATCTATCTATCTATCTATCTATCGCAGTGGCGGAACTCTGGGAGGCAGTGGAGGCTCCTGCCGCCGGGCGCCAAGCCCTGGCGGGGGCTCATCCACTCCACTATCACAGCCAGAATCAGGCTCCCTGTGTCCCCCTGAGAACTCCCACGCCGCCACCACCACCATTTACCCGCTGCGGATCGGGTCTTTATTTCCGCAGCGCAGCGCAGCTGACTTCACTGAACACACAGTGACAGACAGCCGCCGGCGCCATAGAGTAGCGTTTAACTTCCGGCGGCTGTCTAATGGAATTTGGTCCTGACTCCTGCAGCCTGTTGCCCGCTGACAGGACAGTGCGCAGGCTGCAGGAAGGTAGTGTGCGGGCGGATGGGAACAAGGAAGTGGCATACATGTGGAACATGCTGTTCGGCTGCTGCAGCCCTCTTCTTTCATATCGAATCCTCAGGTAAAAATAAATCCCTGCTGTAGCAGCCCTGTATTTTCGTGAAAGGGGGGGGGGGGGGGGTCTGTGGGACAGTGTCTACATTTTTTATGGTGGATAAGGTGTATTTGCCTATTTGGATAACAAAAGATTGGGGGGTGTATTTTTTTATGAATGTGTTTTGTGTTCGAATAGTGCATTTTTTTCTGGGGAATAATATGTTTTTAATTTGTGGGAATAATGTGATTGTTTTGTGTGGAATGTTTTTAGTGTGTATACTGTAATGTGGGGTTTTGTGTTGGAATAATGTGTTTATTTTGTGGGAATCCGTTTTTTGCGTGGCGTATAATGTTTTTCTTTGGTGGCGTTAATGTGACATTTTTTCTCTGTAGGGGATAATGGGGGCAATTTATTTGTGGCACATACCCACAGTTTGCCGTCTATTTGAGCTATTTAAATTGTGGCACCCCCCCCCCCCCCAGCTGTGCTACTGCACATTCACCGATGGGGGCTGGGGGTAGGGGGCGCCACCATATTTTTTGCCTCCGGGCACCTGGTAGGAACTTACGCCACTGATCTATCGGACGAAGGCACCAACATTTATCTTGCCTCCGGGCAACTGGGACAAACTTACGCCACTGATTATCACTCCCTGTACTAACCTTTAATTAGAAACCCGGGATTCTTGGATGGCATGGCTGCTCACCCCTTCACATTATGGCGGGTGTCGCGGATTGACACGGTTAGGTCATTGGTTTCTGTTACTAATAAACGCCTTTGATGTTTTCAGAAATCTCTTCGACTTTCGCTATTTCCCTATATCCTTTTTCTGCCAGAGACTGACATAATACCCTCAATAATTTCTTGTCTTATCCTGAACCAACGGCTAAAGCCAACTCCAAACCTTAGAATTTTCTCAGAAAAATTTAGGAATACTCTAAACCAGGCATGTCCAAACTGCGGCCCTCCAGCTGATGGGAAACTACACATCCCAGCATGCCTTGCCATTGTTTTAGCATTCACTTATAGCAAAACTGTAGTAACTGTAGTTTCACAACAGCTGGAGGGCCATAGTTTGGACATGTCTGCTCTAAACTGACAAGTGGTAGGTGTAAATGGTTGGTGCACTGTCCCACAATTTATCCATGCTGGATTTGGACAGGGCCGTCTTGTTTCCCAAAGGGTTTTGTCTTCTAGTATGTATACTGAGCTATTTCCGAATGCATTCTGCTTATTGATCCACTCTCAAATGCTTTCAGATGGGAAAATCAGGTGTTTGACCTTAATTTGAGGATGTTGTTGCTGGCACTAAGTGCTGGGGGGGCGGGGGGGGGGGATATTTTGCAAGTCCGGATTGTTATCTCCCCACCACAAATACCCCTTTTTTTTGTCCGAACTAAAAAAAACAAAAAAAAACGAGATATTCTGAAAACCTAATTTTTCGGAATATTTCCTATATGGGATATCTGGATAAAGGATACCGAACCAGTAATATCGTTTTAACTTATTGTACATTTTTTCCATGATGTCTCAATAAAAATAATTGAAAAATAAAAAAGAATCTAATTGGTTAACAACATCTCATCTTCAATAGAACTCCTAGAAATCTTAGTAAATAACCGTCTTAGTGAGGTGGAAGTTTACAAGAAATTGTCCTATAATCCCACTATCCAATTCCGGAAGGAACTGCTGTAAATGTTAACTATGGTATAGGATAGGACTCTAGCAAAGTGTCAGCAAAAGTCTTCAAAGCATTGTACAATGAACATCATGTCTATTGGCAGAGTGTCTATAAGTACGTGCAGTGTGGTTGTCAGACCTCACACTTAGAAGATATAACCAAATGAAGGGTTTATTCAAGTGGCAGGCTTGTAGGTTACAACAGTACTTTAGTAGTTAACTTCAAGCGGTAATACAAACTGGTACATTGGGAACGACAGTCTCTGGTTGTTACTTAGCTGTAGCGTTTTGGCGCGTGCAGGGTCAATGACAGTTTGCTGGTTTACGCTGCGGTATCTCTCCCAGTCTCGCTGCTGCCAATGATGACTGATCTCCCTGTGCAAAAGGGTCACGCTGGTAACGGGATTACAGCGGGGACTTGCTCCTATGCGCTCCGGTGCACGTGGAGCTACAAACAGCATGGACGGAGTCACATACGCTCTCTCTGAGGCACACACTACGCGGGGACTTCCTCACAGGAAAGGGAACGCTGCCAGCAGGGTCAGGGGTCTCTGCCCTGCTATTCGCTTAAGCGAGCTGTCACTCAGGGTGACGCCTAGCTGCGTTGGCTGCAAGGGGACAAGGCAGACTGTAAGCCTTACACTAAACAGTGTATGGAGACAGGCGCTGAGCGCTGCAATCTAACACTCCCCCTCGCTCAAGGCTGTCTTCGGCTACATAAAAGAACTTAATACAATTCTCTGTCCTTTTGTGATACCTGTAACCGAAAATATGGTTAGAGAGAAAAGACATTCAGAACATCAAAACTTCAAATCAACATTTTGAACTTAGACAAGTCCACAGTCCTTCACGAACTTAATAAGCAAGTTTGACGACAGTCCTTTAGTGAGCATGTCAGCAACATTCTGTTTACTTGCAATGTATTCAACATTGATGGACTTGTTCTCCACTAGTTCTCTGATGAAGTGGTGTCTTATCGCGATGTGCTTCGACCTTCCATGGTGCTTGGTAGTACAGGAAAGATCTATTGCTCCCCTGTTGTCACATGCGATACTGATAGTCTCTTCTTCATAAAGTAGACCTAACTCACACAAAGTCTCTTTGATCCAGAGTGCTTCTTTTGATGTCTCTGTAAGAGCCATGTATTCGGCCTCAGTTGTTGAGAGAGCAACTGTTGGTTGTTTTCTACTCGCCCAACTAACTGCTGCTCCGGCCAGTGTGAACAGGTAACCGGTGTGGGAACGACGATCATCTTCATCTGCTCCCCAGTCGGCATCGCAGAAGACTTTCAAATTTGAATTGCTTGTCTTGGCGAATTTTAACTTCAAAGAACTTGTACCTTTTAGGTATCTCAGAATCCTCTTCACCGCAATCCAGTGTTGTCTTCCAGGATTTATTGCAAATTGGCTCACCCGACTGACTGCATGAGTGATGTCTGGACGGGTTCCAATACTTGCATACATAAGACTTCCAACCACGTTCTTGTAAGGAACATCTTGCATTTCCTCTGCTTCTTCTTGTGTGGTTGGTGACATACCTTTTGTAATCTTGATGCTTTTGTCAATTGGTGTATTCACTTACTTGGAGTCTGCCATCCCATACTTCAAGATTGTTGCCTCGATGTACATTTGTTGGTCGACTGTGACTGTTCCCTTTTGCAAGTTTTGAACAATTCTCATGCCCAACAGATGATTGGCTGGACCTAAGTCTTTCAACTTGAATCTCTGTTTCAGTTGATCTCTTACACTTGTGATGTGATCTTCGTGACCTGCTATAAGTATATCATCCACATAGACTGCTATGATGAACAACTTTTCTCCCAGAGTTTTGTGATAAAGGCAGTGGTCAGTCTCTGATCTAATAAAATTCATTTCAAGTAGTACTGTGTCCAATTTTATGTACCAGCAACGACCACTCTGCATTAGGCCATATATGGATTTCTTCAGAAGACACACTTTCTCTGTCTGAAGTTCATTCTCATCATAATGATCTGGTGATTCCATATAGATTTCTTCAAGTAGCTCTCCATTTAGGAACGCTGAGTCGAAGTCTAGTTGGTATAGCAGTAAGTCTTGTAAGGTGGCGACTGCAATTACTAACCTGAGAGTGTTATACCTCGCAACAGGTGAGTATATCTCCCCATAGTCAATTCCGGATCTCTGTGTGTATCCCTTAGCAACAAGACGGGCTTTGTAACGGGCAACTTCTCCGTCTGAATTTAACTTCTTGCAGAAGACCCACTTGTTCTTGACTGTCTTGCGGTTGCTTGGCCTATCTACTATGGTCCAAGTATCGTTCTCTCTCAGTGCTGATAGCTCTGTGTCTATTGCAGATTTCCACTTCTTCCAATCACTGCACGCTTTCGCTTCTTGAATACTCTGAGGTTCACTGAAAACAATATTCGCATATTCTTCCTCATATCTTCTGGCTGGTATGCCCTTGTTCCTCCTTATAGAAGCTCTGTTTGTTGGTTCGCTTCTTTCTTCAGTATTTTCTGTTTCAGGTATGCTTTCTATTTCACACACCTCTACTAGTGCTTGCTTTTCTTGTTCTTTTGCTTTTGTGGGTGATGCTGTTTCTTGAAATATCACATCTCTTGATTTTAGAAGACGTCTGTTCTCTGCATCCCAGAGCCTGTACCCTTTGCTCTCCTCTTCCATTGGTCCGCACACATCTGTGTGCACCAGAGCTAATTGTGATTCTGCTCTGCCTGCTGACTTGGGAAATGGGTTGCGGGTCTGCTTGCCTTTTATGCAACTCTCGCACACAGGTCTTCCGGTGTCTTTCACTGTGATTCCTGGTGCCATCCCATCAGCTAGTTTCTGGACATTATCATATCCTAAGTGTCCCAAACGTCTGTGCCAGAGTTCCATCGACTCATTTTCAGCAGAGGCTGCCAAAGCTACACATTTCTCTGTGTCTAGGACGTATAGTTGGTTGCATCGGGTTGCTGAAGCAATTACAGTCCCTCTTTCATTATGCACCATACACTTGCCCTTTGCAAACTGGACTCTGTAGCCTTTTGCCTCGAGTACGCTGATAGCGATGAGGTTACTTCCCAATTCTGGTACATACAGGACGTCTTGGATATCTGTGACTACTGTCTGTCCCTCAATTCTTAGTCTCACTGTGATTGTCCCAACATTTGAAGCAGTAAGGACCTTTTCACCAATCCCGGTAACTGTTGTGGGGTTACACTGTGTTAAAGAATTGAACCACTCCTTGTTGCAGCTGAAGTGTCTAGAGGCTCCCAAGTCCATGTACCAGAGATCCCTCCTTGGCTTGTCTGTTACATTCAGTGCTGACTCGTTCTTCTTATCATGCCGCTTGTGCATGCCACTAGTGTTCTTCAGTCTGCATTCTGAAGCCTTGTGCCCTACTTTGTGGCACACATAACATTTGAATGTGCATTTCTTGGGTTTCGCACCCTTTGCTACTAAGGCAGAACCCTCAGTCATGGCATCCTTGTGGATTCTCTCTTGGAACTGTAGTAGCTTGGCTCTCACAACTTCAGTTGTAAGCTTGGTTTCATTTGACTCCAGTGCGACAACTAGGAAGTCAAATTCTTCTGTCAAGTTCTGCAGCATTACCATCGCCACTTCTTCCTCATCCACTTTTGCTCCTACACATGCCAATTGCTGAGCTATCGATAGTATCTTATCAATATAATCGTTCATGTCCTTGCATGCATTCAGCTTTGTTCCATACAGTGTGCGTCTCAGACTTATCCTTCTCATTAAGCCTTTATTCTCATAAGCACCTTGTAGAGTTGTCCACATGTCCTTAGCGGACTCCTTCCCACAGATAGTAGAATAAACATGCTGCTCCACAGCCAGGCCTATTGTGCCAATGGCCTTGTCTACCTCTTCTGGGTTTGGACTATCTCCTGGGGCTATTGTGACTTTCCATAGCTTCTCCCTCTTAAGCTGCATTTCCATAGCGAACTTCCATGTAGTATAATTCTCTGAGCCTTTGAGCTTTGGAAAGTTCATGCTATGCCCTGTACTGTGCATTCTCGTTAACTCTTCCACAAATGGCAATTCAGAAATAATTCCTTTGTGTTCTTTTATGTACTGCGCTAGCACTTTGTCTTCAGGGGGTTAATCTTCGCGCACGTGACGTGCTGGGCCCATAACCTATTGGCAGAGTGTCTATAAGTACGTGCAGTGTGGTTGTCAGACCTCACACTTAGAAGATATAACCAAATGAAGGGTTTATTCAAGTGGCAGGCTTGTAGGTTACAACAGTACTTTAGTAGTTAACTTCAAGCGGTAATACAAACTGGTACATTGGGAACGACAGTCTCTGGTTGTTACTTAGCTGTAGCGTTTTGGCGCGTGCAGGGTCAATGACAGTTTGCTGGTTTACGCTGCGGTATCTCTCCCAGTCTCGCTGCTGCCAATGATGACTGATCTCCCTGTGCAAAAGGGTCACGCTGGTAACGGGATTACAGCGGGGACTTGCTCCTATGCGCTCCGGTGCACGTGGAGCTACAAACAGCATGGACGGAGTCACATACGCTCTCTCTGAGGCACACACTACGCGGGGACTTCCTCACAGGAAAGGGAACGCTGCCAGCAGGGTCAGGGGTCTCTGCCCTGCTATTCGCTTAAGCGAGCTGTCACTCAGGGTGACGCCTAGCTGCGTTGGCTGCAAGGGGACAAGGCAGACTGTAAGCCTTACACTAAACAGTGTATGGAGACAGGCGCTGAGCGCTGCAATCTAACAATGTCACCCCAGTGTTGTATACGCTCCCTAAACTGCATAAGAATAACAAAAATCCACAGCGGAGACCAAGTATCTCAGCACGTATTTGACCAACTATCGTTTAAAAAGGCTTCTTAAATGATACGGCTATTTTTTAAAATTATTAATGGACATTAATACCACTCCTGCTGGTACCTTAGCGTTTGGACGTATGCAGTCTCTATACTTCAATCCCATGACGGTGGTCTGGAGTCGTTAGTCACCGTTCTCAATCAATTCCTAAGTACAAATATTTTTGATCATGACTTATTTTTACAACTGCTGGGACCAGTGGCGTAAGTTTGTCCCAGGTGCCCGGAGGCAAGATGAATGTTGGTGCCCCCCCCATACACACACTTTATTATATATAATGCAATATGCTACGGTGCCACGGACTTCAGCATATATTCATGGTTTAATTTACTCTCACTCCCTTCTTCCTTGCTCCTCTACCTCCATCTGTCACCCCTCCGCCTCACCATCGACTGTTCAACCCTACACCTCTCACTCCGTCCACCTCTTCATCCCAGTTACCACTGCACCTCTTACTCCTTCCTTCCCTGCACCTTTCTGTCCCCCTGTCACCTCATTCCCTCCTCCCCTGCACCTCTCCTTACGTCTGTCACCCCCACATCTCCTTTGACCTCTCACCCTACACCTCTCACTCCTTGCACATCTCTATTGACCTATCACTTCTTCACCTCTCTCTTCCTCCACCTCTCCATCCCCCCATTCACCCTCCTTTCCTGCACTTTTCCGTCCCCCTGAACTTCTCAATGCCATCTTCCATGCACCTCTCTGGTCTCCTCTGCACTCACCCCTCCTCGTACAGTGTCTTGGTCGCCCTTCAAAAAGGTCACCAGGTGTTGGTGTGATAATAGAAGTCATTTAAAGAGCGCTAGAATTGCTTTGGCTTCTCTTTAGTGAAACATTGTTTATCAGCTGCTACATTTTGGCCACCCGGTTCACCAAACCTTACAACATATGACTTGTTTGCAGAGTCAAAAATTTTGAGTTGTGCAGGTCCAAAACATTGGTGGAGAGCTTTAACTATTAAGTAATTGTCGAGTTTAGTGCCTGGAGGATAAGGACAATAATATGTCAGCAAGGGTCAACAATCAGTAGCAGCTGGAGTTCTACTGGTTATCTCCTTTTTTTCAGCATTTCTTTCAGTAAGAACTAAATGCAGTACTGACTGAGTAATCCTGTTTCCCTAGTGACAAACTCCAGCTGGTATGTACCCCTCTACCCCTGATACCTTTAGCCCCGGTTTCCGGCATCAAGCACAGTAGCGGTGCCTTGCCTACAGGTGCGGTTTGTTGCATACCCGATCCGCGGCTTGCTGTGGGGACTCTGCCAGGACATCTCCTCTTGCGCTCCTCTGCCATGGGCTCTGTCTCTGGTCCTGGCAGGTGAGTGTGCATCAGGGAGGAGTGGAGCCGTCCAGCTCCTGGTGCAGCACTGACCCCGCCGCCACTTCTCCTCGCTGCAGTGGCATCACTAGAAATTTTTCTAGTTTGGTAAAGCAGCACAATTAAACTAGTAAAAATAAAAACAGTACCTGCGGGCCTGGGAGGAGTGCATCCTGAAATGCAGCAGGCGAAGGAATTCAGCAGCAGGCACCACACTACTGTTTCAGGTTTTTTCCTGTATGCTGGGTGCAGACTCTACAGCATGGTGGAAGGGCAGCAGGCAGGCTGCTGAAGCGCACACAGAGCTCCTGTCACCTGCTCCATGAGAGCACTGTGAGCAGGGGCGGTTCCCTACAAAAAACAGGGGGGGGGGCACCATTAATAGGGATGATATGGTTGCAGAGGGAGTTAGATTGTGGCACCGTTCTCTGGGGGTAGCACTCAGTGAAAACATGTGTGGGTACCAGAGACCCCTCATCTTATATAAATTGGCATCCCACACATTCTTTTGAGCTTATTTTTCATGAAAAAAGAGGTAATTAGAGAAGGAGTTAGAGGTGTGAGAGACATGTCAGATAGAGAAAAGGGAAGGAACAAGAGAGGGAGGAGTGCGAGACTAGGGCAGAGAGAGATAAAGAGACAGGTAAGATGGAGGGACAGTGAGAGAAGGGGTAGAGGGAGGGGAGTAGGTGAGAGAGAGACAGAGAGAGATAGAAAAAGAGAAGAAACTGCCAGGCAGATAGAGGGTGATAGAGATGGGGTAGTAGAGAGAGCAAAGGGGAGAGAAAAGGTGATGGAGAGGAAAGAGATAGCGTGGTGGGGGGGGGGGATAAAGAGAGGGAGACAGGTGAGAGAGAGAGGTGAGACTAAGGGATGGGGGAGGTAAGTGGAGAAGGTGAGAGCTGGCGATGTGACAGGCTTAGACAAGAGGGGGTGAGGCGACAGGCTTAGGCGAGAGGGAGTGAGGTGATGGGCTGAGACGAGAGGGGACAGGGCAAGACGACTGACTGAGGTGAGAAGGGGCGAGACGATGTACTACGGTGAGAGTGGGAGAGGTGATGGGCTGCGGTAAGAAGGGGGAGGTGATGGGCTGCGAAAAGAATGGGCGAGGTGACGGGCTGTGGTAAGAAGGGCCGAAATAACATGCTGTGGTAAGAAGGGGCGAAGTGACGGGCTGCGGTGAGAAGGGGCGAGGTGACGGGCTGCCGTGAGAAGGGACAAGGTGACAGGCTGAGGTGAGAAGGGGCGAGGTGACGGGCTGCGGTGAGAAGGGGTGAGGTGACAGGCTGCAGTGAGAAGGGACAAGGTGATGGGCTGCGGTGAGAAGGGGTGAGGTGATGGGCTGCGGTGAGAAGGGACAAGGTGATGGACTGCGGTGAGAAGGGGTGAGGTGACGGGCTGCAGTGAGAAGGGGTGAGGTGACGGGCTTCGAAAAGAAGGGTCAAGGTGACAGGCTGAGGTTAGAAGGGGCGAGGTGACAGGCTGAGGTTAGAAGGGGCGAGGTGACAGGCTGCGGTGAGAAGGGACAAGGTGAAGGGCTGCGGTGAGAAGGGGCAAGGTGACGGGCTGCAGTGAGAAGGGGCAAGGTGACGGGCTGCGGTGAGAAGGGACAAGGTGACGGGCTGCGGTGAGAAGGGACAAGGTGACGGGCTGCAGTGAGAAGGGACAAGGTGACGGGCTGCGGTGAGAAGGGACAAGGTGACGGGCTGCGGTGAGAAGGGACAAGGTGAAGGGCTGCAGTGAGAAGGGGCAAGGTGACGGGCTGCAGTGAGAAGGGACAAGGTGACGGGCTGCGGTGAGAAGGGACAAGGTGACGGGCTGCGGTGAGAAGGGACAAGGTGACGGGCTGCGGTGAGAAGGGGTGAGGTGACGGGCTGCGAAGAGAAAGGTCAAGGTGACAGGCTGAGGTGAGAAGGGGCGAGGTGATGGGCTGCGGTGATAAGGGGCGAGGTGGCGGGATGAGGAGATGGGCTGAGGCAAGAAGGGGAAGAGGGGCATGCTGACAGGGTGTGAGGTCACGGTGACTTGGTGAAATGGGGCGAGGTGGCAGAGGGTGAGTCGAGAGGGGTACAGGAGAAGGTAGGAAGAGGAAGCAGATCTGTTCCCACTAGCATTGAGTGGCTCACAGGGGCCGGCCTCTGCTAGCTGCAACTGCTCACCTGATACCGGCCTTTGCTCACCTGATACTGGCCTTCTCATGTGGTCCCGGCTGCCGCTGCCCTTATCATGGTCCCTGGCTGCTGGCTGCCGCAGTGCCGCTAATCACCTGCTCCCGCCAGCGCCTACGTTCCCGGCCACTCAGCTGCTGCTTCACTCCTGCTCCCTGCCTCCGCTGCTCTGCTCACTGTGCCCGGCCGCCGGCGCTGCTACTTCTCTCCTGCTCCGTGGCGCCGGGGACTGGACCAGACGCGTCCAACATTTCTGCCTCCACACGGCGCACGGGGACTGAGGAGGAGGGAAGCACCAGCCGCCAGAGCTCCTCAGCCTCTTCCTGCTGCAGCTGCTGCACAGCAGCGCAGCGAGTGTGATACAAATAATAGTGTAATACAAATAATAGTGGGGCACTGCGCTCTGGCATCTCTGGCTGGACTCCCAGGAGGCAATGGAGCCAGTGGCCCCTTTAAGGCTGGCGCCCGGCGGCAGATGACTCCATTGCCTCTGGGAGTTCCGCCACTGGCTGGGACTAACTAGATTGCAACTGTTTTTTACATGATTGTAAATATTATTTGCAACTGCGCGGTTGTGCCATGGGGTCAGTTGTGGCCCAGTCATTTGCGAATATCTACATGTTTGGCTTAGTAGAAAGTATGTTCTTGAATCATCCTGCATTTAACAAACATCTACTACTATACACCCAGTACATTGACGACATTGGTATACGGTCACTAGGTTGACAAGAGGCAGGTCCACATGCATTGGGTTGAGCATTTAAGGTCGACATATCTGTAGGTCAACATGAGGGTAGGTTACAGGGTCATTAGGTCGTCACGTGCATTAGGTCAACATGGGCTAGGTCCACAGTCAAAAGGTCGACATGGGGTTTTTCACTGAGCCGGCATGGGCCGACAGGCGTTATTCCATGGCCTGCCATCCACTAGGGCGTGGTTGGAGAATAAAATAGTGTGCCGAGCGCAGCGAGGCATGGTAAGCGCAGCAGTGTCCATGTCCACTGTGTCGACATCGGTGATTAAAAAAAGTGAAAAACCCCATCTCGACCTTTTGACTGTCTGCCTTGCCCATGTCAACCTAATGCTTGTATCGACCTAAAGACCCTGTTGACCTAAACCCATGCCGACCTTCAGACATGTCGACCTTGATATGCATGTCGGCCTTCCTCTTGTTGACCCTATGAGCCATACCCATATCTTTACTCTATGGAAGGCTGAGCTAAACTGTTTTGAATGGTTAGTCAAAGAATCTAACATCATGGGTGAAATGTAATAGGATGAGAGACTCAGAAAGTGAGAGATTTGGTAAGAAATCTCCAGTTTTTTTAAAGCGGCAATCATTTACACTGCAAAATCACACTGGAGATTTCTTACCACATCTCTCACTTTCTGATTCTTTCTTCCTATTACATTTCACCCCAGTAATTCAACCATTTATTTATACATATACTGTATGTGCAGTGCCACAGTTGCTAATTTTTTTGATGTGGAGGTGACCATCCATGATCTGATGATTTGGATGGATGCTTTTTTCAAGGATGTGGATAGAAACGCCTCTTTGATGGCCTCAAACTATCATCTCCTCCCTGGCCCTTAAAAGGGTCTTCCACTTTCCCAGATGATGAGTGATGAGATTAATGAGTAACATAACCGCTATTCCTGCGATATTGGATCACTTAATCAAGAAAGTGAGATATGATCATTCCATTCTTGAGCATTAAAAAGCGCAGGTGCATCAGATGATCAGATCACAGTTGTTACAACCTGAAATTAGGGACACTTAAGATGTTCTTCACTGGTCTAGCAGCTCCTCAGTAGCTAGTCCTGTTATTCAGTAAGCCTCTCAGGCATTGTGGCCCATCGTGAAGTCTGATATACTGATGGAGCCACTTTCATTAGGGTAGCTCCTGGGAAGAAATCGCCATCGCCGTCCACCACCTCGCGCCAGGACAATACAGAATTCCTGGAAGCCTTGTGAAGCCCTGTCCCCGTCTTCCCGCTCACTGCAGGCCGCTGCCCTCTGTCTCACCTTTCACTGCCCGTCTCCCTGAATCGGAGACGGGCAGGGAAGCACCGTGTCCCTGCTCCCTGCCATCCAGCGGAAGCTAAGAGACTGGTTAAAACGGACACTTGAATGAGTGTCCCTAAAGCTCGGAATACACACACACACACAAACATATGTACACACACACACACACACACACACACACACACATACACAAAAACCCCTGGTTGCTATAGTTGCCATAATTCTGTCACCTGTAGAGATATATAGCTGCAGATTTATTAAGCTCTGTGAAGTAATAAAGTGTCTGGTTTTTATCACCAGCCAGTCTGCTCCTAACTGTCATTTTTCAAACCAAGCCTGTAACTTCACAGTTAGGAGCTGATTGGCCGGTGATAAAAACCAGACACTTTATCACTTCACCGAGCTTAATAAATCTGCCCCGCAATAACATGACCAACATTATAAAATTTGTCATATCCTTACATATAAAACTTCTCATGTAGATTACACTGCTGTATGCCAGTGCGGCTATATTACATAGGACACGGTACGCGTAAAACGAGTCCGAAGCGAGGGGACGCGGACTACTTTATGTGTATTCCGCACATACTTGCCAACTTTTCAATGTCCCTCTCCAGGAGAAGCCTGGAGAGGACAACAAAATGTGCAGGTCGGGGGTGGGGACAAGGCTGCCGTATCAAAGCCCCGCCCCCAATCCACACAAACTCCGAGATTCGTGGGTCCGCGAGTAGGGGACGGGGCTAAAATCACGCGAAATTATGCGATTCGCGTCATTTTAGTCCCTCCCCCAGACCCGCGATTTACGGCACTTCTTTCCCTCAGAGCGGGGGCTCTGGCGGGAATGTGGGAGCATTGCCCACCTTCCTGGGGGGCCGGGAAGGGGGACTCGAATTTCAGGAGACTCCCGGCCATTCCGGGAGGGTAATCAAGTATGATTCCGCGTCCCCTCGCCATGCTTTAGGCTCGTTTTCCATGTCCCCTCGCCGGGCTCGCTACGCTCGACATACTTATTAAAAGCAACTCCACGCCAACGTGGATAGTGGGGATATGAACAGGTCAGGAGGACACTATACTGACTACGCTGGGCTGCTGTTAGCCTACGCTGACAACGTAGCGTAACGTGGCGCCATGAAACGACACAAGTACCCCTTTCCGGCCGCTCTAATTCTGCTACGCCCCTTCAAGAAAACCTGCACTGGCTCCAATTCCCCTACAGAATCACCTTCTTACTCCACACCTTCAGCACACTGAGAAGTATTGTGTTACTAGTTACTTGTTCTCTGTTGTAGTTATTTAGGGCCTTATTCTAGTTCACTCCTTCTGACGAAATCCCTCTTAGATAGACAAAACCATGTGCACTGCTGGGGGGCAGATGTAAAATGTGCTGAGAGAATCAGATTTGGGTGAGTTATTTTGTTTCTGTGCAGGGTAAATACTGGCTGCTTTATTTTTACACTACAATAAACATCTCACTTTGAAGTAAAACCCCACCCAAATCCAATTCTCTCTGCACAAATAACATCTCCCCCACCTGCAGTGCACATGGTTTTGTCCATCTAAGAAGAATTTTGTCAGAAAGAGTGAACTAGAATAAGGTCCTTAAGCTGTGTACACATCTATACAATCCCTGTTTTCTTGCGACCGTTCGACCGACCGTAGACACTTCGGACCGTCCACAAACAACAGCCGATACGCGCGTACACACTTGTACAATTTTACTTGCGACGTCCGATGTACTCCTGTCTAAACAGTTGCAAGAAAAAGATTGTACCACCGTACACACTGGGCTATTGACACGATATATATAAACAAAATTATCATAATGGGCTGGGTTAAGGGCATACCAAAACAAAGAGGCGTGATTACAGAACCTAAACAAAAGTCGGGGAAAGCGTCTACAGTCAGCTGGCAGGGTGACTATGGACAGATACGGCAAACTGCTATAAAGATGGGGAAAAGCGTCTACAGTCAGCCGGCAGGGTGACTATGGACAGATACGGCAAACTGCTATAAAGATGGGGAAAAGTGTCTACAGTCAGCCGGCAGGGTGACTATGGACAGATACAGCAAACTGCTATAAAGACGGGGGAAAGCATTCTACAGTCAGCCGGCAGGGTGACTATGGACAGATATGCAAACTGCTATAAAGACGGGGGAAAGCGTCTACAGTCAGTTTGCGTTATCTGTCCATAGTCTGCCTGCCGGCTGACTGTAGAATGCTTTCCCCCCGTCTTTATAGCAGTGGCGGCGGGGTCCCTGCAGTGATGCGCGCTATCCAACAGCCAGGCGGCGGCGCGGGAAGCGCTGCTGGGTTTGAGATTCAGCCAATCAGCGTGCGGCGAGTTTTCAAACCCATCAGCGCTTCCCGCGCCGCCGCCTGGGTGCCGGATTGCGCGCATCACTGCAGGGACCCCGCCGTCCAGATCACACAGTGCCGCAGGTACCCGGCACGGACACCCCTGCAGCCTCCATGCGAGAGGCGAGGGGCGAAGTGCCGCCCTCCAGTGGCTGGCGCCCTAGGCAAATGCCTAGATTTGCCTAGTGGTGGCGCCGACCCTGTACACACAGGGAATGAGTGACAGATCTGGCTAAATATATAAGAGATGTTTACATACCATAATATCTGGAAATGAGTGAAGACGTATTTATCTATTTACAGGTTTCTCCAGAATGTAAATCCACGTTTGTATCTTTATCATCTCATTTTATTCTAGAGAAATAAATCTGGTTTATACAGTGCTGATCACCGGAGGAGGTGAAGAGAAATCAGCTGTGCAATGTGTTTTACGTGACATTAGATGTCACTGTTGTCACAATGTAAATGTATCATGCTGGGAATTTGCAGCCAATAGGGGGAATTAGAGCAAAACATATTCATCTAGACTCGTCCCTAGTCCTTCATCTTCGTTATATTAGAAAGTATTATAATATTTACTTCAGGGCAGGAAATGCTGATATAAGAAATGATATATTATACCCAAGCTTGCAAACAGGTTTACAGAATGAATGTGTAAATGAAAATACTGTAGGTGTATAATGATCTAAACTAACGATAAGCTGATGTTCTGTGCAGTATTATGTACAGGGGTAGAACAATGGCTTCATATATTTATTTATTAGCAGTTTCCTATACAGTACAGCAGGTTCCGTTGCGCTTTACAGTTAGAAATAGGGATTAAATGGGTGTGGATCCGTAGGTCACCAGCATTTTGGTCCACAGCTATTAGGTTGACACCATTAGGTTGACATGCACTTAGGTAGCTATGCATTAAGTTCGACAGGCAAAACGGTCAACATGACTAAATGTCGACGTGGGTTAGGTCGACAGGGTTATTAGGTCGACAGGGTCTTTGGGTCGACATGGGTAAGATCGACAGGGTCATTAGGTCGACATTGGTAAGGTTGATAGTGGAAAAAGTCAACATGTTTATTTATTTTTTCACCTGATTGTCGACACAGTCAACATAAATACTAAAACGTAGCGCCGCGTCCCCTCGCATGGCTCACTACGCTCGCTATGCTTCGAGCACACTATTTGATTTTTCCACCACACCCTAGTGGATGGTAGGGCATGAAATACCGCCTGTCGGCGCATGTCGTGTCGGCATGGACCCTGAAACATACCACCGTGTCCGCACGCCATGCTTCGGGCACACTGTTTTATTCTCCGACCATGCCCTAGTGGATGGTAGGGCATAATATACCGCCTGTCGGCACATGTCAGCTCAAAAATACAGTAAAAAAACCAACGGACCTTTTGACTGTCGACCTTCCCCATGTCGACCTAATGATCATGTCGACTTAAAGTCATGTCGACCTTCCTGCATGTCGACCTAGTGGTCTCGACCTCATGCTTGTCGACCTACTTGGTGGTGACCCAGTGACCGTATCCCGTATCCAACAAACTGGGTAGTTACAGATAGTCAAATGGTTGGAGGGCCCTGCTCGCAAGCTTACAATCTATAGGGGAAACGGCATTGATACTCAAGGATAGGTATAAGGGCCTATGCCAACCTTTTTGGGGTTCCGTGCTCCAGATTCAAACTTAGTATTAGGGACCCACCAGAAATGAGGTCACCGTGAAGCTGGTTGGTGGGCAAAAATTTCTTGGCCAATTAATATACCAAGAACCTCTATTATTGATTAATAATATGGAGTGTGCATCTGCACCATGTATTTTTCTTTGCAGAACTACAAGTCCCAGCATGATGGCACCTCATATATATAGGGTGTGCATTCTAAGATCCCCCCCCCATAGGTATGAGGGTCCGCCAGATTGCACAGGCTCTTGGTGGGCTGAATGATATGGTGACCCATCAAAGTAAGCCAGGTGGGGGTTTGCGCAACCTTCCCGGAGCAAACATCTTCAGCTAGTTTCACATTCGCCGCGGCGTTTGCTCATTGATGGGTGGACAGGGGCGGACGCAGTGTAAGGGCACACATCCACTCTCATGCTAGGGCGGGCATTTGCTCGGCGGGGGGAAGGGGGGCGTTCGTTTGCGGGGGCGGTGTTTACATGTAGCAAATATTTGCAGCCCAGCGATCAGGTCTGAACCACTCCCTATGAGAGCAAATAAGTGAGCATGTTTGTGCTGTAAAATGCGGATGGGATTGGATGGGAAAGAATCATGAATGTGGGCGGTTCTGGAAACTGGTACGCTGCCTGCAGAGGTGAGTTTTCAGGGAACGCTTGGAGGTTTGGTCTTAATAGTTATTAAGGACTAAATCAAACTTATTAAATAAAACTTAATTATATACAAACACAGAATACAAATTCAAATTGA
The DNA here is from genome assembly GCF_055691185.1 of Crinia signifera. NCBI lineage: Eukaryota > Metazoa > Chordata > Amphibia > Anura > Myobatrachidae > Crinia > Crinia signifera. Next base: position 319,936,545 of record NC_139219.1, on the reverse strand, counting down.
ATTAAATACAAATATCAGTCATTGTGTCCTTTAAAGATTAAAAGTAGCTTAACTGCCACAGTGCAAACTGATACAGAATAGTAACCAGAGACGCCAATTATTTCTTGTCTGCTCATATTTATTATTGCCATTGCTATCGCTATAGGTGCAGGGGGAGGGGGAGCATAGAGCTGGTTACGGGGAGCTGGGTGGCGGGCGCATAAAAAAAAAGTTAGTAAAATAGGTAACATGTATAACCAGTGGTGGCTTCAGAGGCAGGGCTGCTGCACAGTTCAAAATTTAAATAGAGGAGCCCCACCAACTGCCATTCCAAGCTGACTCACTGGCAGTTGGTGTGACTCCCCTATTCATTTTGAACTGGGAAGCAGCCCCACCTCTGAAGCTACCACTGGTTATACATGTTACCTATGTCGCTAACTTCTCCCAACAAATGGGGGTTCTGATTTAATATGAATAAAATTAAGTTATATTTTTACTCAAGTGCCTCCCAAAAATTGCAGCCTCTCTTCCCATTTCCTTTCTACATGTGTTAATTAGACTAAGAGGTTTTAGGATAAGATAAAGTGATTTATATTATTCTGCCATTTTTATATAAAGTTAACCAGGAGAAAGAAGAAAAGAACACAATTAACTGTACAGATGGGGAACATCGTTTAAAATAAAAGGCTCTTCACCTCCATGAAGGGAATTTAAGTGTTGTGTGCATCATCGGCCACTAGATGGCACCAAACTGAGTATTTACATTGTTGCACAGTTTGGGCGCATATTATGTTATTTGGTGATTTTTACGGGCTGGTCATTTTCTTTTTGTATGTTAAGACAATGAAATATTAAATTATTGAATTAGCCCTACAAGGGATGACTTAATTCAGGGTGAGGTCCTAATGGATCCTACCGATACTACCTTTCACAGTGGTGTAACAAAATTTGTGCGCCCCGTCCTAAAAATGTTCAATCCCCCTCCTCCCTTTTATCACTAGCGGGACCATCGCCGGGTCTGATGCTGCTCCACTGCTGTTGAGCCGGAACCAGCAGATCTTCCTGTCTGCTGTCCTGGCGCTCCTCCTGATACAATGAAAAATGTCCCTTGCAAAATGGCCACCACCACACAGCAGACAGTTATTAAGGATGCAAGAGGGGGTCGCTGCGTCCTTTAGCATTCTTAAAAACTGCTGTGAGGGAGCGGTTATTTTGTGATGTGCATTTATAATGGCAACAGGAGGAGAGCTGGGACTGCTGACAGGAAGATCTGCTGGTCCTGGCGGGCCGGCACCGGAGCACCAACAGACCCAGCGACGGCGGAGATTCCGTAAGCAGAGCATCAATTGCCCCCGTAGACCCACGGTGCCCAAACTTACCAAGTGCCTCCAAGCCAAGACCTTGCATTGAATAGATTCACCGCAATTGAATGATAAGCTTGTGTGGTTCTTGTTTTCCACATCACCAGCCAACATGCAAAACTAAACACAGACTCGTTTTACTTTTCCCAGGCCACAAAGTGGGCATTTGCCATGAATCGCGTTAGCAAGACAAGTAAAAACACTATAAAATCATTGTAGGTTCGCAATTCATGATTGACTCTTACCGATACCAACGCAATATAAAAAATATTCCTAGGTCCGGAGATACTTGCCAATAAGAAGCTGGCGTAAATGGGCCAGCAGATATCGGCATCAACCTCCGATTCCCATGTCCCGCAATGACCAATTGTCAGCACTAATTGACGAATCCGGCTTGCTAACAAATCGGTGTGGAAACACACTGTGCCTCGTCTTTTTATTTTTTATACCTTTACCAGAGGCAGAGAAATATTTAAAGATGCCTTCAGGGCAGTACAGGACGTACAGTTCTAGGTTACTTTCAATAAGACCAGTTGTGCCGGTAGTATATATAGTTTGGATTCAGTATACGCACTGGATATGTGTTAATTAAACCAAATCACATTTATAAATAAAAAAATAACAAAAAATAAATAAAAAATAAAACGTTATTAGCAAAAATATTAATAAACCCATTGCACATGTCCACACTGATGAAAAGCGGAGAGATAAACATTGATTTATTAGTACATTCCTTGGCATTCCGCAGATTACCAATCGACATTTTTGTAAACTCCTCCGGGATACCTTATAGGGCGTCCTGGGGCATTATGTGTTATTCTCAGCTAAGTGATAACATATGACAGCTGTAAATACATCTATCCGTCACCTTTAATATTATTGCTGTCTAGCAGTTCTACACAAAACCCTTTTCATAGCACAAATCAGAGTATAACAATAGCCACCCTATACTGTCACAACGCAGGACCCATCTGGGTCTGGAATTCTAACAACGAATACTGGAGGGACAAAAACTTCCATTAATCTAACTTTATTATAATTTATGTTATATTTATTAGGTTACAATGTATTGGCTCTCCACGGACAGAAAGTTTTCTTTCTGTAAATATTTATTAGTTACACAAATATTTTTTATACGTTAATAATATTATTATCATCTGTATATGTCAAGTGTCTGATGGTGAGTCTCCGAAACACTGCCATCTGCTGGCAGCGAGTTAAACTACATCTCTTTCTCTCTCACACATGCACAAACACAAAAGCAATCACAGGGTAGCAGACTAGCTTTCAAAGCATTTGTTTCGAACGGGCTTGCTAGTACTTTATATATATATAGTTGATAAAGTACAGACAGCGGCACTCATAGGTTTTTTCAAAATAATTATATTCAAACGTGACCAAACCAACATTTCGGGGACTAGCCCCTTTGTCAAGGTGTAGGTACCTACATCTTGACAAAGGGGCTAGTCCCCGAAACGTTGGTTTGGTCACGTTTGAATATAATTCTTTTGAAAAAACCTATGAGTGCCGCTGTCTGTACTTTATCATCCACCACTTCATACCCGGATGGCACCGAGGTGGCTGAATAAAGCAAGTTGGAGTGCCGGGCCGCAACAAAGTTTATATCTATCTATCTATCTATCTATCTATCTATCTATCTATATATATATATATATATATATATATATATATATATATATATATATATATAGATATAGACAATGACAAATACCTGACAAATACCACTTGCGTGAAGTGAAATTATTTCCGAGTGCCGCCCGTTTGTCTGCATCTATATATATACAATGTAATTATATTTGGTGAGTAGTGATGTCATCACTTATATTTGTACCACTAGTAAAATATAACTTTTGTATTTTGGTAAATAAAATGTACAGTATAACATAATGTATTGTGATGTCACAGTATGCAGCATTCTGCATTTATATGGTTAGCAAACTTCTCAGTAACTTCAAAAATAGACCATTTATTAATTATATATATATATATATATATATATATATATATATATATATATATATATATATATATATATATATATATATATATATATATATATATATATATAGTTTCTGTATGTTGGAAGCAGGCACTCACCAAAAACGAACTTAGAGCAAGTTGAAATAGATGGTTTTAATCAATCATCATGTATGTCGACGTTTCGATCCGCCACAGGGATCTTTGTCAAGACAAGAAATGTCACAAGCGAGACAGGCAGCACCAGGGAGTGTACATGTATGGTGTCAGTGGTCAGCTTTTATGGAGTCACTGTGCTTGATTGGAATACACCCACTTCCTGTTACACACAAAACCGGAAGTAGGGTGAAAAGTGTCATCAGCGTTAATCTAAAGACTCAATATTGAATTCTACAGAGAGCCCTGTTAGCGATTAGCTCATGTCAGGAGTTTCTAATATGTGGCTGGCGTGTAGGCTAAGTAATTTGGAAAAGAGGACACAAACACGCGAGACAGGAAGCAGCGTGCGTTCCACCGCCGTGGAACGCACGAGCTTCCGGGTATTCGGCTAGGATGAACCAGCTGGATGTCAATCACTAAGTAATGGAGCAACCAGGATATAGCGTGCGTTCCAACGAAATGGAACGCACGCAAACCCGGAAGTGAGAAGCATATTGCCAGCGCTTATAACAGGTATTCCCTGATATGAATGAATTTATAAGCGCGCTGCATATTAATCCTGACAAGTAACCAATCAACTAAACATTAATAATATACTCATTATATAGTTAAAAAGACTAAATTTGATCCTTACATTAGGTGACCATAAATGACCGACCACAACACACTACCTGATACATCACATGACATGATATCTACGCAACTTCATAATTATGCATATAAAAACATAAAAAAGACTGACAGACTACCTAGTAGTGGTCTGTTCATAGAAAAGATGACGACAAAAAATATTATTATAAGAAAAATGCTTATAAAAAATAAAAAAAGTGAAAAATTAGGAAAAAAATAGAAAAAGTATCAGCACTGTCTAGAAAAGACTAGAAAAAATTTTTTTGGTATTACAAGAAAATATTGTAAGAGATATATTCATTAAGGCCCCGCGGGGCTACTGTCCCCAGATCATAGATCCACCGAGCCTCACGTTGGTGCAATTTTTTCGCACGGTCACCACCACGCAATGAAGGTGGTATGAAATCGATGAGCATACATCGTAGACTAGCCACCGAGTGTCCATGCATTAAAAAATGTTTCGCCACCGGTTTGTCCGATTTTTTACTCTCCAGGGCCTGGCGGATGGAAAGGCGATGATTCGCCATGCGTTCCCTGAAGCACCTTGTGGTTAATCCCACGTAGTATAGTCCACATGGACAAATCAGGATATATATGACGAAGGATGCGGTGCATGAAAGCCTGTGCCGTATCTTTATTTTCTTCCCAGTATGGGGGTGCGGGAATGTTTGTCCAATCAGCATCGATCGACAGGTGGTGCAATCCGCACAACGAACACACCCGAGGCGTTGTGTTGGTAACCAAGTGGCTGTACCAATGTTAAAGATAGGTTGTACTTGTGGCCTCATAAGCATCTGCTTCAGGTTTGGTCCACGCCGGAACGATTGCATAGGTGGTATTTTGCTTACATGGCCCATTCGTATGTCTGTAGCCACAATTGGCCAGTACTTCTTGATGGCTTTACCCATGTCGTCTGATGCTGTATTAAATGTGGACGCGAAAATCATGCGATCTTGCCCAGATTTTTTTGGTGGATTCAACTGCTCTTTATGATACCTGCTGCGTGCTTTGTGGAGGCATCTGTTAATGGTTGTCTGTTGGTAACCTCTTTCAAGGAACCGTGAACACATCTCCTCAATCTGTACCTGTGCCATAGACTCAGATGAGTTGTTCCGAAGAACACGTATGAATTGGGAAATAGGGAGGCTTTCCTTCAGGGGACACGGGTGGTGGCTTGTAGCGTAAAGCAGGGAGTTACGATCTGTATCCTTACGATATAATGTAAATCCAATCTGTCCATCGTTTTTAAACAAAGTGACATCCAGGAAGTTAATCCTGGTAGCAGAGATATTGAATGTAAAACGAATGGTGGTGTCCAGCATATTAAGGTGATCTATCATCTCAGTGAACTCCTTCTCGGTGCCCACCCAAATCAGAAAAATATCGTCAATAAATCTTTTGAAACTCAAAATTTTCTTAGAAAATAAAGGCATAATCTGTGTATTCTCATATTGGTGCATATACAAGTTTGCATATGAGGGGGCTAGGGATGACCCCATAGCGGTCCCCGATCGTTGCAAGAAATATTCTTTCATATAACAAAAATGATTCTGACGTAGAACCATCTCTGCTAGTTCAAGCAGGAATTCTGATGGTGGACCACTATGGAGACCCTCCTGTAGATTAGCCCTCAGTGCATCCAAACCACCCTGATGGGGGATCATTGTATACAATGAGGTGACATCCATAGTCACAAAGAAGGCGGAGTCAGGAATACCGCCCAGGGTCAGAACTTTCTCGAGAAAATCGGAGGTATCCCTCACATAACTCCACATGTTTTGGACATATATCTGTAGAAAACTGTCGATATAAGTAGCCAAAGGCTGCAACACAGAACCCACCGCCGATATAATCGGACGGCCAGGTGGATCATCCAGTCTTTTATGGATCTTAGGTAACGTATAAATATACGGACAGACTGGATGATCCACCTGTAGGTAGGTCAGGGTATCTTTATCAATCATATTAGCTTGCAGACCACGAAGCAGAACAGCATCAACCAATTTTTTGATATTATACATTGGGTTGGTGTTTAATTTTTCATAGGTATCGGGGTCTGCGAGCTGTCGCCGAACTTCGGCATCGTATGCCAGCCAATCCTGCACAACAACACCCCCACCCTTATCAGCCTGACGAAAAACAAGTTGTTTGTTTCCCATCAGGCTACGCAGGGCAGAGCGCTGCGGTGCGGACAGATTGTCATACCGTGGCAATAAATGGTGATTAGACATCTCTTGTTCAACAAGCCGCGTAAACGTGCGGATACTAGGATTTGCTGAGCCAGGGTCGAACGTGCTGTTTTTCTTAAATTTATTGACCTCTGACATTTCCTTAGTCTGGGGTCCAAAAAATTCCCGAAGGCGCAATTATCTTTAACATTGGTACAGCCACTTGGTTACCAACACAACGCCTCGGGTGTGTTCGTTGTGCGGATTGCACCACCTGTCGATCGATGCTGATTGGACAAACATTCCCGCACCCCCATACTGGGAAGAAAATAAAGATACGGCACAGGCTTTCATGCACCGCATCCTTCGTCATATATATCCTGATTTGTCCATGTGGACTATACTACGTGGGATTAACCACAAGGTGCTTCAGGGAACGCATGGCGAATCATCGCCTTTCCATCCGCCAGGCCCTGGAGAGTAAAAAATCGGACAAACCGGTGGCGAAACATTTTTTAATGCATGGACACTCGGTGGCTAGTCTACGATGTATGCTCATCGATTTCATACCACCTTCATTGCGTGGTGGTGACCGTGCGAAAAAATTGCACCAACGTGAGGCTCGGTGGATCTATGATCTGGGGACAGTAGCCCCGCGGGGCCTTAATGAATATATCTCTTACAATATTTTCTTGTAATACCAAAAAAATTTTTTCTAGTCTTTTCTAGACAGTGCTGATACTTTTTCTATTTTTTTCCTAATTTTTCACTTTTTTTATTTTTTATAAGCATTTTTCTTATAATAATATTTTTTGTCGTCATCTTTTCTATGAACAGACCACTACTAGGTAGTCTGTCAGTCTTTTTTATGTTTTTATATGCATAATTATGAAGTTGCGTAGATATCATGTCATGTGATGTATCAGGTAGTGTGTTGTGGTCGGTCATTTATGGTCACCTAATGTAAGGATCAAATTTAGTCTTTTTAACTATATAATGAGTATATTATTAATGTTTAGTTGATTGGTTACTTGTCAGGATTAATATGCAGCGCGCTTATAAATTCATTCATATCAGGGAATACCTGTTATAAGCGCTGGCAATATGCTTCTCACTTCCGGGTTTGCGTGCGTTCCATTTCGTTGGAACGCACGCTATATCCTGGTTGCTCCATTACTTAGTGATTGACATCCAGCTGGTTCATCCTAGCCGAATACCCGGAAGCTCGTGCGTTCCACGGCGGTGGAACGCACGCTGCTTCCTGTCTCGCGTGTTTGTGTCCTCTTTTCCAAATTACTTAGCCTACACGCCAGCCACATATTAGAAACTCCTGACATGAGCTAATCGCTAACAGGGCTCTCTGTAGAATTCAATATTGAGTCTTTAGATTAACGCTGATGACACTTTTCACCCTACTTCCGGTTTTGTGTGTAACAGGAAGTGGGTGTATTCCAATCAAGCACAGTGACTCCATAAAAGCTGACCACTGACACCATACATGTACACTCCCTGGTGCTGCCTGTCTCGCTTGTGACATTTCTTGTCTTGACAAAGATCCCTGTGGCGGATCGAAACGTCGACATACATGATGATTGATTAAAACCATCTATTTCAACTTGCTCTAAGTTCGTTTTTGGTGAGTGCCTGCTTCCAACATACAGAAACTATATATGGGATTCTGATTCCCTTAGAGTGGAGCACCCCCTGTTGCCCTGTGACTTACCTGTGTGCGGATCCTCCTACCAAACTATATATGGGGACTTTGCCGATTTTGGACATCTCCTTGTTCCAGCACCTACACTACCCTCAATAGGGTTCTGAAGAAAATTAAAGCACGGATTTCCCCCTTTTTTGAATCGGGACTCAGCATGCATCCAGGAGTGTGCAATGCTACATCACATCTACGTGGTAAATAGCTTTTTAAATTTTTTTCTTGCCTTTTTCAGCACTGTCTAGTATTTTGATTATTTTGAGTGTCCAATTTTTGAGGTGAATTGCTCAGTGTGTACTCAGTCCTCGGTGTCCTAACAATTTTTTCTTGCTATAACAATTTTCTCTTGGCTAAGATTGAAAATTCCTGTACTCTAGCTCATAGAATTGTGCATATATTTTGTTTGGCTACATTGTGTTTTGGAATCTAGTTTGAGTATGTCACAACCCCCAATTTCTATGCTTGATGATGCAACTCTTGATAGAGCTCAAAATTTATTGATTTCTCTAACTGATGATGAGGCCGAGAAGGTCTTATTTCATCATTCTGAATTTTCATCCTTACCAGATGATAAAGCGATTGATCTATATCACAAACTTCTCAAGCTTAGAAAGAGAGAGGTTGATCTGACACTTCATGGTCAGTTCTTGTCGGACTACTATAGGAACAAAAGAATTCCGAGGGGTTTTCGGGTGAGCAACACACCCACCATCGGGCGTGGTAACCTTGCTTTCTGCACCCGATGGTGTGGTGTGTTGAATAAATGTTCACTTGACCTCCTCCTTTTGGTAATTGAGGAGGTTGGCATAGAATTAACTAAAATTAAAAGTGAAATTGCTGTCCTCAATTCAGCCTCTGCGCCAATTTTGGCTGGTGACTCTAGCACTAATTGGCTTGAGAAACTTGGTGAACAAATCAGTACCTACCAAAACGACCTCATAACATTCAAAAAGAAAAAATTGGAGGTTGTTAACCAGGACTACACCAACCACCAGGTATACAGGTGGCTTAAGGGTGAGACACGAAAATTTCAGAATAGGGGTGATACCCGTTCATTCAGATCCCGACCTAATCTTTCCTATCACAGCTCTTCCCAATCTAATTCAGAGGGTGAAGGGAGACCACCCAGGGACTTTGCCTCATCAGCATCGTCATCTTCATCTTTTTTAGGGAGGGTCACACGCAAATTCCCGGATCCTTCGCACCGCCCAACAAATACCCCACGAGGAGGGGCGGCAGGGGGAAGAAGAAGAGGAGGGAAAGGAAAGTAGGCGAGTTGGTGTTTAATATCTCCAGCCAGGATCTCACAGAGACTGAAATTGAGGTCCTTAGTTTGGGGTTCTCTTTTGTCCCGACAGTTAGGCCAAATAAGTTCGATTGGTCTGTAGATAATTTTAAATTTGGGCGCAAATTGCGCCTTCGGGAATTTTTTGGACCCCAGACTAAGGAAATGTCAGAGGTCAATAAATTTAAGAAAAACAGCACGTTCGACCCTGGCTCAGCAAATCCTAGTATCCGCACGTTTACGCGGCTTGTTGAACAAGAGATGTCTAATCACCATTTATTGCCACGGTATGACAATCTGTCCGCACCGCAGCGCTCTGCCCTGCGTAGCCTGATGGGAAACAAACAACTTGTTTTTCGTCAGGCTGATAAGGGTGGGGGTGTTGTTGTGCAGGATTGGCTGGCATACGATGCCGAAGTTCGGCGACAGCTCGCAGACCCCGATACCTATGAAAAATTAAACACCAACCCAATGTATAATATCAAAAAATTGGTTGATGCTGTTCTGCTTCGTGGTCTGCAAGCTAATATGATTGATAAAGATACCCTGACCTACCTACAGGTGGATCATCCAGTCTGTCCGTATATTTATACGTTACCTAAGATCCATAAAAGACTGGATGATCCACCTGGCCGTCCGATTATATCGGCGGTGGGTTCTGTGTTGCAGCCTTTGGCTACTTATATCGACAGTTTTCTACAGATATATGTCCAAAACATGTGGAGTTATGTGAGGGATACCTCCGATTTTCTCGAGAAAGTTCTGACCCTGGGCGGTATTCCTGACTCCGCCTTCTTTGTGACTATGGATGTCACCTCATTGTATACAATGATCCCCCATCAGGGTGGTTTGGATGCACTGAGGGCTAATCTACAGGAGGGTCTCCATAGTGGTCCACCATCAGAATTCCTGCTTGAACTAGCAGAGATGGTTCTACGTCAGAATCATTTTTGTTATATGAAAGAATATTTCTTGCAACGATCGGGGACCGCTATGGGGTCATCCCTAGCCCCCTCATATGCAAACTTGTATATGCACCAATATGAGAATACACAGATTATGCCTTTATTTTCTAAGAAAATTTTGAGTTTCAAAAGATTTATTGACGATATTTTTCTGATTTGGGTGGGCACCGAGAAGGAGTTCACTGAGATGATAGATCACCTTAATATGCTGGACACCACCATTCGTTTTACATTCAATATCTCTGCTACCAGGATTAACTTCCTGGATGTCACTTTGTTTAAAAACGATGGACAGATTGGATTTACATTATATCGTAAGGATACAGATCGTAACTCCCTGCTTTACGCTACAAGCCACCACCCGTGTCCCCTGAAGGAAAGCCTCCCTATTTCCCAATTCATACGTGTTCTTCGGAACAACTCATCTGAGTCTATGGCACAGGTACAGATTGAGGAGATGTGTTCACGGTTCCTTGAAAGAGGTTACCAACAGACAACCATTAACAGATGCCTCCACAAAGCACGCAGCAGGTATCATAAAGAGCAGTTGAATCCACCAAAAAAATCTGGGCAAGATCGCATGATTTTCGCGTCCACATTTAATACAGCATCAGACAACATGGGTAAAGCCATCAAGAAGTACTGGCCAATTGTGGCTACAGACATACGAATGGGCCATGTAAGCAAAATACCACCTATGCAATCGTTCCGGCGTGGACCAAACCTGAAGCAGATGCTTATGAGGCCACAAGTACAACCTATCTTTAACATTGGTACAGCCACTTGGTTACCAACACAACGCCTCGGGTGTGTTCGTTGTGCGGATTGCACCACCTGTCGATCGATGCTGATTGGACAAACATTCCCGCACCCCCATACTGGGAAGAAAATAAAGATACGGCACAGGCTTTCATGCACCGCATCCTTCGTCATATATATCCTGATTTGTCCATGTGGACTATACTACGTGGGATTAACCACAAGGTGCTTCAGGGAACGCATGGCGAATCATCGCCTTTCCATCCGCCAGGCCCTGGAGAGTAAAAAATCGGACAAACCGGTGGCGAAACATTTTTTAATGCATGGACACTCGGTGGCTAGTCTACGATGTATGCTCATCGATTTCATACCACCTTCATTGCGTGGTGGTGACCGTGCGAAAAAATTGCACCAACGTGAGGCTCGGTGGATCTATGATCTGGGGACAGTAGCCCCGCGGGGCCTTAATGAATATATCTCTTACAATATTTTCTTGTAATACCAAAAACATTTTTTCTAGTCTTTTCTAGACAGTGCTGATACTTTTTCTATTTTTTTCCTAATTTTTCACTTTTTTTATTTTTTATAAGCATTTTTCTTATAATAATATTTTTTGTCGTCATCTTTTCTATGAACAGACCACTACTAGGTAGTCTGTCAGTCTTTTTTATGTTTTTATATGCATAATTATGAAGTTGCGTAGATATCATGTCATGTGATGTATCAGGTAGTGTGTTGTGGTCGGTCATTTATGGTCACCTAATGTAAGGATCAAATTTAGTCTTTTTAACTATATAATGAGTATATTATTAATGTTTAGTTGATTGGTTACTTGTCAGGATTAATATGCAGCGCGCTTATAAATTCATTCATATCAGGGAATACCTGTTATAAGCGCTGGCAATATGCTTCTCACTTCCGGGTTTGCGTGCGTTCCATTTCGTTGGAACGCACGCTATATCCTGGTTGCTCCATTACTTAGTGATTGACATCCAGCTGGTTCATCCTAGCCGAATACCCGGAAGCTCGTGCGTTCCACGGCGGTGGAACGCACGCTGCTTCCTGTCTCGCGTGTTTGTGTCCTCTTTTCCAAATTACTTAGCCTACACGCCAGCCACATATTAGAAACTCCTGACATGAGCTAATCGCTAACAGGGCTCTCTGTAGAATTCAATATTGAGTCTTTAGATTAACGCTGATGACACTTTTCACCCTACTTCCGGTTTTGTGTGTAACAGGAAGTGGGTGTATTCCAATCAAGCACAGTGACTCCATAAAAGCTGACCACTGACACCATACATGTACACTCCCTGGTGCTGCCTGTCTCGCTTGTGACATTTCTTGTCTTGACAAAGATCCCTGTGGCGGATCGAAACGTCGACATACATGATGATTGATTAAAACCATCTATTTCAACTTGCTCTAAGTTCGTTTTTGGTGAGTGCCTGCTTCCAACATACAGAAACTATATATGGGATTCTGATTCCCTTAGAGTGGAGCACCCCCTGTTGCCCTGTGACTTACCTGTGTGCGGATCCTCCTACCAAACTATATATATATATATGGATAAAAAAGACTGATACAGACACAATTATCATTTAGTGTTGACAATAAAATCTTAAATCATAACATTGGCCCTTATTCTGATCGGTGCGGAAATTCCCGCATGCGGACGGACCGCCGATGTTGATCGTCTGCGCATGTGCAGAGGTCACTCTGCGCATGTGCAGGCGATTTCGCCGCACGGATTCTTTATACGCCGCACAGGGGGCGTAGAGGGGCGTGAGGGGCTACTTAGCCTCATTACCCTATGCATACGCCCCCCGTTTCATGGGCGTTCCCATGCAAACGCGGGGCGTATGCATGGTAATGAGGCCGTGACGCGTGGGTACGGGGCGGGCATCTGACATCGCCGGATGTCAGCTGCCCGCCCCTATACATGATTTCACACGGACAAGTGTCCGTGTGGTCTTGTGTTGCGGGACCTGGTGGAGCGTGCGGCCCTGCATTCGATGTTCGGCGACCATCGAATGCAGGGGCTGCTCCCACCATGGAGGAGGCGTATCCCCGTACAATTTCATGCGGATCGCCACATATCCGCATACGGACGGCAGGTGGCGATCCGTATGGAAGGCGGGGATTCGCCTGCACGGTTGCGGCCGCATATTCTGATCGGGCCGCACCGATCAGAATAAGGGCCATTATGAGCTATTGTTTGCAGGTATTATTTACGTGTTTCTCAATTGCTGTCAAGTGAATGATTTTACTTTTTGTATTATTTTATTTTATGAAGCATTCACTGTGGTGGATTCGTGCTGTATGCACCTTGAACACTCTATATTGTGGGTTCCATCCTGCTAATCCTATTTGAAGAAAATCTGGGTTGTCGCATGTTTTGGATTTTTCCTAATTACTTTGAGAATACTACTCTGGATGCCTTTTGTTTGGACACACATAGTTGTATCAGTTACTATGTTGCCCCTGATGAAGTCATAACTATGACGAAACGCGTTGGCCATTTTCCACTGACCGAATCGATCAACCCACCAGAGCTGTACATGCATTTGTGATCTATCAAAGTTTCTATACCTGTAATAGCCTAGTAAGGTTTTTTTAAATGTCATTGTACATTTTTACTCTTTTTTTTATGCATTAAATATCAATTGGTAATTCAAATTGATTTATTACATGAGCGCCCTCTGAAACCCCATTTTTTTGTATCTCTATTCCTTGGATCCTGTCTAACAGAGGATCCCTCAGAGGTGCTGCTCTCTAAATTTCTGAGCGCAGAGAGGGGACCACCATATTCTATTATATATATATGTAGCTGCCTACTATATTTAAATAAGCTATACAGTATATGGTGCACGTGTTTTCATTCTGGCCTTAATATGTCTGCTTTCCCACCTTTATCTCAATTGACTGTGAAGTCCTGCACTTTTTGTCAAATTCTCAAAAAAAATTTAATCTTCGTATATTTTATTTAATATTATTTTTTTGACAAAAAAAGAAGGCTTTCCTTTCACATTCGTTCCCAACTCTTTTGAAACTTTAAAAACTTTAAAAACAAATATAGGTATCTGAAAACAGAACACTAATGTGTTTGAATGTGAAATTTGAGTGGAAAACCATGAACAATATTAAGAATATGAATTTATAGAATAAGGCAATTTAATCTCTAACATATTGTAGATATTTGTATTTATTCAGCTTGAGATGTAGTTTATTTTGTATTTCAACAAACAATTTGGGGAAGTGAAAAAAAATGAAAATGAGAACTGTAATTTTATGAGAGACTGTTTCTTGAGCAGGGCACATCATATACCAAATTAAAGCTTTTTGGAGCAACACATATGAGGCAGGGGGTCGGAGGACCAGCCTCTGGACTGGATCATGCAGCGGAAGGGTATACTTTGATGAATAGGTGAGTTTTCAGTTCCCGTTTGAAGCTTTGCAAGGGTTGGGGAGAGTCTAATGGAGCGAGGGAGTGCGTTCCACTGAAGGGGTGCAGCACGGTAAAACTCCTGAACTCTAGCATGGGAAGCAGTGATCAGGGTGGAGGAGAGACGACAGTCGTCGGCCGACCGTAGAGGGTGGTAAGGAGTATGAATGGAGATGAACATGTATGAATGGCTGCAGCATCTACATCATACTTACCTACTTTTAAAAACTAGTTTGTCAGGAAGCCCGGTTCTCCTGCCGCTCGCGTGCGACCCTTACCGGCACGCTGGTGTAATCTGCTCCGCAGATCAGCTGTTGGTACAGTCTGCAACCCCTGGCGCGATGTCTCCATCTCACAAGCTATTCCCTGTGTCACCTAGGGCTCCATGTGTATCCTGCAGAATGCAGGAGGGGAGGTAACTATGGTGTAACAGTGTAATGTGGGCTAGGTGACATGAGGGAGATTACTAGACTAATGAGGGAGAGAGGGAGATTGCTGCTATGTCAGGGAGTCTCCTGCAGAATGCAGGAGGGGAGGTAACTATGGTGTAACAGTGTAATGTGGGCTAGGTGACATGAGGGAGATTACTAGACTAATGAGGGAGAGAGGGAGATTGCTGCTATGTCAGGGAGTCTCCTGCAGAATGCAGGAGGGGAGGTAACTATGATGTAACAGTGTAATGTGGGCTAGGTGACATGATGGAGATTGCTAGACTAAAGAGGGAGAGAGGGAGATTGGTGCTATGTCAGAGAGTCCCCTGCAGAATGCAGGAGGATAGGTAACCATAAGGGTGCGCAGCCCATTTTATTAGGGGGTGCACCATTGGAGGGGCGTGTCCATCACTATCTACTGGGCGTGTCCATCATCGCCTATTATTACACATAATGTAACACACTAATGCCCATTAGACATAATGCTACGCACAATAATGCCCATCACACATGCCACACACCGTAATGCCCATTACACATTATGTCAGGGCTTATTAGTAAAACAGGGACAATAGGGACTGTGCTCGTCAAAAGCGCGAGCCAAAAATTAACCCATACTTACATGCATATTACACATCACACAGCCATTACATAGTATACCACATTCCATAATGCCCATTACACGTTGTACGTGTAATTCCCATTACACGTTACGCCTCTCACCGTGATGCCCCTTATACATTACGCCTCAGACTGTGATGGCCATTACAGATTATGCCATGGGGGGAAGGGGTGTGAAATGTTTTTTTTTTGCCAGGAGTCACATGCTCCTTACCATGGGCTTCATGCTCCCTGGGAAGGGGGTGGTTAAATGTTTGTTGGCAAGGGGAGTTTCATGCTCATTGCTGGGGGTGCTCACTGCACACCAGCGCTCCCGGGAATCCGCACTTCTGGGTAGCGCTGGGTGCTCTTCTTATAAGATGCCCACCGGAGCTACAGCCTCCTTCCCTTTTGAGCCGCTGGCTGGATGCTGCACGCCGCACACTGAAGCTACTTTACCTGTCAGCGGCAGGCAGCATCTGGCCAGCAGCTCAAAAGGGAAGGAGGCTGCGGGGGGCCCGGGACACTTGTACCCCAAGTACCCAGGGGCAAATGCCCACCCGCACACATAGTATACATTTGCTCACCCACATACACAGACAGCCTGAACACATACAGATGTAGTATACACATACAGAGCCCCCACACACATAGTATACATATATATAGCCCCCCTACAGTATGCACACAAATATATATATATATATATATATGGCAAATGGGGGAACCCCTTTCTGCGCTCTATAAAGTGAAAGCAGCACCTCTGCGGGGTCCTCTGTTAGACAAGACCCAGAAATAGAAATGGGAAGAAGGGGGTTTCAGAGGGCGCTGTTCAATATCCGACAGATACAGATCGGATTTAACCGTTTAATATAAAAATAGGAGTAAAAAACCCATAATAGGGTATCACAAATACATATGGTGTACAAAAACAAATAAATGCTGCTCAATACAGAAAAAGATGGCGCATAAGCTGTACAGATTCAAATGAGTGTTGCTTAATTCAGTAGAAGATAGCCCTATCTTCTACTGAATTAAGCAACACTCATTTGAATCTGTACAGCTTATGCGCCATCTTTTTCTGTATTGAGCAGCATTTATTTGTTTTTGTACACCATATGTATTTGTGATACCCTATTATGGGTTTTTTACTCCTATTTTTATATTAAACGGTTAAATCCGATCTGTATCTGTCGGATATTGAACAGCGCCCTCTGAAACCCCCTTCTTCCTATATATATATATATATATATATATATATATATATATATATATATATATATACACACACACATACATACATACATACATACAGCCCCTCTATACACACACAGTATACATATACACAGCCCACACATATACACATAGTATACATACAGGCACAGCATGCACACACACAATGTACTGTAATATACACAGAGCCCCCTCCCACATACATAATATACATATACACAGCCCCCCTATGTACACATAGTGTACTTACATAAAGCTGATAAACACACCTTTATGACATAACATAAAAAAGTAGCCAGCACTATTAAAGACCAATACACCTTCCCCCTCCCCCTCTAAAACAAAGTCATAGCCTCATACAACATACAACCCCCCCTGTTCCAGCTCACCTGCAGCACATTTCAAACACCAGGAAGTCCTCACTCCTCACCCGCATACCTCCCAACACTCCCGATTTTATCGGGACAGTCCCGATTGTTAGGGCCTGTCCCACTGTCCCACCCGCGGGCGGCAGTGTCCCGCGGTGTGGGGGATCTGTTGGGAGTCCCCCCTGTCAGCTGCTAAGCAGCGGGGAATAAACGCTGTGCGCATGCGCACACCGTCTATTCCCGCAGCCAGGGGGCTGGGGGCATGGCTAGAGGCTCACAGAGCCTCTGGGTCATGCCCCCATAGTGGCAAAATGGGGGCATTTTCTGTGACCTTGCTGCAATCGTGTGGGGGTGCCTGGCATTAGGAGGTGCCTGTGCACCCCCGGCACCCCCCTTGCGCACGCCTATGTAGATAACTATGATGTAACAGTGTAATGTGGGCTAGGTGACATGAGGGAGATTGCTTGACTAGTGAGGGAGAGAGGGAGATTGCTGATTTGTCAGGGAGTCTCTTGCAGAATGCAGGAGGGGAGGTAACTATGATGTAACAGTGTAATGTGGGCTAGGTGACATGAGGGAGATTGCTAGACTAATGAGGGAGAGAGGGAGATTGCTGCTATGTCAGGGAATCTCCTGCACAATGCAGGAAGGGAGGTAACTATGATGTAACAGTGTAATGTGGGCTAGGTGACATGAGGGAGATTGCTAAACTAATGAGGGAGAGGGGGAGATTGCTGCTATGTCAGGGAGTCTACTGCAGAATGCAGGAGGGGAGGTAACTATGACGCAACAATGTAATGTGGGCTAGGTGACATGAGGAAGATTGCTTGACTAGTGAGGGAGAGAGGGAGATTGCTGCTTTGTCAGGGAGTCTCCTGCAGAATGCAGGAGGGGAGTAACTATGACGCAACAATGTAATGTGGGCTAGGTGACATGAGGAAGATTGCTTGACTAGTGAGGGAGAGAGGGAGATTGCTGCTATGTCAGGGAGTCTCCTGCACAATGCAGGAGGGGAGGTAACTATGATGTAACAGTGTAATGTGGGCTAGGTGACATGAGGGAGATTGCTAAACTAATGAGGGAGAGAGGGAGATTGCTGCTATGTCAGGGAGTCTACTGCAGAATGCAGGAGGGGAGTAACTATGACGCAACAATGTAATGTGGGCTAGGTGACATGAGGGAGATTGCTAGACTAGTGAGGGAGAGAGGGAGATTGCTGCTTTGTCAGGGAGTCTCCTGCAGAATGCAGGAGGGGAGGTAACTATGATGTAACAGTGTAATGTGGGCTAGGTGACATGAGGGAGATTGCTAGACTAATGAGGGAGAGAGGGAGATTGCTGCTATGTCAGGGAATCTCCTGCACAATGCAGGAGGGGAGGTAACTATGATGTAACAGTGTAATGTGGGCTAGGTGACATGAGGGAGATTGATAAACTAATGAGGGAGAGAGGGAGATTTCTGCTATGTCAGGGAGTCTACTGCAGAATGCAGGAGGGGAGGTAACTATGATGTAACAGTGTATTGTGGGCTAGGTGATATGAGGGAGATTGCTAGACTAATGAGGGAGAGAGGGAGATTGCTGCTATGTCAGGGAGTCTCCTGCAGAATGCAGGAGGGGAGGTAACTATGATGTAACAGTGTAATGTGGGCTAGGTGACATGAGGGAGATTGCTAGACTAATGAGGGAGAGAGGGAGATTGCTGCTATGTCAGGGAATCTCCTGCACAATGCAGGAAGGGAGATAACTATGATGTAACAGTGTAATGTGGGCTAGGTGACATGAGGGAGATTGCTAAACTAATGAGGGAGAGAGGGAGATTGCTGCTATGTCAGGGAGTCTACTGCAGAATGCAGGAGGGGAGTAACTATGACGCAACAATGTAATGTGGGCTAGGTGACATGAGGGAGATTGCTAGACTAGTGAGGGAGAGAGGGAGATTGCTGCTTTGTCAGGGAGTCTCCTGCAGAATGCAGGAGGGAAGGTAACTATTATGTAACAGTGTAATGTGGGCTAGGTGACATGAGGGAGATTGCTAGACTAATGAGGGAGATTGCTGCTATGTCAGGGAATCTCCTGCACCATGCAGGAGGGGAGGTAACTATGATGTAACAGTGTAATGTGGGCTAGGTGACATGAGGGAGATTGCTAAACTAATGAGGGAGAGAGGGAGATTTCTGCTATGTCAGGGAGTCTACTGCAGAATGCAGGAGGGGAGGTAACTATGATGTAACAGTGTATTGTGGGCTAGGTGATATGAGGGAGATTGCTAGACTAATGAGGGAGAGAGGGAGATTGCTGCTATGTCAGGGAGTCTCCTGCAGAATGCAGGAGGGGAGGTAACTATGATCTGCATCAGTGATTCTCAACCTTAAGGTGCCCATACACGTACCAATTACCCGGTACTTTTTGTGCTAAAATAGCATCGCATCCCATGCACAACGATGCTATTTTAGCACAAAAAGTACTGGGTAATTGGTACGTGTATGGGCACCTTTAGTCCTCTAGGTCTCCACACACAATCAAAGGTTTTAATTAGCTCCACCTGTGATCTTTTAAAATGTGTCGCTGTCTAATGAGTGCACATGTGCACCTGTTGGGTAACCTTGAAAAAGTGCACTGTTGGGGGACCGAGGTTGAGAACCACTGATCGACTGTACATTACATAATTGCAGTGTCTTTGACGTGATGCCCTTTGCACTTGAAGTAAGATAAAACCCATGCAAACATGGAGACCACAAACCAACTCCACACAATTAGGGCATTTGTACGAATCAAAGACCTCAGTGCTATAAGACAGTAATAATAACTACACGTGTCGTGCTTCTGCATTTTTCTGTTGAATAATATTAAATGCACATTAACATTTGTCTAACTAAAAACATAGATGTGGCGTGAGAACAAATGTGCACAGGCAAATGGCATCTTTTATGTGTAAGTCACCAGTCATTTCACAATCTTATATTTTTCACGTTCTAAAAAACATACGTTTTATAAAGCAGTGGAACATTATGTGAGCAAACAGCGCCACCTTGAGGGCAAATTACAAATAGCCATTTTTTCATATATATCTCATAAATACTGCCTAATATTGATTATGAATGGACCATCTATAAATTACATTTTTGCATGTTAATTTCTTTTGATCCAAAATGACGATCCGCAAAACCGAGATGCGATGAGATGTAATATTGTATCCAATATTGGATACAATAATTGTAACGTGCATGGGCACCTTACGACTAAATTGAAAATCCTTGTTAAAATTATTGGTACTTGTTTCCTAGCACGGCCACCCCGATTTACATCGGGGTGGTCGTGTCGGAAAAATCACGTCGATCGCATCGCATGCGATTTGGTCGCATGCGATTTTTTGATTGAATCAAATGTGAATAGGGTCCCTGGGACCCGATTTTACATTGGATTCAATGTAAAATATTCCCTAGACCCCCAAATTTTTTTACGTAAACCCCACCCCACGATAGACGCCAACCCGAAGCGTGGCGAGCGCAGCGAGCCCGCGAGGGGCGGCGGTGCACGTCCTCCGACCTTTTCATTCCCCTAATATTCACGTCGGCGTGGAGTTGAGAACCCGAAGCGTGGCGAGCGCAGCGCGCCCCGCGAGGGGACGCGTATAACTTCAGAGGTAGCAGCAACACTTGATCCTTGGTAGGAAAAGAAAACCAGCACTCACGTTTTAGGTGAAACAAAAAACGATGTATTTCAACAGGTCATGTTGGTTATCAGACTGTCTGTAGTCCCCACTACAGACAGTCTGATAACCAACATGACCTGTTGAAATACATCGTTTTTTGTTTCACCTAAAACGTGAGTGCTGGTTTTCTTTTCCTACCAAGGATCAAGTGTTGCTGTAAACTGTATTTGGACCTTGCACCACACCTTTACCTAAATTGTGATTGAGTGCCACCTTGCCTAAGTAAATTAACTTCAGAGGTATACGCGTCCCCTCGCGGGGCTCGCTGCGCTCGCCACACTATATATTCTCAACTCCACGCCGATGTGGATAGTAGGGGAATGAAAAGGTCGGAGGACGCGCACCGCCTCCCCTCGCGGGCTCGCTGCGCTCGCCACGCTTCGGGTTGGCGTCTATCGTGGGGTGACGACGGGGCCATATATAATGTGAAATGGGTCATATTGGCCCATTTCACATTTTTCACATTTTTTTCAATGTGAGATGGACTTAATCAAGTCCATCTCATCTTGTGCCATTATAGTGGCACAAGACCGACGCGATGCTCCCGATTTCAATGTTAAAAAATATTTTAACATTAAAGCCTATGGCAAAATCGGGGGCATCGCATCGGTCGCGTTGGGACCAATGTTAATGGTCCCGACCGACGCGATGCCCCCGATTTTTTACCTTTGCTGGCAAAATGGACCTGATTTCAAAGGAAATCGGGTCTATCGTTGGGATCGTGTACCTTAACTTAAAGGTACACGATGCCCGCGATTGTGGCCGTGCTAGGAAACAAGTACCACATTATTTAACACTGAGGCTGGGACCAAACTAAGGACCTTATTCTGGTTGACTCGCAAAGTTGCACGGCCTCCTGCCCCTCGCACACGGCGCAATTCCCCGCAGGCATGCGGATGGATGATTTGCACAATCAGCCATTTGCAGCCTTGCGTGCGGGCACAAGATCATTCGATGGTTGCCGACCATCGAATGATTTTGAAAGTGCTCGCAGATCAGAGACACCTGTGCAGGAAGCGGGCGGGCAGCTGGGATCCGCTGAAGTTAGCTGCCCTCCCCCCGCCGCACCATCATTGGGGAATTACCATGAGAATGCCCAGCTAATCTATTCGCCGCTCGCACATGCGCATAACTGAATATGCGCATGTTCTGTCGCAAAACACCGCTCTACTGCGGGAACAAGCAGGGGATTGTGCCAACCAGAATAAACCCCTATGGGAGTTCTATTTTACATGTGCGCTTGCTATGGGCAACCAATCAGAATCTACTTATTTATTTAGCACCTTCTAGAAGATATTAGATAGTTGGTTTCCCATAGCAACATCCCATCTGAAATATAACTCTCATCTTAGTCAATTTCCCCTTAAGTGCACAGTTCTTGCAGTTAGCCCGTGAGCCCACCTGCCAGGGCCCCTACTTGAGTTTAAAAAAATGCGTGCGGCCACCCAACCTTGCGGCCGGTGGGGGGTCGCGGGGTGACGGGACGGCCATTAGCATATGTCAGGCATGTCCAAACTATGGCCCTCCAGCTGTGGTGAAGCTACACATCTCAGCATGATTTGCAATAGTTTTAGCAGTTCATAATAACAAAACTGTGGCAAGGCATGATGGGACTTGTAGTTTCACAACAGCTGGAGGGCCATAGTTTGGACATGCCTGGCATATGAGAACACCCAGCGTTTCATGGTAATGGGCCGATGACGTGGGTGCTGGGGGCATCCGGGGATGTCAGCTGCCCGCCCACTTCCCCCAGTTTGTGCACGCAGCTCCAAGGTTGCTCTGAGCAACCGTAGATATGCATGTACGTTCCACATCTTTTTGATGGTTGGCGACCATCGAATGATGTGGGTGTTCCCCCGCAGGCTGCAAATGGAGGTTTATGTAAAACATCCATTCACAGCCAGTGCGTGCGAACACACGCTGCAAATGGGTGGCGGCTAAGCCACCGGTCGCAAGGCGGAGTTTGGTGGAGCCGCAAGTCTGCGAATTCGCAGCCTTGTGAATCAGCCAGAATACCCCCCTTGTGTGTACAGTATTTCTGAGGAGGTCAGAGGACTTCATCCATAAGACATGGAAGAGACATACATCATCGGAGCCTGAGGGGCATAGTTATAAATTGATGCAATCCAACAGTGACAGACAACCTTGTCGGTAGCGTCAATCCACAGCCTGTTGTAAGTTCAAGGGTGAAAAAATAGAGTAAGGAAAAGTAGTAAGTCCCCTCCACTGGTGCCAAGAACAAAGAAATATACGTCCCTCCTATTAGGATTAGGATCCTCTTCTCCGAATAGGGGGATATCACTTCATAAGTATAAATAAATACCAAACGCCCCTTTTCATGGGGTTATGATCCTCTTCTCCGCCTCCGTACCACGTTTTAGTATACAACCAGAGAGTCACTGACCAATCCTCTCTCAGAATTAAGCCTCATGGAATGTGAAGACGGTTCCCAAAAAACAAAATTGTGGGCGTATAGTGTAACACAATTTTATTTTACAGTAGACATAAACATAAACGAACACAGTAAGCAAACAAATGGATGCAAATGGCCTATTACCCGTTCTGGTGGAGGTACATGGAATAAATCCAGCCCTCAATCACGCATAAGAACCAAAGGTGAATCCGGATTTCACCTAGTGGCTTTCGAGATGGTCAGGTAAAAGGTCCAAATGTCAGTCCACAATGCCTTGGTCCAATCTGAATAATCCAAGCTTCGACCTCTACTGAGGTCTTTTTCAAGAAGAATGTGCTTAGGTCCAATCCTCATCGGTATACTGTATATACCTAGGTGTGCCAATCAGATCTTTTCATTAAAAGACTACTAAATAAATTAATTAAAAATAAAACCAAGTGCACTGCAGGTGGGGCAGATGTAACTTGTGCAGAGAATTAGATTTGGGTGAGTTATTTTGTGTCTGTGCAGGGTAAATACTGGCTGCTTTATTTTTAGTCTCAGTCCGTCAGTCTGCTCTCACCTGGCTCACCTCTTTAATCTTTCCCTATCCTCTGGGATCTTCCCTTCCTCCTTCAAACACGCTCTTGTCTCCCCAATTTTCAAAAAAAAAAAAAATCTGGACCCCAACTCTCCATCCAACTACAGGCCCATCTCCCTCCTCCCTTTTGCCTCCAAGCTCCTAGAACGTCTGACCTATAATCGTCTCCTAAGCCACCTTACTGCTAACTCCATTCTAGACCCCCTCAAATCCGGGTTCCGCCCTTTACATTCCACTGAAACTGCCCTGACCAAAGTTACTAACGATCTACTATCGGCTTAATCCAAAGGCCTCTTCTCTATCCTCATCCAGCTTGATCTGTCGGCTGCCTTTGACACTGTTGACCACCCTCTCCTGCTCAACACCCTCCGCTCCTTTGGCATCACTGGCACGGTCTTCTCCTGGTTCACCTCATACCTCTACGATCGCTCCTTCTCTGTCTCCACTTCGAGCTCCTCCTCTCCTACTACCCCCCAGCCAGTCGGTGTTCCCCAAGGGTCAGTCCTTGGCCCTCTCCTCTTCTCCCTCTACACCACCTCTCTGGGCACCCTCATCAGCTCCTATGGTTTCCATTACCACCTTTATGCTGATGATACCCTAATCTATCTCTCCTCCCCCGACCTATCCCCATCACTCCTGTCCAAGGTCTCTGAATGCCTCACGGCCATCTCAGCCTGGATGACCCAACGCTTCCTGAAACTAAACATGGCTAAAACTGAACTTCTAATCTTCCATCCCCCGAACATCCCCTCTTCTCCCACTATCTCCATCAGCATTGGTGAAACCAAGATCACCTCCACC
Organism: Crinia signifera; assembly: GCF_055691185.1. Lineage (NCBI taxonomy): Eukaryota > Metazoa > Chordata > Amphibia > Anura > Myobatrachidae > Crinia > Crinia signifera. Next base: position 319,911,949 of record NC_139219.1, on the reverse strand, counting down.
GACCAAACGCGCTACCTCTGTGTCATTATTGACTCCTCCCTCTCTTTCACCTCCCACATTTGTGCTCTCTCACAGTCTTGCCGCTTTCACCTACGCAACATCTCAAGCATCAGACCATTCCTCTCCACTGACGCGATCAAAATGTCATCTCCCACCTTGACTACTGCAACATCCTTCTCTCTGGGCTACCTCTCACCCGCCTCGCACCTCTCCAATCCATTCTTAACGCTGCTGCTAGGCTCATCTTCCTCTCCCTCCTCTCTACCTCCGCCTCCCCCCTCTGTCTATCTCTTCACTGGCTCTCCATTCCTTTCTGAGTTCTCTTTAAACTCCTCACCACCACCTACAAGGCTCTCTCCTCCTCCACCGCTCCTTACCTCTCTTCACTGATCTCTATCCACACTCCCTTCCGTCCTCTTCGCTCTATCGCTGACCACCGACTGACCTCTCACCTAATCACCTCCTCCCACTCCCGTGTCCAAGACTTCTCTCGCGCTGCCCCCCTGAACTGGAACAACCTCCCGCCACCCATCAGGCTTTCTGATTCCCTTACCTCCTTCAAGCGCTCCCTCAAAACCCACTTTTTTCAACTAGCCTATCCCTCCTCCTAACCTCTTTTAATCCTCCTATCCTGCCTCCGTTCCCATACGTTCCTACTTATCCTATTTTTTGTCTTTCGTCCACCCACCTCCTTTTAGTCTGTTAACTGTTATGAGTAGGGTCCTCATTCCTCACGTTCTCACCCTACCTCTTTACCTCACCAGTGCTCCTGCCCTGTTCTTCCCTTCCTCTACTTCATCTTCAGTCTCCTCGACAATTTGGACACCTACTTCTGAACTGATGCTGATTTTAGTTCTACCGGCTATACCCTATTTATGCTGTATTTTATCAACACACCCTGTACGTTACCTTGTAATTAGTTTTTTGTTTGCTATGTGCGGCGCTGCGGACACTTTGTGGCGCCTTATAAATAAACGTACTACTACTACTACTACTACTACTACTACTACTACTTTTACACTGCAATATAGATCTCACTTTGCAATATAGATCTTACTTTGAATTACAACCACACCCAAATCTAAAGGCCCCCTTACATTTGTCCGACTTGTCATAACGACAAGTCGGACCCGATTGTCCCAGCAGCTCCCCGGGAGGGACTACATGCGATGGCACTTCATGTGCCAAGTTTTGCATGTGATAAATCGCATGCGATTTATCACATGCCACTCCCAGGGAGCTGCAGAGACAATGGGAGCGGGGGGGACAGCAGCAGGAATATGCCCGCAAACAGAGAGTGGGCAGGGGGGGGGTCGGGGTGCAGGGAGCCGGGCAGGAAGCCGCTGGGCAGGGAGCAGGGGGGGCGGCGGCGCAGAGTACCAGGGAGCCGGGCAGGAGAACACGATGCAGCAGCAGCACTTCCAAAAAAAAAGAAAAACCCCATACAAACGAATAGGAAGCCATTGATTGGCTGAGACCTCTCTCAGCCAATGAGCGATTGGCTGAGAGAGGTCTCAGCCAATCGCTGATTGGCTGAGAGAGGTCTCAGCCAATGAATGGCTTCCTATGCGTTTGTATGGCCCTTTTTTTTTTTTTTTTGAAGTGCTGCTGCTGCAGAGTCTTCTCCTGCCCGGCTCCCTGGTACTCTGCGCCGCCCCCCCCTGCCCCCGCTGATGCTGCCCGGCTCCCTGCGCCTGACTCTGGTAGGTCCCCTGTTGTGGGGGAGCACGGCTCCGGGCAGCACATAAGATTTAGCAAATCTTATGTGCAGCCCGTCCGACCTCCCATCTCCGATCCGATGCGCACGGGGCCGTGCATCGGGTCGGAGGGGATGTCACCATATGCGATTTGGGACGATTTCACGGCCCGATTCATCCAAATTGGGCAAAATCGTGCCCAAATCGCATAATGTAAGGGGGCCTTAACTCTCACCTGCAGTGCACATTTTGTCAGAAAGAGTGAACTAGAAAAATGGCCCTATGTGCTCTTTGGGGTCTAGTTTTTCAAACTGCCGCTGTCTGCAGCTGCAGTGCCAATCCTAGATGAGCCACGTGTTTGTGCCGCCCGCTTGTGTGGCTTAGCATAGTTATCCAGCTACCTCGGTGCAACCTTCTGGCCTAAAATTGTAATGTGTGTGGTACTCAGGATAGACTGGAAATAAGTGGAAATTAATGTTATTAAGGTTAATAATAGCATAGAAGCACCCCCCCCCCCCCCCCCCCTTCGACCAAAAAAATAATAATACAGATCCAAAACACAAAACACGGAAGGGTGGTGTTTTGAAACAGATCCAGATCCAAAACACTGCTGTTGAAACAGATCCAAAACCCGTTTCACGAAACACTAAAATTGGCTGGTGCACATCAATAATGTATGCGGGGTTGGGCACATGTATAGTAATAAAATATATATTCTATGCAAAAAAAGAAAAAAATTCCCATCAACCCCCATCGATGCCCAACTTCGTGAACTGAGAGTTGTTGTTGCCCTCTGCTATATCAGCTCACAGCAGCCTGATTCAGGTTTGTTAGCAACAAGACACACAAATGGGCAAAAACATGCTGCACTGCAGGTGGGGCAGATGTAACCGGTGCAGAGAGATTAGAATTTGGTGTGTTTAAACCAAATTTTTGTTTCTTTTTGCTTTGCAAACAAAGCTGAACCAGGCCCTATATTTATTCTATTCAGGAGACTGAATTATTTATTTCTCTCTGACAGCGTTTGGTTTCCGATCCCCTTCACATTTATTGATTTCTAATTGACCGCTGGAGTTCAGAGGAGGTGAGTAGATCAGACTTGAACGCAGACTTAGAGCGCGTGGCGCCATTATTCTTCTTAGGGGAAGATCCTTGGAAAATCCATTGGGCCCTCAGGTGCTAGGGGCATGATTAGGTGGATGGAGTTACTGTACCTACAGTATGAGTTCATGCTCCCTATATAATGATTCAGAACCATGCTTTATCCTGCCTGCTTCTGGGGTGGATCATCTCACGATGGAGTGCTCCCGTGCAATCGTTAACAACCTCCTCCCTCATCCAGCTTGTTTGGGCGAGGGCGGTCCTCGTTAATGGTGGCCATCGCTCCCCCCCCAGACCCCCCCCCCTACCGTCACTCATTTCAGAGCAGGCATTGGCAAGTGTGTATGCAGTTTATGGTCTGTAATTTACCGGGTACCTTCCCAATGGTAAATTATGTAGTTTGCAGAGCAGGCGGCACTCTCGGTCCTTCTAATGGGATGTGCAAAAGATCTCCGTGTTCATCGTTTCAAATTTCATCGTCTTCTATATATATATATATATATATATATATATATATATATATATATATATATATATATATATATATATATATATATATACCAACTCCAAAGAAAGAAGGCACTCGGAAAACAGCGATGTAAAGTAACACACAAACGTGTATTGTTGAGCTTTCGGGGTTTGACCCCCTTCCTCAGAACACGACTACAGCAAGAAAACACAGCACAAAACTGACATAAATACCTTAGTCCAGCAGATTTCCCGCCCCGTGGTGTCCATTGACCGGGTGCACGCTGCAGAAGCCGGGACGCAGGCTGATGACGTCATGTATCCGGATCCAGGAAGCGGCGCCGTTGCCTAGCAACGCCAGCCGCTTGCGTTTCACTCCAGACTCCATTACTCACAGCCTGCACTCAGGCTACAGCTGCCGCCCTTACAATCGCCCACCTGGGAGGAGACACAGTAGACAACATATTTCATATGGTGCATTACAATAGCAGTAGTCATATGCATATACAATACAGACAAATACATTCAAAAATGGGAACAAACGAGACATACATACAAATAACACGTAGCAGAGAAATTAGGTAAGTGCATTCCAACTAATCTTATCATTAAGCCCTTTAGGGGCAATGGTATTCAATCCGCTCTCTTCATTAAAGTATTTTATCATTGACCATATAAAGGATTCCATGCGTGGCGGTGATAGGGCAAAACGCCTGTTAATCACTGAGTCTCGTTGGATCTTCAGATTCTTGCTGTAGTCGTATTCTGAGTAAGGGGGTCAAACCCCGAAAGCTCAACAATACACGTTTGTGTGTTACTTTACATCGCTGTTTCCCGAGTGCCTTCTTTCTTTGGAGTTGGTGTATGAATATCCATTTATGGCACCGGGGCAAGTTGCTTAACTAACAGAGTGGCGGCAGGATTGGATTCGTATATATATATATATATATATATATATATATATATATATATATATATATATATATATATTTGGCTACATCTGTCACTCAAAGTGTGTCTGGAGCTGTAACGCTGACTCACATGACTGACTCACATGACAGAGAACCAGCCCAGTGAGCCCACAGTGCCAGACACCCTCTGCCTCTCCATGTTACACAGCAAAGACACAGCTACACACCAGACACACCAGGTGAGCGCCCCACACCTCCATACCTCCCAACATGACCCTCTCCAGGAGGGACAGAATGCTCTGTTTGTGGACTTCCATCTTAATTTATGATTGTCATCACCTGTTTTAAACAGGGTAATTGATAAGAAAGGTGTTTAAGCACAGGTGATGGTAATCCATAAATTAAGAAGAAAGTCCAGAAACAGAGCAATGTGTCCCTCCTGGAGAGGGTCATGTTGGGTATGCACCTCCCTCCCCCCCATTCACGGCATCCCCACGATTAAATGGCACATGCAAAACACTGACATGGCTATGGTCGACAATGAAAAAGATTAATTTTTAACTTTTTCAATGTTTTCATATTCTTTCTCATGTGTCGACATGGACACCAATGAAGTGCCACACTTATGTCAACATTTACATGTGTTGACCTTTCTGTGTTGATTTTTTCTTGTGGCGATTCGCGGCACCCCCCGCGACCCCCCTCCCGCGATTTGCAGCACCCCCCGCAATTCGCGGCACCCCCGGTGACTCCCGCGATTCGCGGTCCCACCCCGTGACACCCCCCCCTCCTGCGATTCGCGGCACCCCGCGCCCCCCCTCCCACGATTCGCGCCAACCCCCCAGGCCCCCCCTCACGGTGCCTCCCACGACCCCGCCTACCACGATTCCCCACCCCTGACCCCCCCTCCTGTCATTGCGGCAACCCCCCACAGCCGCGACCCACCCTCCCGCGATTCACTGCAACCCCCCGTGCCCCCCTCCCACGATTCGCGGCACCCACACCTCCCACGACCCCCCCTCCCGCAATTCACGGCATCCACCCACTACCCCTCCTCCCGTGATTCGCGAACACCCCTCACCTCCTCCCTCCCACCCCCACGCGCGATTCACGGCAACCCCAGGATTTAATGGCACATGCACAACACTGGCACGGCTATGGTCGACAATGAAAAAGGTTGACATGAGTTTTTGAAGATTTATTTTTCTTTTTTTGAATCTCTTATATATTTGGCTACATCTGTCACTCAAAGTGTGTCTGACCCTCTAACGCTGGGTGGAGCCTCTGACTCACATGACAGAGAACCAGCCCAGTGAGCCCACAGTCATAGGAGGGACACCTTGCTCTGCTCCTGCACTTTCCTTTTAATGTATGATTGCCATCACCTGTGTTGAAGCACCTTTCCTATCAATTAACCTGTTCAACACAGATGGAGGTAATCATACATTAGGAAGAAAGTCCAGCGGCAGAGCATTGTGTCCCTCCTGGCATGGGTCATGTTGGGAGGTATGCACAGTGCCAGACACCCTCTGCCTCCCCATGTTACCCAGCAAAGACACAGCTACTCACCAGACACACCAGGTGAGCGCCCCTCCCACGATTCGCGTGCTCCCCGCCCCCGCAAACCCCTCCTACCGCAATTCGCGGCAACCCCAGCCCCCACGACCCCCCCTCCAGCGATTCGGGGCACCCCACCCCCCACGTCCCACCCCTCCCGCAATTCGCAGCACCCACCCCTGCGACCCCCCTCCCCCAATTCATGAGACACACCCCCCCGCCACCCCCCCTCCCTTGGACACCCCCCACCACCCCCCCTCCTGTGGACACCCCCAGTCGCTGCGATTTACAGCATCCCCAGGATCAAATGGCACATGCAAAACACTGACACGGCTATGGTCGACGATGAAAAAGGTTGACATGAGTTTTTGAAGATTTATGTTTCATTTTAAGAATGTTTTCATATTCATTCTCATGTGTCGACATGGTTACCAATGAAGTGCCACACTTATGTCAACATTTACATGTGTTGACCTTTCTGTGTTGATTTTTTCTTGTGGCAATTTTTTTTCCAGTGACAACTATGTGCACGTCAACCTAGACATCATCAACCAATTCTTTGTATAATTTATAACACCTGTTCTGTTTTACTGTAGGTGTTTTGTCAGATCTTTTACTGCTACTATTACTGTTTATGTAAATGCATTCTGAATGACAGCAACATCCTTCCATCCTTCTACAAGAATATATAACCAACTAGGTTGATTCATCGCGCCCCGTGCCCCTCCTCCCGCAAATCGCGGACCCCCCGCGCACCCCCCCTCCCGCGATTCACGTCCCCCTCCCACGATTCACTTCACCCCCGCGCACCCCCCTCCCGCAATTCGCAACCCCCCCTCGCACAATTCACGCCCCCTCCCGCGATTTGCTGACACCTGCGCCCCCTCCCTCCCTTGATTCACGGCACCCCCGTGCCCCTCCCGCAATTCACGGCACCCCTAAGCCCCTCTTTAGTCCCCCGTATACTCACACACCCCTATCACTACCCAGCTTCCTGCTCTCCTGAACCGTAACTTCCATCACTGGGGAGTCACTGACGCTGTTTTGCCCACATTCCCCTATCATGCCTCATAGCCTAGCCTCCTGCTCTCATGCACCCTAGCTCCCACCCAGTAGGAGGAGACACTGACTCAGGGCCACATCCTTAAAATCCTGGCAATGAGCAATAGGTAATCAAATAATTATTAAAGTTTGGGGGGGGGGGGGGCAGACATTGTCTGTCAGGGGGTTGCAAAATTTCTAATTTCGCCACAGCCCAAACCATGCCAGATTTACAATGTGGATGTCAAGCAAAATCATAATATTTTTTTTTTAGAGTATTTAATGACTGCAATATTATAATATTATTATTATTATTATTATTATTATTATTATTATTATTATTATTATTGTTATAATCACAATCATCATTATTATGTTTTATTATGATTATCATTATCACAAAGTAACACACAGAACCAATGCCGGCGCTGTCGGAGGTATGACTGCCCTCTCCCGGCTGCTCCCTGGCCCTCAGCCTCATTGACATGTCTCAGGCATCTTTGTATCCATTTTGTTTGTTGTTTCGGCGCTGCCGTCTGCTCTTCGGTATGCTTTCATGTCCTAAAGCCCACTGATCCTTGCAGGTGACCAAACTTTCATCCATAATCTGTCCTATCCAAATTAAAAGGCTGACATATAGATTGTGGGATTTGCTGTATGTGCCAATTAACTTCTCTCAGACTCTCCTGTGAATTGACAGCACCGGGAGAGGAGAATGAAGAAGCGGCCAGAATCAATACGAGGCACATTGCAGCGCACAGAGCGGGTGGACGTTATTTCAAAGGCTACACAGCTCTTATTACCGCACTGTCACAGGCACAGAACTAGCTTCATGTTGGATTCTAGGCAATTAAAGTCTGACAAATAAACTGTAGGTAATGTCCGTACGCTGTATTATTTATTATCAGTTATTTATATAGCACACACATATTCCGCAGCGCGTTATAGTGTATATTATGGCAGCTTTCATGTTGGAATCTGTTATTTACCATTTATTAGTAGGTATACATTGTGTGCCGCCATCTTTTTAAATAAGATCCTTCCTTCCCACCGTCCACGTGTATGGGCACTCAGGGACTCACCAGTCATACTACCCATGTGCATGTAATGCTGCTATACACACGTGTATGGGCGCTCAGGGACTCGCCAGTCATACTGCCCATGTGCATGTAATGCTGCTATACACATGTGTATGGGCGCTCAGGACTCGCCAGTCATACTGCCCATGTGCATGTAATGCTGTTATACACACACGTGTATGGGTGCTCAGGGACTCACCAGTCATACTGCCCATGTGCATGTAACGCTGCTATACACACGTGTATGGGTGCTCAGGGACTCACCAGTCATACTGCCCATGTGCATGTAATGCTGCTATACACACATGTATGGGTGCTCAGGGACTCGCCAGTCATACTGCCCATGTGCATGTAATGCTGTTATACACAAGAGTATCAGCGTTTAGGGACTCACCAGTCATACTGCCCATGTGCATGTAATGCTGCTATACACACCTGTATGGGCGCTCAGGGACTCGCCAGTCATACTGCCCATGTGCATGTAATGCTGCTATACACACGTGTATGGGCGCTCAGGGACTCGCCAGTCATACTGCCCATGTGCATGTAGTGCTGCTATACACACGTGTATGGGCGCTCAGGGACCCGCCAGTCATACTGCCCATGTGCATGTAATGCTGCTATACACACGTGTATGGGCGCTCAGGGACTCGCCAGTCATACTGCCCATGTGCATGTAATGCTGCTATACACACGTGTATGGGCGCTCAGGGACTCGCCAGTCATACTGCCCATGTGCATGTAATGCTGCTATACACACATGTATGGGCGCTCAGAGACCCGCCAGTCATACTGCCCATTTGCATGTAATGCTGCTATACACACGTGTATGGGCGCTCAGGGACTCACCAGTCATACCGCCCATGTGCATGTAATGAAGCTAAACACACGTGTATGGGCGCTCAGGGACTCGCCAGTCATACTGCCCATGTGCATGTAATGCTGCTATACACACGTGTATGGGCGCTCAGGGACTCACCAGTCATACTGCCCATGTGCATGTAATGCTGCTATACACACGTGTATGGGCGCTCAGGGACTCGCCAGTCATACTGCCCATGTGCATGTAATGCTGCTATACACACGTGTATGGGCGCTCAGGGACTCACCAGTCATACCGCCCATGTGCATGTAATGCTGCTAGACACATGTGTATGGACGCTCAGGGACTACCCAGTCATACTGCCCATGTGCATGTAATGCTGCTATACACACGTGTATGGGCGCTCAGGGACTCACCAGTCATACCGCCCATGTGCATGTAATGCTGCTAGACACATGTGTATGGACGCTCAGGGACTCGCCAGTCATACTGCCCATGTGCATGTAATGCTGCTATACACACGTGTATGGGCGCTCAGGGACTCACCAGTCATACCGCCCATGTGCATGTAATGCTGCTAGACACATGTGTATGGACGCTCAGGGACTACCCAGTCATACTGCCCATGTGCATGTAATGCTGCTATACACACGTGTATGGGCGCTCAGGGACTCACCAGTCATACTGCCCATGTGCATGTAAGGAAGGTGATACACCTGCCATGTACGATTTAATGCTTGTGGCGTGGGGAGGAGACATTGGGCCAGATGCACTAAGCTTCAAAAGTGATAAAATGGAGAGTGAAAAATGTCAGGCAGGAGCTGATTGGCTGGTTGTTTATCACTCTCCATTTTATCACTTTTGAAGCTTAGTGCATCTGCCCCCTTGGCTTTAGGCTGCCCGGCTGGCACTATTGCACAATGTACATACAGTAATGGTTCCATCAGTCAGTTACATTGGCACAGCCATCTGCCAGTTACCTTAAGAACTTTACCCCCACAGTACATCGGGATGGGTGATAGCTACCAAGCATGGAATAAATTAGGCTTTAATGTTATTCTTCCGCTGTCACCTGCAAGCCCCCCCCCCCCACCAAGTCCTTGTCGCCCTAAGCTGCAGCCCTATTGGTTAATCAGGCACTGCCACAGCCTAACCCTCCCTCCCTGCAGCCTAAACCTAACCTTCCCCTCCCTCCCACTATCCCTAAGTCCCCCCCTGCTAATGTCTAGCCCCACATACTTACGTTCAAGATGGCTGGCAGGTGGGATCCTAGCGTTGGCATCCTAATTCATGTCTCAGGCGCCGGTCTTACGGTCCCTAATCAGGCATCCCATACTCCAAGATGTTATCCCAGGCTTGCCTACCCTCCCGGAATGGCCGGGAGTCTCCCGAAAATCTGGTCCCCCTCCCGACCCCCCAGGATGGTGGGCAAGTCTCCCGCAATTTTCTCGTAGCCCAGGCAACCCCCTTCCCCGCAACTACAAATGCTGGAAATCGCGCTGTATGGGGATTGGCGGGGCTAAAATAGCGTACATCGCGGCATTTTGCGGCATTTAAGCCCCGTCCCCTCTTCGCGGACCTGCGAATCACAGCGTTTTGAGGAATGGGGCTTGGCTTCATGACATCAGTCTCCCCCCTGCATCCCCAACCATATGCTTCTCCCGAAGAGGAAATGTAAAAAGGTAGGCAACTATGGAGGTTATTCTGGTTGGTGCGTAATTTTCCGAATTCTTTCTGAACAGTCCGCACGCTACGCTGTGCGGACATGGTACGAAGAAACGCCCACCGGTCCTCCACATTCGGACGGACTCACACTTTAAGAAGAGGGCGTGTTTACTGACGACATCCAAACCTTGCGTGTGTGGTGGACACACACATATTCTGCACGGTCTTATAGGGTCTGCATGGTCTTACCGCGTCAGAACGGACGGGAACATGGCCGATGCGGTGTATTTCCGCAAAACATACCACTATCATCGGAACTCATACATCACACACATGACACACTTATGCAATTAGGCTACCTCATTAAAAAGGGATTGTTTTTAATGGTTATCTATTATTTCTCAAATTGATAATTAAACACTTTACAACCACTTTAGATTAACCCTTACATCATGCAAAGTTCAAAACATTCTTTCTTGCCCCTTTACGCCCATGTGTTATGTATGCATATTACATCATAAATTATTCTTTAAATGCAAACACACACATACACATCAACACACTATGTACATCTTTACATTATCCTTCACTTTCAAGCACTTGTATGCAATAAACCCATCTATATACTGTATATACCTTTTGCACCTTACATAAATAAACATCACTATTTATACTTTTACTGTAAAATTTGCAAGGTTTCCAATTGAAGCAATGAAAAGAGTGTAATTAATGAGTAATGAGTAGAGGAGTGGATTGTATTGTGTTCAGGTGACATTGGTTCAGGTGCGGGAGTACTAATTGGGCGATCCGAATGCCTAGCGCATGACCGAGTGGTGTCCGCAAAGAAATACTTGCTTATGGACACGGCATATTTCTTGCCTTTTGGTTCGTTTGCAGTCGTGTTCAGTCCGAATGCACGCCTACCAGAATTAGTGCACTCCCTCGTGTACGCCCATGTTTACGCCCAGTATAGCCCACTTTGAAACTACGCCCCTGTGTACTTCCGAATGACGCCCATAATACGCCCATATCTCCCGAGTGAATGCGGTGCACATTTCTGTATGGTATTATTGAGAACAAGTACGGAGACCTTGCGTGGCACATGCGCATAGCGTTGCCTACGCATGCGCAGACGGCTAAAAAACGCCATCCGAAAGAATTCGGAAATTTACGCATCGACCAGAATAAGGCCCTATGTGTTAACCGCACCTCCAGTACAGCTGGGCACCAGTTCACTAATGAGCCCAATTGCTAACAATACCCCACTAGTAGCCCCTGTGGGAAGAGATTGTCACTTTTTTATTGTTACACTGCAAACAAACAAACAAAAATAAAGCGTCCAGCAATGTAGTCACCATGGCGCGTATATAGAAAAGGAAGTGATATTGTAACTTTAAAGGAAACCGATATATTAGCAATGGCTGCAGGATTTTCTCTACAGTAACATTAAACAGAGAGGTTAAGCACCTACTGACAGAAAAGATGTATTTGCAAGTGATTAGTTATATATCTATCAAGCTGTCTGCCTGTGTTCTCCCTTTGATGTTTAAACAAAGCTCTGGAACATGCTGGGTTGTATCCTCTGATGTTGGTTTAAAGGTGGAACTGAATTCCAAACAGGATGTATCAGGTGAGCTTTAGTAAGGGAACGTACAAAGACTTTCCGCTGCTGGCTTGTGCGCTGGCACCTGATAGCTGCCGTAAGATGCCACTCAGCCTGTCATGTGCACAGGCAGCCGGCATCATTCACCAGCCAGGTACAAATAGGTTCCAGCAGCGCGTTCCGTGTACCGCAGATGGGAACATAGGTGCGTGCCCAAATTCTGATTGCATGGGATCGTGTCTGTAAAATTCCTGCTTCTGCTTTTGTGGTACTGTGGGGCCGATTCCGGGGCGCTCGCAGCGATCCGAAATCATTATCCCCAGCACATTTCTGCTCATGTGCAAACCCCAACAGTGAATGGCTTCGGCAACATACACCAGGGCCGCCGACAGAGGGGTGCCAGGGTACAGCCCCGGCCTCTGCAGGGGCCCGGGCAGCTGCCCACAGTGGCATGGCAACACCCCCCCCACCCGGCGGCCAGGCGCGCACAATACACAGTGCAGCCTGTAGAGCGCCGAGCCTAGGATACAAAGGGGCTCGGCGCTCTGCAGGCTGCACTGTGCAGTGAGTACTCCGAGTCCCGGAGGGAGAAGATGCTGCTGCGCCGCCACCGCTTGTAAGTAATAGTAATGGAGGGGGGGGGTTGCCGCTGGGGACCCGGGTTGAAGGTCAGTCCCAGGCCCCAACATTACTAGTGGCGTAATGCATACACGCTGTGGGGAGGGAGGGCTGGGGGAGAACAGGGGCGGAAACTATGCTGGGAACGCTCAGCATTTTAGGAGCATCCCCATGAAAATGCTAGGAGTCCACATGGGTGCGCAGACGGGCTGATGTCTGCCAGCGGGCGGGCGCTCGTAAATAAAAGTCAGTCTGGACTGACTTATTTGCGGAGGCAGAAGAAATCAATCGATGGTCATCGATCAACGAATGCTTTCTCCTGCTAGTGGAGGCATGTGAGGGGGTGTGTTCTCATACTCATCCCTTTGCATGGTACCGAGGGGATTCAGCGGCTGGGGGTATTCAGCAGGGCAGCGTCTCGGGGGCTCGGTAAGATGATGTTTGCAGCTTACTGAGCAAACCTGAATTAGGGCCCGTGTGTGCAGCTGGGCATACAAATACAGATATGTCCTCTACTGTCTTTGATGCCAACATGGCAAACAAGCATAGCGCGCACAATGGACAGCACAGTATGCCGTGTTGCGGCACCATTTGTGTCCTGCAATTCTATTGCACAGCATGCACCAGCCGGCGGGCACTCTCTGACGGAAGAGAACACATCTGTAGTATAGTCCTCTTATATTGGGTGCAATGGTTTCTAATTACACCTATGAAGTGTGTGGGAATAGAACAACCAGGTACCAGTTCAGCACTGACGGCCTGTTACAAAATCACATTTCCAGGTACATAACACATGCGATGCATAGTACATCCCGTCCTTAGTGTGCCCAGGGCCAGATTAACAATGGGCCCGATGGAGCTGCAGCTCCAGGTCTCCACATAACAATACGCCCATCACCATGACAGCATGATCATCACCAAGTATTAAAATCCAATTTCTGTTTTACATATTTATGCAATTGTTGTACTTAGGAAGACATTGGGGCTTATAGTGTATGGGTATACATGCCTACATGGGATTGGCCTCACCTCATCCACTGCTCATAATAGTTCATTGACCATTTGTAGCACACTGGGATGGTGAGAGACAATAGCATACCTCCCAACTGTCACGATTACAGCGGGACAGTCCCGATTTTCGGGTCCTGTCCCGCTGTCCCACCCGCGGCAGGCATTGTCCCGCTACGGGGGGTGGCAGTTGGGAGACCCCCCAATCTAATAGAATAGACGCTGTGCGCACACGCACAGCGTCTATTCTCGTATGAAAATTAGGTTGTGGCTAATTAGCATAAGCCGCGCCCTCATTTGCATATGCCCCGCCCCCTTTCCGGACGCTCGCGCGGCGTCCCTATTTCATCATCACAAAAGTTGGGAGGTATGCAATAGATGCTGGAAAGGCAGGGGTTACAGATATTGAAAAGCTTTAAAAGCCCTTCGATTCTTATCAGCAAGTGGGGAGATTCTAGCCCACACCAGTTCTTCCAGACCCTTCCACATGTAAGGGGGTAGGACAGGAAGTGAGGGGGCCAGTACTAGATTTCTGAAAAAAAAAAAATAGGTCCAGGAACTCCGGGTCTGGGGTTTTATTAAATAAAGAGAGGGAGGGGAAGAGAGAGAGAGAGAGGATGTACAGTATATTGTATTTACAAACAAAGACCCTCACAGGGGACTTTCAAATAAAACTTATCTTATGGAAAGTACATTTTAGCCTAGAACAGGTTCATGAACTCAGTTCCTGATGATGTCATATTTAATTAGAGGTTCAGAAAACGCAGGCTTTTTCCAGCCGTTGGGCGGGAGGGCTGCTGACGTCAACCACCGCCTCTTTCTCCCCACTCCCCACGACATGGGGAGGCTGAGAGACATAGGAAGGTTGTGCAACATGGGGAGACTGAAAGACACAGGGGCCACTGGAGGGCGGTAGTGAGCTGAAGGAGGAGCAGCAGGCCAGCAGCAGGAAAGCTACGCAGAGGAGAGCCGGAGGAAGGAAGCGAAGCTGCATCTGCCAGCTTCAAGCACTCAGCTATTCGGTGAGTGATTCGTGCCCTCCCTCCCCCCGCTCTAGCCTGCCCGTGTTAAACTTGCTGCACCCATCCCTGGCTGGTCGTCAGCCACCAGGCCCTGGCAGCAATCCCCCCCCTGATCTAACATACATCCTTACTACTCCTATGATGGGGCCCCCCTCCCCCCATTCGCGGCACCCGCGACCCCCCCTCCCCCACACAAGCTACCCTCTCCCCCACACAGGCTACCCCCTCATGCTCTCTCTCTCCTCACAACCTCAACTCCCCTCCCCCCATTCGCGGCACCTGCGACCCCCACCCTCCCTCACACAAGCTACCCTCTCCCCCACACAGACTACCCCCCTCATGCTCTCTCTCTCCTCCCAACCTCAACCCTCCCTCCCACCATTCGCGGCACCCGCAACCCCCCCTCCCCCACACAGTCTACCCCCCTCATGTTCTCTCTCCCCTTACAGCTCCAAACCCCCCCATTCATGGCACCCACGCCCCCCCTCCCCCACACAGCCCCCCACAGGTTACCCCCTCATGCTCTCTCTCCCCTCAAAACTCCAGACCACCCCCTTCCCCCATTTGTGGCACCAGCAACCCCCCCCCCCCCCCATCGCCCACACAGGCTACCCTCTCCTGCCTCCCGTTCACAGCTCCAACCCCCCCTTACCACAGGCTACAACCCTCATTCTCTCTCTCTCTCCCCTCACAACTCCAACCACCCGCCACTGACTACCATGATATGTTTTGTCTCCTAACAGCTCCATACCCCCCTACACACACACTGCGTTGCCCTCTAATGCTCTTTCTCACCTAACAGCACATCTGCGGAACCAATAACCCCCACATGGGTTACCTGGTTACCCTCTCCTGTTATTTCTCCATCCACAGGTCCAACCTCCCCTTCTTGTATTATTAACAGTGTTCTGACAGCAGTCAGAATGCCAGCGTCGGTATAATGAACACCAGGCCCTATCTACTGGGCATTTCCATGTGTGACATACGGTAATGTGTAATTGGTATTGTGGAGTGTGGTATAATGTGCAATGGTGCAATATACTGTGTGTGGCATATTGTGTTACGGACATCAAGGTGTGTAACATTCTGTAATGGGCATAACGATGTTTGACAGAAACTTTTTGCCTGGGGGAATCCAAATAATTAGTTACGCTGTATTAAACAACGCTGTGTTTTATTGAAGGAAGGGGGGGGGGGGGGGGGGGCGGCTTGCAGAATATTTGCCTAGGGTGCTGAGAAACCTTGCACCAGCCCTGCACAGGGGTATGGGGGGAAGTTCTTGATAGACAGGGGGTTTATTATGCAATAAGGGGAGGCTGAGATACACCGGGGTATTGGGAGGGGGGAGACTGAGAGACACAGGGGGATTGGCAGGGGGGAGACTGATAGACTCCGGGAGATTAGGGGGGAGCTCAGAGACATAGGGGGATGGGAAGGATGATCCTAGAGCGATATACAGTAGGTGAGGAGTGAGGCTGGAGAGAGACGGGGGGATAATCCAATGGCTGACCAACCTGTACCCACCTCAGAGGGATAGGGGGCCCCAAAATCTGATTGTAAGGGCCCTAAGATTTTGGTCACTGGCCCTGCATGTAACATGGTAAAAGCCGCTCCACACATTCGCAAATTCCCACCGATGTGCAAGTTTGACATAGCAAAGGTTGTGGGGAGAAGGAGGTGGTGGTTGACATCAGCAGCCCTCCCGCCCAACGGCTGGAAAAGGCCTGCGTTTTCTGGGGCACTCCCAGAAAACGCTGGGTTACCGCCCCCAGATGGCCGCAGGGTGTCAATCACTCTGATAGCAGCCGGTGATGGTTAGCCATCACTGGCTGCCTTCGCACGGATGACTCACAGCATCCGATTATCGTCATGGGTACAAATTCACAGCCCCAGCTTTCAGATCTGAATGGTCCGGAGACCATACATATATTAGGTAGCATAGGCCCTTTTCCTATTGAAGCTGGCTGATCACTAGAAATGTCGGTACAGCCGCTATGGAGCTGCACTGCGTTATATCCAAGGGCTTTGAAAAATAATCACTTGCTTGCCAGACTGTAATGAGTATAAAGTCTTTGAATACAAAGTAAAGATATAAGTAACAAAGACAGAAACATTATTGTGCAGTACGTTGTAGAAGCTACAGCATTAATAAACCAATAAACCTGTTGTAGTAATCTGCTTATAAACGGTAACGTCCAGATGTGCATTACCAAGGATCATAAGATGCCGTGTAACACTAGCTGTGAGGCTGCCGGCTCTCTGCCTCTGGGTCAGATGGAAATAACGGCGCTTGGCATACAGTAAGAAATGAGCTTGTAATTAGCGACTTCCCTCTATAATCATAGCAGACTTTCCAGCCTAAGTTTGTCTTTCTTACAATTAATGTAGCAGTTTCAGCCAGCTTTATAGTTAAAGAGCCATAATTAATCCTACTTGATGCCTTGGCTTAAATTAATCTTCGTTTATAAAAGGATACGCTTCGACTTACTTAGAATTACACTCATATAGTATAATACGTGCATTTAAAAATGTTGGGAATCTTTGTTTCCATTGATTAGCGCTCAGAGAGATTTGGAATAGTCAGAAGTAAACGAGGACAGCGGAGCGCGCTTTTATGTTCGTATAAAGAGAACAAATTGGGGTAACACGGGCCGAGGTCGCTGTTTGAAACGGTCTTTTGTGAAGAAAATTTGTTAAAGGGACACCCGGTGGAAGCGTTCCATGATAACGTATTGCCATGTCAATCTGCCTAATCTGATGCTTCTCTCATGGAATGTTTGGTGTCTGTGGTGACTTTAGAGGTGAGGCTTTAGAGCAGGCCCAAGGTTCAAATAGCGGAGCGAGAAATTTTGTACATCCCTGCCCAAAAAGTTTCGGCCCCCCCACCAAAATTTATTATAATATTTTACCTACATGTTCGTTTTCATGGGTTTTAATCTTGTTGCCAGGGGTTTTATACTCATTGCCAGGTGTTGCATGCTCGTTGCCAGGAGTTACATAGTCCTTGCCAGATGCTTCTTTCTCGTTGCCAGGGATTTCATGCTCGTTGCCAGCGGCTGCATGCTCATTCCCAGGTGTTGCATGCTCATTGCCAGGAGTTACATACTCGTTACCAGATTTTTCATTCTCGCTGCCAGGGATTTCATGATCGTTGACAGGGGTAGCATGCTCATTGCCAGGGGTTGTATGTTGTATGCTCATTGTCAGGGGTTTCTTGCTCGTTGACAGGGTTTTTATACTCAACAATGTGTCTCTGTGAAGTTACTGGGAAAGTACAAAAAAGGGGGGTTGTTGCCAAGGCAACTAACCAGGTGCTAGTATGGGGTGTGATGCAGGAGCAGCTACTGGGGAGTACTCCCTCTAAGAAAACACAAGGGAAAAGGGAGAAAGAGTAGCCCTATACACCAATGAGAAATTTAGGAATACATTTAATAATAAATAAAAATGTGTACTTATAAACAAATAGCAAATAGATGTTTGCTTAGGATCCGTTCCTATATTGCCGCCAATAATGTCCACATACAAATGACTCCAAAGGTAATCTCTCAATAAAGAAAGTTGGTATAATTACCATAGTTGATACCTTTGACAAAGCTGTACCTGGATACAGCGAAACGCATCAGTCACAGAGACTCTGTATACCTGCCAAGCACCTTCTGCAACCAATCCAGATACGGACCAGCCGCCTACCCAAAGACCCATTTCAACACCACCATTGACACTCCATTCCATCTTCACCACCTTCAACTACCACCTACATGGAGGATATCGCTGCAATGCTTTCCTTACTGAAATAATTCCTCAAGTGGTTGAACTGTGGTAATTATACCAACTTTCTTTATTGAGAGACTACCCATTGGAGTCATCTGTATGGGGACATTATTGGCGGCAATATAGGAACGTATCCTAAGCAAACATCTATTTGGTCAGAGGTGCTATTTGTTTTTAAGTACAAATTTTTATGTTCTTTTTTTATTATTAAATGTATTCCTAAATTTCTCATTGGTTTATAGCGCTACTTTTTCTTCTTTGTTCACTGGGGAAGTAGTTTCAATTCAAATTCTAGATCAAGGTCAGTCAGAGTTGGCGACATTTGGTAATGCACAAGCCTATAGGTCGAACTGCAAATGCGTCCTGCTTGTGTCCCTACTATATCAGGCGCAGAGGGAGAGGAGTAGCGAGCGTTCCTGGGGGGGTATCTACCCACCTTATAATGTTACTACCCACCCATTTGTTTATGATACTGGCCTCAGTTAAAGTGGTACTGCTTGCACCCAGACTGGAGAACTGACAATCTTTCTCACCAGAAAACAGCCAACGCTTAATCACTATCAACAAATCCAGAGGCGAGGTAGGGTGGAAGACTGGAAACAGACAATGTTTGCTCCCTGGAGGAAGTATTTAAATAAAGTCCAGCACATAATACTCCCTGCAACACCATAGGCAGGCTAAGTCACATGATGTCCCTGCCACACCATAGGCAGGCTAAGTCACATGATGTCCCTGCCACACCATAGGCAGGCTAAGTCACATGATGTCCCTGCCACACCATAGGCAGGCTAAGTCACATGATGCCCCTGCCACACCATAGGCAGGCTAAGTCACATGATGTCCCTGCCGCACCATACGCAGGCTAAGTCACATGATGTCCCTGCCACACCATAGGCAGGCTAAGTGACATGATGCCCCTGCCGCACCATACGCAGGCTAAGTCACATGATGTCCCTGCCACACCATACGCAGGCTAAGTCACATGATGTCCCTGCCACAACATAGGCAAGCTGTCATATGATGCCCCGCCACACCATAGACAGGCTGTCACATGATGCCCCTGCCACACCATAGGCAGGCTAAGTCACATGATGTCCCTGCCACACCATACGCAGGCTAAGTCACATGATGTCCCTGTCACATCATAGTCAGGCTGTCACATGATGTCCCTGCCACAACATAGGCAAGCTGTTATATGATGCCACAGATGGACAGGCTGTCACATGATGTCCCTGCTACACCATAGGCAAGCTGTCACATGATGTCCCTGCCACACCATAGGCAGGCTAAGTCACATGATGTCCCTGCCACACCATATGCAGGCTAAGTCACATGATGTCCCTGTCACAACATAGGCAAGCTGTCACATGATGCCCCTGCCACACCATAGACAGGCTGTCACATGATGTCCCTGCCACACCATACGCAGGCTAAGTCACATGATGTCCCTGTCACACCATAGGCAGGCTAAGTCACATGATGTCCCTGTCACATCATAGTCAGGCTGTCACATGATATCCCTGCCACAACATAGGCAAGCTGTCATATGATGCCACACCATAGACAGGCTGTCACATGATGTCCCTGCTACACCATAGGCAAGCTGTCACATGATGTCCCTGCCACACCATAGGCAGGCTAAGTCACATGATGTCCCTGCCACACCATATGCAGGCTAAGTCACATGATGTCCCTGTCACAACATAGGCAAGCTGTCACATGATGCCCCTGCCACACCATAGACAGGCTGTCACATGATGCCCCTGCCACACCATAGACAGGCTGTCACATGATGTCCCTGCTACACCATAGACAGGCTGTCACATGATGTCCCTGCTACACCATAGGCAGGCTAAGTCACATGATGTCCCTGCCACACCATAGGCAGGCTAAGTCACATGATGTCCCTGCCACTCCATTGGCAGGCTAAGTCATGTGATATTCCTTAATGTCAGACCCCGTCCGAGATGTTTAAATTACCTAATTTCTTATAGCAATCATTCGGTTTTTGGAGCCGGGCAGCGTCTTTTCTGGGGGCATACCCACAAGCCGCGCAGCATGTTCTGTGCTGATTCAAATTTGCATCCCACCTATGTAATCATTTTTCTCCACCTCACTGGGTAACCTAAGGCCTCGGCCTGGGTAATATCTACTTGCTCCATCCCCCCATTGGTACGACTGCCAGAGCCATTGTGGCGTTACTCTCTGAGCATTGCATTGTGCAGCCCATTTCACTGGAGTAGACTGGATCCAGAAGTCATGTCCCAAGCTGCCCCAAGAGTAAGGGGGAATTCCCAAAATTCAGGTATCACCCAAGTTTGCCCTGTGTGATTCAAGAAAGTTTTAGATCCACTACTGTAGTTGTTGCCATCATTTGACAGCCGTAGTCATATAAATGAAAAATACCAGGGTGGTTCAATATGTAAGGTAACATGACCTTTCATGTGCGTAATGTTCTCTACGTCAGTCTAATTCCCCACCAGGCCAGAGCCGGTAGACCGCCACTTCCCCTCACCGCCATTAGACTGCTCCTCACATCACCCATACTGGCCCCACATTAGGTGTCGGTGTTATATAGACCCCCAAATTCTATCATATCTGCTGGTCCAATCCCTTTATTAGCATCTGAGATTTGAGATGAGTGAAATCTACAGTAAAATATATCACTTCAATAGTTTCCCAGTACATGAAAGGATAATCCGGAGTGTTTGATGTACTGCACTAGCGCTGCTGAAATATTGTATCTGTTCCATGTTGTTAGTTAGTTGGAAAATAATTTGTTTCATGTCCATCTGCTCTTTATGTGTAAAAGAATTGCTAAATGCTCTAATTGCACTCGTTTACACATTAGAAATGAGTTGATTAATTCCGTTAGCTGTCTTATGAGAAGACACTGGCATGTTGATAATGGGAGCAATGTGTGTGCGGTGCAAACAGGCCCCCATAGTCCTAAGGGAGCCAAACTGCACACACTAATGGGCCCGATTCAGACATATTCAACCAGGTCCGAATTCGGACGCTTACCGATGTTTTGCTACTGTGCATGCAAATAAGCCGCAATGCTCAATGCCCAGCTGCGATCGGCTATGGCAAATATTTGTAATCGCAAGGTGAGTGACAAGGGCTGGGTGGGCGGGGGTGGATACCGGACGTTTCATGGGCGTGCCCGCCAAAAAACGGTTGGTGCGCTCAATGAACTGCTGGGAGTGCACGAGAAAACGTAGGCAGCAGTAGCCGATCGGACGTTGCTGATCCGCCAAGTATATCCTGGGCTACGAGGTGTCTGCAAACAGCAAGGATCAGAGGAAAAGTCATTCAATGGTAAGCAAAAATGTCATGATTTTTCCTCTAGTCGGCCAGATGCGAATGGATGTGTACCCGTATACCAAAACACTTTTGCCAAAACACAATGAAGAATTAAAACCAAAACACATGAAATGACAGCAATGACATAGGAGCACTATTATCAAATATTTGGTTTAAGACATGATAATCATAATTTATTATTGCTAGTCTTCATAGCATGCTGTAATATGAGGAGGGGAATGAAGGCAACAGGAAACATAAGACTGAGGGTTGTATAGTGGAACCCGAGAAACTGGCCTACAAGGGTCTGCAGAACCACGTTGACTACACACCAACATCTGTGCAGATAATGGATCTAGGTCGCCTGAAGAAACTAAAACAATAAAGAAGTAGAGTTTGGTGGCAGGTAAGGAGAACATGAGGGCGGAGGAGCTTACAGTTTAAAGGGAAGGAAACACAGTAACACTACTAAGGCAGCTAAAAGCCCGTTTGATATGTTCAAGACATTCAGTAGTCCAGAAAGATCTCATGAGGTTCCCAGTGACTTAATGGGGTCTCTTGAGGACAATCACTACTAGCTCACTAGGACATAACTTCCTTGACCTTTTCATGACCACCAAAGGATGAGCCAGCACTAGAAAGGTCAGGACCAAATATTTGGGGGCAATGCTGCACCTCATTGCAAATACCAGGGCTGAAGAAGCTGTGAGCCAGCATGGGTAGACATGGCACTTTTCAAAATTTAAATAGGGGAGACACACCAACTGCCAGTGAGTCAGTTTGGAATGGCGGTTGGTGGCAGTGGGTGTGGCTCCGCTATTGAATTTTGAACTGTGCTGCAGCCCAGCATCTGGTGCCACCACTGTCCGCCACCCTTCTTGGTGCCCCGGTCGTACCTACCTGCAAAATGACACCTTTATGTTTTGATACTTCTCAGTCTTTGCCTTACAGAAAACGACACTCAGTGCAGTACGTTACTGAATGTAACACCGATGAACGTGCCAGAGACATACACAGTTTTTATATTATATTACAGGCAATAAATCAAAGGCTCCTGCCTCAGGTACTATATCCGCCGTCAATTTTTTTTTTTTTACCGCCGGCTTGTAATTGTGCCCTTTAGAAAACAAGAGAATCATAATAATGAGACAGAATGTGATTGGGATGTCAACCGGTGAGTCAGATCACACCGGTGTACTCATAGAGCAGTCCGGCTGCCTCGTGCAGAGATATACTGTGATACAGCGCATGTGGTTCTCAGTAATCAGAGCTAGCTCTGGCTGGTACACTTGTTTCCAGATAGACGCATTGAAGTGGAAGGTCTAATAACATATAGCATCACTGAGGCAGTCTAATGAGTTGGCCCCATGCAGGCAGCACCGCAGGAGAACGCTACCATTGCTGCAACTGTAATCTGCTGACTTGAACAGACTCTATGATTGAAATTCTAGCCGTCCTGCTTGTTCTACATTTTATTTATGTAAGTATGTTTATGATTATATCCAGGGGTTTACATTGCTGCGGAGTCCATAAGGACAGATAGTGGGAGCTGCGCTACAAGAATATAAACTAATGTGCTGTTTGTGAGGTCCAGAACTTCAGCAACTCTGGTTACAGAGCTTCAGTTAGTTATGGTGGACTCACTCAAGAATGTCTTGTTCTATAAGCAAATCCAGGTGGAGCCGCTCTCGATAGAGCGGCACCCGTCGCGATTCCCGCCAACCCCCGCCCCATCTGCATTCTCAGCAATGGAGCGCACAAGCGAGAGACGCTCGTGCATCCCCGTCATGTCCCGTCCGCCGGCCCGCACTCCTCCTGCGCACGCCAGCTAGTGAAATCTGCCAAGCGCTGGGGGAGGTTCCCACTAGCAAGTGATTCACATGTAACATCCGTTCGCCATCCATTCACAAGCTGAGCGTCCGCATTCGGCATGTGAATGGGCGGCAAAGGTGATCCATTGCTAAGTGGGGTTTGGTACATTCGCTTCGGCCCGTACACGCGTCTGACCGAAGCAATCAGAATAAGGGCCAAAATCTCCTCTCTGGGAGAAGCTGGGGAGGAGATGCTACTTGCCAGTACTGGGGGTGGGGCCAGGCTGCACATTAATAGGCTCCGCCCCCAAGCTTTTGTGATCTGTGTGTCCATGGGTAGGGTTGGGGCTTAATGTTGTGAATTTGCATAATTAATTCCAGCCCCTTTGCATACGGCACTGCAATTCCCTGCATGATCTCCCCATCATGCCTGCTTCAGTTCGAAGCAAGTGGGTTGCTGGGATCTGGCTAATCTTTTGTGGGTACGGGAGACTGCCTGAAAAATCTTGAGTCTGAGTATAGCCAATCACTCAACTAGGTCCGATGTGGACGTAGAGTGCAATTCAGGCCCATTATGATAAGACAGAATCAGCCTTACATATTTGTGGACCAGATGTACTAAGCTTGAAAAGTGAAAAAAACGAGAGTGATAAACCACCAGCCAATCAGCTCCTACCTGCCATGTCACAGGCTGTGTTTGAAAAATGACAGGTAAGAGCTGATTGGTTGTTGGTTTGTCACTCTCCATTTGATCACTTTTCATGGCTTAGTACATCTCGCTGACAAGGTGATATTGTCCATTATAAGTCAGTGTAAATATCTGTTCAAGCTAACAGCCTAAAACATGTCTGAATGTGTTACACTTGTAAATCGCTGGCTACATAGGAGGGGGCTGCACCTTTTAAGTCCGATTGTACAAATGGAGTGAATTAGATTTTACTGGATCAAATGTTTTTATGTGATCCACGAGAGAATCTACAAAATGGTATCATATCTACTCTCAATTTTCTTAGCTTCAGGCTAAACATGTTTAGCATAACTAGCGTGTACCGCATCGCTTTTGACTGTGATACATTACTATTTATGATTCCCTCGCTCTGCCTTTAAATCACTGTTGCCGTTCGGAGGACATGAGCGCGAGACGTTGTATTTTACATACAGTACATATGTTTTATATGCGAAACTAAAACTGTCCCAAACACGTTGTATTTATACACAAAGAAAAGAAATATTGATTATCAATATATTGCATTCCATGGGGCCGTCGCGAATCATAATTGGTCAGTCTTCTGCAACTGCACTGTACAATCAGTGATAAGCTTAAATCAATGAAGTCCACTCTGGACAGCGATGATTAGTTCCGCATTACCAGGGCATTTTTGTTGGCAAGAAAACTAATGGCAGTCCTTACGGCAGCGGTTCCCAAACTGTGTGCCGTGGCACCCTGGGGTGGCTTGGAGGACTTGCAGGGGGGCCCTGGATTGGTGGTCCATGACCAATTCAAGTTATTTATGGCATATGTAATAAACAAATTACTTTATCAGTGAGTTTTGCCCTAAGGTTGCCGTAAAAAATTCTGATACGGGGTGCCATGCTTTAATAAAGTTTGGTAACCCCTGCCTTACGGTGTACTTATATTTACTGTATACGGTAAACTGTATTCAAGGGCATAGCTACCATAACTGCAGGGATTGCAACTGCTAAAGGGCCAAGCGTTGAGAGTAGGGTGGCCAATCCCGGGATCGGGATCTGCGGGATCCCGGGATTTGGCCCCCAAAATGCCGGGATTTCAATCCCGGGATTGGAGTTTCCAATCTCGGGATTTCGGGATTAGATTGCGCATGCGCGCAGTCTAATGCCGGGTAGCGTCTGAGCATCGCTCACGCAGCGTGACGAGATCAGAGGTCACGCTGCGCAGGCAGAGGTCGCGCCCGGCAATGTGATGCCGCCCGCCCAGCCAGCAAGCCCACCCGCCCGCCCAGCCAGCTATGAACCCGCCCGCCCAGCCAGCTATGAACCCGCCCAGCAAGCCCACTCGCCCGCCCAGCCAGCAAGCCTACCCGCCCGCCCAGCCAGCAAGCCCGCCCGCCCAGCCAGCTATGAACCCGCCCAGCAAGCCCACTCGCCCGCCCAGCCAGCAAGCCTACCCGCCCGCCCAGCCAGCGCGAAGCCAGCCAGCATGCCAGCACGCCAGCCCGCACCATGGACAACCCGTCCCCCCAACCCAGCAACCGGGCTCCTGGCAACCCTGCTGCACCCTCAAATGAAGGTAAATGTGGGGCAGCTAGGGTGTCTTTTTATTAGGAAAGCCAATCCCGGGATCCCGGGAATCCCGGGATTTAGCATTTTTCAATCCCGAATCCCGGGATTGAAAAAATGCCCCGGGATTGGCTTCCCTAGTTGAGAGGGGCCACCTTACCTGTCACAGGTACATGTGTTATATACAGCATTCTTGCCTACTCTCCCGGAATGGCTGGGAGGCTCCTGAAAATCGGGTACCCTTCCCAGTCCCCCTGGTAAGGTGGGCAAGTCTCCCACATTGCCCTCCCAGCCCCTGCACCCACCTTCCTATATTTGGTTCAGCAGCGATTTTGTGTGTCTATAACGAGGGGACAGGGCTAAAATGATGCGAATCGCATCATATTGCATAATTTTAGCCCCTCCCCCAATCTGCGGACCGATGAATTGCTGACTGGCATGGAAGGGGGTGGGGCTTTGTGACATCATTTGTACAGCTGCTATGGGGCCCAGAGCTGAGAGGGGCCACCTTCCCTGTCACAGTTACTGTACATGTGTTATATACAGGGTGTAGCTACCATAGGGGCAGGGAGTGCAGCTGCTATGGGGCCCAGTGCTGAGAGGGGCCACCTTCCCTGTCACAGTTATATGTGTTATATACAGGGGTGTAGCTACCATAGGGGCAGGGAGTGCAGCTGCTATGGGGTCCAGAGCTGAGAGGGGCCACCTTCCCTGTCACAGTTACATGTGTTATATACAGGGGTGTAGTTACCATAGGCGCAGGGAGTGCAGCTGCTATGGGCCCAGAGCTGAGAGGGGCCACCTTCTCTGTCACAGTTACATGTGTTATATACAGGGGTGTAGCTACCATAGGGGCAGGGAGTACAGCTGCTATGGGGCCAGAGCTGAGAGGGAATTCTCCCATTTATTAAAACTTGCAACAAATTTTACAATATTTACAATATATCACAATAAATAAATAAATAAATAGTATTTTACAAATGAAATCTTAATACATAACATAAATGAATGCAAACCGCAATATCAAAGGATACATCTGCCTAATAAGCAAAATATCAATAGAGAAATATATACACATGAATATTAACTTTATAACTACTTCATCCCAATATTGCAAAGGAAAACTGAGCAAGGCTTTTTAGATCTATGCAAAACCTGTTCCATTAAAAAAAACCTTATTACCAAAATCTACAGGATGTGAAAAGATAGAAAGTTCCAGCTAAACCTGGAAAAGGATATCTGCCACCCACTCAAGGGGGTTTCAGGCGGCCCCACCAATTGGACCACCTAACAGCATCTACCCTTTTCCGGTCTAGATCCATCATCCTCTCCACCTCGTGCAGAATCAAATCCACCACCACTTCACAAGGAAGGATTTTATCTTTTAGAGAAACCTGACACCGTGCCATCCATGTGTGGTATCTAACTACTAAACTGACTAAATAAATTGTGGTCAAATTAAATACACCATATCTTCTGAATGCTCCATAAGCCCACTCTGGGTAACTAAGCCCCGAAAGGCACGGGATACCCAAAGCTCCTGAAACTCTCTTGTAAACATTTACATTAAAGGGGCACTTGATCAAGAAATGGTCCATCGTCTCCACCTCCCCTAGACACTCCTCCCGTGGACAACCACGATCATTGGCATTTCTCCACATCATGTTCCCCTTCACGTAAAGCTTCCCATGGAAAGAAAGCCAAGCAATGTCTCTAAACTTCGGCGGTATTCTCTCTGAATTTATGAGAGCCAATCCAGCTGAAGCAACATCACTCGGGCAATCCCTTAGTGACAACGGAACATGAAAGTGGGTTCGCAAAATCCTGTCCCCCAACTCCTTCCTGGAAAGGTTTTGTACTTCCCCCACTTCCAGACCCCAACGCTTTGTCACCTTCAAGCTCTGGATAACGTAGATCGGAAGATACCCTCTCCGAATTTGAAGATTCTTCACTTGGCCACCACCTAACCAAAGTTTGAGGAAGGGGGACACCCAGACTTCAAATCCACTTACCCATCGAGGAGGAGTTTCTAACAATAAACTCCCAAGATTAAGTTTTAAAAAGGTTGTAACAAAAAAGACGACAGGGTTGATCATGCCAGCCCCTCCGTCTTTCCTCGACTTGTAAGTAATACCTCTCTTGATTAGGTTCATCCTGTTTCCCCAAAATAAAAGGAAAAACAAGGAGTTCAACCTGGCCCATAAAGATTGAGGCAAAAAACACACATAGCTGACATATAGAAATAACGGGATCAGGTAAGTTTTGCACAAGTCCACCCTTTCCCTGAAAGAGAATTTACACCTCTTCCAGCACTCCACTTTCTTGGCAGCATTCTCCAGACACTTCACCCAATTTAGAGTGGCATAATCACCATGGTCAAAACAAATACCTAGAATCTTTATCTGAGGACTGGGCCGGGGGAGGCTGTCCGGAAGGGAAAATTCTTCTCCTTCCTCCCCCATCCAGAAAGCTTCACACTTCTCTTGGTTTACCCTAGAGCATGAGGCTATAGAGTATTTACAGATGAGCTCTTCCATATCACGTGCCTCTGCCACTGATGACAGAACCACTGTGACATCATCTGCGTAAGCCACCACTTTAAAAGGGAACTCTGGGCCCAGCTGCACCCCTCCCACCGTACCGTTTTCTACCCTTCGTATGAAGGGGTCAATCGCGAATACATACAGGAGAGGGCTCAGGGGACATCCCTGACGAACTCCAGAGCTCACCTCAAAAGCAGGGCCCACCCAACCGTTTACAAGTGGGAAGCTCTCGGCCTGACTGTATAATGTTCTGAGCCAATAGACCACCCTGACTGGAAAACCATACCTTTCAAGTAGGGCCCATAGGTACTCATGATTTACTCGGTCAAAAGCCTTAGACTGATCCAACGCCAGCAAGTATTTTCCCCATTTCTCAGCACGGCACCGTTCTATGGCCTCCCGGACACCAAGGACAGCACTAAATGTGCTTCGACCCTTCACAGTACAGTGCTGGGATGGGGAAAGCAGGTGTTCTGAAAATTCTGACAACCTGTTGAAAAGTATTTTTGCCAAAATCTTTCTATCTGTATTGAGAAGTGCGATGGGGCGCCAGTTCTCAATACGAGATGGGTCCTTTCCCTTGGACAGTAATATGAGGGCAGATATCCTCATAGAAGGAGGGAGGATTCCCCCACCCAGGCACTCATTATATACTTCTACAAGGCGAGGAATCAAGAGGTCAGCAAATACTTTATAAAACTCAGATGTTAAACCATCTGGGCCTGGGGATTTCTTACAACTCAACTTATCAATCGCCATCTTAACTTCCTCTGCTGTCACACTCCTACCCAAGGTTTCAATCGAGGCATCTGGATTACAAAGTCCAGGTGTCTCCCTCAGAAATGTTTCCATCCTCTCTCTGATAAGTGGCTGCTCAGACAAAAGATCGGAGTAATAAGATCTAATGACTCCCAAGATGCCTTCCTTATCCTCACGAAGAACACCCTGTTTGTCAAAAAGACCCCTCACCTCCTTCATCTCGACTGATCTTCCGCAATTTTGGTAAGGATCAGGCGAGTGGTATTTGCCAAAATCCCTTTCCAAAATCAAAGAATCCAGACGGTTATACTGATATTCCCTCATCTGAGCCTTCACTCGGGAGATTTCCCCACTATCTCCACCCTCAGAAATCAAGAAATCTAATTTCCTTCTCAAACTCTGGTAGATATTTCTCTTTATCAAGTTCTTTTTAGCTACCAACCTCTTGAAGAATCTCCGAATTCTCTTTTTAATCTCTTCCCACCACTCAGATCTACTCCATCCAGCCTCCAAAAGTGTTTCCTGAGATTGAAAGAAGTCTCTAAGGGATTGTCTAACCTTTTCCTCTTTTAGGAGCTCAGAATTCAATCGCCATAGGCCCCGCCCCTTTTGAGTAGCTTCTGAAGCATTCAAAATGACAGAGAGAAAAACGTGATCAGAGAACTCTACTGGCTTTACCTCTGGAGGCAAAGTTTTCGAAGTCTCCTTAACAAAAAACCTATCTATTCTAGACCTACGACTACCACTAAAGAAAGTGTAACCCGTGAGGTCTGGAGAATGGCGAACGTGCACATCTACCAGACCTGCCTGTCTAACCATGCTAACTAAAAAATTAGAATCATAGCCCAGGGCTGTCTTTGAACCTCCCCTGTCTTTTGGCCTAATAACGGTGTTGAAATCACCACCAAAGACAATCTGCTGAGCCGTAAAAAGGAACGGTTTTATCTCACTGAAGAGACATTTCCTGTCCCATTTTGACTGTGGTCCATAGATATTAATGAGCCTCAGGTCATGTCCCCTCAGATTGACATCTAAAATCATACACCTACCTGCCTGTAATTCTATAACCCTGTGCACGGTTACCATACCAGTAAAAAGCACTGCCACCCCACTGTACGGCTCGGCCGCAAGAGACCAGTAAGAAGGCCCGCGCTTCCACTCCCTCTTTGCCTTGTGGAGGATGTTCAACTTACTAATTCTGGTCTCTTGCAAAAACAAAAAATCAATCTCAACCGTATTGAAAAAATCAAAGGCCATAAAACGAGCACGTTCAGAGACTACGGAAGCCACATTAATGGTGGCACATCGTATGGGTTGGGGATCCATGTTTCATTGGGTTATAAAAGCAGGACCTTGCTCACTTTTCATTTACATTCTTCCCAGACACCCTATTTGAAGACCTAGATCTTCTAGAACCTTTCCCTTTGAGAGAGGTTTCCCCCTCCCCAATGGCACCCAGCATGCCATCACTGCCTGACTTCTGGGTCAGACCACCCTTACTTTGTGAGGGTCCAGGATCTGGTGGTTTACTCTCTGACCTAGGAGGTAAACCTGGAACTCTCAATAGGTCTTTTGCAGCTACCCCACTCGGTGCAATTACTGAATTTGACGAATCCATTTCAATTTTTTCCTCATCTTCCTCTACCTGTTGTGTCTCCTCTATTACCATCTCTTGAGTAGGGCAGCCTGTACCATCTATCTCAGAATTTCCAGCTACCTCCTCAACCCCTAATTCTGTGCCTACCGGATCCCACTCTAATCCCTCTTCTCCACTACTCTCCTCATTCTCCACTGGTTTCCTTCTCTTACCCTGCTTTGCTTTCTTCTTACTAACCTTGGGGACAAAAACTAACTCTTTACCCTTTTTTAGAACCTCCCCCTCCTGTTCTTCATCAGTAGAAAAGACATCAAATCTATTAGAGAGGACTAATTTTTCACTGTCATCCTTTTTCCTCTTCCCTTTATTTTCTTTTTGGAATTTATCTTTCTTTTCCCCAACATTAGCCGCCCTGGTTTTCACACCTACAAAGACAATTTCTTTGACTGGACCCTCCTTCTCTTTCCTGACAGCTTCCTCCCTCTGTTCTCGCTCACTCTCCATATTATGGCTTGCCCATGGACATCGACTGTAAGGGTGGCCGTCCTCCCCACAAAGGTTACATTTAACATCATTACAGTCTCTTGAGATGTGCCCAATTTTCCCACAGAGTGTGCATTTGGTGACATTACAATCACTACTCAAGTGGCGGAAGTCTCCACATCTAAAGCAGGTGCGTGGCTGCCCAGCATAAAAGCACTGGACGCGGTCTCTGCCAATATAGGCCGCAGATGGTATATGCAAGAAACCTTTATCCGTACTTTTTAACTGAACCATAGCCGACCACGCACCTCCCCAGACTCCCATTGTGAAACCAACCTTTATTAAATTAGATTGCACTGTGCAGAATCTGGACAACCAAAACAAAATATCCTGGGCAGGAATGGACTCATTTCTGACTAATATTGTTATTTTAACCTTATCCTGCTTTGTAACCAAATTAGTTCTATAGTTACTATATGGTGCCTGGGATCTGCATGCCTGCCACTTTGTCCAAAAAGCCTGTAAGCCCTGATAGGAAAGGAAACTTACATCAAAGTCAGGTGTTTTGACTGGATGGATACAGGCATACAGATCTGAAGCATGGAAGCCCAGGCTGAAAATCATCTCTAAAAACACTTCTTTAGTTGGGACTTCACCTGTCCCTGCCCATTTAAATTGCAAAAGATTTCTCCTCTTAGTCATTTGGCCAGAAGTAACTGCTGTTGGGGGTACATTCATATTTACCAAACTAGCATAAGACCTTGTGCCTGGGACAATTTTCTTATTTACTTCATCAGTCTTATTATTTGCAGCATTAGACACATTTACTACATTTCTGGCTTCAAGTCTCTTTTTCTCACTGCTGATTAATTCAGCTGCAGCTTTTAACCTGGCTGGAGCATCCAACTGGCCATACACAGCCTGAATCACTTCCCTACCCCCCTCAGATAAAATGTTTCTGTCCAAGATAGGCATCCCTTGTGCAGTGTTACAAGGCTGCACTAAGTCACTGTGAGAAGCAGAAGTCTGTACAATGTTAGAAACATTCTTCACAGCCTTGTCTGTTAACCCATCCCATACAGATAATGTACAAAAGTCACTACCATGCTGAGCTACTGCAGAGCCCACATTACCAGCTGCTGTAGGAATATCATTATTAGCAGAGACACCCTGATCCATACTACACAATGTTACCTTTCTGGCATCCTCTGCTGCTGCCAGGACTGACACACTCTCAGTTGATGCTTTACTTTCGAGTTCAGCAGAAAGGGACACAGGTGTGCTACCTGCAGCTTCTGCCATTTCCACAGGCCTCGTTAACAGCTGAGCTCCATCACAATCAGGTAACCCCTTCACTGCTGCCTGCTTCTCCAGTCGCTTCTCCTTTAATTTGGCTTTAACCCTTTCTAGGGTGGTAGAAAGGGATTCAATTGACTCTTTCAGAACAGACCTTTCCCACTTGCGGCAGGTACTTCTTTTTTTCTTTTTATCTGCAATTCTGGACTGTATGCGCTTGGCTTCTTTTTGCAGGTCCTCTATAGAGAAATTGTTAAAGGACTCTTCCTCCTCCTCACCACACTCTTCTTCATCCTCTGTATTACCTGGGGATGTAGGTACATTTTCCAATGCATCTAGAGGCTTCACCTCCCCCCCCGCTTCACTCCCCCCTGGACAAGCAATGGCTGCTGCTACTCGACCCTGCATTACTTCATGCAGGGGAGCATCCAGGGAGAGTTTGGGGTTATCCGACTGAGGCTCCAGTTGACCCACTGGAGCCTTGCCAACAGAGCAGGTCACTTCCATTTCTGCTCCATCCTGTGTTCCATCACACAGGAGAGCACCCTGTGGCATAGGGAGGGCTTGCTGCGGCTCTACCTGTACCGAAGCCATGCTGAGGGAACTGCCGTCATTGCCTCTCGAGCTGCTCATGTTGCTACCTGATGCACCAGACTGGCCAACCGCACTAGTTGTCTGGGCACCAGGAATTTTCACTTTGGATTCTGTAGTACCACAACCACGTGAGGACTTCCGGGAGACATGTCCCCCAGGAGGATCCATCCCCCTGGGGGAAAATCGCAGGGAATCCCCCTGCAAACACTGGATGCAGCTGCTGGAGCTCACCAAACACCTTACTCACAGCTGACTCAGCACAGACTGCTGAGACTCCACCCACAAGCCTGTCTGGATTACAGGTGTGCAGAGCCCAGAGCTGAGAGGGGCCACCTTCCCTGTCACAGTTACATGTGTTATATACAGGGGTGTAGTTACCATAGGCGCAGGGAGTGCAGCTGCTATGGGCCCAGAGCTGAGAGGGGCCACCTTCTCTGTCACAGTTACATGTGTTATATACAGGGGTGTAGCTACCATAGGGGCAGGGAGTACAGCTGCTATGGGGCCAGAGCTGAGAGGGGCCACCTTCCCTGTCACAGTTACATGTGTTATATACAGGGGTGTAGCTACCATAGGTGCAGGGAGTGCAGCTGCTATGGGTCCCAGAGCTGAGAGGGGCCACCTTCCATGTCACAGTTACATGTGTTATATACAAGGGTGTAGCTACCATAGGTGACGGGAGTGCAGCTGCTATGGGGCCCAGAGCTGAGAGGGGCCATCTTCCCTGTCACAGTAACATGTGTAATATACAGGGTATAGCTACCATAGGTGCAGGGAGTGCAGCTGCTATGGGGCCAGAGCTGAGAGGGGCCATCTTCCCTGTCACAGTTACATGTGTTATATACAGGGGTGTAGCTACCATAGGTGCAGGGAGTGCAGCTGCTATGGGGCCCAGAGCTGAGAGGGGCCACCTTCCCTGTCACAGTTACATGTGTTATATAAAAGAGCATAGCTACCACAGGTGCAGCTGCTATGGGGCCCAGAGCAGAGAGGGGCCATTTTCCCTGCAAAGGTAGCCCAAGGCTAGGGAAGCAAAGATAGTGTAATGGTTAGTATTATTGCCTCAGAGAAATGAGGTTGTGAGTTCTCCCCATGCTTGTGTGGGTTTCCTCTGGGTACTCTGGTTTCCTCCCACAAACCATAAACTTAATTGGCTGCCAACAAAATTAACTCAAGTGTGTGTGTGTGTGTATGATGTGAATGGCCAAATATACTGTGTGAACTATAAAAATAACTAATTTTTAATTTAAAAAAATAATAAATAAATAAATAAAGCAGTGCAAATACTCCTCCATCTCCATCCGTCAGTGACCATTGGGCAGGAGGTACCCAGGTTGTGTAATTGATTAGTTGTATTAATTTTGATAACCATTATTTATATATCATTAACTAGCTGGAGTACCCAGCGTTGCCCGGGAATTTAAGAATGTTTATTTACAAAAATCAATTTAAATATTAAACACACAGTATAAATATCATTAGTTGTTTCGTTAATTTACGTTAAAGCACAGCACATTATGTTTCTCCTGACATACTCTGTGCTGCTTGGGGACCAGTGGTGTAAATTCTTCCCAGTAGCCTGGAGGCAAGTAAAATTTTGACACCCCCCCCCCCCCCCACACACACACACATGCACACACACACACACACACACACACACACACACCTTAAATACTGTAGGTATATGAATGCATGTGCGTATGTATGCATGTATGTATGTAGGTATGTATGTATGTATGTATGTATGTATGTTATGTATATTATGTTTAAAATAAAGACACTGTGACGTCTATGGTGCTTCTAGGATAGGGAGACAGCCACAGAAGCCATATTGACTGCTTTCAATTAACTGATTCAAATTTGCAGGGGAGGAGAGGTGCCCCCTTGGGAGCAGGAGCAGGCGGCAGATGACTCCATTGCCTACCATAGTTATGCCTCTGTGGGGGACCCTGCTACTGCCACTATATATACTGTAGCTCTCATTGTATGGGTTTGTGCTATCTCCATTCCCCTCCTCACATCATGTTCCTGTCCCTGTCCAGCGGTGTAGCTAGGTGCCATGGTGCCCGGAGCAAGGGCATATTTCGCGCCCCCCCCCAGTAATGAATTGGGGGCGTGGCTAACGGAATCTGCTGCGCTATATAAGAACCTGTAACGGAATCTGCTGCGCTATATAAGACGCTGTAACGGAATTTGCTGCGCTATAAAAGACACTTTAACGGAATCTGCTGCTCTATATAAGACGCTGTAACTGAGGGCCTTATTTTGGTTCACTCTTTCTGACAAAATCCTTCTTAGATGGACAAAACCATGTGCACTGCAGGGGAGCATATGCAAAATGTGCAGAGACAGTTAGGTTTGGGTGGGGTTTTATTTCAAAGTGAGATCTATATTGAAGTGTAAAAATAAAGCAGCCAGTATTTTCCCTGCACAGAAACAAAATTACTCACCAAAATCTAATTCTCTCTGCACATGTTACATCTGCCCCCCTGCAGTGCACATGGTTTTGTCCATCTAAGAAGTATTTTGTCAGAAAGAGTGAACCAAAATAATGCCCAAAATCTGCCACGCTATACAAGACGCTGTAACGGAATCTGCTGCGCTATATAAGATACTGTAACGGAACCTGCTGCGCTATATAACACACTGTAACGGAATCTGCTGTGCTATATAAGACGCTGTAACGGAACCTGCTGCGCTATACAAGACGCTGTAACGGAATCTGCTGCGCTATATAAGATACTGTAACGGAACCTGCTGCGCTATATAACACACTGTAACGGAATCTGCTGCGCTGTATAAGACACTGTGACGGAATCTGCTGCGCTATATAAGAACCTGTAACGGAATCTTCTGCGCTATATAAGACACTGTAACTGAATCTGCCACGCTATACAAGACGCTGTAACGGAATCTGCTGCGCTATATAAGACGCTGTAACGGAATCTGCTGCGCTATATAAGACACTGTAACGGAATCTGCTGCGCTATATAACACACTGTAACGGAATCTGCTGCGCTATATAAGACACTGTAACGGAACCTGCTGCGCTATATAAGACACTGTAACGGAATCTGCTGCGCTATATAAGAACCTGTAACGGAATCTGCTGCGCTATATAAGACACTGTAACGGAATCTGCTGCGTTATATAAGACACTGTAACGGAATCTGCTGCGCTATATAAGACACTGTAACGGAATCTGCTGCGCTATATAAGACACTGTAACGGAACCTGCTGCGCTATATAAGACACTGTAACGGAACCTGCTGCACTATATAAGACACTGTAACGGAACCTGCTGCGTTATATAAGACACTGTAACGGAATCTGCTGCACTATATAAGACACTGTAACGGAATCTGCTGCGCTATATAAGACACTGTAACGGAATCTGCTGCACTATATAAGATGCTTTAACGGAATCTGCTGCGCTATATAAGACACTAACGGAATCTGCTGCGCTATATATGACACTGTAACGGAACCTGCTGCGCTATATAAGAACCTGTAACGGAATCTGCTGCGCTATATAAGACACTGTAACGGAATATGCTGCGCTATATAAGACACTGTAACGGAACCTGCTGCGCTATATAAGACACTGTAACGGAATCTGCTGCGCTATATAAGACGCTGTAACGGAATCTGCTGCGCTATATAAGACACTGTAACGGAATCTGCTGCGCTATATAAGACACTGTAACGGAATCTGCTGCTCTATATAAGACACTGTAACGGAATCTGCTGCACTATATAAGTAACTGTAATGGAATCTGCTGCGCTATATAAGACGCTGTAACGGAATCTGCTGCGCTACATAAGACACTGTAACGGAATATGCTGCGCTATATAAGACACTGTAACGGAATCTGCTGCACTATATAAGACACTGTAACGGAATCTGCTGCGCTATATAAGACACTGTAACGGAACCTGCTGCGCTATATAAGACACTGTAACGGAATCTGCTGCGCTATATAAGACACTGTAACGGAACCTGCTGCGCTATATAAGACACTGTAACGGAATCTGCTGCGCTATATAAGACGCTGTAACGGAATCTGCTGCGCTATATAAGACACTGTAACGGAATCTGCTGCGCTATATAAGACACTGTAACGGAATCTGCTGCACTATATAAGACACTGTAACGGAATCTGCTGCGCTATATAAGACACTGTAACAGAATCTGCTGGGCTATATAACACACTGTAACGGAATCTGCTGCGCTATATAAGACGCTGTAACGGAATCTGCTGCGCTATATAAGACGCTGTAACGGAATCTGCTGCGCTATATAAGACGCTGTAACGGAATCTGATGCGCTATATAAGACACTGTAACGGAACCTGCTGCGCTATATAAGACACTGTAACGGAATCTGCTGCGCTATATAAGACACTGTAACGGAACCTGCTGCGCTATATAAGACACTGTAATGCAATCTGCTGCGCTATATAAGACACTGTAACTGAATCTGCTGCGCTATATAAGACACTGTAACGGAATCTGCTGCGCTATATAAGACACTGTAACGGAATCTGCTGCGCTATATAAGACACTGTAACGGAATCTGCTGCACTATATAAGACACTGTAACGGAATCTGCTGCGCTATATAAGACACTGTAACGGAATCTGCTGCGCTATATAAGACACTGTAACGGAACCTGCTGCGCTATATAAGACACTGTAATGCAATCTGCTGCGCTATATAAGACACTGTAACGGAATCTGCTGCGCTATATAAGACACTGTAACGGAATCTGCTGCGCTATATAAGACACTGTAACGGAATCTGCTGCGCTATATAAGACACTGTAACGGAATCTGCTGCGCTATATAAGACGCTGTAACGGAATCTGCTGCGCTATATAAGACACTGTAACGGAATCTGCTGCGCTATATAAGACACTGTAACGGAATCTGCTGCACTATATAAGACACTGTAACGGAATCTGCTGCGCTATATAAGACACTGTAACAGAATCTGCTGGGCTATATAACACACTGTAACGGAATCTGCTGCGCTATATAAGACGCTGTAACGGAATCTGCTGCGCTATATAAGACGCTGTAACAGAATCTGCTGCGCTATATAAGACACTGTAACGGAATCTGCTGTGCTATATAAGGCACCGTAACGGAATCTGCTGCGCTATATAAGACACTGTAACGGAATCTGCTGCGCTATATAAGACACTGTAACGGAATCTGCTGGGCTATATAACACACTGTAACGGAATCTGCTGCGCTATATAAGACGCTGTAACGGAATCTGCTGCGCTATATAAGACACTGTAACGGAATCTGCTGCACTATATAAGACACTGTAACGGAATCTGCTGCGCTATATAAGACACTGTAACGGAACCTGCTGCGCTATATAAGACACTGTAACGGAATCTGCTGCGCTATATAAGACACTGTAACGGAACCTGCTGCGCTATATAAGACACTGTAATGCAATCTGCTGCGCTATATAAGACACTGTAACGGAATCTGCTGCGCTATATAAGACACTGTAACGGAACCTGCTGCGCTATAT
This sequence comes from Crinia signifera, assembly GCF_055691185.1. Classification (NCBI taxonomy): domain Eukaryota; kingdom Metazoa; phylum Chordata; class Amphibia; order Anura; family Myobatrachidae; genus Crinia; species Crinia signifera. The sequence goes on along the minus strand of NC_139219.1, from coordinate 319,873,387 downwards.
AAGACACTGTAACGGAATCTGCTGCGCTATATAAGACACTGTAACGGAACCTGCTGCGCTATATAAGACACTGTAATGCAATCTGCTGTGCTATATAAGACACTGTAACGGAATCTGCTGCGCTATATAAGACACTGTAACGGAATCTGCTGCGCTATATAAGACACTGTAACGGAATCTGCTGCACTATATAAGACACTGTAACGGAATCTGCTGCGCTATATAAGACACTGTAACGGAACCTGCTGCGCTATATAAGACACTGTAATGCAATCTGCTGTGCTATATAAGACACTGTAACGGAATCTGCTGCGCTATATAAGACACTGTAACGGAATCTGCTGCGCTATATAAGACACTGTAACGGAATCTGCTGCGCTATATGAGCCACTGTAACGGAATCTGCTGCGCTATATAAGACACTGTAACGGAATCTGCTGCACTATATAAGACACTGTAACGGAATCTGCTGCTCTATATAAGACACTGTAACGGGATCTGCTGCGCTATATAAGACGCTGTAACGGAATCTGCTGCGCTATATAAGACACTGTAACGGAATCTGCTGCACTATATAAGACACTGTAACGGAATCTGCTGCTCTATATAAGACACTGTAACGGGATCTGCTGCTCTATATAAGACACTGTAACGGAATCTGCTGCACTATATAAGACACTGTAACGGAATCTGCTGCTCTATATAAGACACTGTAACGGGATCTGCTGCGCTATATAAGACACTGTAACGGAATCTGCTGCACTATATAAGACACTGTAACGGAATCTGCTGCGCTATATAAGACACTGTAACGGAATCTGCTGCGCTATATAAGACACTGTAACGGAATCTGCTGCACTATATAAGACACTGTAACGGAATCTGCTGCTCTATATAAGACACTGTAACGGGATCTGCTGCGCTATATAAGACGCTGTAACGTAATCTGCTGCGCTATATAAGACACTGTAACGGAATCTGCTGCACTATATAAGACACTGTAACGGAATCTGCTGCGCTTTATAAGACACTGTAACGGAATCTGCTGCACTATATAAGACACTGTAACGGAATCTGCTGCGCTATATAAGACACTGTAACGGAATCTGCTGCGCTATATAAGACACTGTAACGGAATCTGCTGCGCTATATAAGACACTGTAACGGAATCTGCTGCGCTATATAAGACGCTGTAACGGAATCTGCTGCGCTATATAAGACACTGTAACGGAATCTGCTGCGCTATATAAGACACTGTAACGGAATCTGCTGCACTATATAAGACACTGTAACGGAATCTGCTGCGCTATATAAGACACTGTAACAGAATCTGCTGGGCTATATAACACACTGTAACGGAATCTGCTGCGCTATATAAGACGCTGTAACGGAATCTGCTGCGCTATATAAGACGCTGTAACAGAATCTGCTGCGCTATATAAGACACTGTAACGGAATCTGCTGTGCTATATAAGGCACCGTAACGGAATCTGCTGCGCTATATAAGACACTGTAACGGAATCTGCTGCGCTATATAAGACACTGTAACAGAATCTGCTGGGCTATATAACACACTGTAACGGAATCTGCTGCGCTATATAAGACGCTGTAACGGAATCTGCTGCGCTATATAAGACACTGTAACGGAATCTGCTGCACTATATAAGACACTGTAACGGAATCTGCTGCGCTATATAAGACACTGTAACGGAACCTGCTGCGCTATATAAGACACTGTAACGGAATCTGCTGCGCTATATAAGACACTGTAACGGAACCTGCTGCGCTATATAAGACACTGTAATGCAATCTGCTGCGCTATATAAGACACTGTAACGGAATCTGCTGCGCTATATAAGACACTGTAACGGAACCTGCTGCGCTATATAAGACACTGTAACGGAATCTGCTGCGCTATATAAGACACTGTAACGGAACCTGCTGCGCTATATAAGACACTGTAATGCAATCTGCTGCGCTATATAAGACACTGTAACGGAATCTGCTGCGCTATATAAGACACTGTAACGGAATCTGCTGCGCTATATAAGACACTGTAACGGAATCTGCTGCACTATATAAGACACTGTAACGGAATCTGCTGCGCTATATAAGACACTGTAACGGAACCTGCTGCGCTATATAAGACACTGTAATGCAATCTGCTGTGCTATATAAGACACTGTAACGGAATCTGCTGCGCTATATAAGACACTGTAACGGAATCTGCTGCGCTATATAAGACACTGTAACGGAATCTGCTGCGCTATATGAGCCACTGTAACGGAATCTGCTGCGCTATATAAGACACTGTAACGGAATCTGCTGCACTATATAAGACACTGTAACGGAATCTGCTGCTCTATATAAGACACTGTAACGGGATCTGCTGCGCTATATAAGACGCTGTAACGGAATCTGCTGCGCTATATAAGACACTGTAACGGAATCTGCTGCACTATATAAGACACTGTAACGGAATCTGCTGCTCTATATAAGACACTGTAACGGAATCTGCTGCACTATATAAGACACTGTAACGGAATCTGCTGCTCTATATAAGACACTGTAACGGGATCTGCTGCGCTATATAAGACACTGTAACGGAATCTGCTGCACTATATAAGACACTGTAACGGAATCTGCTGCGCTATATAAGACACTGTAACGGAATCTGCTGCGCTATATAAGACACTGTAACGGAATCTGCTGCTCTATATAAGACACTGTAACGGAATCTGCTGCTCTATATAAGACACTGTAACGGGATCTGCTGCGCTATATAAGACGCTGTAACGTAATCTGCTGCGCTATATAAGACACTGTAACGGAATCTGCTGCACTATATAAGACACTGTAACGGAATCTGCTGCGCTTTATAAGACACTGTAACGGAATCTGCTGCACTATATAAGACACTGTAACGGAATCTGCTGCGCTATATAAGACACTGTAACGGGATCTACTGCGCTATATAAGACACTGTAACGGAACCTGCTGCGCTATATAAGACACTGTAACGGAATCTGCTGCGCTATATAAGACACTGTAACGGAATCTGCTGCGCTATATCAGACACTGTAACAGAATCTGCTGCGCTATATAAGACACTGTAACGGAATCTGCTGCGCTATATAAGACACTGTAACAGAATCTGCTGCGCTATATAACACACTGTAACGGAATGCGCTATATAAGATGCTGACAGCTGTACATAAATAAATATATATACAGATAAAGATATATACTGTACAGCACAGCAGGGCGGCAGCAGAAGCCAGAGAGATTCACTTCCCCCCTTCCCCCCACCTCCTCCCCTGGGCCCCACGAATCCCCCAAACCCCAAGTTTATTAACATCATTAATTAGCTTAAAATGCACTGTCTGCAGGAGCCTATGATGAGTTGCAACTCACCATTAGGATCAGAATTGGGATGCTGCCACTGCTCTCCGTAAAAGGGGGGACTTCTACATCAAGGGTACATGTCATCAAGCGCAGGGCGGGCAGCAGTAACGGGACCCGGGCACAGCAGTGAGCCTCAATCATGGGGCAGCAGTGTCTGGAGTTTTTGGTGCTCCCTGCAGACCCCGCTGGTGGTGGCTCCTCCACGGGGTCTCTGTCATACAACCACTGCTCCAGAGTTCCCAGAGACGTGATGACGTCCACCCGCAGGTGCTGCGTATTTCCCGTGCCCCCTGCACAGTGAGTGACAGGTGCGTGCGGGGCAGCAAGCCGGGCTTTCATTGGCGGCAGCGGTGATTGCTGGAGCCTGGCCAGCGGGGGGCAGGGGGGGCGAGTCCATGCAGCAGCCGGAGGTGGGGTGCGGTGCGGTGTGAGTGCGGCTAATTGCCGCACTCCCCATACCCACATTGTGATGCCACTGAGGCCCTGTATAGTACGATGCAGGGATCATTTGCGGAGGGGGGGCGGGCCGGCGGCGCCAATCGACCAATCGCCACCCAGAGCATGAGCTCCGGTGGCTCCGCCCTCCCTACGCCTCTGTCCCTGTCACATGCAGCCCTGTCACCACTGACATACAGTATCATGAATGTCCTTATATACTCTGTGCTGCTGCCCCACCCCTAGGGGTGCTAGGTTTGTGTTACCCCCACAGTGTTTGTTCACAGATAGTAATTGATATGTGTACCAAGTTTGGTGTATATTACTCCAGTCGATCAAGAGTTATGCTAAATGCTGAAATATTCTGAGCTGCTGCATCAGCCCTAGGGGTGCTAGGGGTGTGTTACCCCCACAGTGTTTGTTCACAGATTGTAATTGATATTTGTATGAAGTTTGTTGTAAATTGCGCGCGCGTCCCCCGCCACCCACCATCTGTATCTGCGAAAGGGGACGCGCGCGCAGGAGATGCGCGTGCGTCCCCAACCCGACGGCGCTTCCCCCGGGTCCCCGCCGGCTTGTCAGCGGTCACCCAGGGTCCCCACCGCCTCCCCGCACCACCCCTAACCCTGTCTGTCTCCCTAAAGCGGAGACGGACAGGTTCCCGTCGCCCCGCCGTACGGAAACTGAGACGCGCGTGCGCGTGAGACGCACGTGCGTCTCAGTCAGATGGAGAGCCGGGCTGCTGGCGGATCGCCAACGGTGACAGTCGGGCAATTCGCCAGCAAGAGGGAGCTCGGATCCATCTGTAGTTTCATTTTTTTGTTGCCGTGTTTTAATATGTGTTTTAATATGCTCATACTGTATGTAAGATTCCATGATCTTCCCTTCTGTCCTCTGGATTTATAGATACAGTAGATGAAATCATGAATTTTGCACAGGTCAGAGAATATCGGCAATAAGTGTATCGTGTGAGTCACTCATGCCCCTTTCAGACCGCACTTTAAAAACGGTATATTGCCGTTTTTTTACCGTTTTAAAACGGTAATGTGTGCGGTCTGAAAGGTGCAGGACCACTTAACCGGTTAGAAAAAAACTTTTTTCTAACCGGTTAAAATGCAGGGTCCTACCCCCCGCACGCGTGTCGACGCCCCCCCCGCGCGTGTCGAACCCCCCCGCGTGTCGGCGCCCCCCCGTGTCGACTTACCCCGTGCCGGTATCTCCGTTTTGGTTCCCGGCACTGCAGCTCAGTATGCTCGGAAAGCACTTATGAAAAAAGTGTCTTTCAGAAAATGGCTGCCCCCATACGAAAGACAGTTTTTTTAAACAGGGTTTCCTATGGGGCAGCCATTTTCTGGAAGACACTTTTTTCATAAGTGCTTTCCGAGCATACTGAGCTGCAGTGCCGGGATCCACAACGGAGGTACCGGCACGGGGTAAGTCGACACGGGGGGGGGGGGGGGGGGGCGCCGACACGCGGGGGGGTGGGGTGGGGCGTCGACATGCGCGGGGGGCGTCGACATGCGCGGGGGGCGTCGACATGCTCTCGGTCGACACGCGCGAGGGGGGGGAGCTGCACGGAGGGGAGGGCTGAAGGCTGCACTGGCTTTGACCCTGTATTTGGAAAGTTTCCAAAAACGGGTCTGCCAGTGTCAAAAAATCGGCACTTAAACGGTAATATACCGTTTAAGTGCTGCGGTGTGAAAGGGGTTTTATCTGGCAGACCCGTTTTTGGAAACGTTTCCAAATACAGGGTCAAAGCCAGTTATGCGGTCTGAAAGCAGCATCAGTATGTTGTGATGGGCTTGTATCAGTGGGCGCGATCGATGATCTTAGTAATCGGAATGAGCGTAAAACAAAAATTGTGGTTTTTAATTAATTGAAAATTAACCGTAATTGATTTTTTTAGTTCCCTCGGCCATGTGTTAATATGCTTGTATGTAAAATTTCACGATCTTGGCTTGTAAACTGTGGATTTGTATAAAAAGACAGAAGGACAAATTGTCACGTTTATAGTAGATATTTCACACATCACTTTACAGAGAATGTCATACCCCTTTCACACTTGCAAAAATATCCCGGGTTTTTGCACATGAACACGCATCAACCCGGGATTTAGTGCAGTGTGAAAGGGTCTTGGACGAATATCCCGTGTTCAGCATTCCGGGATCTCTACCCAGGTCTTGACCTGGGTAGAACCCGGAATCGACACAGGATGCGGTCAGTGTGAACGGGTATTCCGGGTCAGCGTGACCCAGATCCCGTTCACTGCAGTGAAAATGCCTCCCAGCGCCACCCCGGCCAAGCCTCCACATGACGCCACCCGCCCAACTTCATTCCGGGTCGGGTGGCAAGTGTGAAAGTGTACACTCCCGGGTAGTGTCCCGGGAAGCATCCAGGAACACACTCCCGGGTATGACCCGGGTGTGCGAATGTGAAAGGGGTATTACTCATTCACATCAGTCCCTGTCCCCATAGAAGCTTACAATCTATGGGGTGTATTTACTAAGCCTTTTAGAGAGGTAAAGTGAAGAAAGATAAAGTAAAGCCAACTAGCACCTAACTAGCATTTTTTAATACAGCCTATAATATAGCAGCTATGAGCTGATTGGCTGGTACTTTTTATCTGTCTATTAAGGCCCGTACATACTGAGTGGTTTTTGCCCATTTTAGCGATTTTCCATGGGGGTGGACGGCTTTCAGTACAATACGGAAAGCCATCCATCCGCCGCTTGTCTGCTGGAAATACCAGCAGATGAACTGCCGGGCCAGCGATGATGCGGGTGCTCACATCACTGCTCACCGCTGCCCTGTACACACTGTGTGACTGAAAGCAGCACAAACGACAAAACTGAGCTGCTTTCACCCAGTGTGTATGGGCCTTAAAACTTTGGACCTAAATCAGACGTTAGGATGGAAAACCTGCCCCGGAAATTTCTGGAAGCAGCCCTTATGAAGGTAGGGTCTGTTGAGGGGGTGGGGTCTGTTTAGGGAGTGGGGTCTGTTTCAGGAGTGGGATCCCTCCTCATATGGCCTGTTTCTGGATACAGTTGAAGCCGTCCGTGTGTCTGTACCTGCAGTTGTGTCTGCAACTTTATGCTAATTTCCCTACAATTCCACTACAGTGCCCTTCCCTGGTGTCATTTGTGGATTGGAAATCCACAGCATGCCACCCTCTACCTCCAAACATACCCACACCCCCAGTCTGTCACCCTCTACCATCCCCTGGCCACAGGCGACCCCAAGGTCACCCCAGCTCACCGGGGGCCATGCTAAAAAATGCAGCATCGCCACCAGTGTGAATGCACTTGCAGATGTCGGATCCCTTGCATGGGATCTTTTGGGCATGATCTCACTGGGTACACAAGTCATATAGTGTGTACCCAGCTTTATTATACCAGTGTAGTACCATGCTCATGTGGTACTCATAGAGCTATCATTCAATGTACTGTATCATTTTCTACCTTGCGGTTCTTCTCTAAGTCCTAAAACGTAAACCTTGGCCAGTAAAGTAGAAAGAGATCAGGGTACTTGTGAGTTATCCGGGCGTCCGATTTTTTGATTGTATGCCTTAAGTTAAGGCATACAATCAGATGCGATGCGATGCGATATCGCATCGCATGCGACCATCGGATGCGATGACCCGATTTTTCCATAGGAATCAATGTTAAAATGATTCCTATGGAAAAAGGGGTCCTTTTCATACCCCTACTATCCAAGTGGGCATGGAGTTGGATATAAACCTGTGGCGAGCGTAGCGAGCCACCGAGCCCGAAGCGTGGCGAGCGAAGCGAGCCCCGCGAGGGGACGGTATTCCGTGTCCCCTCGCGGGGCTCGCTACGCTCGCCACGCTTCGGGCTCGGTGGCTCGCTACGCTCGCCACAGGTTTATATCCAACTCCATGCCCACTTGGATAGTAGGGGTATGAAAAGGACCCTTTTTCCCATTGAATTCCATGTTAAAATGGACTCAGTCCATTTTAACATTGATTTCTATGGAAAAATCGGGTCATCGCATCGCATCGCATCCGATGGTCGCATGCGATGCGATGTCCCGATCCGACCCGATTTCAAAATCGGACGCCCGGATAACTCACAAGTACCGAGATCAGCGCCCAACTGTCATGTTGCTGTCTGTGTTTCAAAAATGGCAGTTGTAAGCTGATTGGTTGGCTCTTTATCTTTCTCCACGTTATCACTTTCCAAGGCTAAGGAAACAGACTCCACAGTCACAGAGACGGGCACTGAGAGTGCTCCAGCTTTAGGTCCTTTTCAAAAATAGGTCTAGAATCAGTTCTCATCGGGTGCAGTAGCGATACAGTGACGGCTGGCACACCGGCACACGTGGAAGCATGAGAGCCAAGCAAGCAGGTCTGAATACGGCCCTTAATTTTTTTTAACAGCTTTTTATTATACTGTGACTACAGCCTATATTAAAGCGAATTCCACTGCTATTAAATCACATTCTTGTTGCTGGTGGTCTTCATTTGATCGGGCTGAACCAATGCAGTAAATTTACAAACACAATAAAGATATAGGGAAGGTGGAATGGTGAATCAGATCAGAGAGGTGCTAAATCTGCCTAGCATCAACTAACACTCTGCTAACTCCTCCCCTAACAATCCTAAAAGACAGGAGAACACAATGTTTCCCTCAGGTCAACACCTTCCCTCCCCACAAAGCCCCATCCCAGGACTGGCACAATGTCGACTTCTTGTACCCCTGCAGACACTTGATCCCGACCTCTTTTTTCACCCCCTCTTTTCTCCATTTTCCTGCTCACACCTTGGAGGCTACTGTACATGCTCTGCCCTAGCTGTGGGTGTTGAAGAGGGCTTAGGACTCTGTGATGTCAATTTTTGGCCGCCGAGACATCCTCCACAGGTCCGTGTGGTTATTTGTGTTATTCCAAAGGACAGGAGAAAACCACATCTAACATCCCTAATCTTAACGGGTAAACAACTCCAGCACATTACAGAGGCAATACACAGGGACCTCATGGTTTAATCTCATTCATCTTCATTTTAATTCAAAACCTTCAGTCCTATTGAGATGTCTCTGAGTACACTTTGTATATTTTAATATGTTAAGCCTGTCTACATATATTCAAATGTACTGTAATAGGAATAATAAGCAGTAAAAATGGTATTATTAAAATAAATCATATCAACGCCTAATAACCTCGGATTGTTAATGTTAAAAAACATTAACAATGGTTGATCAAGGTATCTAATATATACAGTATCATATTATTATTATTATTATTATTATTATTATTATTATTATTATTATTATTATTATTATTATTATCATTATTATTATTATTATTATTATTATAATAATTATTATTATTATTATTATTATTATTATAATAAATAAATATTTTTTCATTAAAACATTAATGCAAACAAAAAGGTTTAAACAACTGATTTATCTCCAACCCAGTATACATCCAGTATTTATTTTATACCTGTATATAACCCACAGGCACACACACACACACACACACACACACACACACACACACACATACTGTATCTACCGTATTCAATACAAAATAATTTTACTCACACACAAGCCATAAACCAAACTACAACAATATACATCTTATCACAAAATATCTCCCAACCCGACCTCTACGCTCCTCACAAGATTTGCGTATCTCATCCACACTCATTACTCGCTCCCATTCCCGATTGCAGGACTTTCTTCGGGCTGCACCCACTCTGTGGAATGCCCTCCCAAGCACAATAAGACTCTCCTCCAGTCTCCAAACATATAAGCGTTCCCTAAAAACTCATCTCTTAAGGCAAGCTTATCAAATTCCAGAACCAGCCACAGAACCTTCATATACATGTAATAATGTTCCTATCTAATCACATCCCCACTGTACAGTCCACACATATCCCCTCTCTTTGTTTTTCACATTTTCCATCCTCCTGACCCCTGGCCAAACTGCTGGGTCACCGTATCATACAGCACACCAGGAACCTTTGGATTCTGGGGGAATTGATGCAATAAAGAAAACAGTATCTATCCTTGTGTATCAATGCCTATTTCCCTATAGATTGTAAGCTTGCGAGCAGGGCCCTCATACCTTTTGACTATTTCGGTCACATTCAATGCATGGCTTAAACCGACTTCATCCAGCTAAGGGTCAGAGGCACCTCTCAACCAAGCGGGAAGTATGGTGTATTGGCATGGGTAGTGAAACAATGTATCCACAGTCACAAAAAGATCAATACTTTCTAAAGGTCAAAAGGTTAAAGGTAGACAGTGCTTACGGTTAGGTACAAAAGGTCAGCATGAAAATTATCGACATACTATACATATGGCCAACATTTGTTTTTTGGGGTATTTCACTTATTTAATATTTTCTGCTTCATTAACGATCCGCGTGAACTATTATTGGGAATAGTAACTTGTGCCAGGCATACCAGTAGTGCGGTAAACCATCTTGTTCGAAGAGCGGCGAGAGTCCACATTTATACTGATTGTGGTCAAGGAAGTTGAAACACAAAATTGCACCCCAAAAAACTTTTGTCAACATGTTTTGTATCGGACAATTTTTGTAACTTTTGGCCTTTTCTACGGTCTACCTTTTGACCCCATTGACCTAATTCATTTCGACCAATGTAATCTTATACTTGCCTTTGATATTGCCAATGAATAGCGGTCCCTGAATACTTGCTTTTCCTTCTCCTGCCACCATACTTCTGTTGTCATAAATAAAGCTGACCATTATTTTTGACCAACATTTTGGTGTCATGTCCTTATTTTAGTTACATTTTAAATAAGAATTTTTATCACATTGAATCTGTCATCTGATAATAGTTTATTAACTCCACAACACTTTTGTTGGCAAGCTGCTCAATCAGAGGTCTGTCACTCAGGTGTCAAAAGGGAGGGGTAATTCTGGTTAGGAAAACAACATTTGGTATCCAATTGCACACTGAGTGAGAGATATCTACATAAAAATCAGATAATACACAGATCTTGGTTGCATATATCTGCAGATATAGGGCTAAGCCCCCAGGCCATACGTCAAGGTATCTCTGTCACTGGGGGTCCCTAATACTGGGTATGGGTCTGGGGTGTGGGCCCCCAACATGCCGACACAGGCTGAGTACTCCAGGGCAGCACACAAATGAAAATTAGTAAGGGTTAATAAGAAGCACATAGGTGCTATGTAGGGAAGTGAAGGTGGGATTAAAATACAAAATATATACAATGTGATAGGAAAAAATAAGTGTTAATAAAGTGTTAGGGTGTGCCAACCTGGAGCAGACCAGCCCTACCAACACAGGGGGCACCACACTCCCAAACCCATCCCATTAACAGTAACATATATGTCTGGGCTTAATAGCCCAGTGTAAGGCCACATGATAATAACTTACCTGGAGATTATTAACTCTCCTGTCTGGCGAATTCCACATTCTCTTTTGTCTACCTTGTCCGGTTCCGTCGGAGCCCTCCACCGCCCACCGCCGGTCCCCTGCACCTCCTTGCAGCCCCCACTAGCTGCCCCCACTCCCTGCCCATCTCCCTGAAGCGGAGATGGGCAGGGAAGCCGCTCCCCGCTGTCTTGCTGATGGTGAGCTTGCACGTCCCCGTCAGCTAAAACTCCTGTCCGCCAGGCAGACAGGCACTCCATCTTTAGGTATAGTGGTGGCGATGATGACATACTGTAGCATTATTACATGCATAGAAGCAGTAATTGCAACATATACTGTAATACACGAAGTTACCAGATATAGGGGGGTAGATGTATGAAGCAGTGATAAGGGAGGAGAAGTGAGCCAGAGGAGAAGTGGCCCATGGCAACCAATCAGCACTGAAGTAACATCTATCATTTGCATAATATGAAAATATACAGAGCAGCTGATTGGTTGCCATGGTCCACTTCTCCTCTGGCTCACTTCTCCTGCCTTATCACTGCTTCATACATCTACCCCATAATAAGGTAACAACCTTACTGGCTAAGCAACAACTGACATCTAAAGCTGGCCTTATAGTGGGATTGGGCCACTTTTCACCGATTCTGGAAAATCGGCATGAAAAATCGGGACAAAAATGTGGCCAAATCGCATTTGTGTTTGACATCCAATCCGATGCGCAAGGGACTGCTGCCCATCCCACCTCTGACACGGACAGCCTCCCGGCAGCGGGGAATGGTATCGCATATCATATATCGCATGCAAAAGGACTTCATACGATATATCGCATTCAGCTTCTCCCTTTGGCGACGTCGCATAGTGTATTGGGGTCATAAGGTACCAGACGATATTTAGGGTGGATAAGTACGAATGCTTGGATGGCTTCCCGCTCACATCCTACTACCGACTGGCGGAACCGTAACACGTTGCCATGACAGAAACCTCTCCTAGATTAAACCCAACTGCAAAATGTACAAACAAATCTCTTTCTACAGCCGTATCTATAAAAAAATACCAGCAAGAAAACAAAATGTTGATGCGGCCGGAACTCATTGTCATTCTGGCCGTTCCCAAGGCGCGGTGCGTCTCTTCTGCCGAGGTCAGGCCGAGGTCTGCGCAACATCATTAACGGACAAGCTCGGATCTCTAGCAGATTTTACCATTGTAAAGCCACTTATAGTCCCTAAACATCAAGGCTCCTCTTTCTCTCCATATCTCTCAGAAATTGCAAATTACTCAGAGGAACCAGCCTGGTGGATTTTTTAAATATATATTTTAAAAAAAAGCACTCATTTTTTTTTAAAACTGGGTTCCCAAGGAGCACTCAGGGTTGCCACGCAGTCCTAGACGCCTACCTGCCCAACTGCAGGGAAACAAGCTTCTGAAGGCTTTAATGGGATTTTGCCTGAGGCAGTTTTATTAAGATGTTAGCTTTTTCTGCTGCCTATGCAGCTGACACCGTTCACTGTCAGCTGCCCCCTCCTTCTAACAATGCACCAAATTACTCGCTTCATTTAGTGTTCATAGCTCGGTGCAAGTAAATAGTCAGAGAGCTTTACTTGGGCCAGATGAGGCTCAGCCGGGGAAGGTGAAAAGCCACTCGCTGCTCAACTGGAGGCTTTAAGCAGAAAAAGGAAAAATATGTCAAGTGATCAATACCTCTGAGGACAGATTCCAGGCTATTAGGGGGGAAGAAACTGGTCTAGTATGAAAATGACTGATTTTTTCCAACTACATTTGCATATCTAATTTGCATAGGATTGTCTGCTTTCCTTTAAGCATGTTTGTAACGCAGACTTTAATTACCTTTAATGGAGGAATCATAAGGCGGGTAACAGGATGAGGTGCCACAGAGATTAAATCCACTTACTGACAATACGTGGCTGTTTATTTTGCCTCTATTGTCAATGAGGGGCTTAAACCAGATGGAAAAAAAAAAGAAATGTTTTCCCATATATACAGTAATGCCCAGGACATTATACAGGCGACATACATTCAGTGATACTGTATAAACAGTAATAAACAGGACATAATACAGGGGACATGGATGCAATTGTATTGTATAGTAATAAACAAGACATAATACAGGGGACATAGATGAAATGATACTATATAAACAGTAACAAAACAGGACATAATACAGGCAAAACAAATATTCAAGCACAAATATACTTTGAATTTGGAAAACTTTATAAACACAGTCCGTCATCAGAAAGCGCGCTTGGGTATAAGCTGTTTATGTATTGACATACTGTAGAACGATGAGTTATGGATAAGGTTATTTATCTAATGCTGGCTAGAAATAGTGTAAAACAGTGGATTAAAATGCCTTAAGATGCAATTTACTAAGTTTTCATAGCTATCATCAAACTTATTAGCGAAAGCATGTGTGCATATTTCTAGATTGCACAATTAGCCTAGTTTATATTATGAACAGAAGCACAGATTGCTTGCAGTAGTTTCCCAATTTGACTTAATTGATAAAAAAATAATTATTGTGGCACATTTGACAATTTTCAACTTAAAAAAAAAAAATCTTTTGGACTGGAAATAATAAATCTGCATCTGATATATTATATTATATATATATATATATATATATATATATATATATATATATATATATATATATATATATATATATATATATATATATATATAGTGATGACCCGGCACTTCCACTGTGAGGAGGTAATTGCCCTGGTGCCTTCTCTGTATATATATATATATATATATATATATATATATATATATATATATATATACACACACACACACATACTGTACACTTTTTTTATTTTACATTTTTTTATTTGCAGAGGTGATGATATGGATCGGGCAGTACGGATGGTGTAATGGTTAGCATTACCGCCTCACAGCACTGAGGTCATGGGTTCGATTCCCACCATGGCTCTAACTGTGCGGAGTTTGTATATTCTCCCCGTGCTTGCGTGGGTTTCCTCCGGGTACTCCGGTTTCCTCCCACAATCCAAAAATATACTGGTAGGTCAATTGGCTTCCATCAAAATTAACCCTAGAATGTCTGTGTGTGCGTGTACATGTGGTAGTGAATATAAAGTGTAAGCTCCACTGGGGCAGGGACTGGTGTGAATGTTCAAATATTCTCTGTAAAGCACTGCATAATATGTGTGCGCTATATAAGAAACTGTTAATAAATAAATAAATCTAGTTCCTAGTATAATTCAGAATCAAACTACATACAGAGGCCATACAAATGCCCATGTAGTGTAGCTGAGAGGTTTGCTGCAACTGCGCATTACCAAAAGTTTCTAAAAAAAACTAAAACCTTAGGCGCATGCTTTACACAAAGTGTACCTTGCTTGCCTACCCTCCCAGAAGCTGCGGAAGACGTTTCGGGTAGCCACCTCAGCCCCAAAAAGGTAGATGGCTCTCCTGCATCTCCGGGATTGGGATACATCATTGGAAATGCGCAGTGAAGGGGGTGTGTCTAATTAGTGCAAATCATGTCATTTAGCCCCACCCCCTAACCAAGGACCTGCAAATTGCAAGCATTTTCTCATTTTGGGGGGTGGGCCTATGGCGTTACCCCATAGAAGCTTATAGGCTTCTTTCCACAGTGCTCTGTGAAAGTTCCCAGCATTCCCTGCGGTGGCCAGTGAGTGGAGGGACTCTCTGGTCACAGACCCAGAACAAGGAGCAGGATTTTCTTCATTTTATCACATAATACTCATAGGAGGTTTATTCAAATCCCATCACTATCCATTGTGTAGTCATCAATTTTTCCCCAATTAGTATTCCTAAACTGCTGTTGTATGTCTATATTTGTCATTGGAGCAGAGTTTCTGTTTTGTGCATGTATAAAGGGCTGGCAGAGGGTAGGGCTATATTAATGTATTGGCATACTAGGAAACTGCCAAGGGCCACAATTCTAGAGGCCTTGAGCAAGGGTGGGTGGTGGTTACACAATGAAAGCGGGGAGGCAGCATTAACCTACCTTCCTGCAGCCAGACAGTGATTGGCTAGCATGCTGATTGGATGGTTGGAGCTATCCACCAATCAGAGTGCTCACAGAAATTCACTGTATGATTGCACATGAAGAGATGGCATAGGACCGCAGGAGGGGCATTTTATGATTGTTTGGATAATTGCTTCCCCCATGAATGGGTGTGTATGGGCACTGCTTTGCCCAGGTAGCAAACTCCAGTCCTTGGGAGCTACCAACAGTTAATGATTTCCAGATCTCTTCACAGAATGAAGTAAATTACTTAGCTCCACCTGTAGATCTTCAAAAAATGTGTTAGTGGGTAATGAATGAACCTGTCTACCAGCTAGGTGGTATGGAAACCTTGAACTGTTGGTAGCTCTCGAGGACTGGAGATGGCTGCCCCTGATCTAGAGGATAAGCCCCACTCGTCAACCACAGCAAAAAGGGAAAACATATATTATGTTACTTAAACATAATTATCAAAACCAGAACAGATGAATACAGTAATAATATCAGATGAAAGTTAAACTTTTCAAGATACATAGTAAGCAACTTGTCATTATTGCTTTGACATGATTGACAATTTATAGATGAAACTCCATTTCATTGTCCCTTCTGGTGCAATTTAAGATGTGCTCCCCATTGGAAAAGACACTACCCACAAGAACCAGGCTAGCACAGCCCGGACTGCAGACAAGATAATGTCTGTGGTCCTGTTGCACCTGCCAGCAATGAAAATGTCTCTCCCAAAATGGCCACTGCCTTATAGGAGACAGTCATTATGGTGTAGGTGGCCCTTTTGGGAGGGACGTTGTTAATAGGGGCAGAAATGACAGACAATGGTGGCAGAGGCCAGAGGGTAATCCCCTACACAGTGGCGTAACTACAAATTTGGCTCCCCCCTGCAAAAAAATTTTGTGCACCCCCCCATTTTTTTTTATGGGGGAGCGACATGTAGACACACCATAAGGCAGGCAAACCACTTGTTAGAGGAGGAGCCCAGCATAGGGTGCACAGGACATGCACAGGCAGAGGTGTGCCCATGTGAAAACAGAGATCAGGGCCCTCCGAATGGATAATGCTCCCACCTGAGGCTGTGGCTTCTAAATGTGGGCGTTCATGCTGTCCAACCATCAGCAGAGATGCGCTGTAGGGAAAGCCATTGTCCGTGCCTGCCTCCACACCCTAGTCCCTATCGCAGCAGCTCCCACGCACCACCCATAGCATGTCTCCCCCCTGCATGCGGGAGCAGGAATTTTCCTGTCTGCGGTACCATAGCTACGCCACTGCATCTACAACAAGAGGTAGCTAGAGGGCTGCCTGAAACTTCTTCCAGTTGGCCTATTATGCTATAGCCATCTTAGGGTAACAGTAGTAGATGCAGTAAAAAGAAAAAACATACTATATTATTATATTATTATTTTTAACGCATTGTTCTTTTTTGAAACTTGTATTAAAATTAGAGGTTTGATCCGACTCCAAGTTTTGGTGTTATATCTGTATTAACCTTGTGCTTTGGTTTTGCCAAAACTGCCCTTGCATGTTTTGGTTTGGGATCTTAATTTTTTGACCACCTCACAGCTCACAAAATAGTTTCCACCAACACTAACCAAAGGCTGCATTGAGCCAGCTGGTTGCTAATAGATAGAGGAGCTTCATTAATACAAGGCAGGTTATAGCACATCTACAGCATGAAAAATTGACACACAGCATTGGCAAAAAAATAAAAGGGGTTTAAAATAGAATTGATAACACCTTATGTTGGACATGCGCAGTTTAACAAATCAAGCACTTCAGCAACAGGGACTACCACTTTTGTGGCTGAAGTGCTTGGTTGGCTTGAGTATCCACAAACCAATTTTTTAAAAGGACTAACTCTGATCACTAATAAGTAGGTTGATGATTATGGTGTTAATGACATTATCATTTTGTAAAATAAATTTAATGAACTCAACTCAACATGTAGGAGGTTCCCAGGTGGTTATTGTCTCTACCTCTACAATCTGAACAAATTGAGCAGGTGCCTTCATAAACATTGTCAGAATTTGGGTAAAAATAATCCTGCACCCAAGGTATCTTTTTTGGTTTTATGCCCAGGCATTACGATGGCTTTCTTTTTATCACTGGTAAGAACTGCTGCTACTGGTGGCTGAATTACACAAACAACATCAACAACATCCTAATCCTCCTCATTAGCATCAGATAGTAATAGTACACAAATATCCCTCTCATCCTGTCCAACTTCCACAATCGCATCCTCACAGTGGCGTAACTACTGTAAGGCGGGCTGCCTGGGGGAGCAAGCAGCAGCAGGGTCTGTGTGGGCACCGGCACCTGCTCGACGCACTGACATGCTGCTGCCTACCGCTGCCCACTGACTGAGCACCAGAGGCGAGTCAGCCGCATTGCGGGTGGGGCCATGGCAGAGATGTCCAATTCTCCCACTGATTCAATTGACTGTACACAGAGCCGGCTATTGGCTATTGTGTACAGGATGGGCGGGCAGATGGGTGTGCTAGGGTGGCCTAGGATGCATCGGAGCCAAGGGAAGCAGCAGTGTCTGCTGGTCGCTCTTCCTCTCTCCTGCTTCAGCTTCTCCGTTATGCGTGTGACATCATCACGTCACACGGTGGGGAAACACACTGGAGAGGAGCCTGGAGGGGGGGGGGGGGGCACCACAAACTTTTTGGCAGGGGGGAGCAAAATTTATAGTTATGCCACTGCATCCTCAATTTATATTATGTCCTCATCACCAACTTATACTCCTCACCACATGTGCAAATTGTGCAGAAATGTAGGTGAAAGCAGCTTCTCTAAGAGGAGAGTGTGAGAAATGTCAGACTCACACATACGGTAGCCATTGTGAACACCCCTAGACTCTCCATAGGGATTTGTGAACACACAGTTTAAGCCTTAGTGTTTGTTTTTTGAGGGCACTAATTGTCGCTTCTTAAGGTGACACCTTTACTCATTTAGATTTCTGGTGCCCTTTCCTAAACTTTCTGCCCCTGGACCACATTTAGAAAACTAACCTCATGGATCATATACCACCTGCACTTTGGTCTTCAAATTTTGTATGAAAGGTCCGTACAGGTATTTGAGAACAAGTCCAGTAGCATTTAACCAGACAGTGTTATTTATTGAATAAGTCGTAGTAATCATTGTTACATAAGTAGAGGATCATGAAGCAAAGTGTGGTCCATGCAGAACACCAGCCAATGGCTACCAATGCTTGTAATGGCGTCGCCTGTCTCAGGAGCTGAGGGGAGATGTCTATCTCCCACTATGTCACTTATATATACACTGACATGATAGTGCTTGCACGGTAGTAGTAGTAGTGGTGGTCATATTGGTAAGGGTATAAAGTCTCATCCTTGAAGGAGCCTTATTGGAGACTCAGCAGTAGTGCCCTCCAGGGGCTTAACTAGAGACGCCAACAAGGGGGTGCCCTGGGTACAGCTGTCTTGGGCCCCGGCCTCTGGAGGGGCCTGGGCAGCTGCCCACAGCCCCCCTACCCCCGCGTTCTTCACCCGGCAGCCAGCCCTACCCCCCCCCCCGCGCACCCGCACCTAGCGTCACTCAAACGGTGGCCAGGCACGCACAATACACAGTGCAGCCTGCAGAGCGCCGAGCCTAGGACACAGAGGGGCTCAGCACTCTGCAGGCTGCACTGTGCAGTGTGCGCTCGGACCGTGGTGACTGAAGGAGACGGAAGACGCGGCTGTGACATGATGGTAAGTAATGGGGACGGAGTAGGTGGAGGCAGGGTGCTGGCAGGCAGGGTGCTGGCAGTGGCAGGCGGGTTGCTGGCAGGCAGGAGTGGGCGGGCAGGGGCGGTTTTTTTTTTGGAGGTATGGCGCTGTGCCGCTGGGGGCCCGGACTGTAGGTCAGTCCCGGGCCCCAGCATTTCTAATGGTGGCCCTGGGCTTAACTATAACTATAATGCCTGTTACAATGCCACTACTGAGGGTAGTGAGAGAAAGAAGAAAAGGGAGAGAGGGGTGGTCATGGAGAGAGAGAGGGCTCCATGGGAAAAGCAAGAGAGGTGTCAGAGGAGCAAGAGATAGTGAGGGTGTCAAAGAAAAAGACAGCACCAGGTAAAGAGAGTGTGGGGTAGAGAGATAAAGACTGTCAGAGGTGTCTGTGTGTGTGTGTGTGGGGGGGGGGGGGGGCGATAGACAGTGTCATGGGGAGGGAAGCAGAGCACAGTTTAAGGCTGTTTTAACAGAGCCGCCTTCATGGTGTATTCCCATTAATGCTTTTATCAGTGAGCAGAGCCTAGCGTTGCGTAATACACTAATATCACTTCAATTAAAAAAGTACCGGATTGGCTAAATCCAAATGACCACTTGGCTCAAAGAAGCTGGTTCCAACCATGTATTAATTTACCCAAGTTAATGAAATTCCCTAATATCCCACCAAAAACCAACAGGCGTATATTAATTTTGCACAATTTATGATACGTTGTTTTAATAAACCACACTAGTAGAAATTGGTTAATGTGTAGATTTATAAGTGTAACCATAACAAGGAACACCTTGGGTATGCTATAACCTTTTTATTGAATCTTATTTATGATGATGATTATATATTGGTAAATTGGTACATTAATTTCACTCTGTGTGAAGGGGGAACAATTGAATAGAGCCATTTATTAAAATGCTATAGCAGTAGACTTTTCGGAATCTTCAGTGTTTCCTAATTGGCTTTTTGAAAAATTGTGCATGATAGGAATATTACCCAAAGGCTATAAAGTTATAAATATGGTTTGGCACTTCAACTTTGGTACTTTTTTTTTTTTTAAATGGGTAATTTATTTTTATTATCTTCTTGTGTTTCGCACCTAATTTACAAGAGCCCAATAAATGAGAAAAAGGGATATTAAAATAATGAGGTTGGCGTTAGGATCTGCGGAGTGTAGGAAAGTGAAATAATGCTATGATGGAGTTTTATCTCTTTACCCGATTGCAGTAAAATCTCAGCATTATGCTAACACAAGGTATAAAAGTCATTAGAAAAATATATAGAAAAAAGGAAAAAAAAAAGCATTCGCATATTGTAAGAGAGAAGATCTAATGATATGAAATTAACTGTTGAAAGTGAAATGATGTTCTGTTCAAACTTTTCTTCGTCTTAAAGGTGCATACACACTGTACAATTTTTTTGCCCAATTTCGTTAATTTTTGCCCTTCTGAGCGATATTGGTCAAAATATCTTTCATGGTGTATGCGACGGACGATGAATGATGATGCGTGTACCCGCCGGTTGTTCGTCAAGGCTGTGCATGCAGCTCAATATGGGTATCTGTTCAAAAAAAGACTATAAACTGTAGCTAGATTGTTCGTCTTCCATCAACATCTTTCGTTTCGTCAACATCTTTCGTCAACATCTTTCGTCCAGCACACTGGGTTCAAGGGAAATTGGTCATACATGTCTTTCAGTGTAGGGCCAAAATGAACGACATTGGTCAAAAAATTGTACAGTTTGTATGTACCTTTACTCGGCGAAGACCATTCTTTTTAAAGACTGCTACGTGCGTCCCAGTCACTCGGCGGCTGGATGGCGTGACCCTGCCCGTCTCTGCTTCAGGGAGATGGGCAGGGTTAGAGGGGGTTCGAGGCGGCATTGGGGACATCTGTCAGAACGGGGCACGCGAGCGTCTCGTGCGCTTGCCCCCTTTCAACGGCTGGCGGGGCCTGGGGCTGGCGGGGCCTTGAGAAAACATGTAGCATGTGCAGAGAAAGTTGGATTTGGGTGTTTTATTATTTCTGTGCAGGGTAAATGCTGGCTGCTTTATTTTTACACTGCAACATAGATATCAGTTTGAAGTATACCCCCCACCCAAATCTAACTCTCTCTGCACATGTTACATCAGCCCCACCTGCAGTGCACATGGTTTTGTCCACTAGTGACTGTGCCTTTCCGAGTGAATCAGAATAACCCCCCAGGTTCATGTTGACAATACCATGGTCGACCACTAGAGGTCAACAGCATCTAGTTAGACGTCTATACTTGTCATCTGCATTTACATAAACAGTGAAGGTAGATCCATGGGAGGAAAGCATCGGTGGGAACCTGGTCGACAGTAGCAAGGTCAATATGGGTTTTTTGTCTGTTTTTGGTGCCGGTCGACTTGGTTCCTATTGGCTGTGACTTGTCTTCCATAGAGGACATTTTCATTAGAAATCATAGGCGAAAAAGGAATAGTATCATGCAGGATTGCCACCACCCTTATAATCATATCTTCTCCTTTTTACCATCAAATAAACGGCTAAGGTGCATTAAGGAGGTTATTCTGGTTGGTGCGGAACTTTCCCAATTCTTTCGGAGCTGACCGAACGCCACGCTGTGCGGACATTGTAAGAACAAACGCCCACAGGTCCTCCGCATTCAGACGGACTCGCTCTCTAAGAAGAGGGTGTGTTTTCGGACCACATCCAAACCGTGCGTGTGCGGTGGGAACACAAAGATTCTGCACGGTCTTACAGCGTCAGAACGGATGGGAAGCTGCCCGTACATACCGATGCGGTGTATTTACGCAAAACTCACGACTATTATCTGAACTCATAAATCTGTCACATGACACACTTATGCAAATAGGCTACCTAAAAAAAAAGGGTTTGTTTGTAATTGTAATCAATTAAATCCTATTTGATACTTAAACACATTACTACCACTTTACATTAACCCTTATCCCCAAATGTGTGGTGTTATTGCTGAATGTAAAAGTGACATGTAAAATTATATTATTGGTACCAATTTCTAACCATTGCTTGCAGTGTAAATGTGGGTAAAATAGCAAACATGCAGTGGTGTTTATCTTATCTTTGTGTCTTTAAGTAATGGTCCATTTAGGCAGCAATGGTTCCAATTGAAGCAATGAAAACAGTGTAATTAATGAGTAATGAGTAGAGGAGTGGATTGTATTGTGTTCAGCTGACAGTGCTTCAGGTACGGCCGTACTAATTGGGTGAACCGAATGCCTAGCACATGAACAAGTGCTCTCCGCAAAGTGAAACTTGCTTATGAAGACCGCATATTTCATGCGTGTTGGTTCGTTTGCAGTCGGTGTGCTGTCCGAATGCACGCCTACCAGAGTTCATGCACTCCCTTGTGTACGCCCATATTAACGCCCAGTTTTTCCCACTTTGAAACCACGCCCTTGTGTAAGTCCGAATGACGCCCAAAAGCGCCCATATTTCCCGAGTCAATTCGGTGGACATTTCTGTACGGTATTAGTGAGAACGAGTACGGAGACCATGCGTGGCACATGCGCATAGCGTTGCCTACGCATGCGCAGATGGCTAAAATGCGCCCTCCAAAAGAATTCGGAACGGACCGCATCGTTTAGAATAATGCCCTAAGTCTAGAACCTCGCGTTTGAAAAATAGCTTTTTCCCAGCAGCAGTTATCGATTTTAACCAAAATTGTTAATTTGCATTTTTCTGTGTCTAAGAATATAATTTTGTTGTATTGCAATTTCTTTGTTGTTTTACAATTACAATAAACTATTATCTTATATAATAGTTAATATAATAGAGTGCTAAACATATACGAGGGGACATTGTGCATATATACAGTGTCCACGGGCAACCCTCTGACACTCTGCTTGAAAAAACCCCCGAAAAACCTGTGTCGATCCGTTAATCCATACCGGTGCACACATATTCTGTAGAACTTTACAGAGAACATTTAGTCCTTCACATCTGTCCCTACCCCAGTGGAGTTTACAGTCTATATTCCCTATAACATATAAACATAAACATTAACGAGGGCTATTTCTTTTTGTGGTTAGAAGCCAGTTAAACCACCAGTAAATTTGTGGATTGTTGGAGGAAATCAGAGAATCCAGAATAAAACTCCTGAAACATTGGGAGAATATACAATCTCTACACAGTTATGGCCTTCGTGGGAATCAAACCCCTCAGTGTTCCAATCAACCAAACGTGGTGTCCAGAGGTCTAGTTAGTGTTACTATTTTCGTTTCAGTGACTCCCATGGAGAGAGCATTCTCCAGAAGCGCCTACTCAATTTGCAAAAACTTATTTGATTTTTGGTCCCAAGAGGTTTATCCCAAACATCTCCCTGCATATTGTTCTAGTGAAGTCACCATACATCACTGTAGGAACCACGTTGAATAATAATTCCACACGGCTTAATGTTGGTTAATTATTTTGGGTTAGTTAATAAGTAAGGCAGGAGATTAGATTTTTTCTGATTGTAATAAAACTTTTTAAGCAGTAATTAATCATTTTTTATTCAATCTTCCAAAATCATCTATATAGTTTCAAGTGCTCTCAGTAGTAATGTTAATGTTTTTCATCCTTGATCTTCAAAAACATGTGAGATAAATGAGGCATTTAAATCCACAGATACTAATTTCATCTAGATTCAGAAGTACGGTATAAGCTATTCATCAAAGACGCCTATGACTTATATAACTTCAAGAATGGCAGCGCGTTAGATAATTCTGGAAAACCGACCCAGGTACAGAAAAAAAAATCCCTAGAAGCTATAATATCGCGTATGAAGTATCTTCTGCTTCTTTAACCTTTGCTAATCAGATTTCTTTCTTTCATCTGATAAAAATTATCAAAATCTTGAGATCTTTGGAAGTTTCGGAAATTGCTCTTTAATTAAAGAAGATGAAAAACACTTGTTTAAATTCCTGGAATTATTTTAATTAGCATTTTTAGATTTTTTTTCCCCTATTTTCAATCGATATTAGTTTAGTTTAACAAAAAATGGAAACTTTTTAGAACTTTTTTTCAGAACTTTTGCAGTGTGTAACCTTTGCCATAAGCTTGGGTTTGATACAGTACATGTATTGGGCCTGAATAAAATTCAGAATCACAACGCGTTTCGGTGTCTTTTTGTCCACTCTTTATTTTCACTTTATTGATTTATTTTTATAGTAATTCCTTAGTTCACCACTTTAGATTTTATTACTATCTACATGGGTCAGCATGAAATACATTGGGCAGAAAAGCCATATATACAGATGGAGCCGGCTTTATCTTTGGCCGGCACTCGCCAGATCCATTGCACTGGCGAACGTCGGCGATAGAGACTGGGACGCACGTGCGTCTCACGCGCACGCGCGTCCCAGTATCATGGTGGCTAGGCACCGTCTCCATGCTCGTCTCCGCTTCAGGGAGACGCTGCCCAGTTCGGGGGGGGGGGGTGGTCGGGGCGGCGAGGGGGACCAGTGGGGGAGGTGGCAGGGACCGGCGGCAGGCTCTGCTTGCCAAGGGGCGCGCTAGCGTCTCATGCGTGCGCGCCCCTGGCGGTAGCCGGCCGCTGGCGATAGAATCGCCAGCCCGTGCAAAGTTAAGCCCAGCTCCATCTGTACATGCTCCTGGGTCTTAATAGATTAACCACTTACCTGGAATGGTGACATCAGATGCAACCAGACAAAACAAATCTTTCAGCAGCTGTCACTCTATGGGGGACCTACCATCCCTTCTGCTTCCTTGTTCCCTTCCCCACTGCCTGCCCTGCAGCCAATCACTGCTGGTCAGGCAGACAGCGGCATAGCCTGTCCCACTGCTGCAGAGATAAGCAGCCACTGCGTAAATATAAAAGAATCCCTAGCTTCCTTGTGTACCCTTGGCAGCTGCAGAGAGAAACAAAGAGATAATGAATATCTCTATAAGTTATATACGTTGGATCAATTTTACATAGGAAAAGATAATATTTATTTAAACATGCATGTGTATATAAAATATATATATATATATATATTAAAATTATATAATGGGCACACTCAGAGGATATTATAGGGTTCCCTTATGTTCTTAATATACTCAGTCCTCAGTGGATATATGTAACACAGTTTGGTACAACGGTAACATTCAAGATGGTAATCTCACCACTGGAATCCACAACCTGGCGTAGATGGAATGAAGTGATGTGTGGCCTCACTAGTATTGCGGGTGGGTGGATGGATCCAGTCCAGGCGAATGTAAGGATTAAAGTCCCAAAAGGCAATGGGTTAGGGAGTTTGCTTTCCGATGGTGATGTGCATCAGTATGCATTCAGATGGAATTAGACTGGATAGATGTAGTCCCAAATGGCAATGGGTGCGGGAGTAAGTTTCCGGGTGGGTATGAGTCCAAACCGGTTCAGAGTATGTAGAAGTGAGTAGTCCTCTGGTCTGTCCAAACAAAGTGCTCCTCAAAGAATTGCTGACGCGTTTCCTCGTATAATAGACAACGTTATCAAAGGAGAGGAGCAGCCACTAGGACAATGTACAATTGTGATGGTCGCACTCTTCCGATCATCAGTGGACTGATATATAAAAAAGTTTAAGTTTCATTATTTTTTTAGGAAAATAAAATCATGTTGGATAGGTTAAAAATCCATTTTCTTAACCGACTTCAATCAGGAAAACAGCCTCCACTAGACATACCCCAACATGAGCATCTCCAGGAGGGACACAATGCTCTTCTCCTGGAATGGGTCAAGTTGGGAGGTATGCCACAAGATATTGTAATGTGGCTGCTAGAATACATATCCATTTAGTTACAATAGCATTAATGAGGTCAGGCACAGATGCGTTGCGATAAGGCCTCAGCCAGCTTTCCCATTCATCCCAAAGATGTCCAATGGGGTTGAGTCTGGGATCTGTGCAGGCCAATCATGCTTTTCCATACCACAGTCTGCACACTTTAGCATGGGGCATTGTCAAGCTGAGCCAGGAAATGGGCTTCCCCGAACTACTAATCGGAATCACACAATTCCCCAGAACCAGCCTGGCCAACCTGCGCCTCAGATGTTGTGAAAGTACACACGGCAGCACACTCGTCACAGTTTTAGCATTCCCAGGCCTGTCTAGAATGTCACTGTGGGGGTTATTCTGGTTCACTCGCAAAGTACACCCACCACCCAAATCTAACTCTCTCTGCACATGTTACATCAGCCCCACTTGCAGTGCACATGGTTTTGTCCATTAGAGATTGATTGTGCCTTTGCGAGTGAAGCAGAATAACCCCCTGTATACTGCAATATTGAGGGGGCTAAAGCATACCTCCCAACATTGGTGGCAGTAAAGGAGGGACAGCAGTGTGCACCAAAGGAGCACATCCTAAATTAGGGGGTGTGACCTCCCATCATTGGGCGTGGCCTATGTCCACGGTGCATCCTTGATGCCACACCCACCTATTCATCAATGGGAGAGTTGCTGGCCATGTCCCCATCCTCTCTCTGCAGAGAATAGACACTGTGCGTCTATTCCCCGCTCCTCTGCTAAGCACATCTTAACTGCCTCCCCTCCCCCACCACCGGACACTGCCGGCCCCAGACATGACTTTTCCAAAAAAATGGGACAGTCCAGACAAAAGCGGGATAGTTGGGAGGTATGGCCAAACCATGAATATCAGCCTCAGAGCTGTATTTATTTATTACTGTGCCAAATTTTACAATTGGCTGTGGCAGCCTAGAGGGGGGCTGCAGCACAGTACAAAGTTGAAACAGAGGAGCCACACCTACAGCCCGTGAGTGGCAGTTGGTGTGGCTCCCCTATTTTAATTTTCAACTGTGCTACAGCCCCTCCTCTAGAGGCTCCACTACTTAGCAGTATACATTCGGACAGGCAAATTCAGTACACACACTTACCAATTGACTTGTCAGTCAGTATGCCACTGCCCTGGCACCGGTTGACCGCCGTTCTGCTATGCAACCCCTTTGTAAAAGGGACAAACCTCCGAAACTGGCCAGCAATCTGGTCTATGCAGTCCCAAGCAGGACAAACCTCTTATGTCAGGACTGTCTCACTAATATCGCAACGTTTGGGAGGTAGACAATTGTGCAAGTGTTTCAAACTCTTCCCCTGATCTTATGTCACAATTTTTAATGTCATCATAGTTGTCCTTTAACATATTAACTGCCCTTCGCAACACTGATGTTTTATGCAGAAGGTAAATAATAAGTGATAACACTTTACACCCTAAACTGATTAATTTATTAAATATTCCGGTGGGGAGGCCTAGATCTAATATAATACTTGAAACCGAATGGGTAAAAAAAAATTATATTTTGAAATTGAAAGTCCAAAAAAAATCTTTTTTTTTTTTTAATTAGAATTGGAAAGCATCCAAGTTTGACTTTCATATAGAGAACCTTTGATACAGACGGTCTCGTGTTGTTCTCATGTTGAGCCTGCCAGAAATCCTAGGTAGATCAGAGGTTTTTTGAAATAAACACAAGCTTAATCTGATGTAAGTATTTCAAAACTCCTACTGCTTTAGTTACAACATCATCTGTTACTGAATGATTTATAAAACTTCTCACATCAATAAAATGTCTATATCGCATAGAGGTATATGCTAGTTTAAATACACAAGAGCAGTTTAAATCCTTTTTAAAGAAAATATGCAAACAACTTCAAAAGTACAAATCACACTTTCCTTTAGTGAAATAATCCTGGTACCAAACTTTTTCTGTTTTTTTTTACTGATGGATGAAGGAATGCTAAAATCCCAATGGACGAATTGTATATGGACGAACTGGATGGAACGGTAAATGGTTATTTTGTCCTGAATTTTCTTTCAATGTTGAAAGTAATTAGGTCGACAGTCAATAGGTAGACCACTATTAGTCAACAGTCAAAATGTCGACACACAAGGTTCTCTCTGGGGGATTGTTCAAGCTACTGGACTGTTCTGAGCTCTCCCATTATATTCCCCTCAGCGGCAGCTGATTGGATCGTTGTACACATGACTGTACACATGACTGCAGTTTGGTTCTGGATTGGATAGCAGGATTTAGACTGAATAGAGTGGACCTGAGTCACATGACAGCTTCTGGGAACTGGGATTGGAGCTCATGGGTCAGCTGATCCTGGATGTCATGGCGGCGCTCATGCAGCAAGATGCGGGGAGGAACGCAGAGCATCAGCAAGGACACAGGGACATCAAAACTGCCAGCAGCACCAGCCCATGACCTGCGGCACAGGACAGACCAGCACACCGGTAAGATGCGTTTAAGTGGTGCCATTCTTGATATTGATATTGTAGTGTTTTGAAGGCTCCATGCAAAGTTCTTCAGGTAGCTCACCATTTAAGCAGGTTGAATCAGTCTTATTAGCATATTACCAGAGCAAGTCATACCTAGCAGATATACTGTAGCATTAGCTATAAGCAGTACTATCTTTCCGGAACAATAGGTCCAGGAACTCCGGGTCTGGGGTGGTTCAATGAAATAATAATAATAATAATAATAATAATAATAATATATACATACAGACACAAAGACCGTCACTCACTTGCTGCTTAGTTGGGTAATGTTGACTGCCGGGTGCCATCTCATATGCACCTTATGTCAGGTGCACCAATATAGAGGGTACAGAAGAGAGCATTACTCCAGGACTTCAAAATAATTTAATTGGGGTCTACGCCGTTTTGGGTAACAGCCCATCTTCTGGACAGTGTCTTTTGAAGTCCTGGATTGACGCTCTTCTGTAATTTAATATAACAGGATCGACCCCTATATCTGATTACCCTTGGCAACATCAATTCATACAGAAGACACACTTGTTTTTGACAGATTTATCACCAATTGGCTTGTCCACAATGGTCCGTATGTCCTTGTTGTTCAGAGCTGGAAGCTTCATGTCTATATCTGATTTCCACTTTTTCCTGTATCTGTATTGTTTGAGGTTCACAGCAGACAAAGGACACGATTCAGACCCCCCCATCTAGGCTGCGTATATTCGCTGCTTAGCAAGCAGGTAAATTCCGCCCAGCCGAACGCACACCCACCCTGCCCCCCGAATCTCCGCACTATGCTGCTAGCGGATGTCTACCTTTACACACCCGCTTGCGTGTGACTGCACAGAGGAAAAATCATTTGATGGTTACTCAAGATCGAATAATAACATCGACAAATGTGTTGCTTGTCATAAAGCTCCTGCTGTGTGCTTGACCACTTATATGTAGCCTCACACACTTCCAGGTGCCAGTCCCTGTTGTAATATTCAGCTTGTCCTTCATTGTCATTCTCTGATGAAACACTGGACTTAATGGGGCTTTGGGTGTCAATCTCCAACAATCTGTATCCTTTGATGTCTTAACAATTTCCTGACATAGTATAAGAGAAAGCCCCCGAAACGCGTCTGTCTGTCTGAATGCACTATCCTCGAAAAACCGCTTGACACATTTTTGTGCAGTTTTCACTTTTGTGTAGCGCAGTTCTCTAAGAATGTTTAGGTATATTACCCATCATCCCATCGCGTATGGGAGCCGAGCAATGAGGATTTTAGTGAATAAATTTTACCATTGACGGGTGCCGCCCTCGCTCAAGGCTTAGCTTGCGCGAGAGTATACAAAGCAGGGAGGAACGCAGCATTCGGCCATGTAGGGCCTGGTCACTAGTCCAAGCTAAATACATGAGATGGACATAGGATCTACCTTGTGTCTTCTTCGGTTTACACCCAAAAAATAGGGAGATAATGTTTTTATTTATTGGACCATGTCTCCAATCATTTTTTTGTTTTGACTGCCACTGTGGGTGCTCAATTGTTGAGGTACAGATTTAGCCCTGCTCAACGGGACTCTGCAACATGCAGTTCCAATTTGGGACTTTCAAATGTTATTAGCTATGATGTGCCCCTTGGAAGGGGTGGGGGGTGGGGGGTGGGGGTTTATATTAGGTTGACAATGTCTAAGATAACAATGTCAAGGTTATCACCAAAATAATGTCCTGCACAAGGTCGACACTGTAAAAAGTTGAATAGAGAAAATGGTCAACATGCATTTTTCATGTTTTTTTGGTGTCAATGTTAATGCTTGAGCACATGGAGTCATCCACATGAAAAAGTTCACGTCGACTGTTTGATGTGTCGACCATAGCCAAGTTGACCTTTTCCTTGTGTCAACATATTGGCCAGAGTATATTTTAACCGTATGGCGTTGACCTATGGTTCGTCGTATCCGCCATCTGTGTACCTCGGCGTGTTGCCTTATTCGGAAGGGTTCTGCGCTGGAATTTACATCGTTGCAAAAGAGAGGTGTCTATTTTTTTGTTAAAATCCATGTTTAACTTATCCTTTAATTGGAAAACTGTGCATGATTCTAATCACCACTTCATAAAACCAGCACTACGGTTCGGTAGGAAGAAGTGACAATCAGTGTAATATTTCCTGAAAACTCTTGTTCTCTTCTTTGTCTTTCCTTTGTGTTCCGTCGTCGGCAATTACCTTCCTGCCCCATGCAGTACGCTCCTGAACGGACTGTCACTGCAGCTTCCCTTACACAGATAGCAAGAGTTCTACAATGGATTATTAAATGTTTATTATCTATCAGGCCATTCCCCAAATAAATCAGACGTTACACTTCTAGACAATGAATCAGGCTCCTCAAGTGAACTTTGAAAATAAGGCCTTTATATCTCAGGATACAGTACAGATCCTGTACCTTAGTATACAGCACAGACCCTATATCTCAGTATACAGTACAGACCCTATACCTTAGTATACAGTACAGACCCTTTATCTCAGTATACAGTACAGACACTATGGGTGACATTTAATAGGATGCGATTTTGGATTTTTGGCGATAATTAGGCAACAAAATGGCGTTATCGCATTTTTTGCTGAAATCGCCAATTTAATAGGGTGCGCTAAGTCCCATAAATCACACTTTTTGTGTGATAATTCGCACTTTCTCACTTACCGGAAAAAAGACGCATTTTTTCCAGATGTTTTCGCATAGAAAAGTATACAAATCGCTTATTTAATGGCAATGCGCAAACGGAAATCGCATGTTTGAGGTGTCTAAAAATCACACTTTTTTCAGACCAGGTTCTGATGGGCGAATTAGTCAGAGACATGCACAGATCATTGCGATCTGTGCATGGTTCTGGTGTAAAAGAAAGAATAAAAAAAAAGTGGGAAAAAAAACGACGTGGTGTCCCCCCTCCCGAGCATAACCTGCCCCGGGCTCAAAGAGTCAATCTCCCACAATCTGTATCCTTTGATGTCTTAACAATTTCCTGACATAGTATGTTTGCATGGTGAAGGATTCTGGCTTCTG
The DNA here is from genome assembly GCF_055691185.1 of Crinia signifera. Taxonomy (NCBI): domain Eukaryota; kingdom Metazoa; phylum Chordata; class Amphibia; order Anura; family Myobatrachidae; genus Crinia; species Crinia signifera. The sequence goes on along the minus strand of NC_139219.1, from coordinate 319,842,117 downwards.
CTATTAAAGATACCTTTATACACTTTAAAGAGCACCATACAGTGTGAGTTTCTGGTACGCTCCCTGTATACTTACACTTTTCAGATACACTACCTGTAGCCTATAAATAACACATGAATGTATTTTACACATTGCATATGTGTTTTACTTTATATATGCTGACTGGATGAGGAAATCTAAAATCTTCTGAATAAACAGAGGACGAAAAGAAAAGAACCCGCTATGGGCTTATATATCATCAGAAACACCGTGAGTGGGGTACGCCCATCCTGTTTGAATACTTTCATTTATTTTCACAAAAATAAACCTTTATACAGTAGGTGTACCCCCACCGTTCACTTGGTGAGTGAGGTACGCCCAGAGAAGGAAAATCTTGTTCTGTTCTCTAGAAAGAAATTGTCTATTCAGGAACAGAACAAAGGACACACATTAACACAGAGATTTTGTTTATTCGTATGTACACACACCGGGAGAATGAAAAGTTGGTTCAACACATTAAGAACTAGAGGGTCCTTAAAGATAATGTTACGTGTCTATACTCTGCCGTAAACACTGTGAGTGGGGTACGCCTATCCACCTCTTTCTTCTTACACCATTCTTGGCTTTTCAAATGAGGAACGATACATAACAATTGGTTTCTTTCTATTTGTTTTTTTTCTCCATGTCCGAAACACATTGAGTGTGAGCATCCAAGGTGGTAATAAGATCAAGGGAGACCTCGCCATCTGATATCCCTGCTAATGATCCTTGCGCCTCAGAAGTCCGGAACCCCAATCTTGTTGTATTGTATGATCTTGTGAATTGTTATTGGGTGATAACTGTGGGATAGTACAGACTCAAGGCTGCAACAGCGCCAGAAGGTAGCCAGTTCCTATAATTTTTTTTGTATAAGTGTATTTATTTAACTATTTTTTTACACAAAAAACAGTTCGATGCCCACCGCCCAGGAGCATCGAGGACAGCCCCGGGCTTCAGCATGGGCAGGTAAGTTCTGGAGGGGGGGACCCCTTCTTTGGGGGGGGGGTCCCACTTCCCCAGGACCCCTGCCCATGCTGACTGGTCAGAGGGCTGAATGCTTTGGCCAGGGGGACTTGTATAAAAAGCACAGAGTACAGACCCTATATCTCAGTATACAGTACAGACCCTATATCTCCGTATACAGTACAGACCCTATATCTCAGTATACAGTACAGACCCTATATCTCAGTATACAGTACAGACCCAATATCTCAGTATACAGTACAGACCCTATATCTCCGTATACAGTACAGACCCTATATCTCAGTATACAGTACAGACCCTATATCTCAGTATACAGTACAGACCCTATATCTCAGTATACAGTACAGACCCTATATCTCAGTATACAGGGTGAGGCAGGTGAGGCACAGCCTTTCGTGTCGTACTCACGTATGTGCCGGAGTTTTGAACTTATAAAGTATGTCAAAAATACAAATAATATATAAAAAAAATCTTATTTTTATTATTCTAATCTATTTTTATAGTAAAAACTCTGGAGTAAAAAGTCTATGGCAGGTGAGGCAGTGCCTCACCTGGCTACCTTTTTTGTGCATCTCATATCAAAACTTATTGAATCTCCAGCAGTGTATACTGCTGCACATGTGTATAATGCTGGCATGTACCCCATGGCTCATATATCGTGTGCAAATCTGGCTCTGGTACTTGTCAGGGACTCCTCAGCCATTTACCTCACCGCACGTCCCTTGTACAAACCCTATACCTTAGTATACATTACAAACCCTATATCTCAGTATACAGTGCAGACCCTATATCTCAGTATACAGTGCAGATATTGTACTCGAGCATAGAGTACAGACCCTATATCTCAGTATACAGTACAGACCCTATATCCAATCTCAGTATACAGTACAAACCTTATATCTCCCATTCCAGATTGCAGGCTTTCTTCGGGCTGCACCCACTCTGTGGAATGCTCTTCCAGTCTCCAAACCTACAAGCGTTCCCTGAAAACTCCCCTCTTCAGGCAGCTTATCAAATTCCAGAACCAGCCACTTAACCTTCATATACCATTCCTATCTAATCATATCCCCACTATACAGTCCAAACATATCCACATTTTCCATCCTCCTGACCCCTTGCCAAACTGCTGGGTCACCGTATCATATGGCACACCAGGAACCTTTGCATTCTGGTGGAACTAATGCAATAAAGAATATCTATCCTTCTGTATCAATGCCTATTTCCCTATAGATTGTAAGCTTGCGAGCAGGGCCCTCCTGCCTTTGACTGTCTGTAAATACCGTTTGTTGTATCACTGTCTCCTATTGTAAAGCACAACGGAATATGCTGCGCTATATAAGAAACTGTTAATAAATAAATATACAGTACAGACCCTATACCTTAGTACCTTAGTATACAGTATGGACCCTATATCTCAGTATACAGCCCAGATCCTGTACCCCAGCACAGAGTACAAACCCTATACCTCAGCACACAGCCCAGATCCATACCAGGCAGCGAGGTTTAGAGATACCCCAATGCTCCCAATCATAACCGGGAGGATGGAAGAGGGGAGAGAGAGGAGCTGCGCGCTCACCGAACAACCCAGCACTGCCGTGCAGGCTCTCCACACTCCAGTACCTGGCGGGGAACCGTACCAGACACAGGGCCAGATGTATCAAGCTTCAAAAACTGATAAAATGGAGAGTAATAACAGCCAGCTAATCAGCTCCTAACTGCCATTGACTGAGTTAAAAAAGACAGTTAGCAGCTGATTGGCTGGTTGTTCATCACTCCCCACTTTATCACTTTTTGACGCTTGATACATCTGTCCCATAGACACCTTTAAAACGTGAAAAACTCATTCCACCTTTTTCATGTGTCTACCTATGGCCTGTTGACCAATAATGTTTGACCTATTGACTGTTGACCTTCTTACTGTCGACCCTACTATGACCGATAGCAAAGAGGGGTAGACAATACCTGGCAGGGGTGGGGACCCAGCGCAGTGCCGGCAACAGCAAGTGCATACACAAGTGGATCCGGGTGACATCATTGCAGAGAGATGATGTCACAATGTACTTAAAAAAATACAAGTACAGGAGATTAGATAATGCCCATGGATGGTCCAGCCAATCAGGACTTCCAACTGTTATAGGATGAATGGTTCCTGTGCTCACTGTAAATAAAGAAATGGCCCTCCTCCTATTTCCCTGCCTTGTCCTAGTTACAGGTTATGGGGGTTATTCAGGTCATGGGGGTTATTCAGACCCATTAGCTGCTCTTCTAATTTGCAGAGCCCTGTGATTCGGATAGCTGCCGCACCACCAGAGTGAAATCTCACCCTGTGCAAGGCTGCGAAAGGCCTGTGAAAACCACAGCTATCGACAAATAGCTACAAATCCATTCGCTACTTGCGGCACCATTGAATGATTTCCCAGCCTGTGCAGTCTATATGCCACCCATAAACCTACTCTACCTGTGCGGTAGAATCATGCTGACCGAGGCCAGTGCTGACATCACAGACCCTGCCTAAAAAAGCCTGACACTCCCAGCAAACGTCTGGTTACCTTTCCCAAACACTGACTTCCTGCCAATCAACTTGCCTGAGGCTAGCGATCGGAAAATATGCTTAATTTTTTTTGCTGAATAGCCTCACACATGCGCGCTTGGATGCATAGTGTCCTGCTTAGAGGTACAGTAGTGGATAGGTTCTTGGTAAACGTGGTGGAACCTTTGAAAGATCCCAAAAGAGCTGGTTTTGATGCAAACTTTTGATATACTGCTTCAAAGAAGGCAGAATGATTATCAAGCAGGTGATCCTTGGATTCAATTAATGGGGTAGCCCATTCCAGAGCGTTACCCCTGAAAGCTGACCGGAAATATTTCACTGCATTGGAAGGAGTGCCATTTCTGGAGCTAGAGATTCATATATCGCTTCTGGGGTCGCACCTTCAGGTGCCTCACCCGAGGTTGGCAAGTCAAATACACTTCCTTGGGCGGTGGTATTAGATGCCTCGTTACGGCATACAGGATCAGATGCCTCATCTGAGGCTACTGGGACAGATGTTCCACAGAGGAAGAAAGAGTCTAAGATCCATTTGGTGATGAAAGACTCTGTACATTGTTCCTTGGTTTCCAGGCTTGGAACAAGGAGTACGTCTAAATGGTAACCCGGTTATATACTTTAGCCTCCTTCATAACATGCTTGTCTGGCCCAATCAAGACAGGGGCTGAGACCTCAGAAGATTTATACATATGAGCAATGAGACATTGAGGTCTGTTACAGTTCCTAGACTTGAGGAGGTTAGTTTCTGAGAAGGTGACTTACACTCACACAATATTTTCATTATAAATGGCTCATTTCTGTCTTGTCAGTTCTGTCGTTTTGCCTGGTACTGACGCTCTGGGGGCCTCCGGTGGTGGGTCTGTGTCATTGCAGCTCACTATCCTGTGAACTGATTTATGCACAAGCCTGAGAATTAATGACCTTGTTATCCCAGCTTGGGAGTTGGGCTGGATCTGTCACAGGTGTTTTGATCAGCTGAGCCCTTCTTACGGCATTCTCCCCAGCACTGCCCTGCCAGTTATAGTTCCTAGTGGAGTTCTTCTTTAGTCTTGTCTCAATCTTGTCTGAGTCCTGTCATAGCTCTGATACAGTCTTGTGTATTCCTGCAAGCACTCCTGCCGAGCGTCCTGAACCCCCAAGCCTTGCTTTGGTAGACTCTGGGGGTACCCCATCCTGTTTGTCTCTTTAGTTAGCTTCCCTCTTGCGCTCTCTCCGCCTCGGTGGACACATTGTCTCATGTAAGGCCTGGCGGCATCGGGGTTCTAGTCGGCATAACCAGCTCCTTCAAACGCGGTTGTTAGAGGTGAAGCTTAGCACTGCACTTGTCCACCGACCACGGGAGAGGCAATAGAGTTTAGGGGTCAGGATTGGTGGTGCCTCCCACAGTCCTAACACCTGGGAGCCAAGGAAGGCGTCGGCCTGGGAGCTGAGTAAGGCGTTGGCCTGGGAGTCATGGACTGCGTCTACCTGGGAGTCGTGGACTGCATCGAACTGGGAGTTGATGACTATTTCGACCCGGGAGTCGGTGACTACTTGGGAGCCGATTGTTTAGTGCTGTCATGCAATTTGCATGCAATTTGGATGCTTTTCATGCAATTGATTGCTGAAATCGCATGAAAAGAGCCCAAATCACATGTGGATTGCTCTAGTGTATTGGGACCTTTAGTCCATTGGCATTTCTATAATGGGTGCAATGGGTGCAGTGCACAAGATCCCCGGAGTTCCAGAGGGGCCTACACTATACTGCACATGCTGCACTCATGTTTTATTATTTACCTTTCTGCATTGGGCACTGCAGCAAAAATCATAGCCAAAATGGCCACTGCACATGCGCAGTAGTAAAATTTGTCTCCGGAGCAGGGTGGGTTCCATGTTTCTGGAGACTTTTGATTTTATACACAAGCTACGGTATGTGTTTATCATGGAATTAGTTCTGATAGCTCATTGACATCAAGAGACGTGACCTACCAATATGAATGTGCACATGAGGAACAAGCTGACTAGTATAGGGGGAAATGAGGTGCAACAGAAAATGTGACCCTGAGACTGGCAGTATTGCGGATAACTATTTGCATGGTGATCTACAGTGCTGTGCGATCAGGTCTGAATCAGGCCCTTAGTTGGCAGATGAGCTTTAAACCAGGGAGCATGAGTTTAGCCTGACTATAGGGCTGTCCCGAATTCGGCCCCTTCAACAGAGGAAAAAACATTTGATGTTGAGTAACCATCAAATTAATTTTCCTCTGTGCAGTGTAAGTGCACACATCCCCTCATAGTGTAGCGCGGAGATTCGGGCGGCGGGATGGGCGTGTGATTGTCGGGCGGTGTTTACCCTCTCGCTAGACAGTGAATGTATACGCAGCCTAGCGAGCAGGTCTGAATGACCCCGCTTGTTGTGATAGCAGGTTCTCCAAAGTCTGCGTGGTAGAGTAGGATTCATAGTAAAATGAGGTCCCTTGACGTTGAGCTGGAAGCTTGAGAGAATTAATCAATCCATGAACTAAAACCCCATTATTTTATGTATTTATTTAATATATTAAGGTGAGTGAGTTTACTATGAGCCCCCTGTTTTTATTTTATTTATTTAAGTAATATGGTTACAGGCTATTGCAACTCAACCCAGAAATGTCTAGTGCAGATGTGTGCACCCCATTCCCAGGAATGGTGAGTGTGGTACAAATTTGTATATGTGTGTGTGTGTGTGTGTGTGTATATATATATAAAAAGAGAGTATATATACAAGTATATTGGATGCTGTCTCTCTCGCCCGGTCCCTCTTTCCAGTCTGTCCAGCCCCTCCTCCCTTTTTACTGCCCTCCTTCCCGCTCTCTCTGCTCCACCCCGGCTCTTTGACATTTTCAAATAGATGTCAAGGCTTTGCGCACAGAAGGGGGCGTGGCCTCATGCCCGTGAGGTCACGCCCCCTGGTGCATGAAATCTGGGGGACATGCCCATTTGCCACACCCCTGTTTCTCATCACGCAGTACATGAGAAATCTCTTACTTCCCCATCTGCGGAATACAGCGACCTGTAGGTGGAACAGCGGAACAGTGCCCAGAAAGCAGGACAGTCATACTGAAAACAATACAGTCAAGGGGAGGGGGGATGTCTCTTTCTTACTGTTCAATGTATGATGATACATTTGGTGTAATGTAACTCCTATTTGACTTGTACATTACATTGTCACCTCGTTATCTCTACGCTGCTCGTTAGCCACTGTAAGTGAATCGTTCAGTTCGCGTTGAGGTCATCCCGGAACAGGACGTACTAATAGCAGCGTCTCCACTGAGTTTTCTTAAAACAAATAGACTAAATACAACACATCTCCAGACTCCGCGCTTGTTATATAATTGTTAGTAAATGTTAAGGGGAAACAGAAAAAAAAAAATCACCTGTCAGAAATACAATGACATTTTAACATCAAGGTTTACTCAGGAGAGATTACACCTTCAAGAAAGGTGGGGAGATACATAATGGCATGCCAAGGAGAATGTCACTCACGCCCCATTGGCTACAATTGTCAGGGTTCACATCCATTAAGCTTTCTGTCAGTTGAGGAAGTTTACATGTGAGGTAATGTGAAGCTTTCTACCACTGCGGATTGCCCGGGGCTAGCCTAAAGTGCCAATCGTGTCGCTGGTTTTCCAGAAAGCTTCTGTGAGAATTAGCGGCATATGCTTCCCGGCCAAGCTAAACAGTTTAGGCATTTTCCTACCAGCTTTTAAACATTCAACATGTTATAATGCGGTTTGTGTCCCGAGCATGGAGTTTTTCTACTTATGTGACATTTTCTGGGTCTTTTTCCACCTCTTTGCAGTTCTCTATAGTAGAGAGAACGAGAGAAACATTTTGTGATCGTATCAAAAAAGTGTTAATGATGATACGATATTTTGCAGCCAAGAATTAGACATTGCGCATCGTATTTCAGTTATACAGATGGAGCGCCCTTCATTCTTGCAGGGGCTGGCGGTGGATTCGCCAGCCGACAGCCCCTGCCGGAAGGGGACGCGCACGCATGAGACGCGCGTGCGTCCCCTTACTATGGAGATCCCCACCGGTCCCCAGTGCTTCGGCGTCGGTCCCTGCCACACGATCCCACCACCCCGCTCCCCTGTCAGAAGCGGACACGGGCAGGGTTTGCGTCCCCCGCCACCAGGAAATTGGGACGCGCGTGCGTGTAGGACACTCACGCGTCCCAGTCAGATGGAGTGCCGGCTCGCCAGTGGGGGCATTCTGGCGAGCCCCAGCACTGGCTGAGAGGCGCTCCATCAGTATAAAGGGCCCAATTCAGTTCTGCTCACAAGGCTGGATTTAGAGCAGGTTAATTGCCAAACGCAGCCCCCCCACCAGAATGTCCTCGCTATACTGCGAGCAGATGTGAACGCTTACACATCTCCTCACAATTCATGTGAAAAGATATTTCTTCGTTTCTGAAATTGTGATAGTTAGTTACTGCATTTTTCAGAATGCATTGTTCAGTACAGCTGCCACTGTTTGTCCTCCCTTCCCCATACCCTTCTATCTCCCCCCAAGTATTCTTCTGATAACTGTATAATGGTGTGATAGCAATCTATATATATTAAAGGCTAGCCACTCCTCACCTCTATGAGGTTAAGTACCGCCAGTGACCACTAGAGGTCCCTCGAAGGACCAAATTACTCCTTTGTCAAAGTGAAGGTCAAAACTGTCACAGCTCAAAGTGAAAGTACATTGCAGAAGCCGTCATTTTGACGGGCTTTTAACAAAGTCTCTCGTAAAGCAATAGATTGAGTTAAGGCTTACTGTAGTTGGATGGTATTTCAGTGACATCACTGGTGTGAGGTATGATGTCATTAGCCTCACCCCCAATAAACTGGTGGTCATGCTAATGACCGGGGAACGGGGGTGCGGGGTGGTACCGCTACTGCCTGGGGGTGGGGGGGCTGAGGTGGAATCGCTAATGACCCGGGGGAGGTGCGGGGAGTACCGCTCCTGCCGTTGGGGGGGGCGGGTGGAGGTGGAATCGCTAATGACCCGGGGGTAGGGCTGCGGGGGTGGTACAGCTACTGTACAGACGATGATACTGACCGGGCTTCAGGTGCTACTTCCGTCTGTCGCAGTGCCACGCTGATGTCCGCTCGCGGGTGACATCACCTGACAGTGACCAGCGGCCATCTTCAAAGCCGCAGCCTGGACACAAAGAGGGGCAGAATAGCCCGAAACAAATTTGGCTGCCGGCGCCGCTCACAACTGAAATCCCAGCACCGGCCCTGGTAGCATGGTCGGCGGCCCAACTAGGGGGAAGTCTGGACCGGCCCACAGGGAAATGCTCCGGTTTCCCGGCGGGCCAATCTGCCCCTGGCATTCATACAGTATATGGGGCATTGCACCACCTCTCTGACTGATCCCAGTGGAAATATTGTTCATTTGCGTATTATTGCAATGTATTGTCTGTTTACCATCTTACTGTTGTTACAACTCAGGGTTTGAGACATACCTATCTTCATTCCAAGTGCTTTGCCAAACTGGCACAGAGACTGTCATACCCTGTGCAGCGCTTAGGATCAATGCCCTCCGCAATGCCACCTGCAGGGACATCCGTGGTCTGGTTGGCGCAGCGTCTCTGGAACCAATCCCCATTAATCACTTCTGACATCTTCCTAGAACAGCCAGCAGCTACATATTCTGCCTATATACACACAGAGCTTGGAGCCAGAAGTCCATCAGTTCAATGATGTCCTTTGAGTAGCAGCTCCCAAAGCTCTCTTAGTGCATCTGCAGCATTCCATTCTGCCTGCTAACCTGCAGGGCAGGCGACGGGGGGTCAAGGGGGACAAGTGTGACGGGCCCCAGAGATCTGAAGGGCCCCAGAGCTTCCATGCCCCGGCACGGCCACTGCCTGTACTAGCTGGCCTGTCAGTGACCCTTGCGGCCCGGCCGTCTACTGTGCGCCATGTGTTTTTGGCTGAGTCTCACTGACTCACTGGGTGCCACTGCCATTTACTGTGTGTGCGCCCTGCCACTCGGCGTGCAGAGCCATCTACTCTGCGTGTGCGCATGGCCTGGGGCCGCAGGCGCACAGCCGTACCTGCCAATGGTGCTGTGGCTACAGTCTCTGGCTCCTGTACTTTTACTGCACGGGTCGTCTGTTCCGCGCTCTGCGAAGGACCTGCCCTGCCTTCTCGTAGTGCTCATCATTCTTTTGTGAAAGTGACAGGCCAGCAGCAGCCGTGAGCCAGCAGGAAGCAGCAGCCGGGAACCAGGCCAGCAGGACTGAGAACGAGAGAAGTCCGCACCTGAAAGCAGGATCTGGAGCAGCGAAAGGTTAAATGAGGCTCATGCAGAAGAGTGTTGTGTGGATTTGGGATTAAGTGGGGGGCCCCAGAAATATCATTGTACAGGGCCCCAAGATTTCTGTTGCCGGCCCTGGATGTGAGGATGTTATAACAGGGATGGAAAAACAAAACTGGCTGGGACATACAGATTGCAAATCCAATATAAGCCCCCCGTTTGGAGAGAGATACAGTGGAGATAAAGTATTAGCCAACCAGCTTATGGCTTGTGCTATAAAAATTACTGATTGGTTAGTACTTTATCAGGGAGAATTGAATGCAACTCGCATCTTTCAGTGCAGGCACGGGGAACCTGTTGTTGTCCAGCTGTTATTGAACTACACATCCCAGCATGCCCAGCTACAGTTTTGCTATTTGGCCATGCTAAAACTTCTGCAGGGCATGCTGGGAAGTGTAGTTCAACAACAGCTGGAAAGTGGAAAGTTCCCCATGCCTGTTCTAGTACAATAATGTGTTATTCGTTGGTACAGCAATAATGTGCTTTAAAGGACCAATGAGAAACCCGCTCTCTTGAGGTGGACACGACAATTTGTTTTCACGTTTTTAGGGTCTCTCGGGCCAATGACTATAAATAGCCTGATCAGCCGCATTGCCGTTAATTATAAGCTCTGCTCAGTCTTAAATATACGGTTGTCAGCACAATATAATTGCACAGTATAATGTGTGCTCTAATATGTCAATTTTTAGATAAGTTACAGACATTTATATAGAAATATTACATTTCACTGAGTCAGCTCCTGTAATTATCAGGACAGCATCACACTTCTTTAAGGGAGAAGGAAAAAAAAACCTACAGTACGTATTCCGAAATCCCCAGGTGGTTAAACTGTCTGCGGTCAGGGGCGGGAGTTGACAAGTGACTGTCACGGCTCCTCTATAGGCTTGTCAGGTATAGATTTTATTTAACATGATCAAATATAAATTGGGTATGAAGGTTCTCCGACTCTCACATTTTCACATTCACTTTGCCATTGATTTGGGAGAACTCTCAATGGGATGTGACTGCAGACACCCTTACTTGGATTTCTCAGCAACCATAGTCTAAAAGTTTCACAATTCACTAAGTTTCTTATAAAACAATGCACTAAGGGCCCAATTCAGGCCTGATCGCTGTGCTGCGTGTATCCCGGAGCACAGTGAGCAGATTGACTCCGCCCCTTGGAACGGCAGAAACACCCCCCCCCCCCATCCGTTAACATGCGGCCGCACAGAGGAGAATCATTTGATGGTTACTTACCTACTGTTCCCGTTGCTCGCAGCTGTCATGTGACCCAGGAGGCACTCGGCGGCTGCTCGAATGGACGCCTATTTCATGCGCCCACCCCGAATAGGCAGAGATACGTCTGCATTCGTTGAGTTCCGTCCAGTGTTTCTATGGGTGCACCCATAATTTTTGCGGGCATGTTCGGATGGGCTGAACGTTCCAACATGACAACTTGGATCTTCCAACATGACAATGATCCAAAACACAAGGCCAAGTCGACCTGTCATTGGCTGCAGCAGAATAAAGTGAAGGTTCTGGAGTGGACATCTCAGTCTCCTGACCTCAATTTCATTGAGCCACTCTGGGGAGATCTCACAGTGCAGTTCATGCAACACAGCCCAAGAATTTACAGGAACTGGAGGCTTTTTGCCAAGAAGAATGGGCAGCTTTACCATCTGAAAAAATAAAGAGCCTCCTCCACAAATACCACAAAGACTTCAAGCTGTCATTGATGTTAAAGGGGGCAATACACGGTATTAAGAACCGGGGTATGTAAACTTTTGATCAGGGTCATTTGGGTAGTTTCTGTTGTCATTATGATTTAAAAAATAGTAAACACAATTGTTTGACAATAAATGGCTTCACCCAACCACTAACCACGAGTGAAAGAAAAGTTTGTGAGTTATAATTCATGTGACCAAAAAAATGGCCAAAAAACCACAAATTCTTCTAGGGTATGTAAACTTATGAGCACAACTGTATACAAGCAATTGGCACAATGGCTAGCATTGCTACCTGATGTAGGTGCCATGGTAATCAGGGCCCAATCTCTGTGGGTCCTTATTTGTATGGGTGAGTATGAAGGTGCTCCCTTCATACTTTCTGGCTTCCAGTAGGGAGCAGGCATGTCAGCACAGCAGGGGAGTGGCTTGGGAACAGAGAGGGGGTGTGGTTTAGGGGCTTGGTATATTCGGCTCTGCGGGGGCGTGATTATTAAAACTATTATTAGGGTAAATATCAAAGAGATTATATACATTCAAAGCCCTTAAAATATACCTTCAAATTACACCTATATCAAGCTTCAAAAAGTGACCAAACGGAAAATGATAAACAACAGCCAGCCAGTCAGCTCCTACCTATCATGTTACAGACTGGGTTTGAAAAATGACAGATTCGAGCTGATTGGCTGGGTTTTTTTTTTATCACACTCCACTTTTTGAAGCTTGATACATTTGACCCCAAATGCATGGCATACAGTAGTATAAAAGTAAGTACACTATAACAAAAAACCTATAGAAATGATATATATAATTTGAGAAACTTCTGGCAGTATTGAAGGCCGGCTGCTCCCCGGGGCCCTCACCAAAAATTGATATACAGAAAAATCTAAACAAGGTTGTAAAAAGCCAGCAAACAGAAGACAAATAGCATGCGGTGAGGAGATCACGGGGGTCTGTGGCGTCCTTTCTTCTCTGACAATTCATCTTTTACTTCACACATAAAAGTCCCCCCTGATGGTATTGCCAAATGTTAGCACAATATTCTGCTGGAACAGAACAGCAATATGTGAGCACTCGGAAATATTCAGATCCAAATTTCTAAGTCATCATTTGCCATTTAGGCAGGAAATGTGCATTACAGAGCAGCACATTAGCATAGCGCTGTGTGTACGCCGCAGCGAGCCCCACTCCAAATATGGAAATATCGCTTTATTCCCAGCTCAAACGCTCCAGAGTCTCTGATTGCGGCTTCTTAGTGAGCACAGCGTGATTGGAGCGACAACTAAATATTGTGACACAGACTTATCTATAATTTTATCTCCTATCTATCTATCTATCTATCTATCTATCATCTATCTATCTATCTATCTATCTATCTATCTATCTATCTATCTATCATTTTATCTCCTATCTATCTATCTATCTATCTATCATCTATCTATCTATCTATCTATCTATCTATCTATCTATCTATCTATCATTTTATCTCCTATCTATCTATCTATCTATCAATCTATCCTCTATCTATCCTCTACCTATCTATCTATCTATCTATCTATCCTCTATCTATCTATCATTTTATCTCCTATCTATCTATCTATCTATCTATCTATCTATCTATCATCTATCATCTACCTATCTATCTATCTATCTATCTATCATTTTATCTCCTATCTATCTATCTATCTATCTATCTATCATTTTATCTCCTATCTATCTATCTATCTATCTATCTATCTATCTATCTATCTATCTATCTATCCTCTATCTATCTATCATTTTATCTCCTATCTATCTATCTATCTATCATCTACCTATCTATCTATCTATCTATCTATCATTTTATCTCCTATCTATCTATCTATCTATCTATCTATCTATCTATCTCATATCTATCTATATATCATTTTATCTCCTATCTATCTATCTATCTATCTATCATTTTATCTCATATCTATCTATCTATCTATCTATCTCTCATTTTATCTCCTATCTTTTTATCGATTTATCTATCTATCATTTTATCTCCTATCTATCTATCTATCTATCTATCTATCTATCTATCTATATATCTATCTTCTATCTATCTATCTATCTATCTATCTATCTATCTATCTATCTCCTATCTATCTATTTATCATTTTATCTCCTATCTGCCTATCTATCTGCCTATCTATCTATCTATCTATCTATCTATCTATCTATCTATCTATCTATCTATCTATCTACAGTATCTATATATCATCTATCTATCTGCCTATCTATCTATCTATCTATCTATCTATCTATCTATCTATCTATCTCATATCTATCTATCTATCTATCTATCATTTTATCTCCTATCTATCTATCTATCTATCTATCTATATGTCATTTTATCTCCTATCTATCTATCTATCTATCTATCTATCTATCTATCTATCTATCTATATATGATTTTATCTCCTATCTATCTTTCTATCTATCTATCTATCTATCTATCTATCTATCATGTTATCTCCTATCTGTCTGTCTATCTATCTATCTATCTATCTATCTATCTATCTATCTATCTATCTATCTATCTATCTATCTATCTATCTATCATTTTATCTCCTATCTGTTTATCTATCTATCTATCATTGTATCTCCTATCTATCTATCTATCTATCTATCTATCTATCTATCTATCTACCCAATTAAGTTGTAGAAACATGATCAGTGGAAACATGATGCACCTGAGCTCAATTTTGAGTTTTTAATTTTTTTATAAAATTGCAAAACTCTCCCAAAAACTTTTTTCACATTGTCATTATGGGGTATTGTGTGTAGAATTTTGAGGGGGGAAAATGAATGTATTCCCTTTTGGAATAAGGCTGTAACATAAAATGTGGACAAAGTAAAACGCTGTGAATACTTTCCAGATGCACTCTATCTATCTATCTATCTATCTATCTATCTATCTATCTATCTATCTATCTACCTACCTACCTATCTATCTATCTATCAATCTATCTATCTATCTATCTATCTATCTATCTATCTAATATTTATGTATATTTATGTGATATGTCTATCTATCTAATTTCTATGTATTTATGTTATATAAAACTGTCACATCTATCTATCTACAGTATCTATCTGTCTGTCTGTCTGTCTGTCTGTCTATCAAATATTTAGGTATATTTATTTGATATGTCTATCTATCTCATTTCTATATATTTATGTAATATAAAACTATCACATCGTATCGTATCTATCTATCATTCGTATCTATCTATCTATCTATCTATCTATCTATCTATCTATCTATCATCCAATTAAGCTGTAGGAAGTTGAAACGTCTCAAAGATGGTCAGTGAAAACAGGATGCACCTGAGCTCAATCAAGCTATCTATCTATCTATCTATCTATCTATCTATCTATCTATCTATCTATCTATCTACACTATCTATCTAATCTATCTATCATACATACATTTTTGCTATTCTCAGAAGATTTGAAATAGAAGTTCAGATATTGTTATAATAAAATGATATTCCAATAAAAAGAGGATTTATGGTAAAGGAAAGTGTAATAATTGTACTATATGTTAGCAAATGATAATAAGTATATTTTGTTTCTAGTGACCTTGAGATGCTACTCTTTCTCCGCCCCTCCCAGTAACACACCGGCATCCCTACCCCTGCACATCCTGTCATATCGGTATACCAGCTAATTAATGGCTACACATCGCCGGTGTCTTCCCCCCATCTCCCGCACTTCCAGGTCAAGTAACATAAAGTCACTCTACAAAGATTCCTGCAAAAAGCACAAAGCTCAGGCGGGAACTTCGCAAAGGTCACGGAGACCGTAGCCAGATATCAAACGCTAAACTTTTCAAGGTTTCCTTCTGATTCCTATAAAACAAGTTAGCCTCCTCGATCTCTTACTCGCTCTTCAATGACTTTTTTTTGGTAGCCAAATTCTTTTGTTCTATTTTTTTTTCCCCAGCTTTGTAGCGGAGTAATGAAGAAAAAAAAATAATTATGGCGATGTAACTTTTTTTTTACACAGAGTTTAAAAAGGACAAAACGTAAGGAAAGGAAAGAAACGAGGGCCCCATTTATCTTATATTGACAGGACTAGCTTCAAAAGATGACCTTGAATCATAATCATCCTAATGAGCTGAAAATATTTCACTTTATCAAGTGAAACTATAATCAAATCAGTTTCTGAAAGCTCTGCTAATGAGCAATTCGTTTGATGAAAAACATGGTTAACTGTCTTAATCTGCGGGAGGTGCGTTAATGTAAAGAGGCCAGTTCGTGACAATTCATTAGCTGACCTGGGGAGAGACTCATTTGAATGCTTTTGATACAGTTTTCAAGGCTTTTTTTACTTAAATTACAATTTATGCAGCTTAATACGAAATGCCGTAATTTTTTTTCTTTATAAAGGGGGAGCTATTAAAGGGACTTTAAAGTTTAGGCACAAAAGCGTGTTTACAACACATGCCCTTGCACAGCCGCCAAACCTGACCGAGAGGGTTCAGTGCAGGTGACCGCAGCTTGGAGAATCTATGGGCCGTCGTTATTTCCTAGAGTAGGATCTGATGTATCCTAGGTGAGATATGTGGACGTACTGTAGCGTTACCCTGACAGCTGCTCAAATCGGTCTTCAAATCATTAATTGGATGAAATGATTTCCTAATATCGGTAGATAAAAAAAAAAAAAGAGGGGCTTCCTTTTATGGCATATTGTAGTAGTTAAGTTTCAATTATACAGGCACGGAGCTAAACTTTAATGGTTAATGATAGGTGGAAGCTGTCTTATGTCTGTCTGGTGCGCTCTAATAGACCAAATAAAAGCAGCGAATGATAAATCGTACAAAGGGCCAACTCACCCTGAAATCGGGGATCAAATGAGGAATTAGCTCAATAAAGCATCACTTTGTGACAATATATAATTATATTTAATATAGCAAGGATCGAGTTTCTTTAAACCAAAAATATAACTAAATATTACACCACTGGCAGCATTTATGTTAACGCAGTAAAAAGAAAAATAGAGGTGCGCCAAGAACACTGAAGGGTACCGATACCGATATTTCCTGACAGGAGAAGTATCACCACTCACCTATTCAATGCTGTTGTTAATGGCAGAATTGAAGGGTGTGAGATCCAACTTTTTTAAAATGTACGCCCGTTTTCGTTTATCCACGGACTTTTCGACACTCAACAGCCAGAACAAGCTGTTGAGTTACACTCGAGAGAAATTAAAACGTCCCAAGATTTTGACTGTCGGGACATTCCGACATTTGGAATCCCATATTGAATACCCCACAGAGAATCAAAACAATTCTAATAAACTGCACAATTTATCGTGGAGTACATTTGAGGTATCGATATCCAAGTGGTCAAGATTCCGGCGGTCAAAAGACCAGCCCCGGGATCCTGATGCTAAGATTCCAGACAGGGGCTCCGTAAGTGATGTAATCCTGTCCCCCTAACCCTAAATCTACCTGCATGTAGCCTAATCATCCACCCACCCCTACAGCCCGACTCTAACCAAACCTTACCATAACCCTCCTACTCTGCCGCCTTAACCTACCCCCCACCCCACAGCCTATAACTAACCCCCCCTTGTAATTGCCTAACCCTTGTCTTCCTCTCCTTGCCGCCTAATCCTAAATCCCTCCACTAGTGCCTAAACCCCATCCTCAGCCTGCTACCACACCCCTCTTTCCGATCCTGATGCCAGAAGTTGGTAGTACGGCGCCGGCATCATAATATCTTCACAGTTCTGGTGCCTGTCTTCTGAAGGCAGTTGGGATGACAGTGTTGGTATACTGAAGGCTAATATCTTGACCGCCGGGATATTGATTAAATCCCCTTAGCACATACTTGATGAAAAACACCCTGGGGTTCCTAATCCAGGCAGAAGGAGTCTCACCTCAAAGTGTACATATAGACAATTACTGAGCCAGAAATTTTGGTGGGCTTGACCGATATAAAATTACATTATTAAGGATGTTAGGACCCACCCGTGACTCATTGTGACCCAGTACGCGGCCATGCATTTTTGCCCAAACCTGTGCTACAGTACGAACAACACTTGTACTCCAAGATAAATTGTAGAGTTTAGTATAATGTTTTGCTTATCAGTATTCTTAGTGCTTAGAGGCATAGCCATCATCACCTACGGTGCCCATACACTAGTAAGATTTATCTTCAGATCTGGCTGGTTGGAACAAACACATGGTTATGGATGAGTGACAGTTTGGCAGTTTTCCAGCATTTCCAAGCAAATGGTCAACTGTCATTTGCTCTCATCCATAACCATGTTTTTGTTCCAACCAGACAGATCTGAAGATAAATTTGCGTGTGTATGGCCATCTTTACTTTCAATAAAAATAGGTAATAAATGACCAATTTTACCTACTCTTGTAGAAAGGTTTGTGGGCAATCATCATGAAGGTGGCCCATATACGAGTATGGGGACTTTCATTCAAGCTCCAAAAATACAATATTTCCAAAGCTTGTCTGCGGGAGCATTCTCCATATATATATGGTGGTTGTTCCTGCAAGCTCACTGCTTACCTTTGTGAATCGGTCCCTTCTGGATCTCTCTGCCCCATTCGGCTCCTTCCACCAGACTTTGAGGCTTTCGTTCACCTTGGATAACCCTAGCTCAGGCAGGAGGTCTTTCACTGCCGGGTCAGACTTTGCACTACTAACTTCCAATATACATCAATGACACTCATATTGAATGATTGTCAATTCCATTGAGGAAGAGCCGCTACTCTGATTTTGGGCCATGGTAGATTAATCACCTGTAATTGTCATGCCACTGTGAGCCTGTTTGTAATGCCTATATGTGTATAACAAGGCACCATTAATATGTGCCATTTAAAATACGAGCTATCTGTGACCTTGAATGTATCAAGAAAATAATCAATACGTTCCATGCTAAGTTTTTTTTGAAGTTTGTTAATATTTGAAAAAAATTATACTATTTGTATTTCTTAAAATCAAAGGCGTTCCCCTGAAGAAGAATATTGGAGATGAAACGCATAGGGTTAAGACTTTAAGGGGTAAATGTAAATTATATATCATAATTGCCGAGGAATTCGCACGGGGGGGGGGGCAGTAGGCAGACAGGAGGGTGGCGAATGGTGATGCCTGGCATTTCCTGGCCGTGTCCACAAAAATGGTGGGTACGACCAGAATAATGATGGGCATCCATATGTGAACATGACATCAGCACCCGCCCCATCGAACGATTTTTTTTGCCGTTCGTTCGCATGCGAATGGATGTTTACACTCACCCATCCATTCACATGATGCCGCGTATATTGGTGGGACGGCGGACGTTCATTCGGCTGGCGGGGCGGCGTTAGTGAAAGACCGCTGCTTAGCGAATGAAGCTGAATCAAGCCCAATATTCAAAGTTAGAGATATTGTAAACATAATCACGGTATTTGCAGAGGAAGATGATGATATACGGATGGTGTAATGGTTATAGCATTACTGCCTCACAGCGCTGAGGTCATGGGTTCTATCCCCACCATGTGTTATATATACGGGGCAGTACGGATGGTGTAATGGTTATAGCATTACTGCCTCACAGCACTGAGGTCATGGGTTCTATTCCCACCATGTGTTATATATATAGGGGGCAGTACGGACGGTGTAATGGTTACATTACTGCCTCACAGCGCTGAGGTCATGGGTTCTATCCTCACCATGTGTTATATATACGGGGTAGTACGGACGGTGTAATGGTTATAGCATTACTGCCTCACAGCGCTGAGGTCATGGGTTCTATCCCCACCATGTGTTATATATACGGGGCAGTACGGATGGTGTAATGGTTATAGCATTACTGCCTCACAGCGCTGAGGTCATGGGTTCTATCCCCACCATGTGTTATATATACGGGGCAGTACGGATGGTGTAATGGTTATAGCATTACTGCCTCACAGCACTGAGGTCATGGGTTCTATTCCCACCATGTGTTATATATATGGGGCAGTACGGACGGTGTAATGGTTACATTACTGCCTCACAGCGCTGAGGTCATGGGTTCTATCCCCACCATGTGTTATATATACGGGGCAGTACGGACGGTGTAATGGTTACATTACTGCCTCACAGCACTGAGGTCATGGGTTCTATCCCCACCATGTGTTATATATACGGGGCAGTACGGACGGTGTAATGGTTACATTATTGCCTCACAGCACTGAGGTCATGGGTTCTATCCCCACCATGTGTTATATATACGGGGCAGTACGGACGGTGTAATGGTTACATTACTGCCTCACAGCGCTGAGGTCATGGGTTCTATTCCCACCATGTGTTATATATACAGGGCAGTATGGACGGTGTAATGGTTACATTACTGCCTCACAGCACAGAGGTCATGGGTTCTATCCCCACCATGTGTTATATATACGGGGCAGTACGGATGGTGTAATGGTTACATTACTGCCTCACAGCACTGAGGTCATGGATTCCATTCCCTCCATGGCCCTAACTGTGCGGAGTTTGTATATTCTCTCTGTAATTGCGTGGGTTTACTCTGGGTACTCCAGTTTCCTCCAACAATCCAAACATATACTGGTAGGTCATTGGCTCCCAACAAATTAACCCTAGATTGTCTGTGTGTGCATGTTCATGTGGTAGGGAATATAGATTGTAAGCTCCACTGGGGCAGGGACTGATGTGAATATTCAACTATACTCTGTACAGCGCTGCGGAATATGTGTGCGCTATATAAATAACTGATAATAATATTCTCTATACAGCGCTGCAGAATATGTGTGCGCTATATAAGAAACTGTAAATAATGATGGATGAGAACAATGACCCGTAATGGCACACAAGCTATTAAAATAAATAATAAATTCCGTAAAAATACCTTAAAACGCATGGAGGTGATCTCATTCTGTCTAAGTGTCACAGCCAGTATTATAGAATTGAGCAGTAACGCTACAGATTTAGCAGAGTAACCTGTGAAGTAAGAAAGTGCCACATAAACCCGGAGATTGGATGAGCTTCAGTGAAGTCAATTAAGAAGGGTTGAGGTCTCCTGACAGGGGCAAGAGGCATTTCCTTTGTTGCGTTTGGCAATCGTCTCTGCGCTATTTCTTCCTCACAATTTATAGCAATATAAAAGACAACGCTACCAGCCAAGTGTCAGAATAAAGAAGAATGACCGCACTTAAATAAACCGTTCCCCGCGCTCTGCGTGTTCGCTATAGGTGCAGTATATATCACAGTTATGTAGGTTATTCAGCAGTATTTACTAGAGACGGCTACAGAACTCGGTTGAAGTTTTTTTTCTCTCCTCCTAAAAATAACATTTCATAATGAGTTTTGCTTTTACTGAGGCTCCGTCCTGGGGGAAATGTGGAAGTCAGCCTGGGATCTCTGTGCATTTATTGTAATGAACCGCTGTTCTGATTTAGCAAACTGCACATCTATTACTGATAGCGAGACCTTACAGTAATGAAGCTAATCAGCTAGTGACCAGGGGCGGGAAGTAATGACGCTCCGAATTTGGTGGCAGTGCAAGATTCTGGATGAACTCGGACATTTTTAGGCAATCACTTACAAGTAGGGATGTGCGAGTTCGGATTGAAGGAATCCAGACACCCCCGAACACCCCAATCCGAACTCGCGCTCCAAGCCTGTTCAGGAATTTCCACCCAGAAACGTATCGCGGGTCCCCGGACCTCACGAAATCACGCCGTCGGATCTCGCGATATCCGGACCCAATCTCCAGTCTAGGAGAGTGAAGAGGCAGCATAATCTCTGCCCGCCCGCCTGCATGCTGTTCCGCCTGGCCAGTGATAGTGTTTAAAGTCCAGTCCAGTGATAGTACTTAAATTCCAGTCCAGTGATATTTGTGTATAGTCCAGTTTAATGATAGTGCTGTATTTTCCAGTCCGGTGATACTGCTGTATAGTTTAGTCCAGTGATAGTTCTGCATAAGTTCAGTCCAGAGGCACTGCCATTAAAGTCCAAAGGCATAAGTTCAGTAATAATGCCATTATATAGTTAAGTCCAGTGATACTGCTGCAAAAGTCCAGTATGGTGTCACTGCCATAAAAGTCCATTGGTACTTCTGCATAAGACCAGTGGCACTGCCGTTAAAGTCCATTGGTACTGCTGCATAATTCCCATAATACTGTTGTTAAAGTCCAGTGGAACCATATTTTGGAGGATCTAAGCCCTCCTCCTCCCCCTCTAGAAAATTTGAGAGTTAAGCTGTCATCAAAAACACAGCAAACAACTGTGCCTTCTAAAGACATGGGGTGACATTCTATGGGATGAGATAATCTGACTTTGGCGAATTTTATCGCAAAAACGGCCGTTTTCGCACTTTTTCCCGAATTCGCATATTTAATGAGATGCGAAAATCGGCAAAAAGTGCGGTTTTGCCGCGAAATCGCACTTTTTAGAAGTGCGATTTTTAGTTTTCGCCAGAACTCGCATCCAGATGTTTTCACATTGAAAAGTATACAATTCGCATATTTAATGAGATGCGAATTTGAAAAATGTGTCTAAAAATCTCAAAAAAATCAGACCAGGTTCTGATATGCGATTTGGCCAGAACCCTGCACAGATCATAGAGATCTGTGCATGGCCCTGTGTTAAAAAATGTGGAAAAGTGTTTTTTGACAAAAAAAAATTGCGTGGGGTCCCCCCTCCTGAGCATAACCAGCCCAGGGCTCATTGAGCTGGGGCTGGTTCCAAAAATACGGGGGACAAAAAGCATAGGGGTCCCCCGTATTTCTGAAACCAGCCCCGGACTCTTGGACCGGTCCTGGTTCCAAAAATACGGGGGACAAAAAATCTGGGGGTCCCCCGTATTTTGAAACCAGCACCGGGCTCCAACAGCACTCGGTGTCATGCCACAGCCGGGGGACACTTTTTATATAAGGTCCCCCGGCCGAAACATGAGCACCGTGGCTGGTCAGCCTTGGACGGGGTACCTGGAGGAGTGGGGACCCCCCCATAAAGGGGTCCCCCCCCCAGGCTTCACCCGTCCAGGGCTGAAGCCCGGGGCTGTCACCGGCGTCCGTGGCCAGTGGACGCCGGCCTGATAGTGTTAAATCTTCCATACATAACATTGCTTGATACAGAAGAACTACAAGTGCCAGCAGACCTCCCCCGCATGCTGGGACTTGGAGAACCACAAGTCCCAGCATGCGGGGCATTAATGGGCCCGCTGGGACTTGTAGTCCACCTGTAAAAAGAATGTTAAAAAAAACACACACACAGGCCCTTATTCTGGTTGGTGCGGCCAGAGCCGCACACGGTGCTCTGGCCGCACAAACCAATCCCCGCCCACACTACGGATCGCCACGGCCGTCCGTACACGGACGGCTGGCGATCCGCACGAAAATGGTGGAGGCGTACGCCTCCACCATGGTGGGAGCTGCCCCCTGCATTCGATGGTCGTCGACCATCGAAGGCAGGTCCGCACGCCCCAGCAGCTCCCGCAAGCTGAGACCACACGGACAATCGTCCGTGTGTTAGCTTGTATGGGGGCTGAAAGCTGACATCCGGCGACGTCAGCTTTCCGCCCCCATGAGTTGCGTCATACCCTCATTACCATGCATACGCCCCGCGTTTGCATGGGAACGCCCATGAAACGCGGGGCGTACACATAGGGAAATGAGGGTATGAAGCCCCTCACGCCCCTACACGCCCCCTTTGCGGCGGACGAAATACGTCTGCGGCGAAGGGGGCTGCACATGCGCAGATTGACCTCTGCGCATGTGCAGAATAAAAACATCGGCGGTACGGCCGCACGCGGGCCGTACCGTCCGAATTAGAATAAGGGCCACAGAGCAGTAAAACTTTATTACACACACACCTCACTTTTACACCGCTATACATACCGATCCAGGATCCAGCACTGGTCTCTCTGCAGCAGAGCCGGACAGCCCGCACTGACAGCGGGCTGAACCGGCTTCCTCCGATGCAGCTAACAGCTTCTGTCGCGCTGTCCCAGCGCTACAGAGGCTGAGAGCGTGATTGGCCGATGCGTCTCCATGGAGACGCATAGCTCAGCCCTGATTGGCTGAGCTATGCGTCTCCATGGAGACGCATAAGCCAAAGACGCTCTCAGCCTCTGTAGCGCTGGGACAGCGCTACAGAGGCTGTTAGCGGCATCGGAGAGAGCCGGTTGTCCCCGCTGTCAGTGCGGGGGTAGCCGGCTCTGCAGCAGAAGGGAGACCAGCGCTGGATCCTGGATCGGTGAGTATGTGGGTGTAAAAGTGAGGTGTGTGTGTGTGTGTGCAATAAAGTTTTACTTCTCTGTGTGTGTGTTTTTTTAAACATTCTTTTTACAGGTGGACTACAAGTCCCAGCGGGCCCATTAATGCCCCGCATGCTGGGACTTGTGGTTCTCCAAGTCCCAGCATGCGGGGGAGGTCTGCTGGCACTTGTAGTTCTTCTGTATCAAGCAATGTTATTTATGGAAGATTTAACACTATCAGGCCGGCGTCCACTGGCCACGGACGCCGGTGACAGCCCTGGGCTTCAGCCCTGGACGGGTGAAGCCTGGGGGGGGGGACCCCTTTATGGGGGGGTCCCCACTCCTCCAGGTACCCCGTCCAAGGCTGACCAGCCACGGTGCTCATGTTTCGGCCGGGGGACCTTATATAAAAAGTGTCCCCCGGCTGTGGCATGACACCGAGTGCTGTTGGAGCCCGGTGCTGGTTTCAAAATACGGGGGACCCCCAGATTTTTTGTCCCCCGTATTTTTGGAACCAGGACCGGTCCAAGAGTCCGGGGCTGGTTTCAGAAATACGGGGGACCCCTATGCTTTTTGTCCCCCGTATTTTTGGAACCAGCCCCAGCTCAATGAGCCCGGGGCTGGTTATGCTCAGGAGGGGGGACCCCACGCCATTTTTTTTTTTTTTTGATGAACAAAAAATCACACATTTCCTTAAATTCGCACATTTTCATGCCTAAAATTCGCACATTTTCATGCCTAAAATTCGCACATTATCGCACCTAATCGCACTTTTCATTCCAGAATTCGCACCTCATTAAGTATGCAAATTCGCGGCAAAAATGCGATATTAAAAAAGTGCGATAATGGGCGATTTTGAAAGTGCGAAAAATTCTCATCCCATAGAATGTCACCCATGGTATCACAAATCCCCAAGGAGAGTCCAAAGGTGTTGGTGGTTGCGATGCCTGACCTTCCCATCACTGTACAGGAAGATGTGTCTCCTTCCACCATTTGCACTCCCTCTGCATATGCTGGAAGGATCACCCACAGTGCAGTTCCTGATATTGATATTGAAGGTGTCATTGTTGAAGGACACCAGGAGGAGGATATTGATGTAGCTGACTCTAAAGAGGAAGTTGACGAGGAGGATGCTGATGGCACCAGTAGTAGCATCAGTAGTAGCATCTCCAAAACGCCAGCTCGTTCCAAGGCAGGCAACGCTGTGTATCACTGGTTTCACTAAGAGGCACAACGCCGACAACCACTTAGAGAAGCTGAGGGAAACCATTGCGCAGTGGCTTCCCTCTCCTGGGGATTTGTGGTATTGGATAAGGCCACTAACATTGTGCTGGCATTACTTAGGGTGTGGATCAATTGGTCACCAGCACGTTGTTAGACAGTCATTAGGTCGACATTATTAGGTCGACATGCATTTAGGTCAACTTGTGTCTAGGTCGACATGCAGGAAGGTCGACGTGAATCTAGGTCGACATGGGTTAGGTCGATAGGGTTATAAGGTCGACAGGGTCATTAGGAAGACAGGGGTAAGATCGATAGGATCATTACGTTGACATGGGTAAGGTCGACAGGGTCATTAGGTCGACATGGGTAAGGTCGACAGTGAAAAAGTCGACTTTTTTATTATTATTTCATTTATTTATTTTTACCCTTATGTCCTAGTGGATGGTAGGGCATGAAATATCACCTGCCGGCACATGTGTCAACATGGACACCGAAACATACCACCACTTCCCCTCGCATGGCTCGCTGTGCTCACCTTGCTTCGGGCACTATTTTATTCTCCCACCACGCATGGTAGGGCATGAAATACCACCTTTCGGCACACGTCGGCTCAAAAAAACATTAAAAATACCCCATTTCGATCTAATGACCCTGTCGACCTAGCCCATGTCGACCTAATGACCCCGTAGACCTACCCCATGTCAACCTAAAGTCTTGTCGACCTTACTGCATATTGACCTAAAATCATGTCAACCTAAACGCATGTCAACCTAAACTCATGTCGACCTATCTGCATGTTGACCTAGTGACCGTATCCCATTACATATGGGCAATTTCCAACATGTGTCATGTTTTGCCCACACAATCATTTTGGTGGTGCAGCATTTTCTTAAAAGTGACAGGAGTGTGCAGGGACACTTTCGCCACACTACCACTGCCTGCTGAAGACTGGAGAGCCATCAATCCCTCCTGAACCTGCCATGCCTTCACCTCAAATAAGAGGTTGTGATGCTGTGGAAATCCACCCTATATGTTGCAGATGATGGAGGAGCAGAAAAAGGCCATTCAAGCCTACACAACCACCTATGACATAGGCGAAGGAGGGGGGGTGCACCTGGCTCAAGTACAGTGGAGACTGATTTCTGTGTTGTGCAAGTTTCTCCAGCTGTTTGAACTTGCCACACGTGAAGTCAGTTCCGACACCTCCAGCTTGGTTCAGGTCATTCCCCTGATCAGCCTGTTGCAGAAGCAGCTGGAGAAATTGAAGGAGGAGCTAAAGCATGGCGATTACGCAAAGAATGTAGGACTTGTGGATGAAGCCCTTCATCCTTCGACTATTAAAGTCCGAGCACTATATTTTGTCCACCGTGCTCGATCCTCGGTTTAAAACCTATGTTGTGTCTCTGTTTCTGGCGGACACAAGTCTACAGAGTTGCAAAGACCTGATGGTTAGGAGATTGTCATCTGAAGCAGAACATGACATGGCAACAGCTCCTTAATTTTCTCCCACACCTGTGTCTGCGAGGAAACAACTCAGATTTACAAGACCCACTGGTGTTGATCAGGGCAGGCAGGAGCTAGTTTGGACATCTGGTATGGACTGAAGGACCTGCCAACAATTTCTGACATGTCTACTGTCACTGCATACGATGCTGTCACCATTGAAAAAATGTTGGAGGATTACTTTGGTGACAGCATCCAAGTAGACATGTCAAACAGTCCTTACCTGTGCTGGTAGGAAAAAAAAGCAGTTGGAAGCCCCTGTACAAACTGGCTCTATTTTACCTGAGTTGTCCCCCTCCAGTGTGTACTCCAAAAGAGTTTTTAGTGCAGCCGGGAACCTGGTCAGTGATTGGCGTAGAAGGTTGTTTCCACAAAATGTGGAGAAGATTATGTTCATCAAAATGAATTATCAATTCTTTAACGAAGACCAACAATTGCCTCCAGAGACTAACGAGGGACCTGTCATGGTGGATTCCAGTGGGGACAAATTGATAATCTGTGAGGGTGAGGATGTACGTATTGAAGGGGGTGAGGAATTGGAAGATAAGGATGAGGACGACATTATTATTATTATTATAATTTTATTTATAAGGCGCCACAAGTGTTTCGCAGCGCCGTACAAAGGAACAATACAGGGAGACAAAACTTGGCATAACATTGAATAAATAACAAAAATACAGTACAAATAAAGAGCACCACAGTTCAATACACATTACAGCTTAAATGTAAGTAGTGAGGACCCAATCAACATACAACTAGAGGCTTGAGGCCAATGATGGAGATGAGTATGCAGACGAAGATGGTCACTGAGTGTTGGAGTAAAGGAGAGCTGTGAGTGACATGTGAAGAGAAGTGGGCTTTGACAACAGGAGGGAAGAGGGCCCTGCTCAGAGGAGCTTACAATCTAGTAGGAAGGGGAGACAGATTACAAGAGGTGCAAGCGAGTGGGTGGTGGTTAGATAGCAGGATGTAAAAAGGCAAGGGGTCGGAGAACCAGCTGGTTTATGCAGTGGAAGGGTACGCTTTGATGAATAGGTGAGTTTTCAGTGCCCGTTTGAAGCTTTGCAAGGTCGGGGAGAGTCTAATGGAGCGAGGGAGTGCGTTCCACTGAAGGGGTGCAGCACGGGCAAAGTCCTGGACTCTAGCATGGGAAGTAGTGATCAGGGTGGAGGAGAGACGACAGTCGTCAGCTGACTCTATAGAGCCAGTTTGTGCAAGGAGAGATGATTTGCTTCTTTTTTTGTGGGGGCCCAAACAATCCAATCATTTTAGTCATATGGCAGACCCTGTCGCTGAAATGATTGGTTTGTTAAAGACAGTGTTCATGTCCTATTTTTGCAACATATGGGTGGGTGGGAGGCTTGAAGGACAATTCCATCTTGCACCTCTTTTTTTTGGCGGTATGTGCTCTTTGGGGCTTACATTTTCAAACTGCCATCCTGCCTGTCACTGCAGTGCCACTCCTAGATGGGCCACATGATTGTGCCTCACATTTGTGTCACTTATCATAGTCACGCAGCCACCTCGGTGCAACCTATTGGCCGAACAACAACCTTGTTAGTTGTGAAGTTTTCAGGATAGACTGAAAATTAGTGAAAGACGATATTTATGGGTTTAAAAAAAAATGATCCAAAACATGAAACACGGAAAGGTGGTGTTTCTCAACAGATACAGATCCAAAACTACAGACCAGAAACAGGAAACACTAAAAGTGGCCGGTGCACATGCCATGGTTTTGCTTTGTAAGAGATTGCCCCTTTAAAAAAAAGTCAGAGTTAAGCCAGCATTCCACACAGCTGTCAAACTTGTGCCGCAGTACTGTACGTCCAACCCCATGTGTCATCTCTCCTTGTACAAACTGGCTCCATAAAGTCAAGATGTCGTTCTCATCCTTATCCTCCGATTCCTCACCCCCTTCAGTACGTACATCCTCATCCTCACAGA
Source organism: Crinia signifera (assembly GCF_055691185.1). Lineage (NCBI taxonomy): Eukaryota > Metazoa > Chordata > Amphibia > Anura > Myobatrachidae > Crinia > Crinia signifera. The sequence goes on along the minus strand of NC_139219.1, from coordinate 319,813,626 downwards.
TTATCAATTTGTCCCCAGTGGAATCCTCCATTATAGGTCCCTCGTTAGTCTCTGGAGGCAATTGCTGGTCTTCGTTAAAGAATTTTAGACTCCTCCCATCACTCTGTGCCTCCACAATGCTGCCATGTATGTGCTGTCTGCTGACTACACATGTGATGTGAGGACCTTCTGCAGTCACTTGCTGGAATCTTGTAATTATTTTTATTGTCTGATGGGGTCCCAGAGCAAAATAGTTTGAGGACCCCTTTCCAATTCCATGAATGGATATGCCGGTGGTTTGCAATGTAAACTAAAAAATGTCAGTCTATTATCTGGATTAACTCCTCTTATACATACCTAACCCTAAATCTCCCTCCCTGAAGCCAAACTTTAACCTCACCCCACCCCCCTGTTAGGACTCTGGGGAGTACCCGTGTACAAATATGGAAGGAGACTGACCACAGCACCACACCTGTCTCTGTTAATCCCCCCAGAGGCTATAGCAAACTGCAGTACTGAGGCTTCACCTATAATAGCCATGTTCAAAGGGGACAATTAGGTTCACCCCAACCCCGGTGCCACCAGGACTTTATGGGGAACAAGGTGCCTAATACCTCTGAAGTGGACAAGACGAAAAACTAACTAAAACCCAGTAAACAAACAATCAAACAGACAGTGGTATATTTGTTCCCAACATACATGTGAACGACTAGTGACCCCTGAATGGATCACTTAGGAAGGTAGTGAAGTAGGGTGCAGCGACAAAGCATCCTACCAAACTACCATAAATGCAACAATGCATGAAGGTGTTAAACAATACACAATGCCATGAAAACTTGACCCATGTATGCAATAATACAGGAAGATGATACAACTCTGCACCGGCTACCTCAGCAGTACTAATAATTGTTTTCGGGTGCAAAAGAGAGAGTGTATAACTTCACACAGAGTAATCCTACAAACAGCAATAACCAGAAAGGATTGATGCCTAGATGACAAAGGGCACTTATCTCTATAATGGTGTGGGTCAGGTTACCCAGAAGCCGGCACCAGGAGACAGGACAGGAACTGGACCCTTCCGCAGAGGGATAAGGTGGAGAACTGCAGGGATTCAGATCTCAGGCTGCACAGGACACTGACAGGGAAAACAGACTGGGACAGGCTGCACTAAGAACTATGACCAGCAGGGTCTGAGTGCTGGAAGCATAGCTTAATAGCAAGTGGCCTAGCATGCAGCCACACCCAAAGAACACCAGGCAAGGTGGATCAGCAAAACCCAGAGCACTGATCCAGTGAACCAATGCAAAACCCACACAGAACATAGTGACCGCAGAGTTACACCAACCCGCTGGAGGCGAATCGTAACACCCCCATAAATACATATTGACATTACCATTTGAATAGGAATACATACGCATAATTACGATCAGCATGCCGGCAGTCGGAATTCCATCGTTGCCAATGCCAGTATTCTGGTTGCGAGTTGGGATTCCGGCGTCCGTATTCTGAATTCCCGCACTCTGACACCCAGAATGTTAACCGCATCAGAAAGAAAAGAAAAATGCTAATTATTTTAATGATGGGCATATTGAAGTTCACCTTCCAATTAAAATCAAAATTCTTAAAATAAAATTAGGATTCAGTATGATTATTTAATAACATTAACGGAAATTAATTTTAAAAGTTTTTTTTTTTTTTTTCTTAATATTTTTTTTTGGTATATAGTTTTGGACCCTGTTCTTTCTCTAGATGACTTTGATGAACTTCTGAAAGTTTAACGAGATAATTTCCCATCACTAATGAAAGTCTCTCAGCTGTTGCTATCATTATAAATTTAAATGATAAAGACGGGGGGGAAAGTGCTGCGAAAATTCCAGGTTCAAAGTGAATAGAGACAGCAGTCTTTATTTTTCTGTTTGTATGTATTATTTTCCCAAAAGCATTTCATCTAGAAATCCCTACTGTTCCCATCCAGTTCATAGAAGTAGCATTAGTTTGACAGATTACTCTCTTCGGATAAATACATTTTCATACAGCGGAAATATGGAATCTTTGTTTTTATTGCAAGGCCCGTTGGGCAATGTTTTTGGGCTCCTGGCTACGGTAGAGCATCCTCCCCGCAGAATTAGTGCATTTAATTAATGAATGTCATATTTGATAACTTTTTTAATTTCCAATAATGAATGCACATAACATTGGGGAGAAGGGACACTATTAAAAAAAAACAAAATACATTTATTCTACTCATCTTTAAGAAGAACACATGACGAGGTAGGAAAAGCAAAAAAATAAAAAAGAAAATAAAAAAAAATAATAATTGTTGTTGATGCAGATAAAGTGGAGAAATCTGTAAGGACCCCGGCGTGCTCCTTTAAGGCTGTTCCGCGTACAAATGTCAGAGGTATACCAATGGAACTGAGAATATATCCCGATATTAATATTCATACGGTATAGCGGTAATTCAAAACAAATGTGTGTAAATTGGGAATAAGCATCTCATTGTTTCTTTTTGCCTGTAATGTTTAATTAAATAAATTAACAGTTTAGACTACAAAAACATGCTAAATGTTGGTGGGAGAAATCTTAAGTAACTTGACACTTCTGGGGAATGTGTCTTTCAATGTTAATGGTCAGCAACACTGATTTCAAAGTAGGAAATCAGATATTCAGACGTACAGTACTGTACTTAGCGGCTAATTTATCAACGAGTGAGAAAACTTATTGTGGATGATAAAACTCATTGTGTATGATAAATGGTGATCCAGCCAATGAGCTCCTGTCATGTGATCAGCTTCCAACTGTTATGAGTTTGGTTCCTAACTGTCATACAGTATGTTTGGAAAAACAATAACATTTGGGATCTGATTGAATGAGTTTTATCACTCATTGATAAACGAGCCCCATAGTATTAAGACACGGGGCAACTTAAACTAGGCAGTATAATGTCTCTCAATCAAGTAATTTAACTTGGAATTTTTACTATGATAATCTTCATACACGGATCCAAAGCGAAAACCATTGACACAAGGTAGAAGGAGGACCGGGCCAGCAAGTCTCAGATGGGCCTAAAACATATACTGTGGGGCCCCAAACTGCCAAATATACACAACCGTCCAAAAATTTGGGGTTACCCAGACAATTTTGTGTTTTACAAGAAAACTGACTTTTATTTATCAAATGAGTTCCAAAATTAATAGAACATATAGTCAAGACATTGGCAAGGTTAGAACTAATTATTTTTATTTGAAATACAGATGGAGCTGCTCTCTGTGTTTCCACCAGCTCGCCATATCACTATAGCTGGCGGGGGGCGTGGCCGGTGGATGGCGGGACTGGGACGCGGTAACTACTGACATGGTCGCGTGTCCCCTTGCCGAGAATGGGATGTGCGAGCTCCCCATTCTGCCTGACGGCGCTGGACGGCGGACGGCACAATGGGAGCCGCTCTGATGAGAGCGGCTCCATCTGTAAGAATTTTGTCCTTCAAACTTTGCTTTCATCAAAGAATGCTCCTTTTGCCATAATTACCGCATCGCAGACCTTTGGCATTCTAGCTGTTAATTTGTTGAGGTAATGTGAAGAAATTTCCCCACATGCTTCCTGAAGCATCTCCCACAAGATGGATTGGCTTGTTGGGCGTACCATACGGTCACCTTTGAAAAAGCTGGGAGCCCCCCAGCGAAACGCGTTAGATACAGTGCCCCCACTCTACCTTTACACTGTGGATTACAAGTCAGGTAAACTCCATTGTACCCGGGACTCCAAAAGTATCGGACCAAGAAACATCATTCGGGATCCATAAAGGAGATCAAGCAGCAACCACCAACTCACGGGGACCACACAAAAGCTCTATCCGGATAAGTGGACAGTATCCCAGATATGTGAGTGACTTTTTGACTCCATTCCCTCCATTTCCCACGAACATTGTCCGAGGAGTAAGCCAACCATATCCACAAACAGGTAGAAAAGGCGGGGACACTCTTTCAGAGAAATAAGGGCCCACCACACAAGTGTAGCCGTTAAGTGCCATTTATGCACAGATTTAATCCCCCAACCGGTTATTAAGTGTACACTTCATGTAATTTTAATTTATTGCCATTTTATCTATTATATCATTATATGTAAAAGATTCATGTGAATAAATTTATACCATTTCTAATAATTGATTGCAGTAATCGTTCCTAAAATAGCGCAGTTTCCTTTTCTCTTTTTTGCTTTTTACATTGGGACTGACGATCCCTAAACGTAACTGCTGCTTGATTTGTAGGGGGAGGACATACGCAGCGCCTGAATATTGTCGAGAGGCAATATATTGTTGTTTCCTGTACCATACGGTCAAGCTGCTCCCGCTACAGCTCAATGGGGTTGTGATCTGGTGACTGCGCTGGCCACTCCATAGACAGACTCTACAGACAGAATACCAGCCGCCTGATTCTTCCCTAAATAGTTCTTCCATAATCTGGAGGTACAGTATGCTTTGGGTCACTGTCCTGTTGGAGGAGGAAATTGGCTCCAATCAAGTGCTGTCCACAGCATGGCATTGCTAAATGAAGTGATAGCCTTCCTTATTCAAAATCCATTTTTCCTTGTACAAATCTCCAACTTTACCAGCATCAAAGCAGCCCCAGACCATCGCATTAACTTTACCATGCTTGACAGATGGCGTCAGGCATCTTCCAGAATCTTTTCACTTATTCTGTGTCTCACAAATGTTCTTCTTTGTAATCCAAACACCTCAAACTTCAATTTTTCTGGCCATAGCACTTTTTTCCAATCTTCCTCTGTCCAATGTCTGTGTTCTTTTGCCCATATTACTCTTTTCCTTTTATTGGCCAGTCTCAGATATGGTTTTTCTTTGTCACTCTGCCTAGAAGGCCAGCATCTCGGAGTCGCCTCTTCACTGTAGATGTTGACACTGGTATTTTAATGAAGCTGCCAGTTGAGGACCTGAGAGGCTTCTATTTCTCAAACTACAGACTCTAATGTACTTGTCTTCTTGCTCAGTTGTGCACCGGGGCCTCCCACTTCTCTTTCTAGTCTGGTTAGAGCCTGTTTGTGCTGTTTTCTGAAGGGAGTAGTACACGTTGTAGAAAATGTTCAGTTTTCAAAGATTCTCTGTGAACATTGAATGATTTCTCCTGCAGCGGAGGCATCCAGGGGAATCGGCAGTGGCAGGGGGGGGGGGGGGGGGAGTTGGACAGGCGGAATCTCAGGCGCTCGGTAAGCTGCGAACCAACCTGAATTGGCCCTATGGTCTCCAGGATAAAGAAAACTCATTGAGATTGGATTAATTTTGTAGGAAAGTTGTAGATTACTTTACATAATACAGTGTAAGGACCTGCCATGCTACAGATGGGTGTCAGAAGTATACCGACATCAGAATCCTGACTGTTCAACTGGCCGACGGTAGCATTTCCGACATACAGGGCTATTCTCCCTTGAGGAGGGAGGATAGAACTGGTGGCCAGGATTACGATCATCGGGATCCTGACTCCCCTTCATCACCCTTTAAGGTATACACATGGATGACCAGTGGTTAGGATGCCGTTGCTCAGAATACTGTCTCTGGCATCCCAATGGAAGGGATCCCAACAGGGGTCAGGCAAGCATACTAACCTGCCCCCCAACAACCCTCTCTTCTAGTAGCCTAACCCCTTCTCCCAGCTGCCTGACCCTAACCCTCCCTTCTTGGTGCCTAAACCTAACCCCTCTGCATAACCCTTACCCCCCGACTACTGCCTAAACCTACCCCCTTTCCCAGGCACACGTTAGCTAGTCCCGCATAGTTCGGGATCTTGGCTGTTGGTATTTCCGCGCCATGATCCAGACCTATTCGGAGTTCCGGCACCGGTGTTGTGAGGGCAGTTGGGATGCCGGCATTGGTATACTGAAATCCGGTATCCTACCGGCCGGATGCTGTCCGTATCCCTGCTCCAAAACTTAGTACATCTGCCTCACCATCAGATATTTAAGTTCACCACCGGGTTTGCATACGTCTTTGAATTAGGCCCACAGTTATTACAAAAATAAAATAAAAATACAATCTTACCAGATAAAACTCATATATAGCTTTTCCTTTCTTTATCCTGCTGTGCTAGCTGGTCTGTCTGGAGCGCTGCCAATATCTCAAAACTATCATTAGTGGTTTTAGAGATTGAATTTACATGCGCAATGATGTGATACCTTAGTCCCAAGGTGTTAGCCGCAGAAGCATTTTCCCTCCGGAAGCCTGATAAAGCCTTGCTTCTCAAGACGGTCTTTTTTAATTTTCTTTTTTCCCAACCAAGCAATGCATTATCTGTCATAGCCTGTTACTTACATTGTTCGGTAGGAGCCTATTAAAATCTATATATTTCCCATAGCTTTTTTAATTATTATTATTTTGCTTCCATGAATGTGCTCAAAAAATGAACCCTCTGGAACATAGCAGGAGGCCTTTAATATTTCACACGGTAACGTGCCAACGCCAAAATTAAATCAGCCATTCTTCTTATTATAATATATATTTCATTAATGTCAAATCTGGATGGGCCTGAGTGTTCAGAGGTTCTTCACAATTATCAATTCCCTTTATCCTTTCTTAAATTGTTGAGTCTTACCTGCTTACCAGCCATTAACATTAATATTAACGACTAGACACGGGAGAATTGCCAAAAGCAATCCTACGTCGCCAATGCAAAGGAAATTAAATTAAATATATTAGTATACCTCTATTTAAAAGTAAAATAATATTATATGTTAAATATCCTGCACAGTCCTGCCTCCAGGTTGTCCTGGTACAGGAGGAACTGTCCTAATTGTCTCAGACCAGAATTTATCCCAGATCCGAACTTTTGACTTAATTTTCGGTTAATTGGGAGGGATAACATAACAATGATACTGATTGCATATGTATTAACATATGTGATTAGTATCGCAGAGGACATCTCTTGCGAAAATAGCTGCCCGTCAACAGCACCCGGTGAGAGGGTCCCCTGTGGGTCCATCTAACCTCCTAGGCCTGGGAGCCTTCTGCTGCAAACAGTCGGTGGAACTCCCAGGCTCCTCCCCCTTATCCCTGCACCTGGATGGGGAAGTCACTGTTGCTAGGAAGGTGGAGGTCACTGCATCCGGGAGGATGATGTAGAGGAGCACAGATTGGCAGGGCAGATTGACACTTAAGACAGGGGGACCCCCATTCCTTAGGTCTCCACATTTTGTCAGAACCGCCCCCACTTAGTGCGAATGCAAGTACAGCAGTTTCATTGTGCATATCAGATTTAAAGCAATTGTGTACATTTCATTTACACTAATAGCTTAATAATGCCTACACCACACACATTTTTCAAGTGGAGACCCTATAGCGCTTATAACAAAAAATATTTTACAGTACTTCCCTTTTATTCATTCCCTCAAACAAAGGGATCATGTTTCTATTGTTTTGCATGAACTATCATCAATGAAAAATTGACTATAAGGATCTTCTGTTCCACCCATCTGTCCTATAAGACCTAATGAATAAAAGGGAAGTACTGTAAAAATATTTTTTGTTATAAGCGCTATAGGGTCTCCACTTGAAAAATTTGTGTGGTGTATGTATTGTTGGAGGAGTGGTGTCTCCTCATCAGGTGTTTGAAACCCATTAGCAGCTGCGCCCAAGGGTGATCCAGCCATCCATTTCTGTAGCTTAATAATGCCTGTTTGCACATAGAAAAATAACATCTATTGGGGGAAATTTAATAAGGCAAATTCGCCTAAAAAATTCGTATTTGTATAGTAAAATACAAATTTTTTAGGCATATTCGTATTTTCGGGATTTACTATCCTGAAAATACGTAAATATGTATTCGTATTTATGGCACATTCATATGTCCTCAGTGCAGGGGGCCGGCGGCCATTTTCCTGTAGCCGCGTCCGTGTTCTGAAAGCCGCGGCCAGCGCTGGAGGGCTGCCTGGAGGAGGTGGATGGTGATCCAGTGCGGCCCGCAGCCAGTGGCTGGCTAAGCGGCCCAGGGGGCACATGACCCAGCCCGCCCCTGGCTGTCTCTTTATATTATATACTATGACCACAGATTTGACCAAGAAGAAGGGCCCAACAGGACTCACCACTTTGATATTTAGGGATCAATGGGCTCTTTTTGTAGACGAGAGAAAATGGGTCTCAGAAGATCCGGTATATAAAAAAAATGGAACTAGTTGTATGAGCTCTAGAAGGAGCAAATGCTGAATCTCAGCTTTGTAAATACAGTACAAATAGCCCCTGTCAAATCAAAATGCATTTGTAGTAGGTTCCCAGTTGTGAGCTCCTGAACGACCCTAATAAAACAAATCTACAATGAAAAAAAAATATATATGTATATTTATTTTTTAAATAAACAAAAACTATTTCTATGTTTGCTATAAGTTTAGGAGAATAATAATTATTTTGTATTAACCCAAAAAGATTTTTCAACCTGACGAGTTTACATTGTCATAAGAACAATATAAAATACATTCTGGGGTAGAGTTTACTAGTTTACTAGTTTCTCAAATGAAAAGTGCAACCAATAATATTCTCCCTATCATCAGGGGCGTAACTAGAAATAATGCACCCCCCCTCCCGACAAAATAAGATTAAGGGCCCCCCATGTTACCTGTTCATTGTCAGGGTATTCCCACTCCCTCCAACTGCCCCAATACAAATGTCCTTCTGAAAATGTCCACCCCCTCCTCTAGCATCCATAATACCTGTCTCCTCTAAGGCGGAGGCCATTTTAGACAAAACAGACCCCAGCTGCTGCAGCGGCTGGAGGGAGAAATTCCCATGACAACGAGCAGATACCAGGTAGTGGTAGCAATAGGCCCCGCAGCCCGACACTTGGCGCCCACAAGTCAGCCAGCGCCTCCAAGCCGCTGTGGAGTCTGCAGTGCTAATGCTATGCAACTGTCTATCTTCATGCAACAGAGGAATGATGGCTGGAATCCTATTGGTTGCTATGGACAACAGCACCATTACATTTAATTTTTAGAAGCTGGCAGAAAGCTTTCCCTTACGCCAAATAGAAAATGACTCTAATTTTATATGCAGCATTTGTCCAGGTCACAAAGTTATCCGGCCCTTAAAGGTTCCAACGCAACAGAAATAAAAAATAAAACTTAAAATAGAAACTAAACAAAGTAAATAGTTTAACTGAAGTGACATTTCCTCCGCGCGCAGGATGGACGCACAATCCGATGATCTTTGGTGACTATCTACGCCAGAGACTGAAAGCTTACATAAGAAGTGGGACTCGTAGTACAGGAAATCTCACTTAGGCTGGTGGCATTTACTGTGTCACTCAGGAGATGATGCCCTAATATTTTATAGCGATGTTATTCTGTTTTTCTAAAAATGTTTGTCTACTGCGGCTACCTGAAGTAAGCAAGTTCGGAGCACAGATGAGAATAATTTGTTTGCTTCCTTTTGGGGAACAATTCTTGGTAGAAAACATCTTCTTTACTTCTGTGAAGCCAACTAGGAACTACAGTATGGACCTGGTTCAGCGCTCACAACTGGGCAAAATATCCAAATTACGGCAGCAGAATCCCCCTTTTGGTACTTATGTATTAGCAGGGCGCCCAATTAACATACATCGCATCGCATGCGGTTTTTTTTGCATGCAATGAAATGCAATGCCATGCGATTTTCCTATGTCATTTATCACTCAGGCTAGTGGGTCCAATGACTGACTCTAGACCTTTGCTCCTCATCCTTTGAACTAACTAGAATTTAAGCAAGCAGCCTCTCCAAAAATGTAATATGCTGCAGATCCAATAATGAACACAGATAAGTACGGACATGGAGTTTTTGTACATAGGTCTGTATTCATTGGCAGGTATTCAATGCTGTGGGCGAGTGGTGACAGCGAGCAGAGCTTCCTGCTCGCTGTCACCACTCACCCTGACAGTATTCAACGCAGCCCTCTCATACGCCAATTCCCCCTCGCTCCATTTTTTGAGCGAGGGGAAATCGGCGTATGCGGCTCCAGAACCAGCGAGACTCACGGCTAAATACAGCGAGTTTCCTGCATTAGCCGCGGGTCTCGCTGTTTTGGGGAATTCTCGCTGTCCTGTGACGGCGAGGATTTCCCCAGAACATTGAATAGAGCGAGCAGCCGGCGCAGGGGTTAAACAGCGAGGATCGCTGGTTTTCTGCAATCCTCGCTGTTTAACCCCCTCGCTGACCGCTCGCTGCGGCATTGAATACACCCCATTGAACCAATATAAAAAACATAAGTCAGTCTGGTTGGTCTCCGACATAATACTCAACTTTTTAGGATAAAGAGTGTTTTAAAGACTTTATTTTGACTTTACTGAAAAGTTAAATGACTACTTATATGTAGAAGTACATGCTTACATATTAATTTCTGATTATTGAATATCTACCTGACATTAATCAATATTGAACGGTGTCAAATGATACATTTTCATAATGTGCATTGGAGAAATCTGATTTATTGTAATTTCATTTCAATTGTCACTCCGCACCACCCAGAGATGACACTTTTGGGAATGGAATGTGTCAGTAAATTCACAGGTAACGCAGCGCTAGTCAAAAGGTAGAGACAAGAAGGAATGGATTATTTTTTAACTACCCATGCATAATTAATACACTGTTGCTAATGAAAGCACAGTCATTTTCTTTTTAAATAATGCATGTATAATTTCCTAAAATACACCCCGTCTTTTTGTAACCATACCAAATGGCTTTAGACATACATCATGAATTATTCATAATATTCATGAAATCCAATTTAGCTGGCTGTCTAATTTGAAGATCCGTCTTCTATGAAACACATTACATCATTTCCTCCGATTCCTTGACCAAGGTACACTTGAAATAATGACCTGTCAAATGTATCACGGTCTTCCACTTTAAAATAAGAAAAGACACATTTAATTCTTATTTAATAGCATTATCATCATTGCATTAATTGTGATAGACTGTCAAAATCTTACTATATATTAACGGAGGGGAATGGGTGGCGCACACAAAGACATGTAGGCGCGCTAAACCAATACATATCAGATGTCAGAATGGCGTTCAAAATGAAATATCAGGTGAATCATATTTTTAAATATTTTATATTGAAAGAATACATTTCTATTGTTATTTTGAACTCCGTCCTTATTAAGTTGCAGTATGGCGCCTTATTTGGCGATACACAAATATAAACAACATCATTAATTAATGGCCAATGTCATTTGTGTCAACACAAGTATAAGCTGAGTCTCCATATCCAAAACTATGCAATAACAAATATTCAGAATTTTTTTTGGGGGGGGGGAGGGGGGGTGCAACTGAGATAGTGACACCTTGGCTTCCTGATGGTTCCATGCACATAGACATTGTTATATGCATAAAATGTTTAAAAAAAGTTAAACGCCCATCAAAATTACGGCTTATTAGTCCCTATCTCCTACCTCCAATCTCGGTCTCCACAGCTCCCTCTGTCCATGTTCAGCAAGTTTAAAACAGATCATTTTGCTTTAATTTTCTCTTAAGGAGTAAATTGGTTTGTGGAGTGGCCTCTAGTGGTCACGAGTGGTACTTCACCCCACAGAGGTGAGGAGTAGTTAGCCATATAGGAAGGAAGCGATTTTAAATTGAAGATCGCTAATGTGAACCCGTGCTATGCGGACAGAAGCTGTCTCCTTTCATGGTCGCTACAATGACCATCAACCAGTCCCAGGGGCAGTTCCTGAAGGTGGCAGGCATTGCCTTGAGAAAGCAATGCTTCTCACATGGGCTAATCCAGATTGAGCTTTCCCAGTAGCCTGGTTCTCCTAGCACCTTAGCGGAGTGTGGTTTACAAAGAGATCCTTAAGTTTACATACGTCTTATAACCCAACTTCAATTCATTCATATTAAGAAATGTTTCAATATCTTAATTTATTTAGTCTTGATACAAAGATGCCCTTGTACCCCTAGGCATAGAATGAACTAAGCAGAACTAAGCATACAAGCTATGTTAACATGGGATGTAGGCAATGGAAACAGTAAATATTAAAGGTCTAGTTGGGTACATCAGCCATACAATATAAAGCACTTCTTAATCCATAGGAAGAGCCTTGCCTGAACTTTTAGAAGATTTTTGGGAACTTGTGTAGTTTCACGGCGCCCGATATATCGGATGCAATATCGGCCGATATATCGATGCGATCCAATGTGAATTTTTACCTGTTCATAACCACACTATCCACTACACATGGAGTTGATTTTATATAGTGTGGCGAGCGCAGTAATCAGCGTCCCCTCGCGGGACTCTCTACGCTCGCCACACTTTGGGCTCGGTGGCTCGCCACACTATATAAAATCAACTCCATGCTTAGAGGATAGTGGGGTTATGAACAGGTAAAAGATTACATCGGATCGCATCGATATATCGGCCGATATCGCATCCAATATATATCGGGCGCCGTGAAACTACACAAGTACCGATTTTTTTATGTTGTTTAACCTTCAATGTAAAGGATAACCCCTGAAGAAGTCTTGACAGACAAAATGCATAGGGTTGTGATTCACTTTGAAGGAAGCAACTGAAAAAAATCATGTGCCTAAAACGATGTATTTCATTTATGCAAATGAGAAAATTGTTTGATGAATTGCCAAATTGTATATGATTTTATAGGTTGTAAAAAAAAAATACTATATTAATAAATTTTGGTCATAAAAAGTTTAAGAGTGTCTATAAAAATGTATTTTTATTAATTGTATGTGCCTCTGATACAGACAAATGAGCAAGTATACCGAGTAATTGGTTAAGCCCTATTAAGCCCACAGCAGGTTTGTCCTGCCCCTGCAAAACCCACCACAGATCAAAGGAAGCCCTCCTCCTTCACTTCTGCTCTGGCGTTAGTACGCCGGAGCTTCTCTGCCACCGCTGCCCCAGCCGCATGTCAGTCATCACACAGGCGGCAGGCTCAGGGATGTTTCGCAGCGGCTCGGGAGGACTCGGGAGCCTGAACTCTCCAGAGTCCCCCCCGAGCCTGCCGCCTACATCATTGCTGTAAACTGCATGGCGGCTGGGGAAGAGGGGGTCAGGGGAGCTCCGGCGATCTCCGGCATACAATCGCGGGAGCAAAGGTGATGGGGGTTGAGGGAGTAATGTGTGTGTGTGGGGGGGGCGGGGGGCTCTAGAGGGGGTGCACCAGTGGTGCACACCTGGACACCACTGGCGCGCACCTATTCCACATTAGTGATATGCTCTGAAATTTTCCGGGACAGCCCACTGCAGCAGCGCAGCTGAGCCCGGAAAATTTCCTGGCATACCACCCAAACTGAGCAATGGCTATATGTTGTCTTTCCTAATTCAAGTCCCAAGTGCTGCAGTTTACAGAACATGTTGATTTGTCCGGCACAGGGCCAAACAACCATTATATATATTCACCCATCGTTTAAAGTTTTTACCCCTGAAGAAGTCCTCTTGGATGAAACGCATAGGGTATTGATACGGTGCTCTCACAGTCAGTAGAACGATATTTGCTTACTACACTCAGACCCTAGTAAAAAATCCTGACTGTTGACTTTTTGACACGTCGACATTTTAAATGTCGGCATTTTGACCTTGTCGGCATTTTGACCATAACAAATGCCAGCATTCTGAACATGTATTTAACGGTATAAAATATAACGGTATTTTGACTGTTTGACAATACTTGTCGGTATTTTGACTGTTGGTAGTTTGAATGTCGCAAAATCTTACTGAACCCATATAAATATATTTTTTACGTTTTGTTATTATTTTTAAATAATTGTGTACCGCAATGAAAACCCATTTCCTTTCTTAGTTTCGCCTTGACAAAGTGTTCTTGATGTGTAACTTGGTAAAGTGAAGTTGTCGCCCGGCCGCTGAGCAGGGAACGGCTTATCGCGTTTTACGGTCAGAAATCATTCAACTAGACAGCAGCCTTTTTGGTACATGGTGTTCATATAAAGACCTGCTAGCTGCATGCTCCGCTGGTAGAGGTTTAATGCTGCCAAGCTTCTCCAGGGGCTTGTCCCATGTGGTTTTAATTAACATTTCATGTGTACCTTTAGGGCAAAACACTTAAGGGGTTAACCAGTTGTCTCTAAAAGGATGAATACTTAAATGCCAACGTACACCGTCTTATGCATCAATTTGGCGAAAAGTTTTTAATTGCAAGATAAATATAATATTTTTTATATATAGATACACAATAAAACACAGGTCTGCATTATTTGGTTTCCGATTATTGCAGGCGGTGTCACATAGATCGCCATGAATCTAGATGGAATCTGCTTTCCAGTAGCGCTTTCCAAGTATCTGTGGCTACATAAATGCCCACACTTCAGTGTACTCATCCAGTAACTGTACTTATATCATCTGTATTTGCCTGCTGCGCAGATGCTCAGATTTGCCGATGAATGTCTGAATTGCGGGTGAGCTGGCACGGTAGCGTGCCCACAGAGGAAAGCGCGGGTGTGATGAACTTGAAAAAATAAATATATTATTGTAATATGATATCATAATTACTTACACTCCCGGAACGGCCGTGAGGGCCCCAAAACTCAGGTCCCCCTCCCGGCCCCCCAGAGAGGTGGGCAAGCCTTCTGCATTTAGCAGGGCCCTTGCATCAGCCCCCATCCCCTCCCTCTGCTGGTCAAATACCGACATTTGCAGCTCTTTGGGGAGGGGGCGGGGCTAAAATGACGCAGATCACGTCATTTAGTACTTCCTTCTGCCCAAAGAGCCGCGAGCAGCACTTACATGTATGGGGGGGGCGGGGATTAATGATGACAAGTCCCACCCCTGGAAAAGTTGCGGAGAGTCTCCTCTCTGTGCTTCTCCCGGAGAGGTGACTCAAGGTGGGCTATTATGAACTATATATGTCCTAAACTGGTAGTTATATTCCTGCATGCAGATGCCATTGTGTCTCTTCTCTTCCTAATCCATTTCTCTCCTCTTACAGGTGTGGATTGATTGGTCAACAGTGTCTATGTCGAGAGTCAGTAGGTTGTCCAGGATCCAGGAGTAATGCTTAGGCCACAGGACCTTATATATTAAGTGTCCCCCGGCTGTGGCATTACTCTGATTGCTGTTGGAGCCCGGTTCTGTTTATTAAAATATGGGTGACCCCTACCCAGGGGCGGATTGGCCCACCACGAAACCGGGCCATTTCCCGTTGGGACGGCCCAAAACTCATTAAAAAGGGCTGACTGCGCTCCCCCCCCCCCCCCCTGGGCTGGCCTGGCCACGGACAGTGGCCGCAGCACTTTGCCCAAATCAAAAATGGCCGCAGGAGAGCTGCTGCGCACGCAACACCTCCCAGGCTCTCTGCTTCCGTTCTCTGCTCCCGTTCCCCCTCCGCCCGGCAGCTGAAGAACAGCAGTCGGTGAGCCGCCTGGCCGCTCACCCCGGGCATACCGCAGCAACCCCTCCTCCCCCCGGGCATACCGCCGCCCCCCCCCCCCCCCCCGCACCCGGGAATACCGGCCAATCCCCGGCGCATACCGCCTCCACCGCCACCCCCGCTCTCTCCCGGCCCGGTTTCGTCGTCACCCAATCCGCCCCTGCCCCTACCGTTTTTGTTCCCAGCATGTTTGTAACTAGGACCAGTCCAAGAGCTCAATGCTGATTTTGGAAATACAGGAGGACAACTTTTTTGGCCCCTGTATTTCTAGAACCAGGATTGGGCTGGTTTTATTTGTGGGAGGATCCCACACCATTTTTTTTTTTATTAACATTTTTTACATAAAGAAGCCTGCACGGATCCCGCATTCGTACCCATTCAATCTTAGTAAATTTCCCTATACTTGCTTTCATATGCCAATGCAAGACTTTTTGACCAGTGGAAGCCTGTCACATCCACTAGCTGTCTGTCTGCAGAAGCACCTGGCTTAATAAGTATCTGGACTCGCAGTACAAAAGATCCATCATAGGCACCCTATTGCAATCTGATCGCTGCGATGATGCATGGAAGGTGCATCACCATTGTGCTCTTTAAATTGTGACAGTTGGTGAACTCTCCCTGTGTACCGCCCAGGTGACCTGGAACATGTGACCTGCTGGGTGATCTGAAAACTGTGACAGTTATTTGCAGCCACCCACTATGCAGGGATTTTTTTAAATTAGATTCCGGGCGATGAAAAGGGGTCAAAAATGTTGTAATTAGCTATTTATTATTAGTAATATTTATTAGATATAGTTTATAAAATGAGTCTAAGCTCACACTGTTTGTCGCACAGTATTTTTCTGGATACCAATCCCAGCTTTACTCAGACAATCAAAAAAAAAACCATTGTATTTTCTTTGAACCGGTACACATTATCTGCAACATATTTATTTCTCACTCGGAGAAATGGAAAGCAATATTTCTCTGCCCATAAACCTTGAAGCAATAATAACAGGATGATCGGTGTACTGTGGTTATATGTGTGTGTGTGTGTTTCTTAAGCGCTCATTGCATTAACACAGTTGGATGCGGAATGAGTGACAGTGTAACACTATAAGCCGTGACGACGCGCAGCACCGCAGCAAGCAGCTTAGGTGGAAATATATATTTCCCTGTGATCATTATTTGGAGTCCCATAATACTATGGCATCTGTGCTGCGTGGAGATATTTTTTAGAAATGTTTTGTAACTTTGTATATTTTACTAAGTCACATTGAGCCAGAAAAGGAATAGGTGATATAGTCATTACTAATACTTTTTGTCATAGACAGCTGTTTTAAAAACAGGGGAAAAAAAGCCACTCTTGCTGAGTTATATAATTATACAACGCATAGTACTATAATAATTACCATTATAATATACACAACCAATGTACCAACCAGTGGCAGGTCCAGACTGGGAGGGGGGGGGGGGGGGGGGGGGGGGCTGCAGCATAGTTTAAAATTTAAATAGGGGAGCCAGTGAGTCAGTTAGGAATGGCAGTTGGTGGCAGTTGGCAGCCCCCTGCACCCCCTCTGGTCCCTTCCCTGGTACCAACTACTGTCTGATGTGGGCATACAGCTCAGCACTTACTCACTTATAATTATAATAGTAAAGGCACATGGCATTTACCGGATCACTGCAGTGGGCCATCTCCTGGCCCGCCTTCTTCACTGCTCCACCCTCCCCCCCCACTCTGTTCTGTACCACCCCATGTCTGCTTAATCTCCGCATTTACTTATTCTACCCCACCCTTGTATGCTCCTTTGCCATCCAATCTCTGCGGGAAGCAGTCAGCCTCCCGGTGGTTAGGATGCCGGCATTCAGAATAGAGACGTCGGAAGCCCAACTAGCTTCAGAAGTCCGGCACCAAAACCTCAAAATGATAAGGAGGAGGATGCCAGAACACTGGCAGCCGGAATTCTGAACGGTGACTATGCAGGGTGGCTTGGGGTCAAGTCAGGGATGGGGGTTAGGTTTAGGCACTAATGGGGGGATTCACGGTAAGGCAGCGGGAAGGGGAAGGTTAGCGCTAGGCTGCAAGGAGGGAGGGTTAGGTTTAAGCTCTTAGAAGGGGTGTTAGGGTTTGGCTGTGGTGCGATGGGGTAAGGCTTAGGTGGTTGGTACGTTGTTTGAGTTTGGCACTAGGGTTAGGGTCAGGCTGTGGATGGGGGGTTAAGGGTTAGGCCGCTGGAAGTGAGGGTTAGGGGGTGGTAGAGTAAGTGTTCCTTCCTGACCCATCAGGACTCCCTGTTTCAGTATTTCGGCATTAGTATTCTAACTGCTGGTATCCCCTGTATCCGCTCTGTACCACCACACCTTCCATTTGCCCACTGATCCAGCCCCCCCCCCCCATTACTGGCTCCATACCTACTTCCCAACAGGTCCTCTGTCCTCGCTGGCAAGGGACTGCACCTTCTTGCTAGCAGTTGGAGCCTTTGAAGGGGCAGTGCACACCCAACCCCCACTGTTTATGGTTGTTATACATGGGACAGACCATAGCATGTCGAATGGAATTATGAAATGCCCTCCCACGCCCACTAAAACTCTCCTCTAGCCTCCAAACTTTCAAGCGTTCCCTGAAAACTCACCTACTCAGGCAAGCTTATCATATTCAGGACCCCCACACAACTTCCAGTAGCATTCATATATAATTGCATCCAGGGCTATTTTTCAGCAGGCTCCAGCAGGAACTGAGGCCCTTATTCTAGTTCACTCTTTCTGACAAAATATTTCTTAGATGGACAAAACCATGGGCACTGCAGGTGAGGCAGGTGTTACTTGTGCAGAGATAATTCGATTTGGGTGGGGTTTTACACCTGCCTCACCTGCAGTGCACATGGTTTTGTCCATCTAAGAAATATTTTGTCAGAAAGACTGAACTAGAATAAGGGCCTCAGTTCCTGCTGGAGCCTGCAGAAAAATAGCCCTGATTGCATCCCATCAGGACTGTCTTGTAATCTGGTGGGAATGCCATGCTATGGAATAATGTTTTATAATCTGGTGGGACTGCCATGCTATGGAATTCTATCCTTATGTATCCCTCCTATTATCCCTATAGATTGTAAGCTTGCGAGCAGGGCCCTCTTACCTCCATGTCGGTTGGTATCTACCCAGTTTGTTTAATCACTGTTGTTTCCAATTGTAAAGTGCAACAGAATATGCTGCGCTAAATAAATAATTAGCATATTACTATATAGAAAATTACAATGCTGAAATAACATAATAAAGAAGATCAAAGCGAATGTGAAATCTTAAAATCCAAGGATTGGGTGGACACAAAGAGGGATTGGGAAAGCAGAGGTTGAGCACTTTGTAAGTAGAATGGTAGGCCTCAGTAAGAAGATGAGTCTGAAGGGTAGGTTTAAAGGTTTGATGATAACTCAGGGGCACCACTAACTGCCCCATGGAGAGTTACATGAGCATTTCCATGTGCAATCCGAGAGCCCAGAAGAGGAAGTTTTTAGTCCACAAAATGTATAAGAACCTGAAGTCATAGATCGGATGGTAGATACAGAGGAGGTCCATAGAGATGGTGGATAAAATCGATCTACAGTACTGACCTCAGTTGCATCCCCCCATCCATTACCTCCATTCCCCCGCTCCATTACAGTACATCACCCCCACCACGCAAGCCATCAACAAGCAGAACTCCACAGTATTGGACAGACGGCCATTTCTTAGCATCTAAGTAAACTAGGTGGAGACAAAATGTACTCTGTACTGCTGTATCACACATAGCCAGGGCCGGACTGGCTGCATCACACATAGCCAAATGCCAGAGGGGCTAATGGTCTGATATGTCAGTCTGGCCTAAAAGCCTGGGTGACAGAGAGCCAGGGGTTGGCCGGGCGGCTCTGCCTCTAGGCACTCTGCTTGACCACCCGGCAATGCCCCATTTTGTGTTTGCTCCCACTAGAATGCCAGGACTCGTTTTGAGCCCCAGTCCATCCCTTCACTGAGCATAGTGCATTAGGTACTGTACCACCTTTTCATTTGATACTACATTAAGCATAGTTTTTCTTTGACCCTTAATATCTATTTCTATACATTTTGCTTTTAGCCTGTATGGTATAATCAGTCTGGGGCACTTTGACGTCTGCACAAGCCTAACCCTTTCTTACCATGGGGTGCTCTTTTGGTCTTGAGATGTCAGTACAATGAATGCCCATTGGGAATCCCCAACAATGCTGGCCAGCAGTAGATCAATAATTATTGGCCAAGGAATATCAAAACAGCGCAAGGCCCCAAACGGTCCTGTAAGTTTAATGAACAAGTTTGCTGCCTAGAATAAACTGAATACCATTGGAAAAATCCATTACTGTTTCTTTTGGCAGTGCATTATGGGAATTGTAGTTCAGTAAGAGCTGGGAGACCACCGGTTTCATTAGCCATAACAATCCTAATGCCGAAGTCTTGTTTTTGAATTTAATCTATTTCTTCTTTGCCGAAAAAAAAAATTGCAGATGTTGTTTCTCCTGAATCAAGAAGCAAATATTTTTTTAGTCTCTTTTCCATCGACAGCCTGGTCAAAACAGGCAGCTTGGCTCTCTTCCACGTTCTTCGCAACTTTGTGGCGCGAGCATTAGAGGAAATTTAGAAATCCAAGGGCTCCGTGCATGTAGTTTTGCAAGGTCAGTGCATCGTGGCAGCTGTGAGCTGGTGACATAGACTTATATTGACACTACCCACTTTTTGCTGCAGAATCACAAAGCTAAAACACCCCGGGCTCTTCTGCCTTTTTCAATAAGATGAGAATTTTTGCCTTCCTTGTATTAAGCAGGGATCTGTCATATTGATTTGTACACTAAATGGTCCATTCTGACTGCCTTGTTTGTGTCCAATGCCTGCAAGAATCTGGAAACATGTGTTAACATTCGGCATGTTTGGGGGCTAGTGGAAGGGCCTCGGGCTAGACTCCCTGATGCCTGCTGGAGGGCAGTCAATAATCATTAGCCCTTCAAGTAGTAGATGCCCAACATAAATGTATTTATTTATTTAAAAAAAAAAACCTTTACTCCGAGCCGCAGAGGAAGACGTTTTATGAAATGTTCTATATCTTAACTTGCATGAGAGGAGAAAAAAAAAGAGTTGTTGAGACTTGGCCAGGAAGTTGTGGAACTTGGGGGCAGATGTATATTAATCCTGGTGAAGTGATAAAGTGATTGGAGAAAATGCATCAACTCTGA
The DNA here is from genome assembly GCF_055691185.1 of Crinia signifera. Taxonomy (NCBI): domain Eukaryota; kingdom Metazoa; phylum Chordata; class Amphibia; order Anura; family Myobatrachidae; genus Crinia; species Crinia signifera. Next base: position 319,793,065 of record NC_139219.1, on the reverse strand, counting down.
ACTGTCAAGTTACCGGCTGGGTTTGAAAAAAGGCAGTTAGCAGTTGATTGGCTGCTGTGTTATCACCTTCCACGTTAACACTTTATCACTTCACCGGTCTTAATGAATCTGCCCAATAGTTACAAAGCGCACAGAAAACAGTGATGAACGAGTTATTATTGGGTTCGGGAAGATAGTTTCATGAGATGCGCCACGTGGAAACATTGCAACAACTTTTTAGTTTGAAAGTTTAAATAGAAACTCATTTCATAGTGTAGCTGCACTCATTTCCATGGCAACGGGAAACGCTGACACCATATTTCCCACTTGTAAGCCAATGTTGCATGGGTGAATTTGCAAACTACACCGAGCTGCAGCCAATCAAAGCATTAGAAGATTGACAGTAATGGCTATTGAAGGTTTTGCCGTGCAAGGTGCTACTGCCGCTTTATGCAGCTGGTATAACATTATTGGACCATTAGATCCTGCGTAAGGATTTATAAAAAGCTACCTGTACTTTCAGCACTGCAATTGAGCAGAATTAATTTAAAATTTCGCACACTCACTTACAAAGCCCTCACCCCCTCCTCTCCCATTTACATCTCTGACCTTATATCCGTTTACACTCCCACTCGTCATCTTCGCTCTGCTAACGCCCGTCGGCTCTACTGCCGACTTATTACCTCCTCCCACTCCTACCTCCAAGATTTTTCATGTGCTCCTCCCTTACTCTGGAATTCTCTACCTCTCCCCCTCAGACTCTCCACTTCTATACAGAACCTCAAACGGGCTCTTAAGACCCACTTCTTCACCAAACCCAGCAAACTGTCCTCCCAACCTTCTGTTCCTCGCCCTTTCTACCCCTCCGGTGTCACCCCTGTCTGTCCGCCCCTCCTCTTTAGAATGTAAGCTCTCAAGAGCAGGGACCTCTTACCTCATGTGCTTATCCTTTCTTACTTCAGTAGTCTTCGACTGCACCAAAGCACGCTGTTTGCTGCCACCTGGATACTTATGCTGCAGTAATCAGCTGATGTTCCTATAATCATTTACCCTGTATTTGTCCTGTATTGTCTTCAACTGTAAGTCACTGTTTCCTGTTTTGTTATGTGTACTCTGTAACTGGGCGCTGCGGAACCCTTGTGGCACCATATAAATAAAGGATAATAATAATAATAATAATAATAATAATCTGTGTACTGTTAAGCCACACATCCAATCCCCTGCAGTCACATGCTAAATACTGTAGATCTGCTCAGCTGCAAATACTGTTTTTTTTCCCACATTTTTTGCAAAAAGTTGGAAATTTCTAGCTTTCTATGCAGGATCAGGTAGCACAATGTATAGACTGTCTGACTGCGATACCACAGACTATGGGTTTGAATCCTGGTCATGCCAGCAGTTTATAATATGTGACAAAAGACAGAGCGAATGAAAAACTAAGAGCTCTCATAAATGCTGTACAGGTATTAGTGACTGAAAGGGTGGGGGAACGGAACAGGAGATGCTGACCTCCAAAAAAGGATGGAAGTAAAAGTAACTAAAACATATAACTGACCAGTGCCCACAACAGTGCCCCCTACACTGCGCACAGGGTTATGGTTTAGCGGATCGACGCTGTCTAGATCAACTATGTTATGGTCAACCACCCTTAGTTAGACGTCTAATGATAGTTGACTGCGTCTAGATAGACCGTAATGGAAGTTAGATGCCAGCATTAGAGCGACGGGAGTATGATCAACGGTCACATGGTCAATGTGAGTTTTTCTGTCGATCTAGACATGATCGACTATCTTTAGGCGTCTAACTACACGGGTTTGCCTAAGCGTGGTCGACCATGCCATCATGGTCGACCTTACCATACCTGTGGTCGACCAGACCATACCATCATACCAAATCATTTTAGCAAATGAGACCACTAAGGATGGACTGAAGTAGGTGGAGATGGATTAGAGTGAGTCCTGCCAAGAAGAGTTTGTAGTAGCCATGGAAGATAATGAAAGAGTCTATGAGAGTTTAGGTAGCATCAACCGTGAGAACGAGTCTTGTCATATGGTAACAAAACTAGATACAGATAGTGAAAAGATACAGTCAAGTGAGCAAGTAAAGATTGGAGAAATATATTGACCAGGAACGTGATGTACAGGTGATGCCAGAAGAAGTTTTTTTTTTTGCACCCAGGAAATATATGTACAACAAGAAGAATAAAGCCTTGTGGGACCAGAACAGGTAAAGGGAAAGGATGGGAGAAAAAGCTGGAGGTATAAACATAGAAGGACTTACTGGAGAGCAGGAGCAGGTAGCCATAAAGCAACCGTGGCACAAAGGCAAATGGAGTGAAGGTTATTCAAACGTAGAATCAATGGTGATTAAGGCAGAGGGATGAGCGTGAAGTGATACATAGATGTAGCAAAGAATCTGCTTGGTAATTCAGTATCATTGTAATGAAGGGCACAGGAGTAGGGCAAGGAAGAGTGAGTGGGGTAGACATACCCTGCTAAAGCCCCTACTCCTACTTATCTTCCTCCATTGGTGCACATCTAAGTTTTTCACCCTTATTGTTTGTCTACCCGCACTTTGCCCACCCAAACCAAGCAAGCCTTTCATTCTCCTCTTGCTACTGAGGTAGCTTTTGTCACATTCATCACAATGGTCAAGAAAATGATCCTCTGCAGCTGCTCATGACTTCAGTGTGTTGCAGTCATGATCCGGAACCGACACAGTGATAACTGTGGACCATTGAGAGCTCATTTTTGAAGCACTGTCTCCATAGCTCCAACACCCTACATTCTCTCCCTTGCACACCATATCTTATGGCCTCTTACCTCTACAGGACGTGCCCTTTCTTCAGTCCCAATGAATACATCAGCCTGTAAGTCAACAGCATCTTACCAAGCCTACAGAAAGAATTCTCCAACCAAAGATCACTTCTGGCAGTTGCCGGGTAAGACTGCTTGAGGAATCACACGCAAGTATTTACGTTGCCCAACGCTGGAACCAAGCCCAATGTAATAATGAACCATCCGCAGCCTTGAGTGTCCACACACAGCTGCCTATGGCAGCATATGCTAAGTAACAGCAGATTCCCCAACCCCCGGGATAGCCAGCTGCCTGGGGCTCACCAGCCTCTCTATCACAGTGCATAATATTACTTCATGGGCCTTACCATAACCCCACCACAGCATCAGTTAAGCCCTCTGTTCTGCTAATTAGGAATGACGATGCAGAGTTATTACAGTATCTCAGCCCTAACCCAACCCTAACCCTAGCTGCAGCCTAACGCTAGCGCTGACATGAACTGTCAACATTGCGTCTGTTGATATGTTGGCTTAAATTACTTATATCCAGACCAGATAACTAACAGACAACTAGAGTTGGCATTCTAGATGTTGACATAATAACTACATACAGTACTGTATCAAAACTTTGTACTTTGGAAAGAATGCCCTTGCCCAACTCAACCCACCACCATTCACAGGATGGGTTCTGGCTGACTCGCAAGGGTGCGAATTCGCATCCGAGCGCATACAGTTTCAGTGGCACTGGCTTATTAGTTGTGTTGCCCATTCTGAGTAGCTATAGGGTTACTCAGAAGTGTATCTGATTAATTGGTGTATAGTGTCTAGATAGGTAAACACAAGCAAAAACATCAACATGAGTTCTTTTTACAGTTTATTATTTCCTCTACATTTTGTGGACTTTTCTTAATTGGGAACAGCAAGGTATGCTGGGTGCAGCAACAGCGGGACCATTATTTTAAGATGTAATTACCATTTCATCATGTCCCAATGAAATTTACTCCCAAAAAATAAATGGAAAAATTTAAAGTAGCGCACAGGACCAGATTAAGACTTGTACGCAGGGCTGTGAATTCACAGCCCTGCTGATTACTGAAGGAGAACGCATGCGCATGGTACACAGCACACAAAACAAACTGCAAACTTCTACACACAAAACATAAACGGCTATAATGTGTCACATGCCTCTTATCAACTGTCAGCACACAAAACATAAACTGCTACACTGTGACATGCCTTATCAATTGTTAGCACATAAAACATAAACGGCTACAATGTGTGACATGCAGCTTATCAACTGTCAGCACACAAAACATAAACTGCTACAGTGTTTGACACACCTTAAATCAACTGACATCATACCAAACATTAACTGCTACAGTGTGTCACAAGCCTTTCATCAACTGTCAGCATACAAATCATAAACTGCTACACGGTATGACACGCCGTTTATTAATGGTCAGCACACAAACTATAAACTGGTACACTGTATGACATGCCTTTTATCAATTGTCAGAACACAAAACATAAACTGCTACACTGTGTGACACACCTTTTATCAACTGTCAGCACACCAAACATAAACTGCTACACTGTATTACACGCCTTTTATCAACTGTCAGCACACAAAGTATAAACTGCTACACTGTGTGACATGCCTTTTATCAACTAAGAGCACACAAATTATAAACTGCTACAATGTATAACACACCTTTTATCAATTGTCAGCACACGAAACATAAATGGCTACAGTATGTGACACGCCTTATATCAACTGTCAGCACACAAAACATAAACGGCTACAATGTCTGACATGCCTCTTATCAATTGTCAGCACACAAAACATAAACTGCTACACTGTGTGACATGCCTCTCATCAACTGTCAACACACAAAACATAAACTGCTACAGTGTTTGACACGCCTCGTATCAACTGTCAGCACACCAAACATAAACTGCTACACTGTATTACACGCCTTTTATCAACTGTCAGCACACAAAGTATAAACTGCTACACTGTGTGACATGCCTTTTATCAACTAAGAGCACACAAATTATAAACTGCTACAATGTATGACACACCTTTTATCAATTGTCAGCACACAAAACATAAATGGCTACAGTATGTGACACGCCTTATATCAACTGTCAGCACACAAAACATAAACGGCTACAATGTCTGACATGCCTCTTATCAATTGTCAGCACACAAAACATAAACTGCTACACTGTGTGACATGCCTCTCATCAACTGTCAACACACAAAACATAAACTGCTACAGTGTTTGACACGCCTCGTATCAACTGCCATCACACAAAATATAAACTGCTACACTGTATGGCATGTCATCTATCAACTGTCAGCACACAAACTACAAACTGCTACACTGTGTGACACACCTTTTATCAACTGTCAGCACACAAACTATAAACTGCTGCACTGTGTGACATGCCTTATATCATCTGTCAGCACACCAAACATAAACAGCTATACTGTTTGACATACCTTTTATCAACTGTCAGCACACAAACTACAAACTGCTACACTGTGTGACACACCTTTTATCAACTGTCAGCACACAAAATATAAGCTGCTACACTGTGTGACACGCCTTTTATCAATTATCAGCACACAAAACATAAACGGTTAAAGTGTGTGACACACTTTATATCAACTGAGAGCACACAAAACATAAACTGCTACAGTGTGTGACACACTTTATCAACTGTCAGCATACAAAATATAAACTGCTACACTGTATGACACACCTTTTATGAACTATTAGTACACAAATCATAAACTGCTACACTGTATAACACCCCTTTTATTAATGGTCAGCACACAAAATATTAACTGGTTCACTGTATGACATGCCTTTTATCAATTGTCAGCACACAAAACAAACTGCAAAAGTGTTTGACACGCCTCTTATCAACTGTCAGCACACAAAACATAAACTGCTAAACTGTGTAGCATGCCTCATATCAGCTGTCAGCACACCAAACATAAACTACAACAGTGTGTGACACGCCTCAACTGTCAGAACACAAAATATAACCTGCTACACTGTATGACACACCTTTTATCAACTATTAGCACACAAATCATAAACTGCTACACCGTATGACACGCCTTTTATTAACGATCAGTACACAAAATATAAACTGGAACACTGTATGATAGGCCTTTGTCAATTGTCAGCACACAAAACATAAACTGCTACACTGTATGACACACCTTATATCAACCGTCTGCACACAAACGATAAACTGCTGCACAGTGTGACACGCCTTTACCAACTGTCAGCACACAAAACAAACTGCTACACTGTATGACAAGCCTTTTATCAACTGTCAGCACACAAAACAATTAGACCTGGTCTCAGACTCCCTTGTCTGGAGTGATCTGCCTGCTGACATGATTATTATTACTGTGAAGCCATGCGTTCTCTATTAAACGATAGTATATCGCCTCACTGACACGATCTGGCATGCACAGCAAGACCGTAAGAGTCCCATACTATTATCCTACCTCGGCCGCAAACTCACAGTGAATCATTTCCCGAACAATCGTCTTACAAGACTTCTATAGACCCAGCGAAGAGTGACCTCGAGCGTGTTGTGTTTCAAATAATTAGTCAAAATATAAGGGGCAAGCGCAACATTAATTAAACATAAATTAGTCGGCTTTGCTGCTCCTATCCGCAGACCTGTCACACCGGATTATCTAATATCCGGAGTTCAGAGCCGTCAGACAGATTTCCCCTTATGTGCGATGGAGTGTGAAGTGCGGTAATGTTGCTAAGTGCAGAACAAAAATCTCTTTTTTGTGTCCCACCACTGCTTGAGGCAACATTCTTGGAAACCTCTGAGTAGGAAGTAAAGGAAAACCTGAGATATATACGCTGTGACAAGCCAGGAGGCTAAGCTGTACCGGTAAACCGTCCTGTGACTGCCAGTCGCCTGTGGCAGTGACATTACCGCATTTTGCTCAGCTTCAGAAAAGGGAAATTTAACTGACTACTGCTATGAACCCAGGCCGCAGTCTAAACCAGATAATACGCCCTGACAATACTGTCAGGCAAAAAAGGCTATGTTTCCATTGATTTTATCACACGCGAGAGGTATTACCCTCAGCTGTGTATGTTTGAGGGTATATGCAAATGCTGTGGGGAATATGGAATGAAACACACACTGATTTCGGCAGGAGCGGGCCTCAGACTGCGGATAGCGGCTCTATGGCTGACATGGACCGTGCAGTCAGGGATCGGCCTTGCACATTGATTTTTTCCGCTTGCGCTCATTGTTCATGCTAAGAATAATTAGATCTCGATGGAAAATATCTGTGGAGTCAGCTCCGATTTTTCGCTTTAACCCCTTCCTTCGCATACATCTTTATTGAACTGCGGAACAAGATATGTTCTAGAACACAGGTTCTCAAACTCGGTTCTCAGGACCCCAGGCGTGTGCGGATGTTTGCCGTTGATCCCCTGCGCGAACATGCAGGAAAGCCGTGCAATTAGAGTAACCATCTATATGGCCAAGATGGCGCATCAGCGAGCACCGCATCCCCTGTGCGCCCGCCAGGCATGTGCTCTGTCCCCTATGCTGTGTCGCCATCTCTTGCCCCACCCCCTGGTTACACTGAGCTGGCTGCCCTCTTCCGGTAAAACCCAGGCCTACATCCCTCCCCTATCTCCTTAGGTTCTGCATTCCACACCCTCATCGCATCAGCCCATTTCCCTTTAGAACAGGCATGTCCTACCTTGGCCCTCCAGCTGTGTGAAACTACACATCCCAGCATGCCTTGCAATAGTTTTATTGTCCCCTAATAGTAAAACTACGGCAAGGCATGATGGGACTTGTAGTTTCACAACAGCTGGAGGGCCAAGGTTGGACATGCCAGCTTTAGAATATAAGCTCTTGTCAGCAAATATGGTATAGATGATAGACAATGTCTAGGTTGACAGTCAGTAGGTTGACCACTAATGGACGACAGTGAGTAGGTCAACACCAAAGAATGGTTGACATACATTAGGTTGACATTGACCCAAGGTCACTGCAAGCTTTAGGTCGACATGGACATGGTCGACATGAACAAGGCCAACATGAGGTTTTTTTTTTTTAAATTGTGTCTATGTCGACCTATGTTGACATGAACACAGTATACGTGTACGGGATGCGATCATTTGGTCTACAGCATGACGGTCGACAGTCATTAGGTCGACACCATTAGGTCGACATGGGAAAATGTCAATGTGTGTCTAGGTCCACATGGGAAAAGGTCGACATGGTTATAGGTCGAAAGGTCAATAGTTCGACAGGTCGTTCGTTTGACAGGTCATTAGTTCGACAATGTCTAGGTCGACACTCAAAAGGTCGACATGGGTTTTGTATGGGGTACACGTATACGTGTACGGGATGCGGTCATTTGGTCTACAGCATGATGATCGACAGTCATTAGGTCGACACCATTAGGTCGACATGGGAAAATGACGACATGGGAAAATGTCTACATGGTTCTAGGTTGAACAGTCATTAATCGACAATGTCTAGGTCGACAGTCAAAAGGTCGACATGGGGTTTTTCACTGTTTTATGAGCCGACAGTCAGTATTTCATGCCCTACCATCCATTAGGGCGTGGTGGGAGAATAAATAGTATGTCGAGCATAGGGAGGCACCGTGCCCGACGCATGGCGTAAACTGTGTCCATGTTGACTGTGTTGACATTCAGGTAAAAAAACTGTGAAAATCCCCATGTCGACCTTTTGAGTGTCAACCTAGACATTGTCGAACTAATGACCTGTCGAACTAACAACCTGTCGAACTATTGACCTTTCGACCTATAACCATGTCGACCTTTTCCCATGTGGACCTAGACACATGTGGACCTTTTCCCATGTTGACCTAATGGTGTCAACCTAATGACTGTTGACCATCATGCTGTAGACCAAATGTTCCCAACCCAAGTGTACAGCATCCCCTCGCACGGCTCGCTGTGCTCGGCGCAGCCGTTTGCTCCTGGAGTTTGCGCATGCATTGGGGACGGGGATGAATTTGGCCCGTTACAAAGGGGTCTAAGGACCTTATTCAGGTCAGTTTGCTGTGGCCGCTCGTTTGCACAGGGATTGATGTTTGTTTTATGCGCATGTGCATGTACTGGGTGCGTGTGGCCACAGCGAACAGCTGGCACGCACCCAACCTTGCAGTTGCTGGGCAGAGTGGGGGGCGGCGGGCTGCACCATTAGCATATGGGAACATCTAGCATGGGCGTTCCCATGAGAATGCTGGGGGTCGATCGCAATATAACATGCAAGGGTGCAAATTCGCATCCTAACGTGTCAACCAGAATAAACCCCAGTGGCGTAACTAAGTTTTGGGCGCCCCCCCACCGTTAGGCCCCGCCAAGCACCCCCAATCCCCCACCGCCCATGCAAACCCCCCCCCCCCCAATCTCCTGCAGCCTTACCTATCGCGCTGGTCCCGGCGGCTCCGTTCTTCTTCTGCTGAGGACCACCACAAAATGGCCGCCCCCATACAGCAGACAGTTTCAGAGAACTGTGTGCTATATGGGGGCAGCCATTTTGTGGTGGTCCTCAGCAGAAGAACGGAGCCGCCGGGACCAGCGAGATAGGTAAGTCTGCGGGGGATTGGAGGGGGGGGGGTGTAACTATAGCACCGCAGCCCCCGGCGCCCCCACATGCACAGCGCTCCACCCTGCGGTGGCAGGGGCTGCGGTGCTATAGTTACGCCGCTGATAAACCCCTAAATCCTTTATCACTCGTTAAATGAGCCCCATAATATTGAGAAACAGGCCCTTTAATTCCACCACGGCTCATTGATTTCCAAAGTCAGTGCCCTGTTAAAACAGTGATGCGACTGTTGTGTGACATTGTCTACAAACAGAATAGGAGGAAAAAAATATATATTTTAAAACCATACTCAAAAAATGTCCCACACTGTGCGACAGCCGTGTGTGCGAACAGATTAAAGAGCGAATAAAGGTGTGCTTTCAGACAACTACAAATAGTGATTCTGCCAGAGATGCAATGAATAACATCAATGGTCTCATAAGTGTTCAAAAGATATGGCTGGAGGCAAGGTCCTAAAACCACCTGCTTATACAAAGATCTTTAACAGAGGATATTGATATACATAAACATTACAATGTCTTTAAACACTATAACAAATAAAGCTTTTTATTACCGAGCCTTTTTGTGACTGCAAATGAAGCAAAGTTTCTGCCGCATCCTGTTTATCTCAGGTTATACGGTGGTAAGTTCTGCGCAAGAAAGAAAACATTTTACGGCTTACAGTCATGAGACGAGCTTTAAAAAAAAAACATACCTTTGTTTCAATGTCCTGTGTGAAATATATATATAAATAAACATACCGTATGCATAAGAGTTGTGTCATATATCAATATAATCAAAGGTTAACATTGCTCCTTACCTCTATAGGGGGAATTCACTTGAAGTGTACACTGACGGCGATTAGAGTTTATCTGCTCAGGCGCATGCAGGTCATACTTGCCTACCCTCCCGGAATGGCTGGGAGGGTCCCGCAAATCGGGTCCCCCTCCCGGGCCCCTGGGAAGGTGGGCAAGTCTCCCGCTGTTCCCCTTCCACGCGGTAATAAACTCTAAATTTCGCGGGTCCGCGGGGAGGGGGCGAAGCTAAAATGACGTGAATAGCATCATTTTAGCCCCTCCCCCCGTTCACGGACCCGCAAATTGATGCTGCTGTCAGTCATGGGGGCGGGGCTTGGTGACGTCAGCCTCGCCCCGCCCCCAAAACGTAGCCTCGCCCCGCCCCCCTTTCACTCCTCTCCAGGCTTCTCCCGGAGAGAAGTTTTTCAAAGTCGGCAAGTATGACGCAGGTGCTGATATTACTGTTATGCTGTTCCATCATTTTGATGGGCTAATTTATTTATATATATATATATATATATATATATATATACGCATAATAATGCATTCATTATTAAATATTATTATTACATTATCATGTTGTGTACAGTGAGATGTAACTGCATCACTGAGTGCTAACACATATCTTTATTGTTTGCCTATCCTACACGCTTGGTCATGCCACCATTGTACCAGTGCCCAAAAGGTCTGCCGGCGGCCCTGCCTGTATGTGGCCAAAAAGTTGTGGCTGTTTATTGACTTTTGTTTTGGTTCTTGGATTTCACAAATCAGCTTACCGTAATTTGGTAATAAATATAACTATGCGGCACTGTTCAGAGAAATATTATAGGAAACGGAAAAACTATTATAAATGTTATTGTACCGTCACTTTCTCTTGGACCGGACCTGCTGATCCATATTTGATTTCCACCAACTGGACCCTTGAGTGACCCCGGTCGCCCACGCCTCATATACAGAGGACATTTCAACAATCACCTCCATCACTGCTGGCTATCATCTTTGCCACCCTGTTGGCCCTTACCACAAGCAGGAATCAAGGTTGGACACTCTTGTTCTCAAATATTGAACACTTGGGATGACATTCTATGGAATGAGAGTTGTGTTTTTTGGCGATTTTTACTCCAAAAAACGGCTAATTCGCATTTTTCTGTGAAATCGCATATTTAATGTGATTCGAAAAGGTCCCTAAATCGCAATTTTTTTGCGATAAGTCATGGGTACTGAAAGTGCGGTAAAAATTCCCACTTTTATCGCATCCAGATGTTTTCCAATCGAAAAGTATACAATTTGCTTATTTAATGGAATGGGATTTCGCAAATCGCACTTTTAAGGTGTCTAATAATCGCCATTTTTTCAGACCAGGTTCTGATATGCGAGTTGGCCAGAACCCTGCACAGATCATTGAGATCTGTGCATGGTTCTGCGGTAAAAAAATGTGGTTTTTTTTAGAAAAAAATTGCGTTCATTGAGCCGGACCTGGTTCCAAAAATACGGGGGACAAAAAGTGTAGGGGTCCCCCGTATTTTTGAAACCAGCCCCAGACTCTTGGACCGGTCCTGGTTCCAAAAATACGAGGGCCAAAAAATCTGGGGGTCCCCCGTATTTTGAAACCAGCACCGGGCTCCAACAGCCCGCAGTGTCATGCCACAGCCGGGGGACACTTTTTACATAAGGTCCCCCGGCCGTACCATGAGCACCGTGGCTGGTCAGCCTTGGACGGGGTACCTGGAGGAGTGGGGATCCCCCCAATAAAAGCCCCCCCCCCCAAGGCTTCACCCGTCCAGGGCTGAAGCCCGGGGCTGTCACCGGCGTCCCTGGCCATTGGACGCCAGCCTGATGGTGTCAAATCTTTCAATCCTAACATTGCTTTATACAGGAGAACTACAAGTCCCAGCAGACCTCCCCCGCAGGCTGGGACTTGGAGAACCACAAGTCCCAGCATGCGGGGCATTAATGGGCCCGCTGGGACTTGTAGTCTACCTGTAAAAAGAATGTTAAAAGAAAACACACACACAGGAAAGTAAAACTTTATTACACACACACACACCTCACTTTTACAACCACATACTCACAGATCCAGGATCCAGCGCTGGTCGTCCTTCTGCTGCAGAGCCGGCTACCCCCGCACTGACAGCGGGGACAACCGGCTGTCTCCGATGCAGCTAACAGCTTCTGTTGCATTGTCCCAGCGCGACACAGGCTGAGAGCGTGATTGGGTGATGCGTCTCCATGGAGACGCATAGCTCAGCCCTGATTGGCGCCTCCATGGAGACGCATAAGCCGAAGACGCTCTCAGCCTGTGTCGCGCTGGGACAGAAGCTGTTAGCTGCATCGGAGACAGCCGGTTGTCCCCGCTGTCAGTGCGGGGGTAGCCGGCTCTGCAGCAGAAGGGAGACCAGCGCTGGATCCTGGATCGGTGAGTATGTGGTTGTAAAAGTGAGATGTGTGTGTGTGTGTAATAAAGTTTTACTTTCCTGTGTGTGTGTTTTCTTTTAACATTCTTTTTACAGGTGGACTACAAGTCCCAGCGGGCCCAGTAATGCCCTGCATGCTGGGACTTGTGGTTTTCCAAGTCCCAGCCTGTGGGGGAGGTCTGCTGGGACTTGTAGTTCTCCTGTATAAAGCAATGTTAGGATTGAAAGATTTGACACCATCAGGCCGGCGACCAATGGCCAGGGACGCAGGTGACAGCCCCGGGCTTCAGCCCTGGACGGGTGAAGCCTTGGGGGGGGGACCACTTTATTGGGGGGGTCCCCACTCCTCCAGGTACCCCGTCCAAGGCTGACTAGCCACGGTGCTCATGGTACGGCCGGGTGACCTTATGTAAAAAGTGTCCCCCGGCTGTGGCATGACACTGCGGGCTGTTGGAGCCCGGTGCTGGTTTCAAAATACGGGGGACCCCCAGATTTTTTGTCCCCCGTATTTTTGGAACCAGGACCGGTCCAAGAGTCCGGGGCTGGTTTCAGAAATACGGGGGACCCCTACACTTTTTGTCCCCCGTATTTTTGGAACTAGGTCCGGCTCAATGAGCCCGGGGCTGGTTATAGGAGGGGGGACCCCACGCAATTTCTTATTTTTTTTAAATACAAACCCAAAATCGCACATAAGCTCAAATTCGCACATTTTCATGCCTAAAAATCGCACATTTTCATGCCGAAAATTCGCCCATTATCGCACTCAATCACACTTTTTAGCCTCTAATGCGCATCCCATTAAATATGCAAATTATGACTACAAATGCGATTTCTGAAAGTGCGAAGAGCGGTGATGTGGAGTGCGAAAAATATATGCGCTTTTCTCTCAGCCCATAGAATGTCACCCTAGGTCTCACAGACCCCACCAACCCTGAGGACACCTACCCAAATACCTCCCTGAGATTGCAACCTCTAGCGACGCAAGTTACCCGTGGCTCAACTAACATCCAGCCTGACAACATCAATGGGTTCCCACTTAAGTGGTCGCACTGTCGCAGCCATCTGAGGACATCTCTACAAAAATTTGCACTCGGGATTGGACAATCCGTAATTACAAGTGGTAACTATCAGCACCATTACAAATTATCCATTGGTCCAACAAATTTCAGCCTCCGGTCCAGACCTTTTCTTAATCACCATTTTTTATTTATTATTGTGTCATTTATGTCATGTTTTTTAAATTGTTATTAAATATTGTATGACCTTTCATCAAATCATCGCCACATTATTTTATTTTATTTTTTACCACCGTTACTTTAATACAGGGATGGGGAACCTTCAGCCCTCCAGCTGTTGTTGAACTACACATCCCAGAATGCTTTGCTACAGTTTTAGCATGGCCAAATAGCAAAACTGTAGCAGTGCATGCTGGTATGTGTAGTTCAGCAACAGCTGGAGGGCCAAAGGTTCCCCATTCCTACTTTAATAGTTCAATATCTAAAAATGTAAATTGTTGATCAGGGTCAGAAAGTTATATAACTACAGCACCGCACTCACCTCTCGGAAAGGCCAGGAGGATCCCGGAAATCGGGTCCGCCTCCCAGCCCCCCCTGGGAAGGTGGGCAAGTCCCCCGCAATCCCTCCAGCCTCCTGCAATCACCCCTAGATGGTATCTGTGGGGGCCTGATGACCATAGGGGGTGCACCGGACCACCCATTAGACCACTGGCCGCCGTACACACAATTTAAAGAAATGACAGCCGGACAGAAAAGGGCTGTGCGCTGCCTGGCTGTATAGTCACTGGCTATCTTCTAAGCAAACAAGCAACTCCATCCCCGTCGATACCCTCAATGCTGGTCTGGCAGCCAATCAGAAGCGGCCACCAATACCACCAATGCCGCTCTTGTTTGTCTGTCGGCCGCGAGCTCCTGACTCGCAGTCCAGACCGATAATTGAATGACGATATTGACGGGGACGGAGCTGCTGCTTTGCTTAGAAGTTAGACAGTGCCTATACAGCCGGTCAGCACACAGCCCTTTCTAGCTGTCATATCGCTATAAATTGTGTACACCTGGTATCACTCCCCCTTGGCAATGAGCAATACCCTTCCCCTTGGCAACTAGCAATTCCCACCCCCTTGGCAACAAGTAATTCCCCCCCCCCCCTTTGGCAATGATCAATTTCACTCCCCTCTGGCAACAAGCAATCCCCCTCCCCCTTGGCAACAAGCAATCCTCCCCTCCACCCCCCCCCCCCCCCACCCCAACAAGCAAATTCACTCCCCTTTTGCAATAAGCATTTAACTCCCCCTAGGCTAGGAACAATTCACTCCCTCTTGGCAACAAGCATGTATTCCCCCTTGGCAATAAGCATGAAGCCCCTGACATCGAGCATGAAGCACCTGGCAATGAACAATTAGGTAAGCGGCAATTATGTGTCAAATATGTAATGAGCATTATGGCTTGTTATATAGTATGTAATGGGCATCATGATGTGTGTCACAATGTGTAATGGGCACTTTTGTGTGTGGCCTTATGTGTAAGTGGCATTACGGCATGTGGCTTTATTTGTAGTTGGTATTATGGAGATTGCTAAAATGTGTACTGGGCATTACTGTGTGTGGTCTATTGTGTAATACCACGCCCCTTTTTGTGATGACACGCATCCTTTCCATGAGGCCATTCCCCCTTTTCAGAGCACAAAGGTCCAACCTACTTCAGTATTTGGATCTGTGACCACCCATTACCATATTTCTAGATTTGTCTATGTTGATGACGCAAATCGCATTAGCGTGGCCCCTGCTTCTGCTTGCTGGATGTACTCTCCCAGAGAGGACAGCCTTAAAGTCAGCAACCCTGACTGACTACACTTGCCTACATTTTGTAGAAGCCTGGAGAGGATCACATACCACAATTTGTGGGTCTATGAGGAAGGCGTTGGGCTTAAATTGTGCGATTTGTATAATTTTATCCCTGGACCTATCCCAAAGAGCCGTGAACTGGTGTAAATGAACGGTGGAGCGGGTGAGATGCCGGGGCATGGGGTAGACTTGCCCACCATTCAGGGAGCTGGGAGGGGGACCTGATTTTCTTGAGCCTCCTGGCTAGGGATGGCCATCGTTACAATCAACATTGATGGTTTTAACTATCGGTGTTCATGTCTTTTCTTTGACTGATTGATCCATCAGAACCTGTAGGCGGGGCTTCACAGGTGTCGGGGGTGGATCCATGGTCTGTGTCTGGGCTGAATGTTTGGCTGTGGGCCCCCTGGGCGGGCCACTTCAGGGCATCTCTACTTTAACACATAGGGCCAGATGTATCAAGCTTCAAAAGTGATAACATGGAGAGTGATAGACAACCAACCAATCAGCTCCTACCTGCCATGTCACAGACTGGGTTTGAAAAATAACAGGTAGGAGCTGATTGGCTGGTTGTTTATCACTCCCCACTTTATCACTTTTTGATGCTTGATACATCTGGCCCATAGACTCACACAAACATTTTTTCTTCTCTGTATGCCTGGATCCAGCCTGAGGAGGATCCTCCGATCCCCTCACAAAATGACTGTTTTTAAGGATGCCTTATCTAGCATCCTCAAAGACTGTCTGCTGTAAGGGGGCGGACATTTTGTGAGGGCCATTTTTTATTAGCAGCAGGAGCGCCAGGATGGCAGACAAGTAGATCTGCGGGTCCCGGCCACAGATGCAGAGGAGTAAGGCAGGTCCCGTCAGGCGGCATCGGTGCAGCACAGCGATAACCCCCGCAGACCCCCGGCGCTCACACCGCGGTGACTGTGGGGGTAATGTTACGCCATTGTAAGAACCTATACCATATGTCACACTGAGTTGTATTATTTAATATTGATTTTGTTACAGTTACAGAGACATTTGTTTCAATAAGGACTTGAATTAGGGTTGCCTACTTTTTAAAGTCTCCTCTCCAGCAGTAGCCCGGAGAGGAGACTGTCCCCAGAACTTCATGGGATGGGGCCTGATGTAGACATCATCAAGCCCCACCCCAGTACTGCAAATCCTGCATTTCATGGGTCTTTGGGAGGGGGTGGGGCTAAATGACCTGATTTGCATGTTTAGCCCCGGCCCAAAAAAGCTGTGAATCGCTGGAAATTAATGCTGCTGCGGTAGAGAGGGGGTGGGGGGGTTGGGGGAGCCGCCGATATCCGGGAGGGTTGCCGATATCCGGGAGGGTTGCCCTCTGGGGGGCTGGGAGGGGGACCTGATTTTCGGGAGCCTCCCGGCCATTCCGGGAGGGTAGGCAACCCTGACTTGAATACATTATACAGAAATAGGGTATTTCTAAGGTTTGTATCTGATCACGTGTCTTAGACTCCGATCACATGACCCAAATATATATATATATATATATATATATATATATAGAGAGAGAGAGAGAGAGAGAGAGAGAGAGAGAGAAGCAACACGTTTGAACAGAATACCTGGGATAATCTGTATCGTTTTAGTATTATTTTATAACACTCCCCTATGAGTGCAGTGTCCCGCATCTAGGGGGTTATACTAATTGCTTCGGTCCTCTGAGCATTTGCATGAAGGACTGATGTTGTGTGTCTGCGCACGCACGCTAGATGGTGTGCGGGGGGGCGGTGAAGGGCGGGGGGTGCTGGGCTGCCCCATTACCATATGGGAGCCCAGAGTTCCATAGGCGTTCCCATGAGAACCCTGGGCGTTCTCATGGTAATGAGGCTGTGACGGACATGCGGGGGGCGGGCAGCTGACACCAACGGATGTGCTGCATAAGTTACTATAGCCGTTTCCAGACATGTGATGCGACGTCTGTATAGCGAATATACGCTGCTTAGCAAGGTGCTCTGAATCACCCCGATTGTCTGGGAGCTGATTCGCACCCTCTTTATTCAGAAAAGCAATCAGTAAATTGAATTCTTATTTCATGCCGTCTTATCGCTGTGCGAGCTGCAGCAGTTTGTGCTTTCTGTTCATTTACATGCAGCGCTGCGGCTCTGAAAGGCGTCTCAGCGTTCAGTGCTAAAGGAAATGGTAAATAAGTAATAAGACAAGCAGTGTAGGTAGGGGATGCATAATTCACATTTGACACTCTACATAAGGAAAATCAAACATTACTTGACAATACAAAGAAACGTGAAAACGACAAACTCACAAAACAGTTCAAAACCGTTTTACGGGAAGGTGTTTGGAGTTGTCTGGCGGATTTGTATCTCATAAATAAGCTACGGTAAATACTAGTTTATCTGGAAAACTTCTGTAAAATGTATTCGCAGGCTGGGATAATATTACCATTCACCTTCCCCGCAACGATTTATTGGATGGATTTTCCTTTTCATTAATTTTTGAGCACTTGGTAAAAATGTTGTTTACATCAGAATGTTTATTGCTTGTCTGTAAGTATTCAGCGTTTTGTCACGTTGCTTCCTGGCCGTGCTGGTGGAATGATGATATTATAGGTTATTAGCATTGTATGGCTACAGAAGTGACATCTTCTTCTTACTCACAGAGAAGCACAACCAGGCCTAATGGGAATCTCCACTTTGGGCCTCAAAAGGGGGCGGGCACTAACATCATGAGAATCAGCCCCTTTGTTATAGGACTGCAGTCCTGGGTCCGGTCACTCAAGGGGGACAGCCTCTAGCTCCAAGACAGTGTAGATGTCACTGGTGTGGGCAGCGACAGACTGGGCCATGTCGCCATTTGACTGTTGACCTTTGCCAACGTCGACCTAATGCTTGTGTTGACCTAATGACCCTGTCGACCTACACCCATGTTGACCTTTCTGCGTATCGACCTAATGATGTCGACCCAATGCATGTCGACCCAATGCTTGTCGACCCAATGACCGTATCCCTTCTACAAAAAGGCAGATAGAATCTGATTGGTTGCTATGGGCAACCAACATCCCCTCTTTTCATTTTTAAAAAGCTTTAGTAAATTTAGCCCCTAAGACACCAAACTCTTGAGATCATCGTACTTGTCATCCACGGGGACAGCAGCTGGGTCATATTCATCCCGGGCACAGGGGGAGATATATCAAAGCTTGGAGACCTAATGATCCCTACCCTTATAGAATGCAATAGATAAAATGCATAATTAAAGGAGTTTAAATCTTAAACGACTTTCAATGGCGTTTCACCTCTTACCCCATAGTAGTACAAGGGGGATACAATATTTGTTATTTCTCGGCAGAGACCTTCTCTAAGAAACAAATTGGGTAAGTAAATGAATTGATCAAACATAACTCACAGACCTCACAGTATTCCCTGGAAGAGCGTCTGTCATCGGCTCGGTGCCGGAGTCCCTAGAAATATTCATTGATTCATATTTGCATTAGCTGGGAAGGTAACATAAGGTTAGCAGCATACGATCTACATGAAAGACCTCACAGACTGCCGCAGTACATCTGGGTGTTCACATGAGACGGGATTGCTCTGCACATTGGATGTGTGAAGTTTGGGGCACACGACAAGGGGTTATCCGGCACACTCTGTAGTAAAAGCAAGGATAAGAAATGTGATTATATCTTCTGTGTCTACAGAAACTCACACTATGGGGGGGATTCAGGTGGGCTTCAGACATTAGGTTTTACGTACAAATACAGGGAAATCCTTATTTAAATGTTGTTTCTCACTTACTGTAAGTACTAATGTATTATAGCGCGATATTTAAAGTTCCGCCTCCATTCCAACAAAATCGCAGGCAGTTCTACAAAGAAGGAGCTGTATCAAACACTGGGAGAGATAATGTGTAGAGAGATAAAGTGAGTGTTTTAAAAATGCCAGTTAGGAGCTGGTTGATGCTTTTTCTGCCTCGACTTCATCTCTCTCTCTCTCTCTCTAGAGTTTCATATCTCTTACTCCAAATCACCTCACCTAGCTGGGATGCAGTCACCAGGTCGACTCAATGAAAGTCGAGAGGACACCTGAAATATGTCAACATGGCTAAGGACGACAGGGTTGGAAGATCGACACAAGCATTAGATTGACAATGGGAAAGTCAACAGAAAAGATCGACATGAGTTGTATACAGCTGTCACGTCACAGTACAAACTCCTCAGAGTGTTCCAGTGGTCCCTGCTGCAGCCCACACCCCTGGCCTATCACCTGGGCAGGTATTCCACCATCATGACCTCCTGCCCTGGAAACACTTATATCAGGAAGCCACAGCTGCTGCTAATCAGCACAACCCAGGTCACATCAGTTAGGAAACCTGGACTGGATCTCATTTTCCAGACTGGTCTAAAACCTGGTCTGGATTGTCCACATTATCCTCATGTGGAAATATGCTGTATCTGCCACATGTCACATACAGTAGATCTCCCATACAGTACTGTATATAATGCTAGATTTAGGTTTTCAAGAACCAAAGAAACTCTTGTGAACTTATCTAATTATTAAGGGAGTTATTCCATATGTGCCCATATTTCCCGACAGGGTAAATATTGACACTCGCCTATTCAATGGTGTCGGTAACGAGTCGGAGTTTAAAAAAAGTCGGCTCTGTATTGTCCAAACGGCCGTGGATTGTCAAATTTACAGCCGTTTTTCGACAATCCATTTTTGACGATCCACAGACTTTCCGGCATTTGACAGCCGAGACATTGAAGTCCGGCTGTAAGTTACTGTCCGGAGAAACGAAAATGGCCCAGGATTCTGACTGCCGAGACATTCCAACAGTCAGAATCCCATATTGAATACCCCCTAAAACTGAGCTCTAGATTCCATAGGTTCCCTGCTCCCATTAGTGCTTAACCCTAATGCTCCACCCCACAGCCTACTCTAATCCTATCACCCTACAGCCTAACCCTAGCCCCCCTTCTTTGTTGCTAACATTCCCTCCCCTCAGTCTAACCCTATCTTCCCCACCCTCTGAAACTCTAAGTCCCTCCCTAGTGGCTAAGTCTATCCCCCGCCCAGTCTAAAGCTCTGTACACACATCGATTTGCTTTTGATTCGATGTTAGATTCAATTAGATCTGGCATTAGATCTTTCCATTCGATTTGGCATTAGATCTGTACTTTTGCATTAGATATCGAATTCGATATACATTCATGGTACATTGTACACATTTGATTTACTGGATCGAATTCGATATTTCCTTGGCTGCACAGTAGATTTTTCTGTCTGATAATGTGAAGACGGGAGCGCACCTCGAATCGAATGTAGATCGAAAGTGACACAAAAACCTTTCGATTTCATTTAGGATTCGATTCCATTTTGCTTCTATAAGCAAAATTGAATCGAAAATCAGGAAAAATCGATGCATGTGTACAGGGCTTAACACTAACCAATCACAAATACTTACGATTCGGATGTTGACAGTTGCGATTTTGTTTATAAGGGGAACATTGGTTGGATACAATCTAAAGGTGTCTACCGCATCATATTACTTTCGATTCTATTTGCTTTCGATTTCCCCAATTCCACCCCCTTTCGATTTGGCCTTTGCTTTCCATTCGATTTCAATGTGTATTCAAGGCACAGTGTACACATTTGATTTGCTGGATCGAATTCGATATTTCCTTGCTTGCACAGTAGCTTTTTCTTTTTGATATAGAGAAAACGGGAGTGTGTGCCGAAACGAATGTGGATCCAAACTGTCTTAAAAACCGTTCGATTTCGATGCGATTTCGATTAGATTTTGCTTCTATAAGCAAAATTAAATTGAAAACATTTTTATCTTTAGATAGATGTCTTTACAGATACACTTATATTATACTCATACTTCCCTACCCTCTTAGAACAGTTGGGAAGGATACCAAAAATCGTGCCCCTCTCCCGGCCCATGGAAAGGTGGGCAAGACTCCTGCATGCCCCTGGACTTCCCACATTCCCCCCTGGCATCCTCCTACCCTGCCGAATAAATACCGGCATTAGCGGGTGTATGCAGAGGGGATGGCAAACCATGTAATTTTTGCCCCACCCCCTCCACGTAAACCAGAAAATCGCGACGGTGCTTGATGATGTCAGACTCTGGCTCCGCCTCCAGAAGCACTGCTGAACATCTTCTCTCCAGGCTTCTCCCAGTGAGCAAAAATTAAAAGCTTGGCATGTATTACTATACTTGTCAAAAGCCCGTCAATATGGCGGCTTCTGCAACGTACTTTCACTTTGAGCTGTGACTTTTATTTTCACTTTGAGCTGTGACAGTTTTTAGCCAACAAACTCTCCACCCCACCCCAGTCCCTACTTGCTCCTACCCCAGCTCCCACTCTCCATATCCTGCAAGTTTGAAATGGATCAGTGTCTCCGCAAAAATTGCTTTAACTTTTTGTTATGACATCTCTTAGCCCACAAAGGAGTAATTTGGTCCGTCGGGTGGCCTCTAGTGGTCAGTGGTGGTACTTCACCTCATAGAGGTGAGGAGTAGTTAGCGTTATATATAGATAGAAAGATAATCCAGATATCCCTCCTTTTTTGGGGGGGAATTGAACACTCTCCTTAGAAATATGACAAAGTCATTTGTTTTGTAAAAAATGGTAATAGTAGTATAGTTTATTTAATTCTCCTCAAGCCCCGACGTTTCGGTCCATATTCAGACCTTTATCAAGGAGCCTATAACAACAATACATATACAAAAGATGCGTTTAGATGTCTGCACATAAAACAAATAAGCAAACATCCATACAGCAAAAAAACAAAAAGTTACATACTTTAGCGAAGAGTCATCAGCGCATACATGGAGGCAAATGCCTCATCCCAGGAGACCGGATCAGCCACAACATAGGACTGTCCGGGTCGGGCTTTTATACCCAACTAAATCATCTGAACAAGCAGCGTTTTGGCGCCAATCAGCTGATTGGCGTGGCACTGCGCGCACGCACTTCCGGGAAAACCGGACGTGCGTAACCAGGAAGTAACTCCTGGTGGAACGCACAGATGAGCCGCACATCGGCTGAGGGTATCAGTCGATGTGTTACAGGCTCGGGGGGCCAAGGAGATGTGCTATAATGTGGTGACAACGGACAGTTAGCAAATCGTTACTGTGATTTGCTGCAGCGCATATTTATATGTGTAAAACACATTCGTATATCGGAAGAAAAACAAAGATGGCGTCTATTTGAGCCGCAGGTGGAACGCATAGTGTTTCAGCGCCACCTGCAGGTTAGGAGGTATAATACATTGAAAAGACATAATGGCATTATAAGAACATATACACTGCAAATAAGTCCGTTGTTGATGTGGATAAAGCCCGACCATAATAGGATGTGACGTGGCAAGGGACCACCCATTGGGAAATATGATGGAAATACGTCTATACTGGCTTTTAGGTTTACACAAATTATATTATAATGAACCCTCAACTGATCAAAGAATAATGGGATTTTGATTGTTATTTATTATATTTAATTTAATTTGTATACACAAATTAAATTAAATATAATAAATAACAATCAAAATCCCATTATTCTTTGATCAGTTGAGGGTTCATTATAATATAATTTGTGTAAACCTAAAAGCCAGTATAGACGTATTTCCATCATATTTCCCAATGGGTGGTCCCTTGCCACGTCACATCCTATTATGGTCGGGCTTTATCCACATCAACAACGGATTTATAAGCAGTGTATATGTTCTTATAATGCCATTATGTCTTTTCAATGTATTATACCTCCTAACCTGCAGGTGGCGCTGAAACACTATGCGTTCCACCTGCGGCTCAAATAGACGCCATCTTTGTTTTTCTTCCGATATACAAATGTGTTTTACACATATAAATATGCGCTGCAGCAAATCACAGTAACGATTTGCTAACTGTCCGTTGTCACCACATTATAGCACATCTCCTTGGCCCCCCGAGCCTGTAACACATCGACTGATACCCTCAGCCGATGTGCGGCTCATCTGTGCGTTCCACCAGGAGTTACTTCCTGGTTACGCACGTCCGGTTTTCCCGGAAGTGCGTGCGCGCAGTGCCGCGCCAATCAGCTGATTGGCGCCAAAACGCTGCTTGTTCAGATGATTTAGTTGGGTATAAAAGCCCGACCCGGACAGTCCTATGTTGTGGCTGATCCGGTCTCCTGGGATGAGGCATTTGCCTCCATGTATGCGCTGATGACTCTTCGCTAAAGTATGTAACTTTTTGTTTTTTTGCTGTATGGATGTTTGCTTATTTGTTTTATGTGCAGACATCTAAACGCATCTTTTATATATGTATTGTTGTTATAGGCTCCTTGATAAAGGTCTGAATATGGACCGAAACGTCGGGGCTTGAGGAGAATTAAATAAACTATACTACTATTACCATTTTTTACAAAACAAATGACTTTGTCATATTTCTAAGGAGAGTGTTCAATTCCCCCCCAAAAAAGGAGGGATATCTGGATTATATTTGAGGGACATGGTTCACATGTCTCCTCTTTTGAACACCCCTACAAGTTGTCCATAAGTAAGTGTGAGTGCGGTCTCACCGTGGTCTATTATTTGGGGTGTATAAGATTTATCTTTTACATCTCTTGACCTGTCACCCACGTTTAAACAGCCCTCCAAAAGAGATAAATCCGCCTACGCCACAATCAGCTGGATGTCCTAAGAGTCTGGTGCCTGACTCACTTAGTGCCAGCAAGAGATTACATTATTCACTAATTTGTTAAATCCAAGAGATACATCGTTATGGCCGCTGGTGGCCTTGGATTCTTGGACGATAATTTATTAAACTTAGCCGAGACAGGAATAGTCTCATTGACTGATGATGACGCGGACAAGGTCCTGTTTGATCAGATGGACTTTGACATTCTACCTACAGAATCTCCAATTGATCTCTACCAACGCCTTTTAAAATTAAGGAAGAGGGAGACAGATCTCTCGTTACATGGGCACTTCTTGTCAGAGTACCATAGAAAAAAATACATACCCCGAGGCTTCAGAGTACAAAATATCCCAACCCTAGGACGCAATAATCCGAACTTTTGCAGCCGCTGGTGCGGAGTATTAAACAAATGCTCACTAGATCTGATGCTCCTAGTGGTTGAGGAGGTCGGGTCTGAGCTGAAGAAAGTCAAAAAGAACATAGAGGAGTTCGGAGTGGAACATCTAGCCACAATCAAGAGCGAAAAGTCCAGTAACCTAATTGATAAACTGAGGGTTCAGGTAGATAACTATAAGCGGGAATTGGTGTCTTTCAAACGAAATAAATTAGCAGTAGTTACTGCAGATTATCAGAACCACACCGTATACAGGTGGCTCTCTGGTGACTCTGGTTCAAGGCGCCCACAACGCCCATACCGTAATAAGCGTCAACAGAGGAACCCATATAATTTGAATACAGGCTCATCAACCTCCGCGTCAGACACCGATCAATCGAGCGCCCCTCACGATTTTTTAGGTTCAGACGGTGGACCACCCACCCAACCTGTAAAATCCCGAAGAGGAAGGGGAATAGGCCCCATCCAAGAAGTGGTAGATTTAGGAAAACGGGTCCGAAAACAAATTCTGAATTAGTCTTCAATTTATCTGACAAGCCCTTGACTCCAGCTATGACTTCTTTGCTATCTAAAGGTCTATCATTCGTGCCGACACACCCCCATGACAACTTTTCAGCCTCAGTCGACTTATACAAATTCTCTCGTAAATTACGTTTACATGAGCAATTCAAAGAAAGCCCATCAAGAGGTCCCAGTACCCCCTTTCGTCCACCTTCAATGTACGACCCTGTATCATCTAATGCCAGTATCAAGACCTTTTCCAGATTAGTCGAACAAGAGATCGCTGGAACCCCAAGGAAACCAGAGTTCGACAACCTCACACAAGATGAGAGATTGGCCCTGAGTACGCTTAAGCAAGACTCTAGCATAGTGATCCGCCAAGCGGATAAAGGAGGAGCAGTTGTCATACAAAATTGGACCCAATATGACAACGAAGTTATGCGCCAATTATCCGACACAAATACATACAAATTACTCAAAAATAATCCCATCCCAGACTTCAAAAAGCAGGTTGATACACTACTACTTCAAGGATATAACTCAAAATGGCTTACCAAAGAAAACTTTGAATTCCTTACAGTACCTTTCCCGGTGTGTCCAATAATATACACCCTCCCCAAAATCCATAAATCTCATGTTGACCCCCCAGGTCGACCCATTATCTCGGCACGTTCTTTACTGTTACAACCATTGGCAATATTTTTGGACCACCATCTACAACCATTAGTTACAACAAGCAGCACCTACATAAGGGACACTTCAGATTTCATTGAGAAAATTTCAGATATTAACATTACCGGCACTGAAAAACTGGCAACAATGGATGTCTGTTCATTATATACAGTAATCCCGCACAGAGAGGGCCTAGCAGTACTTCGGAAAAAATTGGATACCAGAGATATACTGGAACCACCAACAGATTTTCTAATCCAACTGGCCACTTTAATCCTCAGTTGTAATCATTTTATGTATGACGGCAGGTATTATGTACAACTCTCCGGGACGGCAATGGGGTCAAACCTAGCCCCAGCGTACGCAGGACTCTTTATGCTTGATTACGAAATGACCCACATCTTGCCAAAATATTCTGGGTCAATTGTCTTCTACAAACGTTTCATAGACGACGTCTTCGTTCTTTGGGATGGCCCCATAGAATCCTTTGAGAACATGGTCAGTGACTTAAACAAGTTAGACAATCCCATCAAATTCACCCATGCCATCGACTCCAACTCTATTAACTTTTTAGACATCAATTTATCCTTGATTGACCACTCCATTCAGGTGAGCTTATTCCGGAAGGAAACAGACAGAAATACGTTGCTGTATACAACGAGTCAACATCCTCCTGCCTTAAAAGAAAACTTACCTATATCTCAATACATGAGAGTGATTCGCAACAACTCCAATCAAGTCCTAATGGAGAAACAGATAAAAGAGATGACGGCACGCTTCATTGACAGAGGCTACTCAAACAAAACCTTGACGAGATGTCTACATAAGGCAAGAAAGAACGTCCAAAGTAAGCAAAGAACACGTGATCAGGACGTAACATCAAAAACCAACCAACGGATGATTTACGTAAATACCTACAATCATGCATCTGACAAGATTTATAACAGTATTAAAAAACATTGGCCAATAGTGACTTCAGACTCATCACTAAAACTGCAACACCAACATCCTCCTATGTTTGCCTACAAAAAGGGAGCTAACTTGAAGCAATTATTGATGAGACCAACCCTCAATCCTAAATCCGAACACAAAACCACGTGGCTTTACAGTAAACGTCCAGGCTGTTTTCGGTGTACAGGGTGCACCACGTGCAGCAGCATGATGCAGGGCCCCACCTTCCCACATCCCCACTCAGGGAAACCTATAAAAATCAAATATCGTCTACATTGCCAGATGGACTTCGTGATCTACCTCCTCAACTGCCCATGTGGGTTGGCCTATGTAGGAATGACCTCACGGAAATTTCGTGAGAGGATGGCCAACCATCGAAATTCCATCAGATCAGCACTGGAAACAGGGAAGGCAGAGCTTCCAGTGCCACGACATTTCTTGTCAGCAGGCCATCAACTATCAACATTAAGATGCCGATTGATAGACTGGGTACCCCCGATGGCTAGGGGAGGTGATCGAGGACTATTGTTGAGAAAAACGGAATGCAGGTGGATTCACCAATTGGGTACATTGGCCCCACGGGGTCTTAATGAACACAATCCCCTAGCTATATTTCTCAAGGATTAAATCCGCCATCCATTCATAACACTGTATAGAGATCATTCTCGTACACTCATTATGTTTTATTACTCAAGATTTTGTGTGAATAGTATCTCTATGTTATGCACTTCAACATCTGTCAGGACCATGGCACCAGGGATGTGACTACATTTGGTTCCACCCATAAAACTATATCATAAAATTATATTATAAAATTATATTGTAATATATAGAACCACCTATTATGAATCATCTTTAATTATAATCAAAAAATTTTTTTATAAAAACATAATATTAATATATTCTATTAATAAAAAATAAAAAATAATAATAATAATAATAAAAAAAATTGTTTTTTTTAAAATAACATAAAAATTTAAAAATCACTAATATAAAATAATAAAAAAGAATACAAATTAAATTAAATATAATAAATAACAATCAAAATCCCATTATTCTTCAGTTGAGGGTTCATTATAATATAATTTGTGTAAACCTAAAAGCCAGTATAGACGTATTTCCATCATATTTCCCAATGGGTGGTCCCTTGCCACGTCACATCCTATTATGGTCGGGCTTTATCCACATCAACAACGGACTTATAAGCAGTGTATATGTTCTTATAATGCCATTATGTCTTTTCAATGTATTATACCTCCTAACCTGCAGGTGGCGCTGAAACACTATGCGTTCCACCTGCGGCTCAAATAGACGCCATCTTTGTTTTTCTTCCGATATACGAATGTGTTTTACACATATAAATATGCGCTGCAGCAAATCACAGTAACGATTTGCTAACTGTCCGTTGTCACCACATTATAGCACATCTCCTTGGCCCCCCGAGCCTGTAACACATCGACTGATACCCTCAGCCGATGTGCGGCTCATCTGTGCGTTCCACCAGGAGTTACTTCCTGGTTACGCACGTCCGGTTTTCCCGGAAGTGCGTGCGCGCAGTGCCGCGCCAATCAGCTGATTGGCGCCAAAACGCTGCTTGTTCAGATGATTTAGTTGGGTATAAAAGCCCGACCCGGACAGTCCTATGTTGTGGCTGATCCGGTCTCCTGGGATGAGGCATTTGCCTCCATGTATGCGCTGATGACTCTTCGCTAAAGTATGTAACTTTTTGTTTTTTTGCTGTATGGATGTTTGCTTATTTGTTTTATGTGCAGACATCTAAACGCATCTTTTATATATGTATTGTTGTTATAGGCTCCTTGATAAAGGTCTGAATATGGACCGAAACGTCGGGGCTTGAGGAGAATTAAATAAACTATACTACTATTACCATTTTTTACAAAACAAATGACTTTGTCATATTTCTAAGGAGAGTGTTCAATTCCCCCCCAAAAAAGGAGGGATATCTGGATTATATTTGAGGGACATGGTTCACATGTCTCCTCTTTTGAACACCCCTACAAGTTGTCCATAAGTAAGTGTGAGTGCGGTCTCACCGTGGTCTAGATAGAAAGATAGATATACTGTACATGGTTCTAAGAAGAATAACAGTAAAGAAAAAAGGGGGGGGGGTGATTCAGCCCTGCACGCATTGCTGCATTTATTGGCTGCCTAGAGAGCAGGTAAATGCCGCCCTGCCAAAGGCACGCCCTCTCCGTCACCCGAATCCCTGTGCTATGATGGGAGCAGATGTGAACGCTTACACATCCGCTTGCATGCGACCGCACAGGGGAAGTAATTTTTCTTCTCAGCCAGGACTTACTTTTCATATGGACGCTTGCTGCGGAATATGGGGCGAGCGCTGACATCATGTGACATCATCCACTCGCCCATAACAGGCATGGCCAGGCATTCATTTGCTGGGGTCTGCCAACATTTCCATGAAATGTTGGGGGGACCCCATGAACTTCTCTCACTCATTTTACGAACTCCCGACGGCTCAAAAACTTGCAGAAGTTGTTCGGTCAGGGGGTATGTTTATGTGCTTGAGCTACAGATGTAGCCCCTGCCATCCTTGGCCGGGGCTCGCCAGACCCTCCCCGCTGGCGAGCGCCGGCGGACAGGGGCTACACTGAACTGGGACGCGCGTGCGTCTCACACGCACGCGCGTCCAAGTCTCTCGGCGGGGACGCTGCGTATCCCTGCCCATCTCTGCTTCAGGGAGACAGGCAGGGCTAGGGGGGTGCTCGGGGCGGCGAGGGGTACCGGCGTTCATTCTACATAAGTAAATGAGAGGACAACACAACAGAACTATACACAATCAAACAGAACATCCTATAGAGAGCAGGCAATAGATGCAAAGTACAACAGATGGGAAACGTGTTGCCAATGGAACGCGACCAATTGGAGGAAATCATTGAACTAACATAACTCAGATGAAGGGCGCGCAGCATCAATGGGAATGGCAAATGAAAGAGGGGAAGATGTAAACAACATAAAAGTAGACATTCCTAATGACGGGAGATAATAAGACCTTTAGTACAGATAACATAGGAAAGGCTCCCGGGGTTGTCAGAATCGGAGTTCTTGAAGTTTACTCCTGTGTTTCAGTTTACGGATACCTTTAATGGGATCAATACATGAAGGTCCCCCACATAATTGGAAGACAGAGTCTAAAAATAAATGATCAATAATTGTAACAAACTAGGAAGATGCCGATACTATCAGTACCTAGTTACATGCTCTCAAGGATAATTATGCGTCATTGTAGTGTAGAGAAGCAGAATTAACACCGGGGTGGTTACAGCATACTTGCCGACTTTGGCATACTCCTTTCCGGGAGAAGCCCGGAGAGGAGTGAAAGGGGGCGGGTAGAGGCTTAGTTTTGGGGGCGGGGCACGGGTGATTTCATCAAGCCCCCCCCCCCATGACGGGCTGAAGCCTCAATTTGCGGGTCCGTGGGTGGGGGGAGGGGCTTAAAATGACACGAAATGCCGCGAATTGCGTCATTTAGCCCCGCCCCCTCCCCGCGGACCCGCAAAAGTCATAGTTTTTAGACCGCGGGGAGAGGGGGAGCCGGGGCTGTAGGGAAATGCGGGAGACTTGCCCCCCTTCCCGGGGGACCGGGAGGGGGAACCGATTTGCGGGACCCTCCCGGCCATTCCGGGAGGGTAGGCAAGTATGGGTTACAGTGTAAAAAATAGTTTCAACCATTGTACATTTTTGTGGAACTACAAGTCCCAGCAAGCCTTCACCGCATGCAGGAACTTGGAGAACCACAAGTCCCAGCATGCAGGGCATTAATGGGGCAGCTGGCACTTTTAGTTCTACCAAATAGTTAAATAAAACACACACATATTAGAAAAGTATACCATTATTACATACAAAGCCCATACATACCTTGACCCAAAGGTTTGGTCCCCTACTCCAGTAGAATTCAAGTTTCGGGTACCTGCGGAAGGATATTATGTTTACCAGCTCCTCCGGCGTGGATCGGTCTGCTTTGTTCCAAAGTAGGCATCCCCGGCAGGGCAGCCGAGAGGGGGGGGGGGGTACTAATTACCTGGGCCAAGGCTTGCTGGAGGAGCCCTGCAGGGGCCCTGGTCTGACCCCTCCCTTCCCCCTCCGTCCCTCCCAGGTAGCAACAGCAGCACACACTTCTACAGCATGTGCTGTGCTGATAGCAGGCTCAGCATGAGCGTCTCACTGACAGCGTTTGAGCTCATGCTGAGCCTACTGACAGCACAGCACATGCTGTAGGCAGGGCCGAAACTAGGGTTTCTGGTGCCCGGGTCCCCACACAAATTTTTGTATATATATATATATTGTTGTCTGTTCCTGATGAAGGGGGTCATACCCCGAAAGCTTGTCTTTTAATACAGACGTTTTCTGCTCCACTTACAACCGCCTCCTGAGTGCTGCCTTCTTTGGAATTCTATTTGTGTATTTTGTCCAGGCACCGGGGCATATTATATTGAGAACAAATTGAGTGCCGGCTGATTTGGACTCATATATATATATATATATATATATATATATATATATATATATATATATATATATATATATATATATATATATATATATATGTATATATATGCTTACAGACAGCAGAAGGGTGATATTAAACCAACAAACAAGACAATATATCATATATTATTATAAATAGGGACAGTGCGCGCCAAAGACGCGCGCTAAAAATTTAGGGCATTTTTTGGGGGGGTGGGGGGGGGGTGTTGCTCCAAACACTAGGGATGAGTGTGCACCTGTGTAGAATAAGGTGCTGGATAGAAAAGTGGTTGTCCCTGTCCGTCCAGTATGTGCTGCTGCTGCTCACTTGCCAGCAGCAGAGGTGGGGAGTGAGCGACCCCTGGGCAGGTGCAGATATTCCCAAGAGGGAGAGAAACTAAGGGAGAGTGATAAAGTATAGTTTAGACAGTGGGGTCCCTGTGGCGGGTGTACCCTGCTGCCAGTGGCGTAGCTACGTTTTGGGCGCCCCCCCGCCGTTAGGGGGGGGGCGCCCATACCCACCACCCGCCGCCGCCCCGTCAAGCACCCCCCCCCCCCCGTCGCCCCGCCGCCCGCAGTCTTACCTATCGCGCTGGTCCCGGCGGCTCCGTTCTTCTGCTGAGGACCACCACAAAATGGCCGCCCCCATACAGCAGACAGTTTTAGAGAACAGTGTGCTATATGGGGGTGGCCATTTTGTGGTGGTCATCATCAGAAGAACGGAGCCGCCGGGACCAGCGAGATACGTAAGTCTGCGGGGGATTGGAGGGGGGTAACTATAGCACCGCAGCCCCCGGCGCCCCCACATGCACAGCGCCCCCCCGCGGTGGCGGGGGCTGCGGTGCTATAGTTACACCCCTGGCTGCTGCTCCCCACTTACATGAGTAGAGGTGGAGAGTGAGCGATACACAAGCGACACGTAGATTCCCCGGATGAGAGGGGGCAGATAGGGGACAACGTCCGTGCGATTGCACGGCGATTGTCCCTAGTGACAGAAATGAAAAATAAATGTAAATGCTAGGTCAGAGACACCTGGCAGCGTCACCGACGCTGCATGTAGCCGGCGTCCGTCACCCACTAAGCCGGGAGAGACAAGGAGCGTTGCGTCACTCTGACAGTGGTGCCTGCCCGATGCTTGGTCTCCCCCTCTTTGGCTGCTGAGCGTTAGCCGGATAGAAAAGGAACCACCGGGTTGCTGGTTCCAGCGGGAGCTGCACGCAAAGTCCCGCCGTCAGCTGACATCTGGTACGTGTCATTGTGATGGAAGGGATTGGGGGGTGTGCCCAAGGGATCAGACGGACGTTTCGCAGACTCGCTTCTTCAGTGTCTCCCTGACCTGACAGCGCCCCCCCCTCCAGCGCCCGGTGCGCGTGACCCCCTAGCCCCCCTCTAGTTACGGCCCTGCTGTAGGTGTGTGCTGTGCTGCTGAGTTTAGCGTTTTTAGAGTTTTATTTCACCCGTCTCTAAACATTTTGGGGTGTGGCCTAAGTAAATAAAAAAATACGGATTTACGGCCATATATACGGCAAGAAATGGCCACGAATAGGCGTATTTATAGCCATTTCTCCTTACTAAATTGCCCCCAGAGTATGGGATCATAAATGGAAATTTATTAAGAAGGCCGATTACGGCCGACACACTGTACAAACAGGTACGAACGGGATCGGCCGCGATCAGCTAAGAATACAGCGGTGTTCTCAGATTCATATTTTCTGATGGTGAAGAAATCAGCACCCCTGTTCACAAACAGCTTCCCCTCAGGTCGTCTGGCTGCCAGCCCCCTCCCAGTGGCGGGCCTAATCATCATTAGTGACAGCCACCCCCACCTGCTGGCCGCTGCACACTGTCCGGCGACCCGCTCAGCACAGCCTGCTAGGTAGGCGCCGGCCCTGAAAGGCGCTCCTTCCTACCCTCTGCCACTGTTGTTCCAGTGAAGGATACCACACCTCGATTACAACCGATGGTAAAGTCAGGCCAAATGCCACAGGCAGCCCTGTCCCTATTAGTGCGTCAGTCAGCTAACCCCCTGGCAGCTTCCTGGTTGGGAGAGAAGTGTAGGAGGAACATCGCAATGTGGAGTCCCTTTTGCAGAGCTGGGGTAAGAGCCTAGATACATTTTGGGAGATGGGCAGAGCTGAACTTGAGCTTCCCCTAACACAATTCCCAGCTGCAGGTGCGTCCAGCACTTATCGATAGCCCCCCCCCCCTGTTGTAGCTCCTCCCACCTCTGCCCCTAACTATACTCCCCTGGAGAGGTGGGCCCTGACCATTTTGTTATTCCCGGGCCCCATGGTTTCTGATGGCAGTCCTGCGTATGATAGTAAATGAGATGGTCTGATAGAACTCTATGTTTCTTTTTGGCGGAGTGCTATCGATGGCCTGTTCATTCGTACAGCCCAAGTAAGAACCATTCAGCTAATGACAATATGACAATAGGGTTCAAAGAGGAAGATTCTGGGTTATCCAACTTAATAAATGAACAAAACAAGATTTGATCCTCTCTGTGGCCCTTATTCTAGTTGATTCAGACGGATGCGTATTTCGGTCAGGAACCGAGCGTTCTTAGCCCCGCCTACCATACGGATCGCTAACACCGTCCAAATGCGGTAAGAAGTGGATGTTTCATGTGAACACCTCCTCCATCTGTGAGAACCTCCCCCATCCTCCATTGGTCGACGATCATCGAATGATGGACCGAGCGGTCAGGCAGCACCGTGTGCTCCAGACCACTCGGACATTTTTCCGAATGAAAGCAGGGATATGGGCGGGCAGCTGACATCCGGCTATGTACATGTGCATCACAGCCGCATTACCATATGTACACCCAGCGTTTTCAAGGGAACGCCCATGAAACGTGTGTAAGGTGTAAAACCGTCAAGAACAACATTGGATCCAAAGCTGTAGAAGTCACCATCAATGAGAAAAAAACATTTCATCAAAGACTTTTTAACTTGCCACTCTTTTAACGTAATCTATGCGATCGAATGCACATGCAATAAGTTTTATATAGGAAGAACAAGTAGGCCTTTTAAAATAAGGATTGGTGAACATGTGAGAAATGTCCGCAAAGGCCTAGAGAACCATGCCCTATCTATGCATTTTAAGAATGAGCATCAATGCAACCCCAGTTTTATAAAAAAAATGTATATTCTAAAAAAAGTCAATGGTAACAGCAGAGGAGGTGACATTGCCACCATCCTAGCTAAAAATGAAATGACATAGGGGCAGATTTATTAAGCTTGGAGAAGAGATAAACTGGAGATAAAGTGGAGAAAAGGTAAAAGGAGATAAAGCACCAGCCAATCAGCTCCCAACTGTCTTTTTCAAACACAGCTGATTGGCTGGTGCTTTATCTCCTTTTACCTTTTCTCCGCTTTATCTCCAGTTTATCTCTTCTCCAAGCTTAATAAATCTGCCCCTATGATTTTTAATTATCAGATATTGATTCCAGGGGGTTTAAACAAAGACTTTGAGCTCAAGTGGTTTATGTAATTTTAATGTTTTTATACTCTGTTGATATTAAAGTATAAATCTTATTGTCTTTTTTGCTGCTATTAGATAGGGAAAGATTGTTTATGCTGCTATTATAATGCTGCTATAGAATTTCTTGAAAATGTACATATTTCTTAATCTATTTATGTTCCTTTGCTTCCATGTATTATAACCAACAAAATGGTGGACGGAGGATATATATAAAACCATATGCGGAACAAACAAGTGTGGCTGTGGAATGGGAAAGAAAAAACTAGATCCCGGGAGTCCAACAGCCCCAATAACGAAGCACCGTGGAACGCATAATGGAGGAAGTGACGTCCCGATATGGAACGCAAACGTCACTTCCGCTTCCGCCGGGAGACGGATTGCGGAAGTCTGAGGAGAACGGCAATTGCCGCGATAAGGAATACATGCGGCGGGAGCCGTCTAAAGAACCCGGAATGGATTCGACCATTGTTATGAACGTATAGTAAGGGAAATTAGATGGCAGGTATTCCATGTCTGGAAATAGGTTATCCCCGTCAGGGGTATAAATATGGGATTAGGGTGTGCATCTCCACATGCCTTGATAAAGAAACCATCTAGGTTTTGAAACGCGTTGTCCGTGGAGAGGAGGTAGACAGTACTGGACTCTGACTGGACAAAGGCTCCGGGGACGCCTGGGATTTATCATCTTTGCCTTATTTGTCTGCATTCCCCTGTAGACAATTTTACTCGCTTTAATCCTTCTTTTGCGTGTATGCTGATTTTATCTGGATGCCTTGATGACTGATCGGTGACATTACCGCCCCTGTATAAGCGATTTATGTCTGCGTTTATTAGTATACCAACATAAAGGGTACGAGTCTGAATACCCCGAAGTACTGTTTATCTATTTAAGATAAATTGTTAAGAGAAATTGTGGTGAAAAACCGTATCACACTATTGTATCCCCCCTTTTTCTGTCTTTTCATTTCCGAGTAAAAACTCTGAATGAAAGGGAAAATTACGAAAAATACTTCCATCTATTAACCCCTTCCTGACAGAGCCAGTTTTTGCGTTCCTGACAGAGCCCTTTTTTTCAAATCTGACATGTCTCACTTAAGTGGGGATAACTTTTTTTTGCTTTTACTTATCCCAGTGATTTTGAGATTGTTTTTTCGTGACACATTGTACTTCAAATTAGTGGTAAATTTGGGTCGATACAGTCTGTGTTTTTTTGTGAAAAATACCAAAATTTCGTAAAAAAATGGAAAATTTAGCAATTTGCAAAATGTTAAATTTTCTGCTTGTGAGACAAATAATCATACCACTCAAAATAGTTAATAACTAACATAGACCATATGTCTACTTTATGTTTCCATCATTATTTCAACTTCCTTTTAATTTTTTTGGACACTAGGAGGCTTACAATATGAATAGCAAATTCTCAAATTTTCAAGAAAATTTCAAACACTGATTTTTTTAGGGACCAGTTCAGTTCTGATGTGACTTTGAGGGACTTGTATGTGAGACACCCCCATAAATGATACCATTTCAAAAACTGCACCCCTCACAGTATTCAAAACAGCATTTTGGAAGTTTGTTAACCCTTTAGGTGTTTCACAGGAATTAAAACAAAGTGTAGGTGAAATTTCAAAATTGAATTTTTTTTGCAGATTTGCAATTTTAATACATTTTTCTAAGGAACACAGTACATTTTACTAGAGAAATGTGACTAAAAATTGATTCCCCCAATTCTTTTGTTTTCATAAATATCCTATATGTGGCCCTAGTGTGCACGTTGACCAAACCACAGGCTTCATAATAGAAGGAGCACCTACTTGATTTTGGAGCCTCCTTTTTATGAGATTATTTTTTAGGCACCATGTAGGTTTCTAGGCACCATAAGATGCTAAAATTTAGGAACCCCCCCACAAGTGACCCCATTTTGCAAACTACACCCCTCAGGGAATTCATCTAGGGGTATAGTGTACATTTCAAACCCCCAGGGGTTTCACCAATTGTGGTACAACTGGGCAGTGAAAATGAAAAATTAAATTTTTTACACAAAAATGCAGTTCTGGCTCAAAATTTTTCATTTTCAGAAGGTATGAAGGAGAAAAAGCACCCCAAAATCTGTGCCCCAATTTCTCCCGAGTACGGCAATTCCTCACATGTGACCAAAAAATACCATTTGGGTGCATGGCAGGACTCAGAAAGGAAGGAGTGATTTTTGGAT
The DNA here is from genome assembly GCF_055691185.1 of Crinia signifera. NCBI lineage: Eukaryota > Metazoa > Chordata > Amphibia > Anura > Myobatrachidae > Crinia > Crinia signifera. Next base: position 319,756,198 of record NC_139219.1, on the reverse strand, counting down.
TTTGCAGCTCAGATTCTGGTGGAATGTTGGTGGGTGCTATGTTGCATTAGCAAGACCCCCCAAGCACCAATACAGTGGAACCCCCCCACAAGTGACCCCATTTTGCAAACTACACCCCTCAGGGAATTCATCTAGGGGTATAGTGTACATTTCAAACACCCAGGGGTTTCACCAATTTTGATACAACTGGGCAGTGAAAATGAAAAATTACATTTTTTTACACAAAAATGCAGTTCTGGCTCAAAATTTTTCATTTTCAGAAGGTATGAAGGAGAAAAAGCACCCCAAAATCTGTGCCCCAATTTCTCCCGAGTATGGCAATGCCTCATATGTGACCAAAAAATACCAGTTGGGTGCATGGCAGGACTCAGAAGGGAAGGAGTGATTTTTGGTGGTGGAATGTTGGTGGGTGCTATGTCGCATTAGCAAGACCCCCAAAGCACCAATACAGTGGAACCCCCCCACAAGTGACCCCATTTTGCAAACTACACCCCTCAGGGAATTCATCTAGGGGTATAGTGTACATTTCAAACCCCCAGGGGTTTCACCAATTGTGGTACAACTGGGCAGTGAAAATGAAAAATTACATTTTTTTACACAAAAATGCAGTTCTGGCTCAAATTTTTTTATTTTCAGAAGGTATGAAGGAGAAAAAGCACCCCAAAATCTGTGCCCCAATTTCTCCCGAGAACGGCAATGCCTCACATGTGACCAAAAAATACCAGTTGGGTGCATGGCAGGACTCAGAAGGGAAGGAGTGATTTTTGGATTTTGCGGCTCAGATTCTGGTGGAATGAATGGTGGGTGCTATGTGGCATTAGCAAGACCCCCGAAGCACGGTGAAATTATGAACCTAATAATCCATAGATGTGTGGTATAATTTAAAACACTCCTTTATACATAGGCCGGGTTTGTCGGGGCAAGTGTCACACTGGAAAATAGTTTGCTTTCTTATTCCCTTTTTATAGCAAACTTTGCACCTTTTTTGTGTCCTGCCCTTTTTTCCAGTGGAGGGGATTTCATCAGGAAAATGCTGCCCTGGTACAATACGGGGGCCAGTACTAGAAGTACTGGAGCCCTCTGCCTGCTGGTTCCCAAATATTAGGCCCTTTATGACTTCCTCTTGAAAGTGCATAAATGTCCCCCTCTGGCCGGTAGAACGGAATAGCACGTAAGCGTTATACAGTGCCATCTGGATGATATACACGGCCAGCTTCTTGTACCAGATTTTTGTTTTCCGCAGGGCACTGTACGGCTTCAGTACCTGATCTGAAAGATCCACTCCGCCCATGTACCTATTGTAATCCAGGATACAATTAGGTTTTGAGGTGTGGGTACTGGTACCTCGTACAGGGACGGAGGTGGTACTGTCTCCGTGAATTGTTGTCAGTATAAGGACATCCCTCTTGTCCTTATATTTGACCAACAACATATTTTCGGTGCATATTCCCCTGCTTTCACCCCTTCTCATTACTTGGGCAATGTGCGTTTTTGGGAGGCCTCTTTGGTTCTTGCGCACAGTACCGCAAGCTGCTGTACCTCTTGAACCAAGGGCCTTAAACAGGGGGATGCTGGTGTAAAAGTTATCCACATAGAGGTGATAACCTTTATCCAGGAAGGGGTGCACTAAATCCCAGACAATTTTTCCACTAACACCTACGAGGGAGGGGGGGCATTCTGGCGGTTCAATTCTTGAATCCTTCCCTTCATATACCCTAAACCTGTGAGTGTACCCTGAGGTGCTTTCACACAGCTTATACATTTTTATGCCATACCTTGCCCTCTTACTGGGAAGGTACTGGCGGAATTTAACCCTTCCTTTAAAATGTATAAGGGACTCGTCTATGCAAATGAATTTATCTGGGATGTACATCTCTTCAAATTTGGCACTGAAATGATCAATGACCGGCCTGACTTTGAATAGCCGGTCAAAGGTGGGATCATCTCTGGGTGGGCACTGTGCATTATCGTTGTAATGCAAAAATTTAAGGATCGTCTCAAATCGAGCCCGGGGCATGGCCATACGGTAAAATGGGGTGCTGTACAGAACATCTGTACTCCAATATTGCCTAATTTCTGGCTTTTTTACTATGCCCATATGAAACACCAGACCCCAAAACGTCATCATCTCTACTGCATCTACAGGGGTCCACCTAGCAAATGATGACGTGGGGTTTTGAGCAATAAACTGCTGGGCATATAAATTAGTTTGGTCCACCATTAAATTTATAAAATCATCAGAGAAAAATAATTTGAAAAAGTCAATTTCTCTGAGACCTGTGGAATCAAATTGGATTCCTGGCATGGCCAAAAACTCAGGAACCTGGGGCTCAAAATTGTCTGGTGGTGGGGTCCATACGAGATCAATTATTGGGGGGGGGTCTCAGCTGCTCTACGGGGGCGTCTTTGAGGGGGTCCCTCATCACCAGAGGAGGAAGAGGAGCTTAAGACGAATCCTTCAAATTCCCCGCTTGCATCACTGGCTGTGTCAGAGTCAGAGGCAAGCATGGCATATGCCTCCTCCGCTGAATACATTCTTCTGGATGACTGGGATGACATTTGGGATGACATTTGGGATGCCATTTTTATTTTTGTGTTACTGGTAGTGAAATGTTTCAACACGTGTATAGTGTAGGGGGGGGGTACAAACTTTATTTCAACCCGGGGGGTATGTAGTGTGTAGTGTGTATGTAGTGCAGAAAAAAAAAATACTTTATACAAAAAAAAAAAATTGAAGGGGTTAAAAAAAAAAAATTGAAGGGGTTAAAAAAAAAAATTGAAGGGGTTAAAAAAAAAAAAAAAAGGTCCTGCGCCAAAAATTGAGCACAGATGTTGGTCAGTAACGCCCGTCACTGAACAGCGCTCAAAGGCAACAGGAAGTTGATAAAAAAAAAAAAAAAATAGATCAACCCTGTGCCGAAAAAGCTGATCAGTGATGTACGTCACTGATCAGCGCACAGTGGCCACAGGACACCCACAAAATCACAGTGTGTGTAAAAAAAAAATTAAAAAAAGACCCCACAGCACCCACAAAAAAAAAAAAGGTGATCAGTGATGCGACACTGATTACCAGTGAGGGGCAGCAGGTGCACAACCTTTGGTGCAACTGACAGTGCAACTGGCAGCAACTGACAGGTATATATATAAAAAAAAAACCTCTGCACCCCCAAAAAGTTGCTGATCACCTCAGATATAGTGATCAGCACAAAAGGCGGGGGCAGCAGACACAAAATTTAGCACTCTCTATCACTCTCTGTCACTATCTCTCTCTATCTCTCTATCTCTCACTATCTATCACTCTATGACACTGCAGCAGCAGCACTGACAGTTATATATATGAAAAATAACCCCTGCACCCCCAAAAAGTTGCTGGGGGTGCACAAAAGGGGGGCAGCAGACACAAAATATAGCAGTCTCTATCACTCTCTGTCACTATCTCTCTCTATCTCTCTATCTCTCTATCTCTCACTATCTATCACTCTATGACACTGCAGCAGCAGCACTGACAGGTATATATATATATAAAAAAAAAACTGCGCCCCCAAAAAGTTGCTGATCAGTTAATTTATACTGATCAGCACAAAAGGGGGGCAGCAGTCAGTTATATAAAAAATATATAGCACAATCTGTCACTATCTCTCTCTCTATCTCTCTCTCTCTATCTCTCTATCTCTCTATCTATAACTATATCACACTGCAGCAGCACAAAATATAGCACTCTCTGACACTATCTCTCTCTATCTCTCTATCTCTCTCTATCTATCTTTCTCTATCTAACGCTATTACACTGCAGCAGCACAAGTTCACAACACAGGAAGTCACAAGTAGTAACAGGATCCAGGAAGCATCCAGCACACTACAAGCAGTGATGAAGCAGTGATCAGGTAAGTATTTTGCTCGGTTCAGGTCAGTATACTGCGGCAGCTAGGCATGGTGACCGCACTGCACGCAATTCCAGACCGGAATGGCGTCTGCAGTGCAGTCACCGTTAGTTTAAATCCCCCTCCTTGGCTGTGATTGGTCCGTCGGTCCGACGAACCAATCACGGCCTTTGGGGGCGGGCGGGGTGAGGTGGGGTGACACCAGTGTCACCCTTACACCCCGCGGTGATTGGTGCTGTACTTTACAGCACCAATCACCTCCGATCGCGTGTCACCGGCGAACGTTATTCGCCGGTGACACAGAAAACGCTGTGAATGGCTGTTCACACTGAACAGCCAATCACAGCGATCGCCGACGGGGGGGCGTGCAGGGACATGTCTGCTGTCAGGGGACAGCAGACATGTTGAAACTGTCACCGCGTCTATAGACGCGGTGACAGTTACAAGCCATGACGTACATTTACGCCATGTGTCGGGAAGTACTTCCCGACCATGACGTAAATGTACATCAAATGTCGGGAAGGGGTTAACTATATCCCAGGCTGCAGATAACGCAAGAGTCAATTCTCAGGGAACTTGTTCTTTTTGAAAACCTCTCTATGTATCATAGTGTTTAAATTCCCGGTTATTTCTTGTTAAAGTTCCCTATATTATAGAATTGAAATTAAACATCTATGAGGAATCCAATGGAATAATAAATTTGGATACTACACTGGGTAATTGCTACTGTTTTTGCTATCAATTGTACAACACACTAATATGCGATCATTATTTTTATATATCTCAATTTTAGAACCTATTACATGATCCAAGGTCACAATATTAAAACTCCATAATTGAATTTATTAATGCCCACCCATATAAGCTGTCTAAGTTTATGACGCATAATGCATTTTTCCATGAGATACTGAGAGAGAATATTCAGATTCTTTATCATAAAGTTAATATCCAGGAGAGTAACCACACCGACGGTAAAGCGGTTTGCGATGGTGCATAGCCATATTTATTCTTCATTTTGTTTACTATCGCCTTATTTAATTTTGTTGAACTTAAGCGCATTGCATACCCGTCCTTAATGATGAGTTTATTAATGACTGCCATACTTACTGACTTTTAAGGTTGCCTGAGAAGCCAAAAAAAGGGGACCCAATGCAGCACATAGAGGCGTGGAGACCAGACTGAGGCCACAAAGCCCCGCCCCCAATCCACACAAACTCTGCAATTTGCGGGTCCACGAGGAAGGGCTAGAATAATATGAAATTACGTGATTTGCGTCATTTTAGTCCAACCCCCTCCCTGCAAAAATTTTGTAATTTGTTTTAGCAGAATTGGGGGGGGGGGGGGGGTTAACTGGGGTGCGGGAGCTTTGGGGAACACGTGGGAGACTTACCCACCTTCCTGGGGGTTGGAAGATCCAATTTTTGGGAGCCTCCCAGCTATTCTGGGAGGGTAGGCAAGCATGAGTTGCAGTAGCGCACACAGGGGGAGTTTCTGAGTACCCAGAAACCCCCCAGTAATCTATGGGCACCAATCTGAAAGCTGAGGGTCCCCTCTTTCCATGGGTACAAGAATTTTTAAAATCGGACCTGGGGAACCGAAGATATCTGACTTCAAAATAGTGGTCCCCATCCAAGCCTGTTAATTGCTCTTCCCAGTCAGATATTTCTGGTTCTGTCTGAGTAAGAGTTTTTCTGAGGGTATATTCCAAAAGCTAGGACTCCCCCCTTTGGAGGACACTAGTAGCCTGTCTCTACTATTCCCAGAACCAGAGATATCAGCCTTCCAGCAGCAAATTACTGCTCCAGCTCCACACACCTGGTATGTAGTTTTATATTCTCGTTGGCGGATTGCTCGGCCTCCTGAAATCTTATCCCCTAGTCCCCAGTACCATTTGGTAGGTGGGATTCTCTAGTTTTTAATTCCATTAAAAGCTAAGAAATCTATTTCTGGGAACTGGAGATATCTGCAGTCAAGCAAGCTGTCCTCCCACCAGAAAATTCTGAATAATAAGCTCACTCCACTATACACCCCTCCTCTGCATATTAAACGTCCTCTACCACCCTGGAAGTTATGTATCAGGGCCCCTTCATTCAGCCCAATGCCCCCTTCTCCCACCCCATCTCCCACCCCATTTTTTATTATTATTATTATTTTTATTATTATTATTATACATTTGGTCTATCTATAATACTTTAACTGTCTCAGCATATACTGGGTCACCTAAGTGTCCATCTTGGTGCTCCGTCCCTCTCTGGAAACCCCCTTCTGAAAATCCTGCGTTGAATACCAATAAAAGTTATAGTTTATAATAAGGCATTACCTTTGCCTGCTATCATCCGCATCTACGGTACCAGGATGGGCAGTGGATCCAAACTATTAAGACCCCTCTCACATCACAAGTGCCGGGTCACACCTGGGATTTGGACAGGGTGTGTCCCAGGAGCGATGATGATTATGTCACAACATTCAAGTATTTTATTGATACCTGCTTTGTGAAATCCTACTGGTTCTGCTCTGTCTCATGCTGATGACCAGCTCTGTGTTAAGCCCCGTACACACGGGGGGAGATATATTGCTCAGCAATATATTGCTAGCAATATATTGCTGAGCAATATATTGCCCAGTGTCTTCTTTGCATCAGCGACCAGAGATGGTCGCTGATGAAAAGGAACCTCTGCTGGCGGTGCCGCAGAGGTAATTAGCTGGTCGCAGGAACAAGCTCCTACAACCAGCGATTATAACAGGGCTGAAAACGGGAGCGCGCACCCGGCGATTTATCACCGGGGCACACTCCCAATAACTGGCAATATGGTCGCCAGCCACCATATATCCATCGATTTCAGCCCCTATCGCCCCCGTGTGTACACAGCATTAGTGTGAACACTGCAGGCTGATTGCAGCAGCTGGGTGAGACCTTGCACAGACTCCTTGATTAAGTAACCTGTGTGGCTCTAGCTCAGTGCCGACAGCTGGGCTCATTAGCTCCTTATAAAAGGCACTTCCTGGCAGGTATTCCCTGGCTCACAACCTGCTCCAGCGGTCCTAGTGTTTGTATTCTCCAGAGTACCAGTGATTAACCTCGGCTTCCTCCTTACTATTCTCCTGCTTTACCCTTCTGTACCACTGCTAGTGTTACCAGTGTATTACCCAGCTTCACCTCAACCATTCTCCTGCCTGCTCCCTGTGTACTGCTTCCTGTGACTCCCAGTGTATGACCCGGCTTCACCTTGACCATTCTCCTGCCTACTCCCTGTGTACTGCTTCCTGTGACTCTCAGCGTATGACTCGGCTTGTGCTGTGACCATTTTCCTGCCTACACCCTGTGTACTGCTTCCTGTGACTCCCAGTGTATTACCCGGCTTCACCTTGACCATTCTCCTGCCTACTTCCTGTGTACTGCTTCCTGTGACTCCCAGTGTATTACCAGGCTTCACCTTGACCATTCTCCTGCCTACTCCCTGTGTACTGCTTCCTGTGACTCTCAGTGTATGACCCGGCTTGTTCTGTGACCATTCTCCTGCCTACTCCCTGTGTACTGCCTCCTGTGACTCCCAGTGTATGACCCGGCTTCACCTCAACCATTCTCCTGCCTACTCCCTGTGTACTGCTTCCTGTGACTCTCAGTGTATGACCTGGCTTGTGCTGTGACCATTTTCCTGCCTACTCCCTGTGTACTGCCTCCTGTGACTCCGAGTGTATGACCCGGCTTCACCTCAACCATTCTCCTGCCTACTCCCTGTGTACTGCTTCCTGTGACTCCCAGTGTATGACCTGGCTTGTGCTGTGACCATTTTCCTGCCTACTCCCTGTGTACTGCTTCCTGTGACTCCCAGTGTATGACCCGGCTTGTTCTGTGACCATTCTCCTGCCTACTCCCTGTGTACTGCCTCCTGTGACTCCCAGTGTATGACCCGGCTTCACCTCAACCATTCTCCTGCCTACTCCCTGTGTACTGCTTCCTGTGACTCCCAGTGTATGACCTGGCTTGTGCTGTGACCATTTTCCTGCCTACTCCCTGTGTACTGCTTCCTGTGACTCCCAGTGTATGACCCGGCTTGTTCTGTGACCATTCTCCTGCCTACTCCCTGTGTACTGCCTCCTGTGACTCCCAGTGTATGACCCGGCTTCACCTCAACCATTCTCCTGCCTACTCCCTGTGTACTGCTTCCTGTGACTCCCAGTGTATTACCCAGCTTCACCTTGACCATTCTCCTGCCTACTCCCTGTGTACTGCTTCCTGTGACTCCCAGTGTATGAACCGGCTTCACCTTGACCATTCTCCTGCCTACTCCCTGTGTACTGCTTCCTGTGACTCCCAGTGTATGAACAGGCTTCACCTTGACCTTTCTCCTGCCTACTCCCTGTGTACTGCTTCCTGTGACTCTCAGTGTATGACCTGGCTTGTGCTGTGACCATTTTCCTGCCTACTCCCTGTGTAATGTTTCCTGTGACTCCCAGTGTATGACCTGGCTTGTTCTGTGACCATTCTCCTGCCTACTCCATGTGTACTGCTTCCTGTGACTCCCAGTGTATGAACCGGCTTCACCTTGACCATTCTCCTGCCTACTCCATGTGTACTGCTTCCTGTGACTCCCAGTGTATGACCCGGCATGTTCTGTGACCATTCTCCTGCCTACTGCCTGTGTACTGCTTCCTGTGACTCTCAGTGTATGACCTGGCTTGTGCTGTGACCATTTTCCTGCCTACTCCCTGTGTACTGCTTCCTGTGACTCCCAGTTTATGACCCGGCTTGTTCTGTGACCATTCTCCTGCCTACTCCCTGTGTACTGCTTCCTGTGACTCCCAGTGTATGACCCGGCTTGTTCTGTGACCATGCTCCTGCCTACTCCCTGTGTACTGCTTCCTGTGACTCCCAGTGTATGACCCGGCTTGTTCTGTGACCATGCTCCTGCCTACTCCCTGTGTACTGCTTCCTGTGACTCCCAGTGTATGACCCGGCATCACCTCAACCATTCTCCTGCCTACTCCCTGTGTACTGCTTCCTGTGACTCTCAGTGTATGACCTGGCTTGTGCTGTGACATTCTCCTGCCTACTCACTGTGTACTGCTTCCTGTGACTCTCAGTGTATGACCCGGCATGTTCTGTGACCATTTTCCTGCCTACTCCCTGTGTACTGCTTCCTGTGACTCCCAGTGTATGACCCGGCATCACCTCAACCATTCTCCTGCCTACTCCCTGTGTACTGCTTCCTGTGACTCTCAGTGTATGACCTGGCTTGTGCTGTGACATTCTCCTGCCTACTCAATGTGTACTGCTTCCTGTGACTCCCAGTGTATGACCCGGCTTCACCTTAACCATTCTCCTGCCTACTCCCTGTGTACTGCTTCCTGTGACTCCCAGTGTAGTATGAACTGGCTTGTTCTGTGACCATTTTCCTGCCTACTCCCTGTGTACTGCTTCCTGTGACTCCCAGTGTATGACCCGGCTTCACCTTGACCATTCTCCTGCCTACTCCCTGTGTACTGCTTCCTGTGACTCCCAGTGTATGAACCGGCTTGTTCTGTGACCATTCTCCTGCCTACTCCCTGTATACCGCTTCCTGTGACTCCCAGTGTATGACCTGGCTTGTTCTGTGACCATTCTCCTGCCTACTCCCTGTGTACTGCTTCCTGTGACTCCCAGTGTATGACCCGGCTCTGATTTTGGACTTCTCCTGCCTAATCCTTCGGTACCTGCCTTGCCTGTCTGTTTCTGACCTGGCTATGAATACCATGAGTAATCCTGTCTCCGCTCCACCTGTCTACCAGGGTTTAACAGTCCTAAATGGGGAACCTGATCAGGGGACCGTGACCGGCGTGTCTGATGCAGCAAAGCCCATATCCCGCTTGGAGGGGTCACTGGCAAATACCATCAGCACGGTGCTTGGAACTGCCCCTGCCTTCTCCCTATAGTGTGAACGGGACCCGGGTCACTCGAAACATGGTCCAGCAACCCGGGACCGACCCGGGTAAAACTCTTCTTTTCACCCCGTCGGAATGCCGGGTTGCTGGACCTGGGTTTTGTCAAATGGCCTTTCCACACTGCACAGTGACCTGGGTCGACCCGGCAACAACCTGGGTCAGATCTGCGTTATTTGTGCAGTCTGAAAGGGGTATAAAAGTCCCAATGTATTTTAAAGTGGGATTTATTCTGTGATTGTGCCCTTTATGGTCTGGGGGAGAGAACAGAAATGTCTATTAAATTCAATAGTGATCTAAGGGGAGAGTTTACTGAAGCTTCCAAAAATGAAAATACAGTAGGTGATGTTGCCCAACCAGAGTTTGTCTTTAATTTCTCTATTGCATCCTAGAAAATGATAGACAGGATCTGATTGGTTGCTATGGGCAACACCACCATTTATTTTAATTTGTAGAAGTTTAAGTAAATTTAGCCCTAATTGTTTTACATAGATCAGTGGTTCCCAAACTGTGTGCCGTGGCTGCAGGGATCTCTTCCCATACTATAAAACCAAGAGCTGGGGAGGGAGGGCGGACGTGGGATACACAGCTCACCTCTTTACATAGTTTTATTAAAGATCTTTACCCAGCCCTCTCCTCCGATCAGCTTCCCCAGCTCCAGTCCAGTCCTGGCTGCTTGCTTTACTAGCAAGGAGCTACACAGGACACGCCGGGGGAAAGTGAAAGTAAAAGCCGGCTGGCCAACGTTCTATGAGCTGCGCGTGCGCAGTATGATTAAAGGCCATCCCATTGGGATGATAACGGGGAGAGCAGGCAGCTGGATTTTTCGCAAGCCCTGTCCTGCAAGGTGAATAATGATAAATTCATGCGATTTTTAGGAAAATCGCAATGCGAATTTTATCATTTTTATCACCTTCTGTTGACAATTTATTTGAGAGTTTTAATAAATGGGCCCCTAAAGCAGCGAGCTGCTAGGCCGGGCCTGGGCAGAGCAGGGCACCAGAAATAACCCAGAATTTGGGACTGGTGAGGTGACACTGCAGTGTGACTGCGGGAGGGGACATGAGTGGACAGGAGTGGACACAGCACTGGCACTGTGACTGCCCACTGGCGACTGCACTGTGGCCCTGCGGGCGGGTGTGGGCTGTTTGTGTACTACTACTGCAGCTGCTGGCTCTCTGCTCAGCCTTGGCGGTGGCCGTGGACTGGGACAACAACTGCCAGTGCCAACTAACTGCACCACAAATTCTCACTCACCGTTCGGCGGCATATGACGACCGTCTGCTCGCGCTCAGAGTCAGTCACAGACACACTCACGTAAACTTGAAGTCACACAGCGCCGCAGCACGCAGGAGGAGCCGGAGGGCACGTGATATGAGTGACACACAGTCTGTGTCCTGCCTCCCGAGCGCCGCGGCGGAGTGACTGTGTCACTCATCAGCATCATCACAGACACCGCCCCCGGCAACCTCACGTGGGGTATGTGCACTGTATGTGACTGTGTGGCATGAATCCGAGATCTGGGATGGCCGCAGCTGCACCGCCGCATCAGTAATAGGCAGTGACGGCTCGGCCGCCGGGCAGGGGATCAATTCCCGGACAATGTATAGTCCGTGGCAGCCACCCTTCCGGACTCCGGAGGCCGGTCTCAATTACCGGACTGTCCGGAGTAATCCTGGACGGGTGGTTACCCTAGTTCCCTTTAATGACAGGTATTTAATGGATTAGGCCATATGGTGGTATATTTACTGTACTAAGTGTATATTTAGAACTAATGTAAAAACTGGATTCAATGGTAGGTTAATGTCTAAAACAATTTCAATTTGTCATTTACAATAAGGGGCATACACACGTAGAGATCTGTGCTAAGCTATTTAGGGTAGGTGATATCCCTGTGTCCAGATCTCCCATGGGGAGCACATACACATGCAGAGATTTGTGCTAAGCAATTTTGCTTAAGCAAAAAAAAGGCCGGGTAGTAATTCAGAATGAGAGCTTGCGATCAGTATCTCTCATTCTGTACACACAGAGAGATTTGCATTCACTTGCTAAGCAATTTGACTAGATTTTGACTGCATGCACTGACTTAGCAAGAGATTAATTATTCTCTTGGGGCATAAACACGGGGTGGGATTCTCTAAACTAAAAATGCGGTAAAAACCCCGTTATCGGGGTTTTTACCATATTTTGGGATGCTCTAAAGATCCCCCGCCGGGTTACCGATGGGCTTCTACCGCTTAGAAAATAGCACAAATTCCCTCCGTGTATATGCCCCTTTATTAGAGTCCAGTGTTGAATAGAAATGTACAGTCAACCAAAACGGATAATCCACTAAGCATGTCCTTAGTGCTTTCCTAATGGTCTAACCATGTTACATGGTATTTTCTCATCACTAGTCAGGATAATATGCAACATAAAAAGCTTGAAATATGCATGAAACATACTTAAAATATGCATTAAAAGTGTTAAAATACGCTACATTAAATAATTAAAAAAAAAGTAGTTTTTAACTTATTTATTATAAAATCAGCATTCAATTACAGATTGATCGCCTCTCGTTCTTGCCCCGCCAGCGCCAGAATGTGTCCGCTGGCGATCGCCGGCGGAGAGGCGCTCCATCTGACTGAGACGCGCGTGCGTCTCACACACACGCGCGTCTCAGTTTCCCGTCGGCGGGGGACTGGGACCCTGTCCGTCTCTGCATCAGGGAGACGGACAGGGTTACCCGGTGTGACCCTCGGCGAGGCGGCGGGGACCCGGGGGGAGCCCCATTGTAAGGTGACGCGCGCTCATCTCGTGCGCGTGTGTCCCCTTACGGCGGCTGGCGGGGGATGGCGGGTGGCCAATCTTCCGCCATCCCCTGCAAAGATTAGTCCCGCTCCATCTGTAGTTGCAAATAAACCTCAAAATAGGCCCACAGCATCTGCAGATGTCTAGTGCTGTACACAGGATTTTTTTTCTTCCTGGCTGCTACAGCAGACTGCAGCGTCCAGAGCTCTTCTGGTATCAACTACACAGACCCTCATCTCCAGCGCCGATGGATCCAATGTCAGCATGTGAAGGTGGTGCAGTGGAAGGCTTCCTCCCTGCGCCACATACTCACTGTGACCTGGCGTTTCCTCCACACCGTGTGATGTCACAACCCTTCCGCCCGCCTCCTCTGCTGCAGAAGTCTCTCTATTGGTGCAAAGGCCAGGGGCAGGCAAAGGTTCAGAAGCTTTGTGGCGGCATCCGCCCCGACTGACTTTTAATGACAGCCTAGAGCAGTGTCAGACATTGACAGGGCCGTCTTTTCGTATGGGCTTAATGGGCACTTGCCCAGGGGCCCCTGGTGTATAAGGGCCCCATTCTGATAGCTGTGGACCCCTTTTTCCAGGGATACCAGAATTTTGAAAATTGGCCCTGGGGAAATGGAGATATTCAACTTCAAAGCAGCAGTCCACATCCGACCTGTTAATTGCAATTCCCAGTCTATTTCTCAGGTTCTTTCTGATTAGAGTTTTACTGAGAGTATATTCCAAAAGCTGGGACTCTTCCCTTTCTGCCGACACTAGCAGCTTGTCTCTATCATCCCCAGAACCAGGGATATCAGCCTTCCAGCAGCCGGTCCCTGCTCCAGCTCCAAACGTCTGGTGTACAGTTTTATATTTTTGTCAATGGATTGCTCTGGCTCCTGATCTCTGATCCCCAAGTCTCCAGCACCTCCTGAAAGTTGGGACTTTAGGTTTTTATACTATTGAAGGCTAAGAAATCTATTTTCAGATAATGGCGATATCTGCAGTCAAACAAGCTGCCCTTCCACCGGAAAATGACGAATATTAAGCCCACTCCATTATCCAACCCTCCACTGCGTATAAAACATCCCCAACCTCCCTGGAAGTCCTTTACAAGGGACCCTTCAGTGGCGTAAGTTCGTTCCAGGTGCCCGGAGGCAAGATATTTATTGGTGCCCCACACACACACACACACACATAACCCTATATAACCTTATATAAAATATATATTTTTGTTCAGAAATATAGATAGATAACTCATATATACAGGGCTATTTTTCAGCAGGCTCCAGCAGGAACTGAGGCCCTTATTCTAGTTCACTCTTTCTGACAAAATATTTCTTAGATGGACAAAACCATGTGCACTGCAGGTGAGGCAGGTGTAAATCCCCACCCAAATCTAATTCTCTCTGCACAAGTAACACCTGCCTCACCTGCAGTGCACATGGTTTTGTCCATCTAAGAAATATTTTGTCAGAAAGAGTGAACTAGAATAAGGGCCTCAGTTCCTGCTGGAGCCTGCTGAAAAATAGCCCTGCATATATATAGCAACTCCGTGAACCCGGCACTCGGACCCTCCAAGGGTTAACTTGCTCTGGTGCCTTCAGTATAGGCAAACAGCCCAATGCATAGAACTCCAACAAGCAGCGGCACTCAGAGACTTGTAGACGGTGAATAAAACGTGGATTTATTGTCTACATGTTTCGGGGTACTTCCCCGTCTTCAGGACAAAAACAAAGTGTGCAAACAGTGATATATATACCCCACACAAAACTTACCCCTCCCGCTGTCTTCCCGCGCTTCCAGAGACACCTCCCTCCGTCACCGTCCGTTCACCCGTTGTGCGGCAGCCGGAAGTTGTCGCGTCGCGTTCAGTGGTTGCCAAGGCGCCCAGAGGACTCTCACTCCCCCGGAACGCCCAGCCCCGTCCTGTAGCTTCGCGTCTCCTTCCTGCCTTCACTGGATACTTCCGGGGACGCCAGGGTGAGTTGTCATGGAGACGCAGGAGACCCTGTAAAATACATAATAACAGAAATGAAAAATGAAAAAAATGTACAAAATACATACATATTGCAATGAATTAAACGTTAAAAACAGTTAGTGCGGGCTACTGTTGCCGTGGTACGATATACAAAGTCTGAACATGTTTCACAGGGTGTACTTAGTGACATACACACTTAATACTAAAAGCGCTCCCATAACAAACAACATGCTAAAGTTGCACTCATATATAATATAAGGGGAGTCACTGAATATTTGTGCACTAGTGGTGTATATTTATACAATTTAAAGTGCAAGTGCAACACAATGAGTATATATAAAATTATTTAAAGTGCACATTAAAAAAAGGAGTGCCGAAGGGTATCGGCTGGTACGCAAAATATAAACTAAATTTATTATGACAAAATGTGGGACTGCACCCACCTATGCCATAAACCTCAAACTGACATTGAAGGAAGCCCCATGGGCAATTAAGCTGAGAGGGGCCAGGACCAATGACCTACATTAATGTTACAAAACTGTTACCTCACTCTAGCGTCCTATATGAAGTTAATGAGGCCAAGTGAATCATTAAGGCCTTTAGGTTTAAGTGTTTGCAATCTAAAGATCCACCTAGCCTCCAATTGTAACAATGCTTTCCCACGGTTCCCACCCCTCAGGCTTTCTGGTACGTGGTCGATGATTTTGTATTTTAATGTAGCCATGCCATGTTTAAAGGTGGCAAAGTGCCTGGCTACAGGCTGATCACTAGACCCAGTGTTCAAAGCCTGACGGATGGCTTGTCGATGCTGAGCCATGCGGACCTTAAACTGACATTCAGTTTTCCCGATGTAATAAAGTCCACATGGACACAGCACGACATACACCACAAAACTCGAGGTACAGGTCAATGGCCAGTTGATCTTATACCTTTTGCCCGAGTGTGGGTGTAAGATGGTATCGCCTGTGGCCATGTAGCCACAAGTGCGACAGCCCAGGCATTTAAAACAACCGTTGCGTCTGCTTAAAAAGTTTTCTGCCACTGTAGATTTTTTCTTTTTAAACTGGGTTATGTCAGTCTTAACCACCAGATCTCTGATATTACGCCCTCTGGTGTAGCATGGCATAAACCGAGTCTGTCTAAAACATTGTAATTCAGGGTCTGTGGCCACTATGGGCCAAAGTTCCTTGGCCCTTTTGGCGGTGTTATTGCTGTCAACCGTATACTGGTTAACCCATGGAAAGATTTGTGAGATCTTATTGGTTTTAGATTGGGTTACTAGCTCAGATCTATTCTTCTGACGAGCCTTCTGTAGAGCCTGCTGTAATTCTTTGGCTGGGTAACCTCTGTCTCTAAATTTAGAGAACATTTCAGACAACTGTTGTTCTAGAATGGTGTTATTGCTAGTGGTCCTACACACGCGGATGAACTGGGAGTAGGGAAGGCCACGGACTGCTGCCCGGGGGTGATGACTCTCATACCGCAACAGAGTGTTGCGGTCTGTGGGTTTAGTGTAAAGGGACGTCTCAATTTTGCCCTCTTCTACCTTTAACAAAATGTCCAAAAAACAAATTTCTTTTTTACTTTTGTTCAATGTTAATTTTATGGGACTATTAGAGGCGTTTTGTGTCTCAACCAAATGCTCTAGTGCCACTTCATCCCCTGTCCATAAAACTATCAAATCATCAATGTAACGAAAATAAATAAAAATGGACTGTGTCACTCTGGGGGACGAAAAGAAGATGTTACACTCCGTTTCCCACATATAAGAATTGGCGAACGATGGGGCCACAGGGGACCCCATCGCACACCCCGTCGTCTGACGGAAGAACTGACCGTCAAATAAAAAATAGTTGTGGGAGAGGGTAAATCTCAACAGTTCAATAAATACATCAATATCAGGGCCGGTATAGCTGGGGTTGCCCGTGACAAGCCTCCTCACTGCCATGAGTCCTGCCTCATGCGGTATACATGTGTAGAGGCTTGTCACGTCCAAAGTTGCCAGTACCAAATCATCCGGCACCTGATTAACCTCCATCAATTTCTGCAATAACATCCCAGAATCTCGTAAGTATGTAAAGGTACCCTGTACACAGGGTTGTAAAAATACATCAAGGTAAATGGCCAAAGCCTCGCACAGGGACCCCCTGGCGGAGATGATCGGCCGACCAGGGGGGCTCTGAGCGTCCTTGTGTATTTTGGGGATGCTATAGAAAATAGGGACTTTGGGAAATTCCACAAATAACTTAGCCCGGAGTATTTTAGACATAGTCCCTTCCGCAATTGCCTCATCAAGAATATCACTCAGTTCTTTCTGATAGAGGCAAGTCGGGTCTCCAGGTAGCAATTCATAGGTCCCAGAATCACTCAAGAGTCTGCGGCATTCACTAGTGTAATTATCCAAACTTTGGAT
Organism: Crinia signifera; assembly: GCF_055691185.1. Taxonomy (NCBI): domain Eukaryota; kingdom Metazoa; phylum Chordata; class Amphibia; order Anura; family Myobatrachidae; genus Crinia; species Crinia signifera. The sequence goes on along the minus strand of NC_139219.1, from coordinate 319,739,230 downwards.
TACGATGGACCCGCCTTTTTCCGCCCCTCGTATGATAATGTCATCTCTCTTACTTAATGCTTTGAGGGCGGCTGCTTGTTCTTGGGTCAAGTTAGATCGAGTCGGTCCATCAGATAATGGGGGTGTTGCCTGCTCCAAGAGTCGACTGAAGGTCTTGATAGACGCATTGTGTGTCTGGGGATCAAACTGTGACTTGGGTCCCAATTTCTGGATTTTGTCAGGTAGAGGAGGGTTTTGAGGTGGAAGAGGATTTTTTTGAAAATGTTCCTTAAGTTTTAAGGCCCGATGCAGCTTAAAATTGTCCAATTTCCATTGAAACGCATTGCCCCTATTCGTAGGGACAAAAGATAGTCCTTTGCTCAGGACTTGTTCTTCGGCAAGTGTTAGCGGGGTGGGGGAGAGATTAAATATTAAACTCTGGCTCTCCTCGGAGGTCTCCCGCTTTTTTTGCCGCTTGGTTTGTCCACCCCGGCGGGTCGGCCTCTGCCTCTGCCGGTAGCTGGAGACCGGGGGTTCCCCCCTAAAGGGAGTGAACCAGTGGTATTGACACCGGATGTTTGCTCCTCAGACTCACTTGCTGAGGTGCTGGAGGCTTGCAGGTTTATGTGTGATCTGCGGAACCTAGGACCGGGTGGTTTCTTGGAATTAAATTGCGTGTTGTTGAGCCAGTTGTAGACACGGTGCGTGGCGTAGTCTTGTTGCACCTTAGAGAACTTTTCCCTCTTATATTTCAACAGCTCAATACGATATTGTTCGAGCTGTGCCTCCAATTTAGGCATCCAGGGCGGTTTGTGTTCTGGATTATTGGAGATGTGGTGCTCTTGCTGAAATGTGGCAATTTTCTCAGATGTCGCGGTATGCTCCCTGGTAGACTCCTCTACCACCAATACTATAAGGTCCATTGCACATTTATTTAAAATGGCGATCCATCGTTTGCAAAAGATCGGATTGTGCCTCCCGATGGTCGGCATATTGTGGACACGGAACCCTCTCGGGATCTGCTTAGCACGGTGGTAGTCAGACAGGGTGCGACTATGATATAAATAATCAAGCTCACGCTTCTTTAATTTCAGCAGTTCTCTGTAAATGTCATCCTGAGTAAATAACTCAGCAGTGTCAAATACCGGCTCTTTGTTAAGGATGGTAGCCACTTCAACGTCTGAAAAGCTGAGGGTATCATATGTATCACATTGAACCAAAAAGGACATGGCGTCCTGTTCCTCATGAGGTGAGGTAGCCATACTTGCGGCCGTAGATGACCCACGGTACTCCTGCAGCCTGTGTGACTGTGGTAATGTGATGTCCAAGGTGTACTCACAGTATCACAACAGGGGGAGTAAGTCCATGAATAATGGGAAGAAACAAACAATGATGTCCGGTACCTTGGTTGATCTCTCCTCGCTGTCAGCAGGGAAACGACCTCCAAATAGCAACTCCGTGAACCCGGCACTCGGACCCTCCAAGGGTTAACTTGCTCTGGTGCCTTCAGTATAGGCAAACAGCCCAATGCATAGAACTCCAACAAGCAGCGGCACTCAGAGACTTGTAGACGGTGAATAAAACGTGGATTTATTGTCTACATGTTTCGGGGTACTTCCCCGTCTTCAGGACAAAAACAAAGTGTGCAAACAGTGATATATGGTTGAGACACAAAATGCCTCTAATAGTCCCATAAAATTAACATTGAACAAAAGTAAAAAAGAAATTTGTTTTTTGGACATTTTGTTAAAGGTAGAAGAGGGCAAAATTGAGACGTCCCTTTACACTAAACCCACAGACCGCAACACTCTGTTGCGGTATGAGAGTCATCACCCCCGGGCAGCAGTCCATGGCCTTCCCTACTCCCAGTTCATCCGCGTGTGTAGGACCACTAGCAATAACACCATTCTAGAACAACAGTTGTCTGAAATCTTCTCTAAATTTAGAGACAGAGGTTACCCAGCCAAAGAATTACAGCAGGCTCTACAGAAGGCTCGTCAGAAGAATAGATCTGAGCTAGTAACCCAATCTAAAACCAATAAGATCTCACAAATCTTTCCATGGGTTAACCAGTATACGGTTGACAGCAATAACACCGCCAAAAGGGCCAAGGAACTTTGGCCCATAGTGGCCACAGACCCTGAATTACAATGTTTTAGACAGACTCGGTTTATGCCATGCTACACCAGAGGGCGTAATATCAGAGATCTGGTGGTTAAGACTGACATAACCCAGTTTAAAAAGAAAAAATCTACAGTGGCAGAAAACTTTTTAAGCAGACGCAACGGTTGTTTTAAATGCCTGGGCTGTCGCACTTGTGGCTACATGGCCACAGGCGATACCATCTTACACCCACACTCGGGCAAAAGGTATAAGATCAACTGGCCATTGACCTGTACCTCGAGTTTTGTGGTGTATGTCGTGCTGTGTCCATGTGGACTTTATTACATCGGGAAAACTGAATGTCAGTTTAAGGTCCGCATGGCTCAGCATCGACAAGCCATCCGTCAGGCTTTGAACACTGGGTCTAGTGATCAGCCTGTAGCCAGGCACTTTGCCACCTTTAAACATGGCATGGCTACATTAAAATACAAAATCATCGACCACGTACCAGAAAGCCTGAGGGGTGGGAACCGTGGGAAAGCATTGTTACAATTGGAGGCTAGGTGGATCTTTAGATTGCAAACACTTAAACCTAAAGGCCTTAATGATTCACTTGGCCTCATTAACTTCATATAGGACGCTAGAGTGAGGTAACAGTTTTGTAACATTAATATAGGTCATTGGTCCTGGCCCCTCTCAGCTTAATTGCCCATGGGGCTTCCTTCAATGTCAGTTTGAGGTTTATGGCATAGGTGGGTGCAGTCCCACATTTTGTCATAATAAATTTAGTTTATATTTTGCGTACCAGCCGATACCCTTCGGCACTCCTTTTTTTAATGTGCACTTTAAATAATTTTATATATACTCATTGTGTTGCACTTGCACTTTAAATTGTATAAATATACACCACTAGTGCACAAATATTCAGTGACTCCCCTTATATTATATATGAGTGCAACTTTAGCATGTTGTTTGTTATGGGAGCGCTTTTAGTATTAAGTGTGTATGTCACTAAGTACACCCTGTGAAACATGTTCAGACTTTGTATATCGTACCACGGCAACAGTAGCCCGCACTAACTGTTTTTAACGTTTAATTCATTGCAATATGTATGTATTTTGTACATTTTTTTCATTTTTCATTTCTGTTATTATGTATTTTACAGGGTCTCCTGCGTCTCCATGACAACTCACCCTGGCGTCCCCGGAAGTATCCAGTGAAGGCAGGAAGGAGACGCGAAGCTACAGGACGTGGCTGGGCGTTCCGGGGGAGTGAGAGTCCTCTGGGCGCCTTGGCAACCACTGAACGCGACGCGACAACTTCCGGCTGCCGCACAACGGGTGAACGGACGGTGACGGAGGGAGGTGTCTCTGGAAGCGCGGGAAGACAGCGGGAGGGGTAAGTTTTGTGTGGGGTATATATATCACTGTTTGCACACTTTGTTTTTGTCCTGAAGACGGGGAAGTACCCCGAAACATGTAGACAATAAATCCACGTTTTATTCACCGTCTACAAGTCTCTGAGTGCCGCTGCTTGTTGGAGTTCCCTGCATATATATATATATATATAATATCAAACAACGGGTCTTTTTCGGCCTCACTGCGCTCCCTATAATCGCTGCCTGGTTATTTGTTCAAGGAGCACCACTCCCTAACATACGTAATCACAAACACAAGAGAACAATAACCGGCGCTGATTATAAAAATGACTTGTGAGTAGATTTCCTCCTTAGTCTCCACAAGTTCTACTGGAATCCCAATGGGTTTCACTAGTTGGACCACACTGACCTGAGTGTGGGTCCCTATATACACATAGCGTTTTCTTTGTCCAAAATTCCTTTAATCACCAATCCACACGTCACAATTAATTCCAACGACTGACCTGGGGAATGGTCCCTATATTCACATAAAGGTATCTTTGGACAAAGTATGTTCTTCAAATAGACTCCAGAGTCAACCAGCAAAGCACATCAATGGCACAAGGAACCAAACTGACCTGTATATAGGTCCCTATGTTCACGTAGCGTGTTCTTTTAGTCGTTCACTCCTTTCTTTAGGCCAAATATACACGATAATCGGATTTTCTCCAAAACACGTTTTAATTTCCAAGTAGATAAAAAACATACAATAAAATGTAGTAAAAAATGGGAGCTATTCACAGGTATAGACCAATAACACAATATTATTCCTCCTCACCCGGAATGAGTCGGAACAATCTGTGATGCCCTGATGGTAGGGTGGATATCGGCCTCTCCTGTGTCCAGCGTCCCTGTACACCAACGCGTTTCTGACGTCACCGTCCTTCCTCACACCCTGAGGAAGGACGGTGACGTCAGAATCGCGTTGGTGTACAGGGACGCTGGACACAGGAGAGGCCGATATCCACCCTACCATCAGGGCATCACAGATTGTTCCGACTCATTCCGGGTGAGGAGGAATAATATCATGTTATTGGTCTATACCTGTGAATAGCTCCCATTTTTTACTACATTTTATTGTATGTTTTTTATCTACTTGGAAATTAAAACGTGTTTTGGAGAAAATCCGATTATCGTGTATATTTGGCCTAAAGAAAGGAGTGAACGACTAAAAGAACACGCTACGTGAACATAGGGACCTATATACAGGTCAGTTTGGTTCCTTGTGCCATTGATGTGCTTTGCTGGTTGACTCTGGAGTCTATTTGAAGAACATACTTTGTCCTAAGATACCTTTATGTGAATATAGGGACCATTCCCCAGGTCAGTCGTTGGAATTAATTGTGACGTGTGGATTGGTGATTAAAGGAATTTTGGACAAAGAAAACGCTATGTGTATATAGGGACCCACACTCAGGTCAGTGTGGTCCAACTAATATATATATATATATATATATATATATATATATATATATATATATATATATATTATTTATTTATTTCAGAACTCAGCCACAGAAGCAATATCCTTGGCTTTTAAATAACTGATTTAAACTTCAAGGGGGAGTAGAGGTGCCCCCTTGGGAGCAGGAGCCCGGCGGCAGATGACTCCATTGCCTCCCAGAGTTCTGCCCCTGGGACCCTTCATTCAGCTCAGTGCCCCCTTCCACAAGTTAGTGGTCTCAATCCCACCACAGGTTGCAGTAAAGGAGTAATTAGCAGAAGTTACTGCTCCAGGTCCTACATGTTGAATGGAAGATAGAGCACCCCCTGCCACCCGTGGGACATCAAAGCTGCTGCTAATAGCACCCCCCACCCCTAGGAGGGGAGAATGGGTAAGGGCCCCAGTGCATTGCTTTGCACAGGGGCCCACACTGTAGTTAAGACGGCCCTTGTTATACATGCATTAGTTAGACATTGACAAAGGTTAGACATGCATTAGTTAGACATTGACTAAGGTTAGACATGCATTAGCTAGACATTGACAAAAGTTAGACATGTATTAGTTAGACATTGACAAAGGTTAGACATGTATTAGTTAGACATTGACATACTGTAGGTTAGACATGCATTAGTACAACAGTGACAAAGGTTAGACATACATTAGTTACAGGCTGTATTTGAAAATGACAGTTAGGAGCTGAACGGTTACATAATACAGATATCAGATACAATGTTACAAACTAGTGTGCTTGTGTGTAGCCTAAATATGAATCCAAATAATAAATTCCCATACTACACTGGGTAATTGCTACTGTTTATGCAATATACTAATATGAGATCATTATTTTAATCCTTTGAGTGCCAAGTGAATTTGTCTAAATCGGTGTGAATATTGGCAAGCAAAAAATGTTATTCATCATAAAGGCCTGTAATATTACCTTATATAGGAAATCTAATCTTTCTTCACACAACATTTTTTATTTGGATTTATATAACAAATGTGAGCAATGCCGGCATTTTAAGCCAATACATTTTGAACATCTCTCCTAGAGATGCGATTTTTCATTGTAAAGACCCGATTTTTAATTGTATAGTCACCCATGGGTGATTTCGTAACCCCACTATCCAACTACGCATGGAGTTGATTTTATATAGTGTGGCGAGCGCAGCGAGCCACCGAGCCCAAATCGTGGCAAGTGCAGCGAGCCCCGCGAGGGGACGCAGAATACATGTAAAGTAATCCGCGTCCCCACACGGGGCTCGCTGCGCTCGCCACACTACATAAAATCAACTCCATGAGCACTTGGATAGTGGGGGTATGAAATCACCCATGGTTGACTGTACAATTAAAAATCGGGTCTTACAATGAAGCATCGCATCGCATGCCTTAAGTAGTGGCATGCAATTAAAAAAAGCGGGCGCCCAGATAATACATAAGTACCTTATTTTTTATTCTGACGTTCATGACCCAATTGTTTACAGCTCAACCTAGTAAAAGACATTGGGTGTATGTTCGTAATTGCCGCCCGGCCGAACGCCCGAATCGCTGACCATTCAATGATTTTTTTCCTATTCATAGATAAAAGGCAGTCTAAAGACTGACTTTTATCTTGGCCACAGATGGCTGAATTCGGGGAGGGCGCTGATGTCATGCGATGTCATCCCCCCGCCCCAAGCAGGCATCATCATGCCTGCGTGTGCAGGGGTACACAAAGCGTTTTTATGGGTATGCCCTCATGTCCATAGGCGAATCTAGAAATATGCTAATGGGTGGTCCTAGATTGGAGGCATTCAATTTGTGCGCGGCGTGGCCTAAAAGGGGTGTGGCCTTATTTGAAGGGTGTGGCTTAACCTTAAACATTACAGCGTTTTTTTTTTTTTTTTTAATAAAAGCCATTGCTGGGCTCTGGACAGGGCCCCGGGAAAGATTACAGCCTTTAAAAAAAAAAAAAAAAGCCATTGCTGGGCACTGGGCAGGGCACCGGGAAAGATTACAGCCTTTAAAAAAAAAAAAAAAAGCCATTGCTGGGCACTGGGCAGGGCACCGGGAAAGATTACAGCATTTTTTTTTAAATAAAAGCCATTGCTGGGCTGGCCTGGCACTGGGCAGGGGCTGTGCCCAGCAATGGCTTTTATTTAAAAAAAAAAGAGGCTGTAATCTTTCCCAGTGCCCTGCCCAGTGCCCAGCAATGGCTTTTATTTTTAAAAAAGGCTGTAATCTTTCCCAGTGCCCTGCCCAGTGCCCTACAGGCCCTATAGAGCCTGTAGGGCACTGGGCAGGGCACTGGGAAAGATTAGTGTTACCCATAGTACCTCTAACGTGAAAGTCACATGAACAATTTCTGCCAGAAAATTATAGATATCAGCAAAATTGCACCAGAATTTCCTATGAACCGTATTTAGCCGTAGAATCGCCTGTTTTTCAGTTCTGATATAATAAAGGTGAAGCCAAACAAATTTAGATATTGCACCCAAGATCAGAATGAGGCAGATAAACAAATTTAAGGCCCCCATATATTTGGACAAGTCGGACCTGATTTTCCCGGCAGCTCCCTGGGAGGGCTCACACACGATTAGGTACATGATATGCCATTTATCACATGTAAAATCTGGAGAGCTGCAGGTGGAGGGAACCGGGCAGGGGGACACTGTGTGCCAAGCGGGGGGGATGCCGTGGGAGCAAGGAGTCGGACCAAAGGAGCCGGACCGAGGGTGTCGGGCTGCAGGAGTATAAAAAAAAACATACAAATGAATGGGCAGCCACTGATTGGCTGAGAGCTCTCTCAGCCAATCAGCGGCCTCATATTTGGGCAGCCGCTGATTGGCTGAGAAGATCGCTCAGCCAATCAGGGTCTGCCTATTCATATGTATGTTTTTATTAAATTTTTCCCACCACCCAGTTCCTCCCACCCGGCTCTCTATGTCCCCCTGCCCAGCGCCTGATGTCCCCCCACCCTGCTTCCTCCATCCGGCTCTCTGAATCCCCCCGCAATGGATGTGATACTTTTTGGGTCCTTAAAAGCACCCACTATGTGCCGCTGATGGCGTATGAGCTTCGCGCATCGGATTAGATGTCATACATATGTGATGTGGCCCGATATCACGGCCCGATCCACCGGAATCGGGAGAAATCAGGCCCAAATCGCATAGTGTATGGGGGCCTTAACTCTAATCTCTAAAAACAACTTCAGGTGTTAATTAAATAGTGCATGAGCATATCGCTATGGTGGTGGTGCACCTACTTCCCCTTTCACTGCAGTACATATTTCATATATGCAAATTGGGTGTAACCTTGGGTGACATTTATTAGAGATCGATGTTGGGTTTTTGGCGATTTTTATCGCAAAAACGGACGTTTTTGTTTTCATTTTCCCCCCAAATCGACTACTTAATGAGATGCGAAAATCGGCAAAAAAATGCGGGATTTGCCGCGAAATCGTACTTTCTGAAAGTGCGATTTTTTTTTTAACTCCGGAATTCGCATCCAGATGTTTTCCCCATTGAAAAATATACAATTCACATTTTTAATGAGATGCGAATTTGGAAATCGCCCAAAAAAATGGTCTAAACAGCAAAAAAAAAAAATAGACCTGATCCTGACTGGCGATTTTGTCAGAAACATGGCGATTTTGTCAGAACCAGAGCCGGTCAGCCCGCACTATCAGCGGGCTGAACCGGCTTTCTCCGATGCAGCTAACAGCTTCTGTCGCGTTGTCCACAGAGGCTGAGAGCGTCTTCAGCTTATGCGTCTCCATGGAGACGCATAGCTCAGCCAATCAGGGCTGAGCTATGCGTCTCCATGGAGACGCATCGCCCAATCACACTCTCAGCCTGTGTCGCGCTGGGACAGCGTGACAGAAGCTGTTAGCTGCATCGGAGAAAGCCGGTTGTCCCCGCTGTCAGTGCGGGGGTAGCCGGCTCTGCAGCAGAAGGGAGACCAGCGCTGGATCCTGGATCGGTATGTATATTGGTGTAAAAGTGAGATGTGTGTGTATGTAAATTTTACTTTTCTGTGTGTGTACTTTATTTTATCATTCTTTTTACAGGTGGACTACAAGTCCCAGCGGGCCCATTAATGCCCCGCATGCTGTGACTTGTGGTTCTCCAAGTCCCAGCATGCAGGGGAGGTCTGCTGGCACTTGTAGTTCTCCTGTATTAAGCAATGTTAGGAATGTGAATTTAACACTATCAGGCCGGCGTCCAATGGCCAGGGACGCCGGTGACAGCCCCGGGCTTCAGCCCTGGACGGGTGAAGCCTGGGGGGGCCCTTTATTGGGGGGTCCCCACTCCTCCAGGTACCCCGTCCAAGGCTGACCAGCCACGGTGCTCATGATACGGCCGGGGGACCTTGTGTAAAAAGTGTCCCCCGGCTGTGGCATGACACTGCGGGCTGTTGGAGCCCGGTGCTGGTTTCAAAATACGGGGGACCCCCAGATTTTTTGTCCCCCGTATTTTTGGAACCAGGACCGGTCCAAGAGTCCGGGGCTGGTTTCAGAAATACGAGGGACCCCTACACATTTTGTCCCCCGTATTTTTGGAACCAGGTCCGGCTCAATGAGTCCGGGTCTGGTTATGTACGGGAGGGGGGACTTCACGCCATTTTTTTTTTTTAAACACAAAATCGGCCATTTTTCCAAAATCGCACCTTTTCATGATTGAAAAATCGCACTTTCCATCCCGAAAATCGCCCTACATCGCACTTTCTCGCACTTTTCATGCCGGAATACACACCTCATTAAATATGCAAATTCGCTGCAAAAATGCGATTAAAAAAAAAAAAACAGCGATACAGGGCGATTTGAGAAAAAATCGCATTTTCGCAAAAACGAAAACCCACTAAATCTCGCCCCTTGCGTCTGTGAAGTCACACTCCCTATCACATGCTGATTTGAGGAGCATGAATGATTGTCACACCCCTCTTTTCATCATGCTGGACAACACCAAGTCTCACCGCTGCTCGGGGACATCATCCGAGGAAGTGACAGCAGAATAGCAGCTCTTCTACTTTGGTGCCACCCACCAAATGGAGTCAACTGGTATTGCCCACACCCCCCATAGTGACCACTGCATGCCCCTAAGATACTACAGTCCTTCTGTTGTGGGCACCACCGGATAATGTGCCCCCCCCCCCCCTCTTCCTTCAGTACCAAAGTCCTACTAAATTTTTTCAAATTCAAAGTGATCATAAAAATCCCTATCACAGATAAATATATCACTGATCATATATCGACTCATTATTAAAAACAATTGCTAAATGGAGTGTAAAAAAAGTCAAAACAATTGTCTACAAAGCGTATTCCACCCATGCCACAGAATTCAATCTCAACCAAGGCAGAATATCGTATTTTATAGTTATTTTATTATTTATTTATATGTTCCCTGTATTTATTTATTTATTATGTTTTTTTTGTATTTTTTTGTTTTTTTGTTGTTGTTTTTTGTTGCATTTTCATTGCTATTGTTTTTTATTTAATTTTTTTTTCCACCGACCCTAAATCCGCAATGATTTTATATTATTATCATTTGGAATTCAAGTACTGGAACTCTCCCTATGAAAGGAATGCACTTAATGCAACGGATGTAAACTAAACGAACCAACCCATTCGGACTAAAGATAATTAATGGTTTATTAATGTGGAAGGAGCTGTATAAACAGAAAAGTAGGCGATATTTCATTACAGAACCCAAGGGGTTAGTGTGACAAATTCTACTTTCTCTGTAGTTGACTCTCCATAGGAGCTAATTTTGAAGCACCCGCATGCTGAGAATAGGCTGTAAAACATTGTAGGAGAATGTGAACACAGAACAGAAGGCTTGCTTTCCTTAGGAAGAATGCTGATAAAATTTTAATGAACTACCATGTTGTCATGGGGATTTATTTATATTCATTAATTCATCGCTCTCCCTCTACAGTCTTGCTGAAGTTGAGTGACAAAATGTCAGCGAGCTGTTATCCGGGATTTTTTTTTTTTTCATTATTTTTTTTTTTTAACTTTGTGGTTGATGATGTAACTTCCCCGCAGATGTAAGAATATGTCACGGCTTAAAGAGTAACATTTTAGCGAAATATAGATTAGTTATTTCGACATCCAATTTAGAAAGAAAAACCCTTCTCGCTGACGGAAGTAGTTTGCGAAACCGGTGTCATTGTCGCCGGTTCGAACAACATGTTTGAGCTTTGTATCGTTCACAGGGGATCCGGGGGAGATGGTATTTAAAATTTGCTGACTATAATATATACTCTGGTGTTATAAAACATTAAACAGGGCAAGACTGACGTCTTATAAAATAGCCATCCGCTGCATTATACCGTCATTATTTATGAGACTAAAAATAACCCCAAATAAAAAAAATGTAGCGCTACTGGTTCAACTTTGCGAATGACAATCATTTTTCGCTTTGATTTAAACGGTACTCAAATTAAAAGGGATAATTAATTGACAAACATTACACAGAGCTAATATTTTTCTTTTTTTTTCTCCTGAAATTCTTTTCCCACATCTGCTTGCAGCTGACAGTATTTCCTGGTTACGGGATGACAGTTCCGTGCCTTGAGATCTGCTCTTTCTGTAAGGTTAGCAGTATAATTGACAAACCACAGGGACTAGATCCCCGGATTAAGCTGACCGGGCTGTCAAAACAGTCATGACAAAGTTTCAAATCAGCTTCCAGTGTACGTTAGGGCTATAGGAATGAAATGCGCTTTGGCAGGGCCAGGAGATAGAATTTACTTTAATTTTTTTTCACACTCTATAGAAACAGCTGCATTTTCCCCACTACACGGATATATATATATATATATATATATATATGGTACTTGTTTCCTAGCACGGCCACAACGATTTAGATCGTTGTGGTCGTAAGATAAAAAATCGGATCGATCGCATCGCATGCGATTTGGTCGCATACGATGCGACCGATCCGACCGACCGATTTTTCACCCGATTTTTTTTTTTTTTTCACCAGATTTTTTTCAATTGCCCCCCCAAATGTTACTAAGTGGGCTAGACCCCACGATAGACGTCAACCCGAAGCGTGGCGAGCGCAGCGAGCCCGCGAGGGGCGGCGGTGCGCGTCCTCCGACCTTTTCATTCCCCTACTATCCACGTCGGCGTGGAGTTGAGAATATATAGTGTGGCGAGCGCAGCGAGCCACCGAGCCCGAAGCGTGGCGAGCGCAGCGAGCCCCGCGAGGGGACGCGTATAACTTCACAGGTATACGCGTCCCCTCGCGGGGCTCGCTGCGCTCGCCACGCCTCGGGCTCGGTGGCTCGCTGCGCTCGCCACACTATATATTCTCAACTCCACGCCGACGTGGATAGTAGGGGAATGAAAAGGTCGGAGGACGTGTACCGCCGCCCCTCGCGGGCTCGCTGCGCTCGCCACGCTTCGGGTTGACGTCTATCGTGGGGTCATGGCGGCCACATAAAAAATGTGAAATGGGTCATATTGGCCCATTTCACCTTTTTTATCATTTTTCCCTATGTGAGATGGACTTAATCAAGTCCATCTAATCTTGTGCCATTATAATGGCACAAGACCAACGCGATCCTCCCGATTTCAATGTTAAAAGCTTTTTTAACATTGAAGTCTATGGAAAAATCGGGTGAATCGGTCGGTCGCATCGCGGCCGATTTTAATTGGTCGCGACCGACCGATTGACCCGATTTCTGTCATTCAAAGTGAAAAAATTTAAAAAAATCGGCCACATCGTGAGGATCGTGTCCCTTAATTAAGAGCCACGATCACTCACGATTGTGGCCGTTCTAGGAAACAAGTACCCTATATATATATATATATATATATATATATATATATATATATATATATGTAAGAGTGATTTTCTGATACCAGAGCTTTGCAATCACGTCCAAAATAGGCTAGTAAATAAACGGTCATATAATAAATCAAAAACGGCCAGAACATAGTAAAATACATCCCATTTGAAATAGAACTCCCGTCTTATTAAATTTCCCCCTTGCAATCCTCAATGGGTGAGATATACGAAGCAGTGAAAGAAGTGCCGGAGTGGGCAACTGGAGAAGTTGCCCATGGCAGCCAACAAGCTTTCATAAGTAACATATATCAGGTGTATTCTATAAAATCATACAGGTGACGGGTTGCCATGGGTAACTTCTCCACTCTTTTCGCTGCTTTATACGGCACCTGGAAGGCAAACAGACAATGTCTAGGTCGACTGCTAATTGGGCTAATTGGGGGTTGATGTGTTCTGGTGCGGAAATCAACAAAAACAATAACATCCCATGTCGACCTTTTTATGTGTTCACCTTTTTAATGTTGACCTTTTGCTCTTGTCGACCTTATGTCAAAGTCGATGGCCTTGCTTGGGTGACTTTGCGCAGGTTGCACTCAACCAATGGGGCTTATCCAAGAAAAGAGTGCTGCCGTGGGAGCACAGTAGGTTTTACCTGAACATGACTGCACTACCTATGGCAGGGATGTGGAACCATTGGCCCTCCAGCTGGTGTTGACCTACACATCCCAGCATGCCCTGCTACAGGCATGCTGGGATGTCTAATCATACTAATCTAATCATACTCAGGCGGTCTGTCGCAGCCTGAGTATCATTCAGCGGCATAACTATAGCACCGCAGCCCCCGCCACTGCGGGGGGGCGCTGTGCATGTGGGGGCACCAGGGGCTGCGGTGCTATAGTTAAACCCCCCCTCAATCCCCCCGCAGACTTACCTATCGCGCTGGTCCCGGCGGCTCCGTTCTTCTGCTGAGGACCACCACAAAATGGCCGCCCCCATATAGCACACAGTTCTCTGAAACCGTCTGCTGTATGGGGGCGGCCATTTTTTGGTGGTCCTCAGCAGAAGAACGGAGCCGCCGGGACCAGCTCGATAGGTATGGCTGTGGGGGATTGAGGGGGGGTTTGCATGGGCGGCGGGGTAGGGGTGCTTGGCAGGGCGGCGACGGGGGGGGCGCCCCCCCTTAGCGACGGGGGGGCGCCCCCCCCTAACGGTGGAGGGGGGCGCCCAAAACGAAGCTACGCCACTGGTATCATTAGACTAACTCAGTCTGCAGTAACAGAGGGACGCCGCGGCATCCCATTTTCAATAGAACTTTCATCTTAGAAAATGTAACCCCGTGTACCTGGAGTTATAAAGTGATACAGAGGGGTGACATTTAATAGGATGCGCTAGTTGAATTTGTGTGATATTTAGGCAACAAAATGGCGTTTTCAAACATTTTGGCGAAATCGCTTACTTAATAGGGTGCGCTAAGTCGTGTAAATCGCACATTTTGTGCGATAAATCACACTTTTTCACTGGCCAGCTTAAATTTGCATTTTTTTCGCATCCAGATGTTTTCGCATTGAAAAGTATACAAATCGCTTATTTAATGGAATGCGCTCGCGGAATTTGCATTTCAAATGTGTCTAAAAATCGCCAATGATGCAGACCAGGTCCTGATGGGCGAATTGCCCCAACAGCAACTTTGCACAAATACAGAAATGGTTAATTTTCACACAGGTCTCCACAATTTTATTCATAAACTCCCCTACATATACCCAAACGTCATTAAGGACACCTGTGAGGGTTTGAGAGATGGAGATTGTGCATAGTGGTGTTGAGCTGGTTGTTTGTGACTTTGATCATTTGGAGGAGCTGCGCAGGAGGAGGGAGGAAGCTGCGCGCCAGATCCAGGTACCCCAATTACTGCGTGCTTCACGTAGGTATCGTGCTAGGCTGTATCTGGACTCCCTCTCTGATCAACAGGTTGTGGGGATGTTTCAGCTGAACCGCAGTAACCTGTTGGACTTATATGAGCAGGTGAGAGATGATTTGGGCCCTTACGGGGGTGCCAACTATGCAGTATCTGGGCCGCAGAAATAAATGTGCACCCTCTACTTCTTGGCCACAGGCTCCACTCAGTCTGTGACCTCATGGTCGTTGGGGGTCTCACAAGCCACTTTCTTTAAGCATTTCACTCAAGTGTTACTTGCTTTCAGGAAGTTGTGGCGCACATATATCAGATTCCCACGTTGTGAGTCCGAGTGGCAAGACCTTAAGGTGGCATTCTATTGGCTCTCAGCATTCCCAAATGAGCTGGGAGCCATAGATTGCAGCCACATTGGGCTTCAGGCACCGCACGTGAGGGGACACGTCTACGTCAATTGGGGTGGGCGTCACTCTCTGAACGTACAGGTGGTATGTGATGCCAATCTCAAAATACTTAGTGAGGTTGCAGGCTACCCAGGGAAATGCCATGATGCCTATATTCTGCATCACTCAGCTCTCTGGGACCAATCCCAGGACCACCAAAAGCACAAGGGCTGGCAACTTGGTAAGTACATTTTAATTTATGTAAATAATTGTCCCTTATGTATAGTGCTATTATGTGTTCATTTACATACTAAACATCTATTGCAGTCCTGTGTAGTGTGTGAATAGTGTGTAAGCTATACCCACAAATGTATCTAACCCTCAATCACCTTTAAAGGTGATGTCAGTCTGGCTAAAATTGGCTATGCTTGTTTTTAAATCCACAAATTACCAACAGTAAGTGTTCCCTGTACTATAGTGCATGTTTTTTTTTTACTCTAAAGTGGCACTTTAGTGTGTAGTGTCTTCTGATATGTCCAATATATAGGTGGAATCAGTCCCTATCTTTTACCAGACTTCTTTGAATATTGGTGGTTTTCCCCTTGCTCATTTAACCCAAATGCACATATGTTACCATATACTGTACTGACCTCATCTTTTCTGGAAAGGTGACTCAGGATATGGGTGTCTTCCTTGGATCATGACACTTCTGCTTTCCCCGGAAGGCCCTGCACAGCACCGCTATAACGATGCACATGTTGCCACCCGCAATGTTGTGGAACGAACCTTCAGGGTGCTGAAAAGTTGTTTCAGGTGTTTGGACAGGTCATCAGGAATACTGCTTTAGCACCCAGTAAAAGTAGTGATGATCTTCCAGGCTGGCTGCATGTTACATAACATTGCCCTGGCCCAACCATATTATGTGGAGGATGGCAATGCAGCAGTCGTGCAGGAAGCTAAAACTGGCCAACCTAGTTAGGATTACACAGAGGGGGGATCTGATGCGTATGGAAATCATAAGGCTGTACTTCTACATGGTAGGATAGTGTACATGTGTAATTTGTTCTCAAAATGGGCAAAACCATGTGCACTGAAGGTGGGGCAGATGTAACATGTGCAGACTGCAGAGAGAGTTAGATTTGTGTGAGTTATTTTGTTTCTGTGCAGGGTAAATACTGGCTGCATTATTTTTACACTGCAATTTAGATTTGAGTTTCAACACACCCCACCCAAATGTAACTCTCTCTGCACATGTCACATCTGCCCCACCTGCAGTGCAGCATGGTTTTGCCCATTTTGGAAACAAATATGTACTGTGATAAGATCTGAATAAGGGCCCTAGTGCACAAAAACACACACAATGCATAATACAGATGGAGCCCCTCTCATTCAGTGCCGGCGCTTGCCAGCACCTCCCCTCTGGTGAGTGCCAGCGGAGAAGGACTCCATTAAAACTGGGACGCGCGTGCGTCTCATACGCACGCGCATCCCAGTCTTCGACGGTGGGGCAGCGGCATCCTGCCCGTTTCCGCTTCGGGTCAGCCCTGAAATTGTTCTAATGTGTGGCCAGCTTTCTAGTGTACAGTTCCGGTTATAGTTGTTAGTCTGAGTCTCCTCCAGAGCTGCACCTATGGAAGTTGCAGTGTTTTCTCCGCCTCATTACTAATATTGCACAAGTTCCATCCGATAGAGTTGGTGAATAGCAATTTTCGTATCACTCCTTAGATGCTTGAATGTATTGGAGCTTGGCCTTTGACTGGGCCACTGCCGGACTTTGATTTTTGTTTGTATTTAAGCTCCCAAAAGTTGGCTTTTGAGGGGATTGGGTCACGGTCCTGCTACAAGGTCCAGGTCTTTTGAGGCAGCAGGTCCTTCTCAGGGCTTTGTCCTTGCCAAACTATACTCCAGTCTGATCAGAGAAGAATCTTCCTAGTATCTTTTCTGAATCCACCACGCTTCACGGAAGGGATTTTGTATTTGGAATGATGTTCAAAGGTGTTAGCCTCATATCAAACATAGGGCATTGTAAAGAGCGGAAAATCGGATTAGTTGAAAAGTTGCCCATAGCTAACAATCAGCTTCTAACTTGCAAAAATGCCCTTTCAAGCACAGTTAGACTCTCCTCCAGTCTCCAAACCTATAAGCGTTCCCTGAAAACTCACGTCTTCAGGCAAGCTTATCAAATTCCAGAACCAGTCACTTCATATACCGTTCCTATTTAATCACATCCCCACTATACAGTCCACACATATCCACTCTCTTTCTTTCTTTTTCACATTTTCCATCCTCCTGACCCCTGGCCAAACTGCTGGGTCACCGTACAGCACACCAGGAACCTTTGCATTCTGGTGGAATTAATGCATTAAAGAATATCTATCCTTCTATATCAATGCCTATTTCCCTATAGATTGTATGCTTGCGAGCAGGGCCCTCATACCTTTGAATGTTTGTAAATACCGTTTGTTGTATCACTGTCTCCTTTGTAAAGCACAACAGAATATGCTGTGCTGTATAAGAAACTGCTAATAAATAAATAATAAATAATAAAGCTGGATTGGTTTGTGAATCCACACTAGATGAGGATGTGGGATCTTGATGAATGACCTACTAATACATGGATGACCAGTTAGCTACAATGAATAATTAAAGTACTGCGGGTCCAGCTACATTGGGATTCCAGAACACTGAGGTGACCAGTGCAATGGAAAGCTGGATGAACACGGCACTAAGTTGGAGTACAGCAGTAGCAGGTTTTCTTGAATCATTGGGGTGGTGAACCAGCGAAGTAGTGGAGACTGCGGGGATACTGCAGTAGCAGTCCTTCAGGATTGCAGAGGCTAGCTTAACCAGTTTAGCTGGAATGCTGCAGAGATGTAGCAAGCAAATACTTAAGGATCACAGGGTGTGAGCTAGTAGGTAATGTTGGAATGCATAAGAAAGAAAGCCGTACTTCAGGATAGCTCTGTAAGCCAGGTAGTGCTCAAGATGGAAAGTGCCCTTTGTCTTTAGCACACTCACAGGAGAAGACAGAAGCTTTCTGTAGCAGTAGACCAGACAAGAAATTGCTGGTGCTGGCTTCTGGGATTTATAACCTTGGCTGCTGGCCCCTCCTCCTTTTGTCATCCGCTAATCATCATTGGTTGGCAGCGGCTGTTGTTGCTCCCTCTCATCACATCAATGGTGTCAGTCAGGGACGTGTGGTGAGGTAAATGGCTCAAGAGTCCATGGCAAGTACCAGAGCCAGATATGCACACAATATATGGGCCATGGGGTGCATGCCAGCATTATACACATGTGCAGCAGTATACACCTGGTGATTCATTGAGTTTCCATTGAGATGTGCAGAAAAGGTAGCCAGGTGAGGCACTGCCTCACCTGCCATAGATATTTTATTCCAGAGTTTTGACTATAAAAATGGTTAGAATAATAAAAAAAAAGATTTTTTAATATGTTCTTTGTATTTTTGACATACAGATGTAGCCCCTGCCATCCTTGGCCGGGGCTCGCCAGAGCCTCCCCTCTGGCGAGCACCGGCGGACAGGGGCTACACGAACTGGGACACGCGTGCGTCTCACACGCACGCACATTCCTAGTCTCTCGACAGTGGCGCTGCGGGTCCCTGCCGTCTCCGCTTCAGGGAGACGGGCAAGGTTTGGGGGGGTCGGGGAGGCAGCGGGGACCCGGGGCAAGCTCCGTTGCCACGGGGCACGCAAGAGTCTCATGAGGGCGAGCCCCTGGCAGGAGCCGGCCGCTAGCGGCGGCCGGAGAAAGTATCACCAGCCCTTGCAATGAAGAGGCCGGCTCCATCTGTACTTTATAAATTCAAAACGCTGGCATATATGCTAGTACTGTATGACAGGAAAGGCTGTGCCTCACCTGCCTCACCCCACCACACGCCACTGGTGTCAGTCCCGGCTCAAGAGCTCATTGCTTAAGAAGCTACCTGGGATTTAAAGAAGATGAGTCAAAGGGAGTTAGAGGATCTGCTGTTACACTGTCCCCACTATCTCACTAGGGGAACATAATGGCAGCTGATCAGTGACTTGTATGGTGGTCACATGAAGGCATTTTTAACTTTAACACACTGAAAATAGTTAGCATTGGCATAAGGGTCCTTATTCTGGTTGGTGCGGTCGAGCCGCATATGCGGCTCCGACCGCACCAGACGAATCCCCGCCTACAAGACGGATCGGCACGGCCGTCCGTACACGGACGGCTGCCGATCCGCATGAAAATGGCGGGGCGTACGCCTCCACCATGTTGGGAGCTGCCCCCTGCATTCGATGGTCGATGACCATCGAAGGCAGGGCCGCACGCTCCCCCCGCTCACGCAAGCTTAGAGCACACGGACAATCGTCCGTGTGAAAGCTTGTATTGGGGCGGGCAGCTGACATCCGGCGATGTCAGCTTTCCGCCCCCATCACTGGCGTCATAGCCTCATTACCATGCATACGCCCCGCGTTTACATGGGAACGCCCATGAAACGCTGGGCGTATACATAGGGTAATGAGGCTATTAAGCCCCTCACACCCCTATACGCCCCCTTTGCGGCGTCTAAATTTTTTACTCGGCGAATTCCCCTGCACATGCGCAGAGTGACCTCTGCGCATGTGCAGAGTGTAAACATCGGCGGTACGGCCGCACGCGGGCCGTACCGCTCAGATCAAAATAAGGGCCAAGGTTTCTCCTGTGTTCTGCAATCAGATGAGCCTGGCACAGACTGGACTATGTTCATTTGGGGGTCAATGTGTATTATTGCTATGGACAATGTGTGTTACCTTTGGGAACCAATGTGATATTTGCATTCCTGTGGGGTCAGATGGGTTTTTACCTGTTTGGGTCTGATGGTGTGCCTTCAGGAATGATGGCGGTGGTTATGGGACACTGTGGAGGCCGGAGATGTGGAAGGGAGCCGGCATGAGGAATAAATAGGAGATGACTGAAATGATAAGTGACAAAGGATACAGCGTTTGAAAGTTAAGTCAGGTAATCCAGGGCTCTTGGGACAGCCACTGGGATTATGTACTGAAGGGTGCTTGACCAAATTCTGGAGGCCTGGTCATGTTGTGGTGCCACAGGGTGAGGTTTAATGGGTGCATTGAGTACAAGTTGGAAGTACTGTACTTGGTCCTTGGTGAACTTCTCACCTGACGTACCTTCTTGCCAGGAGTGCATTAGCTGGCCATATATTCAGCATGCCATGCTGCTTCCCCATCCGTTGTGGAGGAGATCTGTTTTGCACAAGTGAAGAATAGTTTTCTTCCTACTGCCGCGGCCCCCTGGCAGCGAATACATCATTCCCAAAATCGCACCACACAATGTAGTGTGTATGGCCACTAAGCCCGCTCAAAACTCTAGTGAAACCTGCCAATGGGAGTCAGAGGGCCGTCTGAACGACAATCGTCAGGCTAAACGGCTGTAAGCCTGTTTGCTCTGCTGTGATGCAACTGCTGATCCTGGAAAAGGCAGCCAGCACATATCTTACGTATAACTTGACATGTATGTTGATATGTGCTGTCCGGCTCCCCCTGCAGTCTTTGCTTGGCAATGCAGCTCAGGGGCAGCACAAGCCACTCTGGGTTTTAGCAATGGCATTCATGCTGCAGCAATGCTGGATAATCTGCAATGTAGCCTCGTACAGTATACGCGTTTCAAAACTGACCCATTTTCCAACGAGGTCTGATATGGGAAATTGTGGGGCCCAGTATGAAGCATGCAGCCCCTCCCCCCCCAACCTTCTGTGTCCCCAACCTCTTCCACGCCGCAAGCAGACATGGGATCCAGACATTCTGCACTCACTGACACAGACACACACACATACTGTAGAACGGAGGATGAGAATATTATTCACAATGCAGGAGTATGACTTTATCAGTATAACAACCTGCCTGTGGCATATAAGTACAACTCCAGGCTTATGCAGTTTGCTGAGGGGCTGTTGCCAAATAAATTCTTGAGCACATTAGTGCCAAGCGAATTACCTCCCAATTTACAGTGTGTCTCTATTACTGACTGAGTTGTACAAGTAGCAGCCATTTTCTTGTTAGAACATAAATGCAAATAAGTCAGGGGGGGGAAAAGACAACAAAAGTACACTCACCCTACCAAATGCAAATAACATAAAACGTAATGGTCAATTTTCTAAAGCCTCTAAAAGTGAAAAGTTAGGATGTTGCCCATAGCAAATAATCTGATTCGGTCTATCATTTTTTAGGATGCAATTAACAAATAATTAAATAATTATATCTTTATTGATATACTGTACATTAAAGAACATCAACATAGCTCCCAACTTTTTCAGTCGAAGAATAGGGACACCGCCGCACGAGTGCCCGAAAAGGGGACATGGCGTATACAACTTAGGCCACAACCCCATTTCCGTTTACTGTGCCGGAAACGGTTACTGACTCCCAACTGCCCCCCCCCCCCCGCAGCAGGACACTGCCGGCAGCGGGAGGGATGCGGGAACGTCCCCAACATCTGGGACATTCCCACATTTAGCGGGACAGTTGGGAGGTATGCATCAATTTATGAACACTATAGTTAAAGTCAAATCTTTTTAGACTTTACAGGCGGGTGATCCCAGTGCTCCCAATCAGGTGACGTATGTGGGTTTTACATGTCACATTCGGAAATATTTATTACCATGGGAGTTTTACCATTTATAGTTTATAATTGTTTGGTCATTAGTCCGCCTTGGTTTCTGATTGTATGTCATGTGGTTGTTTCTAATTACCCGGGTGTAATTTATTCCAGATCGTTAAAAGACATTTTTGCAATTTCTCAAGCTGTAAGAGGCTCTAGATGCTACAGGTAGTAAGTAAATAGGTCAAGGGTCAATACAGTTGTCGAAATCCCATTGTCAACATGCATTATGTGGACAGGTGCAAAATTGTGTACATGGTCAAAATGACTACATGGAAAAGGTAGGCAGACGTGCTTAAGGTCGACAGATACAAAATGTTTTTTGTTTTTTTTTATTTCCTTTCAACTATTTTTGTACAATGAATGTGTATTATGATTGGGAATAGCAAACTTACCCGAAGTGAGTCACTCGAGACATGGTACACTTTTTTTGGTCACATGTGGTTAAAAATTGTAAAGGGCACTCAAAATAAATAAATAAAACTCGAGTCAACCTTTGACTGTATTGACCTTTTGTGCCTGTTGACCTTTTTTGGTTGACCTATTGACCCAGTGGACCTTTTGACCTTGACAATCTCTGGCATGTCTACTACACCTATTGACTATCAACCAAATTATGCTCAGCCCCCTGATTCACACCTACTTTGGGAATGGAGACAAGAGTGATGGCACAAATGATCACCAGGCGGTGAGTGAAGGAGGGTGTGATAGGATCCTCAGTCCCTTTGGCAGCAAGTTCCCTTACAAGTGTGCCCCTAAATGTGGCCCAGATTGTAATGTCCATTACGACATCTCTTGAGCAAGCCAACACTTCAGTCAAACCCCAACATTACTGCACTTTCTCTTGCTACATTTACCAAGGCCAATTTTTTCATTCCCAAACAAATTTCTAAATAATGAAAACCAAGTATTACAAGATTCAAAACACACTGTAAGTTGGGCTGGAGAGAGTCATAATGATAATAATAATAATAATAATAATAATAATAATAATAATAATAATAATAGTAATCATCATCATTTGATGTCTTTGGGGTCCTTCCATGAAAATGGTCTTTTTATGTAACGTTTGTTACTAGTTTTTCATGACAAGCTTTGCATCAAAATGAAAGCATATCATGCACCACACAAACAATATTTACTTTGCACAAAATATTCAAAACGCAATATATTTCACATGATCTTTTTAGGCAAAATGTAACGTTTGTTATCATGGAATGACCCTTTAGCACTTTTCTCAAGCAAAGTCCCTTTACCATCATCAGAAGCAGAGTGCAAAAGTTTAGTATTACAGCACGAAAACCAGGGACCGATTCAGACCCATTCATTATGGTATGAATTCGTCACCGTCCACGATGTTCGGAGTTTGCACAAACCCCGGGAGTGAACGGCTTTGGCGTGTTTCACACTCACTGAGCCATTTGCCCAGTAAGGGGAGGGAAGGGGGAGGGAAGGGGGCGAGTAGTGAGTGGCAGCAGGGAAACTCCCAGCATTTTATGGGCATAGAAGCGCTGACGTCAGCATGCGGGTGAGCACCTGGGGCAGGTGGAGTTGGAGGAGAAGCTAGGCTACTCTTACGTGGTTCTGATTGTGTCAGTGCTGCAGGGGAAGTCTGAAGAAGTTAGGTGGCATCTACAAGGCCTTAGCTCAAAGTTTCCTGTACTACTCCTGGCTGCATGGAAAGGGCTGGAAGAATAGCATTTGCCATAACCTCAGCCTGAACCAGTGCCCCACGGCCTCCACCAATTTGGACACAAGGGCAGCATCTGGGAAGTAGGCGGCTGATTCTGGGAGAAGACTGGACAACGTGTCTGCTGACAAGAGATGACCCTTTTGACCACTGCTGTGTGAATAAGGTAAGTGAAAGCAGAGGAGGGAGGATTAAAGCAGGGGCGGGAAAGGTGATGGGGTAGAGGGCAAGGAAAGATATCAGGTGGCATTATTCAATCCCAGGAATCCCAGGATTGTGATTTCCCGGGTTTACAGGCCGGATTGTCTTTCCTAGCCACATTCTTACAAAATCCAAAGTGACTGTAAAAATACCTTAAAATGAAGACACAGTTTCTTTCCTTTCTATCTCACCAACATACAATGCGAAGAGATTCAAGATCGCCTTTTCTTTTGTAGTGAAAGTCTTAGGAAGTTTCTATAAATTAATAAAATCCTGGACTCTATGAAGCCAATCTAGCTTTGAACAAGCTGTTATTGATCTTTCAGGTGAATCTACTGTGGATGATATTTGCCAAACCTAGATCACTAACATCAAACAGAATTACAGGTACCTGCGGAGACTTACCCTGGCAGCCAGGCTTTTGCTAAAGCCAGCAAAGCAGAGGTGAGGAGAGAAAAAGTTTCCTAATTAACATTTCAGATATATTGTGGGTTGACTGATTTAAGGTGGCTTAAACTATCCCCAATGTATTTAAACGTTCTTTTTTTTTTTCTTTTTACAGTTATAATCAATGGCGCGTTTGGAAGGAAATATTCTCTGTCTCACAGAGTCTGAAAGTGTTCAGTTATAATGATACACATTGCGGGGTGAAGAAATGTTTGTGTGCAATGCTGATGATGATGCAACTGAGCGATTATCAACAGACTGCGCATGTCCTGCAATTGCGGGTAACAGGACGTGGCGGCCATAACACAGGTATGCAGCGGTGTCAAGATGGGGGGGAGCGAGTACTTTTTACCCAGGCCTGGGTCTGCTGGAGGGTCCCGCTCCCCCGTTACAGGGAGGTAGGCAGTGGGGAGAGAGATGACAGACTGAAGCAGCACACCCCCTCCCCGAGGCCACGCCCAGTGGCCACACCCCCTCCATTTTTCCAGGGTCCGGCTGACCTGTCGGCGCCTCTGCAGGTATATCACGCCCATTTTCAGGACATGTATCTGCCTACAGCTGCGATCGCATACTTAGATAAACATGGCACCAGCCAAGACCAGTCTGCCTGACCATTAACTCAACTATTACTGCATCAGTGTTTTGTATGTGTACACAGATGCTAAGGACTTTGCATTGGCACTGGTGGTCTATTCTTTTCTGGGCAACAACTTCAATTGCGATGATTAGAAAGTTTATAGACTGAAAAATCAAGCAGTGCAGGCTCTAATTAAATAACGGGACACGGAATGACAACTAGTTGTCAAGCTGCACAATTATTATTGGTGCCAAGTGTGCCAACCCCCCCTCCTACCCCCCTCAACCCCACATCCTTGACTGAAACCAGCACTGGCAGTTTCAAGGTGGTGGTGGTGGTGGTGGGGGGGGGGTATACTACAAATTCAGTGGGTTGGAAAGAAAGTTGGATGGTCTTCTAAAAAAGTTGGGTCAGTGGATGGTCACCTTAATAGGAAACCAGCTACAGACCAAAGTGAGCATTTAGTAAATAGTTATACACATAAAGACATACAGGCGATAAGGTGTCTACTATGGCTTTTGTTTACATACTTTACATGATTATTTTCATTTTTAGATGCCCCCTTGAACAAGACCCAGGTGCCACGTTCCAAGAGACCTACGCAGGTCTCTGGGAAAGTACACAGCAGACCCAGGCATAAAGCCATGGATGGGGCTCAGACGGAGCCTGCACATGGGCCGTTTCCTCTCTTTAAATGACCCTGGTTCATAGGCTGATAGTTGCAAACTAGAAGATGCGCTACAGTCCAGGGAGGAAGACCAAGAAAGAAACCCCGATGCTGCCCCAGTTTTGGCTTTCAGGGTTAGAACAACACTCTGCAACCTATCATCTGTCTTTCCCTCAGCTTCCTGGGTTAAACCATTAGACAGGGGGCTGACTTATTTGAACCTCACAGGTGGCTTGCAGTACTGTTAGGTTTAGGGGTATTTTCATTGTGTGGGTGGTAAAGGCTCTGGCTATGCTGGGCCAATGACTCTCCTGACTTCTCAACATCCTCCTGGTTGGTTTTGTGTGTATTGATTTGGTGGCTATACACATTGGCTATTTGCACTTTGGACTGTATTTTGATTGTGAACGTGCACTAGTGGAATGTGCTGGCGCTGTCTGTCCTCAATCCCACCATACCATCTATCTCGTTAAATATATTTGAAATAAACATCAAGGGGACTTGCCACAATTATGTGATCTGCAGGCCATGACCACGGACCTCCCCCCAGGATGCCCCATAGGCAGCATCACAAAAAATGTTAAGTATGGGTTATACCCCATTCACTCCAGGCTGGACCCAAGTTATTGTTGTTCTCATCACTTTGCCAGCACTTGGAGATCTTGCATCATCTTCAATTTTTTACATGACCCATGTAGGATAACCCGAGTTGCATCATCCACAATGCAGGGACGGCTCTACCACTAGGCATTTTTAGGCAGCTGCCTAGGGTGCCAGGATCTGGGGGGCGCCACCGAGTCTGAATTCTGGGATAGAGTCTGTTAACAATGCAGGTGCAATGTTGAGCAATGGTCACATTTGGATCCCGCTGTGAACTGCACAGGTACTGCTGTACATGCAGGTGCCCCTTCAGTGCTGTTAGTCTGGAGGCAGGTGACTCCATTGCCTCTGTGAGTTATGTCCCTGGGGCGGTAGTACAGTAGGTTGATGTTTTGCCTAGGGTGCCGAGAAACGTTACACCGGCCCTGCCCAAGTTAGTCCTTGTTTCGACCCAAGGTCAGATTCTTGGGTAACACAATCCAAACCAGGACCCGGGCAATATTTTGGGTCAGAGGAGCCTAATGTAATGGTGCCAGAATTCTGGGATGCTGGCCGAACTCTGAGGTTTTTTTTAAAGTGGCAATCGCTTACAAGGCATGTTTTTGCCTTGTAAGTGATTGCCCCTTTAAAAAAAGTCTGGCATCCCACACTGCCTTTGAACTCAGGTGGCATAACATCCCGCCCCAGGTGTGAAAACGTGAGGTATTAGAGAAATCAATATCTTAATTATAGCATATTTATCGACTTAAACGTTTTAATCTTTGGGATATGCCAGGAAAGGAGAAGTAGATAGCAGGTGAGGGGGTGGGGCTGGGTGTCTAAGTCCCACCCACTGCAGGGAAAATGCAGTGATTGGATCAAATTTGCGTAGACGCAGGGCTCAAATGACACAATTAGCATAGGCCCACATCATTAGGCCCTGCCCCCTCTGCCATACTTCAGGTTAGTTTCCGCCACTGACCACTCAAGGCCACTCAACAGACCATATTACTCCTTTGTGTGCTAAAACATGTCATAACAGAAAGTGAAAGCTATTTTTGCCGGGACACTGGTCTGTTTCAAACTTGCTGGAAATGGAGAAAGGGAGCTGTGAAGATAGAGATTAGAGGTAGAAGCATCTAGGGACTCGGGGGTGAATTGGAGAGTCTGTGGGCTAAAAAGGGTTACAGCTCAAAGTGAAAGTAAAAACTGTCACAGCTCAAAGTGAACGTACATTGCCGAAGCTGTCATATTGATGGGCTTTTAACAAGTATATATATACATTTTAACTGTAAACACAACAAGATTCTGCAAGAGAAAATCTCATTCTCCTGGACATTGCTGTTTGCCGAACACATCACAGCACAGAGGTCTATAATAAAGTACGATAAGAGCGCTTGGTGAATAAAGTCGCCCTTTCCCGCTGGTTTGTAAGACGAAATACATTTCCTGCCTAATTGCACAGATCATTACCAAAAGCAACATTTTTTGAAAGGCAAATTGAAAATCAAATTGTGCCAAATTATGATTTAAACTAAGAGTGTCACGAGCAGACATTTGCACATCAGCTTGTAACACATCTGGTGCACAGCAAACAAACAGAAGATTTATTCTGTCAGTGAGATCATTTCCTATTCCTTTTCATGCCTTAGAAGGAGCCTGTACCTGTCAGTCACTAAAGCACTAAGCTTTTGGTGGCTGGGCTATGTTGCTCTTACTCACTAGCCTTGATCTAAGACTTCTAAGACGGCTTGTGTTCACCCACTGCACCTGGGAGTACGATAACCATGCCAAGACGATTTCCATAGTCTTATCGGGGAAAAAAAGCCTCCTTGAGGAATTTAAACATCTGCTCATAAAATGATGGAACAATATCTGGAGGTATAAAAAACGGGCAACTGAGAACCGTCTGCAAATAAATCCAAGTAATTATGTATATCGGATTGTTACGTGTGCTTCAATTGTGCATTAGATGCTACATGGGTGAATGATGGCTTGCACGCTCTTCTCGATGCATAGTTTAGCAAAAAATGATAAAACACAAATTAAAAGTAATAATTAATTAAAATAAATAACTATAAAAAAATAAAAAATAAACTAATAATACTAGTTAATACTGAAACATAATTAACAGATATGGGCACCGACCCAGGGATCTGTATTAACGAGTTTTGGTTTTTTTCAAAGCTTTATGAAAACTGCTAAATTCACATAGGCCCTTATTCTGATCGGTGCGGCCGGAGCCGATTATGCGGCCAGGACCGTGCGTGCGAAACCCCGCCTTCCATACGGATCGCCAACTCCGTCCGTATGCGGTAAGAAGCTGGCCGAACGGACCGCACGTGTATTTTTCACGGAATACGCCTCCTCCATCTAAGGGAACCTCCCCCATCATTCGATGGTCGCAGACCATCGAATGCAGGACCGAGTGCTCCACCAGCACCCGCAACCTCAGACCACACGGACATTTTTCCGTGCAAAAGCAGGGATCTGGGCGGGCAGCTGACATCCGGCGATGTCATATGTCCGCCCCCGACACGTACGTCACAGCTGCATTACCATACGTACGCCCAGCGTTTTCATGGGAACTCCCATGAAACGTGGGGCGTATGCATATGGTAATGAGCCCAAATAGCCCTTCACGCCCCTCTCCACCCCCTGTTCGGAGTGTTTACATATCATGCAGGATTCGGCCGTATGCCCCGCTCGCACATGCGCAGAGACGCCTCTGCACATGCGCAGACACAAAACATCGGCGGCCCGAACGCACGCGGATATATCCGCACCGATCAGAATAAGGGCCATAATGTTGGCCTTTTTTGTTCCTACAGTATTAATAACCTCAACATAATAATAATAACAACATTAATTTCCAGTCGTTTCCACTCAGTTTTGACCACCTCACAGCTCACAAATATCGTCACCAATATACTGTAGGCCCAAGGCTGACTGGCTAAATTAAGCAACAGATCAGTGGCACAAACACAAGGCATGTAAACTGTTTATGTTCAAAAATATGTTGCAAATTAGTAACACAAAGATTGTCCCCAAATCCCATAAAAAAAATACAACTCATTCTGAATAGAATAGTAGACCAGGATGAAATTCTCCTTGAGGCTCCCAACCACTTTTATGTTCGATATTAAAAAGGACATACAAACCAAGCACTTCAGTGAGAGACACGTTTGTGGTAGAAGTTCTTGGTTTGTTTTGTCCACCACAAACCATTTTTATGGAAGGACTACTTTTGACTCCAATCACTAAAAAGAAAGGTGTTCATTTATATATTGCTAAATAAATTTTATGAGCTTACCACAATTGACATAACATGGAGTAGGTATCTAGATGGTTATTGTTCCTACCTCACAAATGGGGAAGATTTTGGTCTTATGCCCAGGCATCACAATGGCTTTCTTTTTACCATGGGTAAGAAGTATTGCTATAGGCTGCTGAGTTATACAAACAGCATCATCAACATCCACATTCTCAGTAGCATCAAATAGTATACAAATATCCCCCTAATCCTGGTCCACTTTCACAGTAGCATCCTCAGTTTATATTATGTCACCATCACCATCTTTACTTGTACAGATGGTGCAAAAATGGAGGTAAAGGAGACAACTCTAGTCTCAGTCTGAGAAATGTCAGATTTATACATAGCTGTTGTGGACACACCCAGACTCTCCTTAGGAATTTGTGAACACATAGTTTGATCTCCAGCCTTGGTTTTTAATGTGACACCTTAACTCCTTTTTAAACAGTGTGAACATTTTTTATTTCAGGTGCCCTTTTCTAAACTTTCTGCCAACTGTACCACTTTTACTAGATTTTGTAGTGCTATCAGGAATAACTGCAGCTATGGCCCTAGTACTTGGTTGCTACTCCTGCTCTTTTATCAACTGATCCATAATGACTCGGTGCTTATATTTATATGAATGCAGTTGCACACTTTTTCTAAAAATCACCATCCAAGGCACTACAGAATCACACTGCTTATGTGATGTGAATTCACTGGGTTACAGCTGAGCACACATAAGTTGTACAAAAAAAACTTAAGTATAATAGTATTATTGATTTGCTTTAACTTTTTTTAAAATGACCACACACTGTGAACTGACACGGCTTATTTTATTTATGTGAATGCAGTGGGGTACAGCACATACAGCACTCATCAGTTGTACAAAAAATATATTAGCTCTGGGCTGCATTGCGGGCAGTTACTAAACCAAAATAACTCCAGTGTAACACTTAGGATTATGAAGCAGCACCAGTGTTACTCACTTAGGGCAGTATTCAATGTTAAATATTCTCCGTGCATGGCGAGAGATTTTTTCTCTCGCCATGCACTCTCCGTGTTCCGGAGCCTCCTGCTCCCCCTATTCAACGTGTTAAAGACTCGCAGCCACTCGCGGCGAGTCTTAACCCCTGCAGCGGACGAGCGTCCGCGGCAGGGAGCTGTCAGGGAGCCGGGGGACGTAGCAGCCAAGAGAGATTAAAGTCTCTCTTGGCTGCTGCAGGGGATATGGGGAGGGGAGCAGGGCTCCCCTGGACCCAGGCAGCACAGGCTGCCCCCCCTATAGCCAGCGGGGGACCCAGTATTCACTGTACCCGAACGTGCATCGGGTGCAGTGAATATATGAATATCTAATGAGCGGCTCGAGCGCTCCGGCCCCCTGCTGGCTGCACTGTGTAAAAAAAAAAAAAATGTAAAAAAATATTTTTTTTTTAAATTAAATATATATTCATGTGCTATAGGCACATGAATAAAAATAACATGGCCCTTCACAGAAAAAAAAACCTGATTTTTTGACACCAAAATTAAAAAAAACACCCTTTTAGTTTAAAAGTTCACATTCCTGCTCTCCATCAAAAGATGGAGAATTTCTACACGGAGAGAGACGGCGAGAATCACTTAGAAAGACGGAGAATATTTCACATTGAATAGGGTGGCTCGCCTTTGGAGAAAAAAAACCTCTCTCCACCGCGTGAAAAGCACAAACTCTCCAGAAATCACAGCGAATTTTTCTCATTGAATACTGCCCTTAGACTATAGGTGTATGTTCGGGCACTAAAATAATAAAAAACAACTTGCTAACTGCCTGTACAGTATATCTAGGTCGGCCTATATTATACTTAGGGGATTGGAGTGGACACTCAGATAGGACAGCTAAGAAAAGATGCAGTCATGAACAAAGTGTTCAGCTCAGGAGTACAGGACAGGAGTGGATGGACAAACAACAAAGCTCAGCCTGGAGTGGACAGATACAATAGTTCAGACTTCGGCTCAGTACTGCTCATCTGATAAAATCAAATACGTATTATCTGCATGATATAAGGACAATGTAATACAAACATCAGGGACATAGCTAGGGTAGAGGGGTGTGTGTAACCACACATAACACCATAGGTGCTGATTCTGTGGGTGCTTGAGGGCCCGAGCACCCACGGAAATTGATGAGCACCCACCAGCTCAGCATTGGCCCACCCGCCCGTGTCCCACTGGACTCCCCTCCCTTGTCGCTAACACAGGTACTGTCTGGGCATTTATGTACCTTACTGTGGGGGGTATATATGTATTTGGCACTGTGGGGGCATATATGTATTTGGCACTGTGGGGGCATTTATATATTTGGCACTGTGTGTGCATTTATGTATTTGGCACTGTGGGGGCATTTATGTATTTGGCACTGTGGGGGCATTTATGTATTTGGCACTGTGGGGGCATTTATGTATTTGGCACTGTGGGGGCATTTATGTATTTGGCACTGTGTATGCATTTATGTTTTTGGCACCGTGGGGGCATTTATGTATTTGGCACTGTGGGGGCATTTATGTATTTGGCACTGTGTGTGCATTTATGTATTTGGCACTGTGGGGGCATTTATGTATTTGGCACTGTTGCCATAATTTGAATATTGGAGACAACGGTGCTGCATAATATAAATCAGTATTATTTTGTGGCCACGCGCCTTTCCCATGAAGCCACTCCCCTATATTTTTGGCTTGAGCACCCACCAGCAAAAACATAAATCGGCACCTATGCATAACACCGAAGGATAGGGGGCACTGTTGGCAGCACTTGCTAATTATATATTTTAAAAACATGTTGCTTCCCTATTTTATGAAGCCCTGCATCTCCTAACTGTCCTGTCTCCTTCCCCTACCTCTTCCTTCACTAATACTGTACCTTTACAACATTCATGAACTTCACAGCTGACATACCCAGGATTTGAACCCATCTCCTGTGGCATTGCAGTCAGACAATCTATTCATGAGCTTTCTGACCCTACATAGAAAGCCTATCCCCACCAAAGGTCCCTAGTGGAACAATGGGTGAGTGGTGCCAATTGTTTTAGTAGCACAGGACACAGAAAATACAAGTTAATTTTAAGATAATTATTAAAAGGAAAATAATTAGAAGCTACCCACAGAAAGCCACTGAGAGGAAGCCAGAAACAGTCAGTGACCAATGGCCAACTAAGGTTTTGTATGGGAGGGCAGGACTCCAAAAAACCAAAGAGACTGTCTGCAAAAAACAGCCCCTCCTTAACTAGAAAAGAAAAATAGCGCTAATGACAGAGTATATTTTCACAACCCACTTAATCCAGTTGCTAACTTTATTAGGATCACCAATCCTAATGAAGAAAAACAGAAGAAGCAAGGTAAAAGAAAGGGTACTTGCATTATCTGGGCCCCCAATTTTTTCATTGCATGCCAGCACTTAAGGCAGGCGATGCGATGCAATTTTGGTACTTCTTTACTTTCACGGCGCCACTAGATAGGATATCGCGGTCATCGCGGGCATTGAATGCACTAAAAAATCGGGTGCGACGCGACCGACGCGATGCCCGCGATTTCCCATAGGGACCAATGTTAAATTTCTCAATTGACCCGATTTTTCTGTTCA
The DNA here is from genome assembly GCF_055691185.1 of Crinia signifera. Lineage (NCBI taxonomy): Eukaryota > Metazoa > Chordata > Amphibia > Anura > Myobatrachidae > Crinia > Crinia signifera. Next base: position 319,706,504 of record NC_139219.1, on the reverse strand, counting down.
ATGCCTCAATTGACACGATTTTTCCATAGGAAACAATGTTAAATGGCCCACAGAGGCCAAATAGGCACCCTCAAGTGTGAAATGGCCCCCACAATTGTTAACGCCACCCCACGATCAACGTGAACCCGAAGCGTGGCGAGCGCAGCGAGCCCGCGAGGGGCGGCGGTACGCGTCCTACGACCTTTTCATACCCCCACTATCCACGTCGGCGTGGAGTTGAGAATAGAATAGTGTGGCGAGCGCAGCGAGCCACCGAGCCTGAAGCGTGGCGAGCGCAGCGAGCCCCGCGAGGGGACGCGGATACCTGTGAAGCCCGCGAAGGGACGCGTTTACCTGTGAAGGTATCCGCGTCCCCTCGCGGGGCTCGCTGCGCTCGCCACGCTTCGGGCTCGGTGGCTCGCTGCTCTCGCCACACTATTCTATTCTCAACTCCACGCCGACGTGGATAGTGGGGGTATGAAAAGGTCGTAGGACGCGTACCGCCGCCCCTCGCGGGCTCGCTGCGCTCGCCACGCTTCGGGTTCACGTTGATCGTGGGGTGGCGTTAACAATTGTGGGGGCCATTTCACACTTGAGGGTGCCTATTTGGCCTCTGTGGGCCATTTAACATTGTTTCCTATGGAAAAATCGTGTCAATTGAGGCATTGAACAGTAAAATCGGGTCACTTGAGAAATTTAACATTGTTCCCTATGGGAAATCGCGGGCATCGCGTCGGTCGCGTCGCACCCGATTTTTAGTGCATTCAATGGCCGCGATGCCCGCGATTTCTAGTGGCGCCGTGAAAGTAAAGAAGTACCGCAATTTTTCATTGTAAAGACCCAATTTTTTATTGTATAGTCACCCATGGGTGATTTCATACCCCCACTATCCAACTACGCATGGAGTTGATTTTATATAGTGTGGCGAGCGCAGCGAGCCACTGAGCCCGAAGCGTGGCGAAGAGGGCTTGGTGGGAAAAAATCATCACGCGCAGTTCTAAATACTATTGGTGACCTTTAAGAGACAGTATTCCTCAATGGTTGTCTATTTTGGTCACCCCACAGTTATTGTAACTGACATTTTAATAAGGCCCTATTTTCCTGATAAAGGTTTCTTTTTAGGTGGGCGACCAATCAGCACTTCTTTTCTTTTCTGATGTTCACTTGCCAATAATACACCTTCTATTCAGATACTGACCTCCAAAATGGGCCCTATTTTCATATAAGGGTATCTTTAACTCCTCCCCAGATAGAAGATTTAAACACCAGAAATTTTTATATACTGCCTCCGTCTATTCTAAGTTTGCAAAAAAAAGGAGTTTTCATCTCCCAGGAACCTCACTCTTTTGAACAGGGCCATAAACAGAACACCAGAACACCCCCCCCCCCCCCCCCCCCCCCCAACACAAACTCTTGGCACCACTACTTTTGAATGGTACTAAAGGGGCCTTATTCTAGTTCACTCTTTCTGACAAAATCCTTCTTAGATGGACAAAACCATGTGCACTGCAGGTGGGTCAGATGTAACTTGTGCAGAGAGAATAAGATTTGGGTGGGGTTTTAATTCAAAGTGAGATCTATATTGCAGTGTAAAAATAAAGCAGCCAGTATTTACCCTGCACAAATAACTCACCCAAATCTAATTCTCTCTGCACATTTTAAATCTGCCCCCCTGCAGTGCACATGGTTTTGTCCATCTAAGAAGGATTTTGTCAGAAAGAGTGAACTAGAATAAGGCCCTAAATGTCTGTGGGCAACCCACATAGCCCAGATTGCTGAACATTTGCATCGCTGTATTTGGGTATACCGTAGCTGCATTGTTGTTTGCCTGGTATACTGTATATTTTTTTCTTTTTCCTTACACATTTTATGCCCTCACTAAAAAGCCAAAGCAATTATCTCCTCTACTTGTCCTTATTGATTTTATTTCATATCCCTCTTGGATCTAAATAGTGTTTTTTTTTTCATTCTGCAAATTGCCAATAGTCTCATTCTCTTTTTCCACGCAGCAAACGTAATACACACAAAGAACAATTTGTTTCCTGTTACTCTATTCCGGTGTTCCAATGCCCCGGTGCTACATTACTTGCTGTCTCAGCTGGGCATTTTTCTATATCACATTGACCGGCACAACAGAAACTTTTTCTCCACTGATTATCAGCTTCATATTCTATCTAGATGAGGGTCCCCCCACACTCTTCAGAAAAATATTATATCTAGATGTAGAAAAACACCGGTGACCCATTGTTATATCAACCTGCGTGTTCATCTGTGTTCTGACTAACGACACCCGGGGTCGACCACCAGCTGTTGTGTTCACCAGAGACTGTTACCATTCCTATCCTGGCTTTCGACATCGCCAGCCTGCTAACAGCCCATGTCGGCTCCCAGGCAATCAACAGCCCATGTAGGCTCCCAGGCCATCCACAGAGCATGTCGACTCCCAAGTTGTCAACACTCTGTGTTATCTCCAAGGCTGTCGACTTCCCTCCGGCTCCCAGGCCATCAACAAGCTATCTCCGGCTCACAGGACGTCAACAAGCTATCCCAACTCCCAGGCCGTCGACTTCCCTCCGGCTGCCAGGCCAATTAACAAGCTATCCCCAGCTCCCAGGCTGTCCACTTCCCTCCGGCTGCCAGGCCATTAACAAGCTATCACTGGGTCCCAGGCCATCAACAAGCTATCTCCGGCTCCCAGGCGGTCATTACTCCTATCGGTTCCTAGGCCGCCTACAAGTTATCTCGGCTCCCAGGCTGTCGACACGTTATCTCTGGCTCCCAGGCCATCATCACTCCTATCGGCTCCCAGACCATCTACAAGTTACCTCCGGCTCCCAGGCCGTCGACAAAACTCCTACCAGCTCCCAGGCCATTGACAAAACTCATACTGGCTACCGGGCCATCATCAGTCGTCTACTCCTACCGGTTCCCAGGCCACCTACTGTCATCCCTGGCTCCCAGGTCGACAGGTCATCTCAAGACATCCCTCAGTTTCCGGTCCAGCATCCGCGGCACCAGCCAGCTGCTGCCAGAGGACCAGGGCAGGGGGCCATGAACTGCTCATCAGACGCAGCCAAGTCCAAAGCTCCTTGCGGGAGCATTTGGAGAGTCACCCCGCCCAAATGGTAAATTACTCAGGTGGTGACTGTGGGGATGATGATGATGATGGTACAACTGCTACAGAATTCTCTCAGTGCCCAGCCTCTGCATCTGGGTGAATGCAGAGCCTTGAGAGACAGCTCTCTCAACCAATCAGTGTTCAACTTATTGATTTCAATTATACTTTTGAAATTGGGGGAGGATGACATTTTCTCGTTTTGGGAACTGTGCTAAGCAGGTAGATCCAAGCCTCTCCAAGATCCTGGAAGTTTGGGTGGGACTCAGACCTCGGAGAACCAATTCCACTCCCTTACTTTTATTTATAGTCTTTACTAAAATTCCATTCATCCTACTTTTATTATTTAATTTGTTACTTATCAATGAAAGTTTAGATATTAAATTAAATGAAAATATGCAACTGATAGTTTAATGGGAACACTCAATAATGCCGATAAAGTTTCGGTAAGCAATCAGCGAGAACGTTGGGTTCTTAGATTTCCGTTGGCTGATTGAGTTCCGTAATATCAACAAATGCTTCAAAGTCTTTTAGCTTCAATGATCGCATTGTTCTTTGGTAAGAGGTGTCCTCTGCGCACAGTTGTGCAATCAATCCTATTATAATTGATTTTACCTTCACTTTATACTACTGCATTTTTTGTAAGTCAATTGCTGTCACTTTTATGTATAAATAGAAAGTCAGCTTTGTGTCGGTAATTCTCCTGACGAAGACGTCTTTAGATGCCCGGAAACGATTGCATCATTCAAGAAAGAAACGTGTTTACTCTACTATTGATTGTCATGGCTTCGATGCTTTTCAGGACTTATACTATGTATCAATATAATATCCTTTCATATATGTAAGTCCCAGCCAACATTGAAAATGAGATTTGTTCACCCATAAAGCATGATGGGTAACCTCGCCCTATAAGTGCCCACTATTGTACACTAAGGGCCTGATTCATGTTTGTAAGTAATACAAAAAAAAAATACTTACAACGCTGCCATGGGAAGGGAGCAAATACGTTTATATTGTTTCTGTGCAGGGTAAATACTGGCTGCTTTTGCATGACGGCTTTATTTTACACTGCAAATTGCATGACGTCAGCCGTCCATCCTGTCTTTGTCCCGGGGCCTGCAAATAGAAGTCTGTCTAAACTGACCGGTGGCATGGAGGCCAAGAATTCAGCAGGGCAGCCTCACAGGCGCTCAGTAAGCTCAGAGTTTAGCAGTTTACTGAGCAGATTAGAATCAGACCCTAGATGCGATGTGATCTAGTACAAAAAGTATGGAGAACATCGCTCTGTTATGGGCACCTTAGCTCTCTTTGCACATGTTACATCTGCCCCCCCCCCCCCCCTGCAATGCAGCATGGTTTTGCCCAGTTACTTGCTACCTCAACCTTTACCGTCACTCAGTCACTCTTCATTATTTAGCATTTTTGGTTTTTATTCATTTAACATTTTCATGTCATTATTTTATTACTATGTTATTTCCTGCTTGTGCTGACCTAGAACAAACTTACTAGGTGCACCTATACCTATTTACAGACGGGCATGGACCTCTTCATCTCACCCTACTGCTGCCATCAGTACACTACTCTACCGCCGACATCTCCACTGTACGTACTGAAGCCGCAGGTGTCTGTGATTCATCTGTCACCTATCTGTCCTATTCCTTCAATATTTCTCTTTGACTTTGAAGTTTCCTCTGTCAGACGTCTCCTAGGAGACATCATTTGTCAGGCTCACGATGACCACTCTCTTTACTTGATTCGTCTGCGAATCGTCATGTTAGTTGCTAACTGGAATCACACTAGTTAACTCTGATTTTAACACCTAACACTCAGTAGGAATACAGACTTAGCTGTACTTAGAGTGGACATTTCAATTGTGTCGTTATTCTAAAGATGCAGATTGATTTGCAACATTTTGAATTAAAACAATGTTTCCTTCTTGAGCATTTACTATAAATATGAGGATTATCTTAATATCTGTTTCCTGTCAATATTCTCAAAGTATAAAATAATTGATCAGAGGTTTTTTTAGAACATACGCTTTCATGAGCAGGGCCCTCTTCCCTCATGTGCTTTTCTTTCTCTTACTTATACCATGTTTGTTGACACCAAATCCTGTGGATTCCTGCCCCCCTGATACTTATGCCAGTGTCCTCTGCTGATGCAGCTATGGTTATATACCCTGTACTTGTCCTCTATTATATATAACTGTAAGTCACTGTGTTATGCCCCTGATACTTATGCCAGTATGGTCTGCTGATGCAGCTGTGGTTATATTCCCTGTACTTGTCCTCTATTGTATATAACTGTAAGTCACTGTGTTCTACCCCTGATACTTATGTCAGTGTCCTCTGCTGATGTAGCTATGGATATATCCCCTGTACTTGTCCTCTATTGTATATAACTGTAAGTCACTGTGTTTTGCCTCCTGATACTTATGTATGTGTCCTCTGCTGATGCAGCTATGGTTATGTGCCCTGTACTTGTCCTCTATTGTATATACCTGTAAGTCACTGTGTTTTGCCTCCTGATACTTATGTCAGTGTCCTCTGCTGATGCAGCTGTGGTTATGTACCCTGTACTTGTCCTCTATTGTATATAACTGTAAGTCACTTTGTTCTGCCCCTGATACCTATCCCAGTGTCCTCTACTGATGCAGCTATGGTTATATACCCTGTGCTTGTCCTCTATTGTATATAACTGTAAATCACTGTGTTCTGCCCCCTGATACTTATGTATGTGTCCTCTGCTGATGCAGCTATGGTTATGTGCCCTGTACTTGTCCTCTATTGTATATAACTGTAAGTCACAGTGTTCTGCCCCTGATACTTATGTCAGTGTCCTCTGCTGATGCAGCTGTGGTTATGTACACTGTACTTGTCCTCTATTGTATATAACTGTAAGTCACTGTGTTCTTCCCCCTGATACTTATGTCAGTGTCCTCTGCTGATGCAGTTATGGTTATATACCCTGTACTTGTCCTTTATTGTATATAACTGTAAGTCACTGTGTTCTACCCCCTGATACTTATGCCAGTGTCCTCTGCTGATGCAGCTGTGGTTATATACCCTGTACATATCCTCTATTGTATATAACTGTAAGTCACTTTGTTCTGCCCCTGATACTTATCCCAGTGTCCTCTGCTGATGCAGCTGTGGTTATATACCCTGTGCTTGTCCTCTATTGTATATAACTGTAAATCACTGTGTTCTGCCCCCTGATACTTATGTCAGTGTCCTCTGCTGATGCAGCTACGGTTACATACTCTGTACTTGTCCTCTGTTGTATATAACTGTAAGTCACTGTGTTCTGCTCCCTGATACTTATCTCAGTGTCCTCTACTGATGCAGCTATGGTTATGTACCCTGTACTTGTCCTCTATTGTATATAACTGTAAGTCACTGTGTTCTACCCCTGATACTTATGTTAGTGTCCTCTGCTGATGTAGCTATGGATATATCCCCTGTACTTGTCCTCTATTGTATATAACTGTAAGTCACTGTGTTCTGCCCTCTGATACTTATGTCAGTGTCCTCTGCTGATGCAGCTGTGGTTATGTACCCTGTACTTGTCCTCTATTGTATATAAATGTAAGTCACTTTGTTCTGCCCCTGATACCTATCCCAGTGTCCTCTACTGATGCAGCTATGGTTAAATACCCTGTGCTTGTCCTCTATTGTATATAACTGTAAATCACTGTGTTCTGCCCCGTGATACTTATGTATGTGTCCTCTGCTGATGCAGCTATGGTTATGTGCCCTGTACTTGTCCTCTATTGTATATAACTGTAAGTCACTGTGTTCTGCCTCCTGATACTTATGTCAGTGTCCTCTGCTGATGCAGTTATGGTTATATACCATGTACTTGTCCTGTATTGTATATAACTGTAAGTCACTGTGTTCTGCTCCCTGATACTTATGTCAGTGTCCTCTGCTGATGCAGCTGTGGTTATATACCCTGTACTTGTCCTCTATTGTATATAACTGTAAGTCACTGTGTTCTGCCCCCTGCTACTTATGTCAGTGTCCTCTGCTGATGCAGCTGTTGTTATATAAACTGTGCTTGTCCTCTATTGTATATAACTGTAAATCACTGTGTTCTGCCCCCTGATACTTATGTCAGTGTCCTCTGCTGATGCAGCTATGGTTATATACCCTGTACTTGTCCTCTATTGTATATAACTGTAAGTCACTGTGTTCTGCCCCCTGATACTTATGTCAGTGTCCTCTGCTGATGCAGCTGTTGTTATATAAACTGTGCTTGTCCTCTATTGTATATAACTGTAAATCACTGTGTTCTGCCCCCTGATACTTATGTCAGTGTCCTCTGCTGATGCAGCTATGGTTATATACTCTGTACTTGTCCTCTATTGTATATAACTGCAAGTCACTTTGTTCTGCCCCTGATACCTATCCCAGTGTCCTCTACTGATGCAGCTGTGGTTATATACCCTGTACTTGTCCTCTATTGTATATAACTGTAAGTCACTGTGCTCTGCCCCCTGATACTTATGTTAGTGCCCTCTGCTCATGCAGTTGTGTTTATATACCTATACTTGTCCTCTATTGTATAAAACTGTAAGTCACAGTGTTCTGCCCCCTGATACTTATGCCAGTGTCCTCTGCTGATGCAGCTATATGTATGTGCCCTGTACTTGTCCTATATTGTATATAACTGCAAGTCTCTGTGTTCTGTCCCCTGATACTTACTGTATGTCATGGTCCTCTGCTGATGCAGATATGATTATATAACCATAGCTGCACAACCGGCCACAACCCGGGCAGCCGCCACCCCCCCCCCCTCCCGGAAGGTAGGTGGCTGCCCCCTCTCTGCCTCCCAATACCCCCCCTCCCCACTCCTACTCCTGCTGTGAGCACCTCGGAGACTATGGAATTCTCAGAGGGCGCCCGCAGTGATAACCTGCATAAGCGCAGATGGGAGAGCCGGGGGAAGCTCTGTGAGGAGCTGAGGACAGCGACCTCTCACCTGCAGCAGAAAGGCGGGGAGTGCCAGGCTACTGGGGAACGCAGAGCGACGGTGCGCCAGCTATATGTGTCAGACTGGCTAAGCCTGGGGTGAGAGCACCCTAATGTGGCCCTGCTTCACACTCATACACTGCACACGGAGCACACACTCACTGCATACATTGCACACTGACCACATCCACTACACACTGACCTCACACTCATGGCGTACATGCGGCCACTGTCCTCTATGATACATGTAGAGACTTGTTGCTGTAACTGAAGAACCCGCTAGTCAACCTCTGCTGCTGCTGCGGGAGCCGAGAAAGTCAACGAACAAGTGAATGGATGCAGTGGGAGCAGTGCGTATACACTGGGGCTGTACACGCATACTGTGGGACGTGTGTGTGTGTATACAGTGTGTGTAGTTTATATATATATAGGTCTCTGTTGGAGAAGGATCTCATTTCTGTCTGGCTGATTGTCTTGAAAAAGGTCTGAGATGCAGACCGAAACGTTGACCAAGTTCAATATTTTAATGGAATAAATAAAAGTCGTTTTTTTATCTGCGAAATGGTGAGTGCCCTCCATCAAAAATAGTGTATATATATATATATATATATATAGTTCCATAGAAATGAATAGGCGTCACTCCGGGACTTAATCAATACAAAGCTTTACTCAAGTGCAGCGGCCGCTGCACTTGAGTAAAGCTTTGTATTGATTAAGTCCCGGAGTGACGCCTATTCATTTCTATGGAACCAGATACATTGGCACAAAAATCCAATTGAGGAAGGCACCCGGGCACCTATCGCTTGCACACTGGGAGTGCCGGACCCCACATACAATATCTATATCTATATATATATATATATATATATATATATTGGGTTAATTTGCATGATCAATCTACACCTTTGTTCGGAATCACTATGAATTACTACGATCCACCAACAATCTCTGTAAACCATTCATGATAAATGTATTTTTAACCATTTTATTGTATGAAATAAATTTTGTATTTTTACAATTGTGGATTGGTGATATCACCTTCTGAGCGCACCTCTACACCTTCTTCTCTCTATCTTGTACATCAGACTCCCATTAGCGGCGGAGCCTTTAGAGAAGTGCTGCTCACTTACAGGCGCAGGACAGGGACACAACCCCCCCTTTTTTCTATATATATATATATATATATATATATATATATATATATATATATATGTATATACAGAAGATGTAGATACAGGCACTCTCAACTTTGCGAGTTGCGAGTGCCTGTATCTACATCTTCTGTACATATCCCTGCATGGGAACAAGAGCACCACACAAGTTTCAAACTTCATGTGGAGTGCCAAGCATTTCTAGATTTTATATATATATAATATATATATATATATATATATATATATATATATATATAGAGAGAGAGAGAGAGAGAGACAGTGGTGCGGCACTCACGACGAATAATTCAGTCAGCACGATGGGCCAGTTTAACGGTCAACGTTTAAAATTTTTTATTTTTGTCATCAGGATAAAAAACATATGATAACACTAACCTTATAAAGATGTACCCCACGTGCAATTCTTTCAGGAGTGAGCGGCATCTCACACCCGCCCCTCCGTCCAGAGAGTATAGATGACGTCATCTCCCTGAGACGCGCCATCCAATGACATAACCCATCACCAAGGAAACAAAGAATAAACAGGGAACGGAGCATAATCTGCATATAAACACAATAAAAAGGCAGTTGAGTATAATCATATAGCGGTAAGCACGTTAATATGACATTCATCGTCTAAACACTCGACATACAAAAAACTGCTTGTCAACTTTATTACAACTGGGTGTGGACCAATCTATCATCACGGAGCCTACAAGATCTGTACTATTACCTGCGGCACCCAAAGTACCGATATTCTACACACTGCCGAAAGTCCACAAGGGCATCAATCCTCCACCTGGACGCCCCATTGTGGCAGCTCAAGGGTCCCTTTTGCAACCCCTTGCGACTTTGATTGACGATTGGCTCCAACCTTTGATCAAAAGACAGCCGTCCTTTCTTTTGGATACCACAGCATTCTTAAGGGACTTACAACCGTTTTTGCAATCTGCCGATCAGTGGCGTAACTCCCGGAGGCAATGGAGACATTGGCCGCCGGGCGTTAGCCACTAGGGGGGGCACAGAGGAGCCAGAACCAGGCATCTCCTGTCCTTCTGCTTCTGCAGTGAGCGGCAACGCAGAGCAGTCACAGCAGGAGAGAAGGAGCAAGTGCAAAAATTAGGGGGGCAAAACTGGAGCCCAGCCAGATCAAAGTCAGCAGCACTTACAGTCACTGCTGCTACGGCAGCCGGGTCCTGTGTGCACTCACTGCAGGCATGAAACTGAAAGTAAACACAATATCATTTACTTTCAGTTTCTTCCCTGTAGTGCTGTCCGTGCACCCGGCAGCCAGATGAAGATGGGGCTAGTATTCTCAGCCCCTGACACCCCTCACCAGCCTTTCCACAGGGTTTAATAAACCAGTCAGCAGGCTGATGCTCTGGAGGAGCTGGACAGTCCGAAAAGGGGGCGGGGCCAAACGGCAGGCCCTCAGGATGAATGGTGAGTGTGACAAGGTGCACTCTATGTATTTATTTATCTGTGTAACTATTGTATTATATATGTGCATTGGTGTGACTGGCTGTGAATAGGTGTGTGACTGTATATGTGCATGGGTGTGACTGTCTGTGAATAGGTGTGTGACTGTATATGTGCATGGGTGTGACTGGCTGTGAATAGGTGTGTGACTGTCTGTGAATAGGTGTGTGACTGTATATGTGCATGGGTGTGACTGTCTGTGAATAGGTGTGTGACTGTATATGTGCATGGGTGTGACTGTCTGTGAATAGGTGTGTGACTGTATATGTGCATTGGTGTGACTGGCTGTGAATAGGTGTGTGACTGTATATGTGCATGGGTGTGACTGTCTGTGAATAGGAGTGTGACTGTATATGTGCATGGGTGTGACTGGCTGTGAATAGGAGTGTGACTGTATATGTATGCATACTGGTGTTTGACTATGTATATATGACTGAATGTATGCATAGGTGTATGTATGCATATGTGGGACTATATATGTGTGATTTTATGTATATTGTGTACGCAGTTGCACACATGCAGACAGGCTGACGGGGACCGGGGGGAGGATGTGTGCTGGTGGGTGACAGAGATCCTAGTCTCAGCTACTGCTTACTGTCCCCATGTTAGCGGTTAATAGATGCTGGGGGGGGGGGGGGGGGGGGCACTGCAATCTTTGTCGCCTCCGGGCACCTGGTATGAACTTACGCCACTGCTGCCGATAATGTACACTTGGCTACCATTGACGTTACAAATCTCTATACAGTGATTCCCCATTCTACAGGACTTGTCGCCCTCAGTAAGTTTCTTTCCCAGCATAGTAATTTTGAACCCAACAAAATTGAGTTTATTGTTTTATGTATGGATTTTCTGTTACAGAACAATTTTTTCTTATATAACAATGATTATTATTTACAGTTACGCGGATGCGCAATGGGATCTTCTGTCGCTCCGTCGTATGCTAATATTTTTATGTTTTCCATTGAATCTGATGTATTTTTTTCTCAACCAATTTTTTCCAGTCATTGTTTATTGTTTAAGAGATTTATCGATGATTTATTTGTTTTATGGCAAGGTGACCCCACATTACTTAAATCATTAATCAAGATCCATAACACCACAGACAGTCCTGTTAAATTTACTTTCGATATTGATTCTGGAAAAGCCCATTTCTTGGATGTCGACATTAATCGACAGGAGAATAGGTTGATCACCAGTGTCTATATAAAAAGCACGGATCGCAACACCATTTTACAACCTCAGAGTTGTCATCCCAAGAAATTAATTAATAGCCTTCCATACTCTCAGATGGTGAGGTACAGAAGAATCAATAGCGATATTGGGGTTTGTGACCGTCAACTTAATGAATTTATAGAGAAATTGTGCAAACGTGGAAACAACAAACATGAATTGTTGAATTGCAAAGAAAAGGTACTCCGCTTAGATAGAGACCAGCTGCTTTTTGGTACTAAAACTAAAAAAACCCTTGAGAATGTCATACCACTAGTGACACGATTTAATGTGACATCTAACTCCGCCATGGCCACTGTCAAAAGGAACTGGCCGATTCTGCAAAGTGACAAAAATCTGCCTTTTGTTGGTCAGAGAGCCATGCCATGTTTCACCAGGGGTCAAAACCTCAAGCAATTACTGGTTAAAACCAATGTTAACTATCATCCTATATCAGCCCAAAAGACATGGCTTGGTGAACTACGTACCGGTAACTTTAAATGTACATGCGTGACCTGTCAGTTTCTACTGACAGGTAACACTTTTAACCACCCCCATACAGGAAAGGTGTTTAACATCAATCATCACTTTACCTGTAACTCCTCCTTCATTGTATATATTATCATATGCCCATGTAGTCTATACTACGTGGGTAAAACCGAGAGGAAAATGAAGGAAAGATTAGCCATGCATCGATGTTCCATCCGCAGTGCTTTGGAGACCGGCAAAAGTGAGCAACCTGTTGCAAGGCACTTTGCCATTAAAAAGCATCCCCTGTCCAGCCTGCGATACCGTACCATTGACTGTATCCCCCCGTCCAAGAGGGGTGGCGACAGGGCACGAGCCCTATTGCAAAAAGAACTTTGGTGGATACATCAGTTAGACACAATTTACCCACGGGGTTTAAATGAGCAGTTTCCATTGGGAGTGTTTAGACGATGAATGTCATATTAACGTGCTTACCGCTATATGATTATACTCAACTGCCTTTTTATTGTGTTTATATGCAGATTATGCTCCGTTCCCTGTTTATTCTTTGTTTCCTTGGTGATGGGTTATGTCATTGGATGGCGCGTCTCAGGGAGATGACGTCATCTACACTCTCTGGACGGAGGGGCGGGTGTGAGATGCCGCTCACTCCTGAAAGAATTGCACGTGGGGTACATCTTTATAAGGTTAGTGTTATCATATGTTTTTTATCCTGATGACAAAATTAAAAATTTTTAAACATTGACCGTTAAACTGGCCCATCGTGCTGACTGAATTATTCGTCGTGAGTGCCGCACCACTGTCTCTCTCTACATCGCTTATTCAAGCTGTGAAGGCACCGACACAGTTACTCCAGGTTGTTGGGAGTGCCGGACCCTCATTGCGCTATATATATATATATATATATATATATATATATATATATAATGTATGTGTGCTTGGGAGCAGACTGTATGACAATACTCTAGATGTATGCGCCTGATTCACAGTTCTGTAGCAACCACTGATTTGTGGGACTGACTTTTGGCATCGCGGTATGTTGCATAATGTGTAATGGGCATTGGGGGGGGATTATAAATTTTGGTATGTGACTCACAAAGTTCTACTACTTTGGGCAATGTGTCTAAGGGTACCTTTGGGTGGCATAATGTGGTTAGGGGTCACGACTGTGCGAGTAAGGGACACTACTATGCGGTGTGACATGAATAAGATTGTGCTACTGTGTGGTGTAATGTGGATTGGGGGTACTATTTCCAGAGCCGGTGCAAGGCACCGGAGCGCCCCAGGTTAGTCGGGGTGGGGGCGCCCCGGTGCCGGGGGTGGGGTGGTACCTGTGTAATAAACTTGCGTCCCCGGCGTCCCTGCAGTGCTGGAGCGTGCAGGTGTGTCCGTGCTGCCGGGGGAACCTGCGGCGCTGTCATTGTGTATAAGCTGGCCGCGGCCGGCGGGGTCCCTACAGTGAATAGAAAATAACTAGCGCTTCCCGCGCCGCCGCGCGCATAGCGCTAGTTATTTTCTATTCACTGTAGGGACCCCGCCAGCCGCGGCCAGCTTATACACAATGACAGCGCCGCAGGTACCCCCGGCGGCACGGACACCCCTGCACGCTCCAGCACTGCAGAGACGCCGGGGACACAAGTTTTTTACACAGGTACCACAGTTCGCTAACCCTCCATGCTGGGGGTGAGGGGCGAACTGCCGCCCTCCAGGTGCTGGCGCCCTAGGCAAATGCCTAGAGCTGCCTAGTGGTGGCGACGGCCCTGACTATTTCCTGGCCATGCCCCTTCCTTTGTGAGACCATATGCCTTTATTGCAGCACACAGAGGGCACCGAACACACAGAAATTGTGGATATCAGCTACTTATTATCATTTCTGATAATAATGATAAAAATTAGTATATAGGACCCAGATCACATTAGTCTCCCAGGCCCCCTACGATGTCCGGCCCTGGCTTGAACTTACAAACCCTTCCTTAAAAGATCTGGCAAATATCAAAGTAAGATTATTTCTTCTTTCCGCTATACACTATGTGGCAGTAAGAAAGTATCTACAGTCAGGAGGGGGGTACAATATTGATCAACTGGCCCCACACTCTTATCCTTGGGATGTACTAATGGATTTTCTAGTAACCAAGAAGTTCCATTGGTGTACGCTTCCTTTAAAAATATAAACACAAGTCCTATACATTATCGTAAAGATGTGCCGCTTCTTGATTTCAACCACAGTAACATGCCGTACCAAATTCAGATTGCCTTTGTTCCTTTCTGCAGAGTGAAATCCTGGAGAGGTGTCAGTCATTGTTACAGAACAGTCACACTCTCCTGCCCACGATACTTGTCTAATGCTAGTTCTTTGCCCGCCATGTAGGAAATAACATATATTTTTTTCATACCAGTATCTGCAGATATAAGCATGAACCCCCCCCCCCAAAAAAAAAAAAAATTGTATCATGAGTTGCTCTCAGGATTCCAACCTGTCAACAGAAACATATCTGATAACCTGACTCAACTGATCTATTTTGGATGCGTTGCTAGTTGTATCCATAATGACAGAATAAAACTCTGCCGCTTGTATTTCGGTGACAGTTGCATTCTGTACTTGTTTGGGAAAAAAAATGTCTTTAATATCATTTTGAATTTTGGTCTTGAATATTTTATGGACCCTTGGGGTAACTGAAGGAGTCCTTCGGAGTAAGATCATAATCAGCAAGCAGTTCTACAATGGAGACAAACTTCCCATTGTTGATGTCCCCTAATTTCTCCAGGTGCCCATGGAAAGTCATGTTCCACATTCACATTAATACGGCTTTGTAGAACTTTTCGCCCAAACTTTTTTCCAATCTAGTTTTATTGTGTGCTTCCTCATAAATAATGAATTCATTCTCCATTGATCGGAGACTTCTATATGAGTATTTGATATTTCACGGACCTGTCATTTTTTTAGTCTCTTTGGTGTATCTTTGAAGCAATCTTCTTGAATCCCAAAATTGGAAAAGGGATATATTAGTAGATTTTTCACATGGATTTTTAATTTGTTTTACCTGAATGTCGACATGGACACCATATCAGTGCACCACGTCCCTCGCATGGTTTGCTGTGATCGCCATGCTTTGGGCATAGTGCCTCGCTAGGCTCGGCACACTGTCATATTCTCCCTCCATGCCCTAGTGGATGATAGGGCATGAAATACCACCTGCCGGCACATGTCGGCTCAAAATCAAATGAAAAACCCATTTTGACCTTTTGACTGCCGACCTAGACATTGTTGACCTAATGCTTGTATTGACCTTCCAAGCATGTCGACTTTAAGCATGTCAACCTATTGCAGGTGTTGACCTAAGCCGTCAAGCTTCAGTGTTCAATCCAATGCATGTGTCCTTTTATGTGTCGACGCTAACGACTAAATCAGCTGTAAGTGAGGCTACTACAAACATAGGGTTAATATCTCCCTAGAAATGTCAAATAATAATATAAATCTCATTGCCTTTGCTTACCTGAAACCTACAGCATCCAAGTTCAATACAAAGAGTATCCTAGTGACTACCAGAAAATGAGCATCCTAGTGACTACCACACAATACAGAGAGCATCCCAAATAGCAAAGTACAGAGTGCTACAGAATGAAAACCAGAAAGCGTTATACAGTACAGAGTGCATCCCAACTATTGCAACACAATACAGAGGACATCCTCGTGACCACCATACAATATAAAGAGCATCCTAGTGACTGCTATAAAGTACAGAGCGCATCTTATTGACCACCACATGATCTTCTCTATACTGATCCGACACCTGTCCATCGGTGGTGTGTGAAGACCACAAGAGAGAAGGTTGGGCCATTTTGGGGTTGCAGAAGGCATCATGGCTCCTACAAGGAGAGCAATAGTAAAGTATTTTATTATGAAGATTGCGGACCAGCCTTCCTGCCAGACAGGGGCGTAACTAGATATTTGTAGGCAGGGCCGAAACTAGGTGTTTTGGCGCCAGGGTCGGCAGTCATTTGGTCCCCCCACCCAAAATAAAACAAATCACTGCCTTGGGGACAGGCAGCGGGGGTTCGGGGACTGGAGAAGGTTAACTCCGGCTTCTAGCGCTGCCGGGCGGTGGGCGGGAGGCAGATTTTGAAAAGACTTGCCGGACGCTGATTGGCTGAATTCAGCCAATCAGCATCCGGCAAGTCTTTTCAAAATCATCAGCGCTTCCCGCTGCCAGGCAAATAGCGAGTGGCTGTGTATGTGAAAGCTGCCGCTACACCAGTCCCTGGACCCCCGCTGCCAACATACCTGTGTGCAGCGTCCAGGGGTCCAGGGACTGGTGTAGCGGCAGCCTTCACTCACTCCGTCTCCTAGCGCTATCTGCCTGTCGGCGGGAAGCGCTGATGACTTTGAAAAGACTTGCCGGACGCTGATTGGCTGAATTCAGCCAATCAGCGTCCGGCAAGTCTTTTCAAAACCTGCTTCCCGCCAACCGTCCGGCAGCGCTAGGAGCCGGAGTTAACCCACCAGTCCCCGGGACCCCCTAGGACCTGGCGTTAACCCACCAGTCCCTGGACCGCCGCTGCTCATCCCAGGGACCACACTGCTGGGACACCACACTAGCGCCCCCACCCTCCAGCGCCCGGTGCGTGTGACCCCCTAGCCCCCCCCTAGTTACAGCCCTGTTGTAGGCATTTTATGGTTAATAAATCTTAATGAAATACAGGCAAAACATCCTGATCTCCAAGATACTTCAGTACTAAAAAGAAAAAAGTAAAGGATGTGTATCACCACTAGGGTTGATACCAGGCGCTGCTTAGGGTTTTTCTCAAATTCAGCAGCAGTTTTGGTTAAGGATAGTCAGTCCTTAGTTTAAAAAAAACTGCGTTTTTAGGAACAAATTATTGAACAGTATGATGAATAAATTAATTTAATCCTTAAAAAACATGACAATAACATACATTGACATGCTTTCATTAAATATGATCTCTAAAAATGGTGCAATTTTGTACGTTATAAGTGCACTTTGATTAAGGGAATAGTGCCCCTCTTATCTTCCTTATTGAGGATCCAGTTCCTATTGGGCTCAGATGGAATTGCGCCTACAATTTCAAATTACAGTCCATATATGATAATATTAATCCAGTAAAGTAAGGAGAAAAGAGTTTATCTAATAATTGTTTATTTTGATCTTCAATGAGTTGTCACAGATGTTACAGTAATATGGAAACTCCCAAAGCGTTTCGTCTAGGGATAGCCAGTGGAATGGATTGGCGCATTCCTCTGAATATCCCTTGTAGGAGACAGAAGTCCTTTGGAGAGGCCAAAATTTGTCGCTATTAACCCTGGATGATTGGATACCCATTTTATTGGAAAAGGTATTAGCACAATAGGGATTGACCTAGTAGGCATACCTAAATTCTTATGGTGCTATCCATATAACCACCATGAGTTACTCTCACAAAATAATTCCTTATTAAAGATACATGGGTTATTTAGGATCAGGAAAATTTCTACTATTTCCTTCTCCTTGCAAGAAAAGAGGATACACATGATTCTTTTCTAAAATATATCTTTATTATAAGATTTTAAATACTGTTCCCCTGATGAAGTCTGTCTAGATGAAACGCGTTGGTACATTCCAATATTACTGTAACATCTGTGACGACTCATTGAAGGATCAAAGTAAACAATTATTGGATGAACTCTTTTCTCCCTACTTTACTGAATTAATATCTTCATATATGGACTGTACTTTGAAATTGTAGGCGCCAGCACCACTATTGGGTATTGTATTGTGGTATTCTGTTCCCTAGCCCTCGGGGAGCTTTGTGGTGGGGTAGCCATTTGTATTTATATTCTTTATTGCATCCTATATTTCTATAAGCGCGTAGTGGAATATTGGGGTGTATGTATATATATATATATATATATATATATATATATATATATACACACAACGTCCAACCAGTGATGGCACTCCAGAGGCAATTCCCAACCAAATAGTAGTCAAGGTTTGTATTTAATCGAGCTTTTGGGGTTTGACCCCCGTTTGACCCCCATCTTCAGGACAAAACGGATGTCATGGTCTGACAGCTTCCTCCTGGGTCCAGTGGCGTGTGCCAGACGGGAGGACAGTGGGCGGAACGGTGCAGTGAGTATGTATATATTTGTTCTGTTTGTGTAAATGCACTTGCTGTAGGTTTTGTCCTGAAGACGGGGGTCAAACCCCGAAAGCTCGATTAAATACAAACCTTGACTACTATTTGGTTGTGAATTGCATCTGAAGTGCCATCACTGGTTGGATGTTGTATATATTACACATTTGGGCACTGAGGCTGGCTGTTTGATTGTGATTGTATAGAGTGCCGGCAGGATTGGATTCTCTCTCTCTCTATCTCTCTCTCTCTCTCTCTCTCTCTCTCGCTCTCTATATATATTTGATAAAGTCAGAAAGTGTATATGATGTTGTGCCCAACACTGTCGGTCTGTTCTGAATGATTTATCACTTCTCTACGTTTGCCCAGGATGTCCTGTGTACGCCGTCTGTCTCTTTGGTATTTGTTATAGAAGTGCCGCACCCTGACAGACAGACCGGGATCTTTCTGTCCAAAAACAACATGGTATAAAAGCCACTTTGCCGGCTGCCAGATGATTATACCGGCATGTTGTTTGAAAGCTGCATAATTTACATTACCATCCCTAAGATGTCAGGTGACTGCGTTTTTGACGCCAGCATGCCGGCCCCTGTGGACTGAAATTTGCTATGCTTTCCAATATTGGAACCCCCCCGCCCCATCCTTAATTTAATTGCAGGCAGTTCTGTATCTGGCTGGGCCCAGCTCTGCACCTGTTTCTCGTCTTTGAGCAGCTGCTAATTAAGAAGAAAATAGATATTTTGGAAGCGCTGACTGCACATGCTATTGATCCTATTGACAAAATGTGCACAGGCAAAATATCATTTGAAAAAAAAAAGAGAAACACAGGACAGTTTTATTTTTAAAATGATTACACGATGTTACCACGGATTTATACTCTGATTTTTGCACAATTAAACAAAATATTTGCACATCCTTACTATGAATTTATAGACCATACCTGCTCCTCTCCTTCGTGGAGACAATGCTCTGTTCCTGGACTTCCCTGGTAATGCATGATTGCCGTCACCTGTGGTGACACCGTTCTTATCCATTAGCTAGCTCCCCACAGGTGCTGGCAATCATATATTACCAGGGAAGTCCAGGAACAGAGACGGTCAAGTAGGCAACCATGTTATAGACCAGTGAGTCTCAACCTCGGTCCTCAGGGACCCCCAACGGTGCACGTTTTCCAGGTCTCCTGGCAGTAGCACAGGTGCACTCATTAGTCACTGGCACATTTTAAACGATCACAGGTGGAGCTAATTATATCACCTGTGATTCTGTGAGGAGGCCTGCAAAACGTGCACTGTTGGGGGGTCCTGGGGACCGAGGTTTAGAACCATTGTTCTAGACATCTAGGAGTAGAATCTAAGTCGCTCACAATGCAGATGCTTATGGAGTTACGCACTTGGGTATGGGTCATTGTGTCGACAGCACTGGGTCGACCACTGAAGTTCGACATGGGACAAGGTCGACACCTCAGAAGGTCGACATGGGCTTAGGTCAAAATGGTCATTAAGTTGGCACAAGAATTATGTCAACATGGAGAAGGTCAACAGTCAAAAGGGTGTTTTTCCCTTTTTTGTCCTGAATGTCGACACAGTCGACATGGACACTGTATCGGCGCACCAGGTCCCCTCACATGGCTCAATGCACTCGCCAAGCTTCAGGCACATTATTATATTCTCCTTCCACTCCCTAGTGGATGGTAGGGCATGAAATACCGCCTGTCGGCACATGTCGGCTCAAAGACCAGTGAATACCCCCTGTCGACCTTTTGACTGTCGACCTTCCCCAAGTCGACTTAATGCATGTGTCGACCTAATGACTATGTCGACCTTCTGAAGTGACAACCTTGGCCCATGTCAACCTTCAATGATTGACCCAATGCATGTCGACCTTAGTGCTTTCGAACTAACAACCATATACCTTTGCTATTGTGCGAATATATCTAAAAACGTCTTCATCACACGCATTGCACCGTGCACACGCACAGAGGCACAGTTGCTATTAAGATGCACGATTTCAGAGATGTACTTAAAATGTGCTGGGTGTACAATTAATATATCAGTCGGTACTCTTTACTTAGAAGGGCGCCCACGATTTTGATCGTGGGCATCGTTAGTAAAAAATCTCGGGCATCTCGGGGATTGAATGCACTAAAAAATCGAGTGCGATCAACCGACGAGATGCCCGAGATTTCCCATAGGGAACAATGTTAAATGTCTCAATTGACCCAATTTTCCTGTTCAATGCCTCAATTGACCCGATTTTTCCATAGGAAACAATGTTAAATGGGCCACAGAGGCCAAATAGGCACCCTGAAGTGTATAATGGCCACCCGAATTGTTAACGGCACCCCACGATCAACGTCAACCCGATGCGTGGCGAGCGCAGCGAGCCCGCGAGGGGCGGCGGTACGCGTCCTACGACCTTTTCATACCCCCACTATCCACGTCGGCGTGGAGTTGAGAATAGAAAGTGTGGCGAGCGCAGCGAGCCACCAAGCCCGAAGCGTGGCGAGCGCAGCGAGCCCCGCGAGGGTACGCGGACAGCTGTGAAGCCCGCGAGGGGACGCGGATACCTGTGAAGGTATCCGCGTCCCCTCGCCACGCTTCGGGCTCGGAGGCTCGCTGCGCTCGCCACACTATTCTATTCTCAACTCCACGCCGACGTGGATAGTGGGGGTATGAAAAGGTCGTAGGACGCGTACCGCCGCCGCTCGCCACGCTTCGGGTTGACGTTGATCGTGGGGTGGCGTTAACAATTCGGGTGGCCATTATTCACTTCAGGGTGCCTATTTGGCCTCTGTGGCCCATTTAACATTGTTTCCTATGGAAAAATTGGGTCAATTGAGGCATTGAACAGGAAAATCGGGTCAATTGAGACATTTAACATTGTTCCCTATGGGAAATCTCGGGCATCTCGTCTGTCGCATCGCACCTGATTTTTTAGTGCATTCAATGCCCGAGATGGCCGAGATGGGCGCCCTTCTAAGTAAAGAGTACCTATCAGTCTTATCGGCGATATCACTGATTGACCTGCCGCGGCATTTGCAGAGCGCGGCGGCACCATTCTTCAAAACCCAAGTGTGTTGCCCTCATTTTGAAATCGTGATGGGTTCTGGTTCTGTTTGTTTGGACGCAGGCTTCCTGGTGAACGGAATTATGGCCATCCTGGAGAGCTTCAGCATGTAACCATCGCGAATCACGACTGATGGTTGTAATGGTAATCCAAGGCGCAACACTCATGCTAACAGTACACGCATCCTGCTGCAGTAGAATTATAATTAGATAGAATTGCCAGACACTTCCTTGCAGATGTGCAGTTCCATACAAACATGAATCGGGCCTTGGACCTTACATCGGAGGTCATACTCTGATGGAGGATTCGCACCTGTCATGGGAATGCTGCAAGTTCCAATGGTGCAACCAATGGTGGCATCTTTAAATGTACAAAGCATGATTGCAGCATTTGGCGACACAGAAAGCATCTTAGTCCCTGTATATTTGGGTGCACAGATGTACACCAGCTCCATCAGCATAAAGTAGCAGATGCAACTGCAGCAAAAAACACAAATAGGGCTACAACTGCATCCAAGTCCGAATCAGAAATGATCACACGCCCCTCAAAAGACTTCACCCCTTCTACCAATTCTAAAGAAAAGTTGCTCTCACCTTGCCTGACATAAATATTTTAGAATACTTATATTTTCTCTAATTCCCTGATGACTATTCTTATGGGCAATAAAAAAACACAACATTAAAATGAGGACATGAAGACGTATTGTTAGAAAACTTTACTTATAATTGGCAAGAGGGAAAAGAGGACAAATAAAGTATAGTGGCTTAAAAACAACCCCACCAAGCAGTATTGTCATCTACTCACTAACTCTACCTAGGCCGAGATTCGGGAGGAGGGAACTGCCAGCCCGTTTGCACAACTCAAGGTGTCCAAAACCTTCCCAATCACACAAAAAACCCACCAGAACTGGCAATGCTATTGAACACAGAAGGGTAGAATTAGCCTAACTAGTGTATTGGGGAAGGGAGATCACCTCAAGGTCTAAAAGTAGATATAACACGGTTCCTCAGCTAAGGAACCGCAGGTGCCATTATACCCTAAGCAAAAATCTCACATTATTCCCAGTGGTGGCTCCAGAGGAGGGGATGCAGCACAGTTCAAAATTCAAATACAGTAGGGGAGAAACACCAACCGCCGGTGAGTCAGTTTGGAATGGCAGTTGGTGGCAGTGGCTGTGGTTCCCCTATTTGAATTTTGACCTGTGCTGCACCCCTTCCTCTGGAGCCTCTCCTATTAACACCCCATACTAAATCTGTAGCAGCTAGTGTAAAATCAATGGTCGTCAACATACAGTAGTAAATATATCAGACAATCCAACAGGAAAAAAATGCAGGCATGCCCTGGGATTTTAAGGGAAGGTGTGTGACATCAGCTCCGGCCTGCCTCTGTCGCACAGTTGTGGAAGGGTAAAAAAAAAAACGGTTCCATGGTTCGTGTTTTCGTACAGTTTTTCCTGGGCGTGCCCACAAAAATCGGTGGTTGTGCCCAGAAGAACGCTGGGTAACCCCATGTGAACGCAGGTGTGCTGACACCTGGACGGGGTGGGCGGCTGACATCTGTTTGGCCATCTCCGTCCCAGATAAAAGGTCAGTCAACCTGAATCATCCCCTAAATCGCAGGCAACTGAGTGCGCCTCTGAATCAGGCCAGTGCTAGAATCATAAATCTAATATTACAGATAATTAAAATAAATTTACAACCAGGTGCAATCAGGAACAATATTTTCATTCTATTATTATGGGTGCCTATGATTGGCTGCAAGGTAGTTAATTAACAGTGTGGTCAAATGACAGCCATACCAGTTCCAGAAACCCAGATCCTAGGGAGCATGCAAGGACCGGGCAGGCAGCTGGACGCCGTGGTAGGTTCATATTTCTTACTGTGGCTCTATTTGCCTATTCTGGTTCAAGTTCTGACCATTGTTTATACTACATTGTCTCTTTTGTTGCAGAAACCACACTCCTCTTGTAAAGTGGTTCCAGTTATGACAACAATAGCAATGGTATAAATATAATTACTACAGCTTCTGCCACATTGTGCAGTGTAAGGGACAGAGAAGAGCTCCTGCACATGTCCCGTGGTAGCACTTCAGCTTCTTCTTCCAAGTTTGCTTTGTGCCGAACTGGAGGGCGGTAGTGAGCTGCTGGAGGAGCAGCAGCAGCAAAGCTCCCACCAGGAGAGCAGGAAGAAGGAAGCAGCTGCACACCCAAGTACTATTCCTCCCTCCCAGCAGGGAGCAGCAGGTAAGCCAAACCCCTGCCCCCACTGGAGCCCACCCATGGATCAGTGCTGGCACCTGCTGCCCGTCTGCACCCCCCTGCTGATCGACAATCTGAGACGGGTAGCGCCCGACCCAACCCCCCCTGGAGCCCCCAGCCCGCATGCGGTAATCCCCTGCTCCTGCTGCCCCCAGTGCTGGGCAGCGGCTGCATCACGTCACCCCCCCCTTCCCCATGGAGCGTGAGTGCCTGGGCGCCCTCCCCCTCTTCCGCCTGGGGCGCTCAGGTTTCTTGAACCGGCCCTGGCAGAACTTAGTCTTCCATCTGTGCACTTGACCAGAGAGCAGCTACCAGGAAGAAGAGACAGGAGCTTTATCATGAGGTGGGAGAATGTGCTTATAAAGTGCAGTACTGGTTCTATTATGATTATGTATTTATTTATTATGGTATGTGTAACCTTTCCCAGACCACTCATTTATATTATTTAAATGTTTAATACAGCCTATACTATAGACCATCTATAGTGTTAAATATTAATACTGTATTTCATTCAGTATCCATTGAATAAAAAGACATTCATCTCCAGGGTCGTTACTAGGTTCTTCTACCGCTCCCCCAGACTTCCGCTCTTGCTCCAATGTTCCACAGAGCGGGAGATTGTGGACTGCATTTGGAAACCCCCCTCTAGAGATCCTGCATTTGCCAATTCAATTTGTGAGTCATCATTTGAGGTGCTTCCAGTTCTAGATAGGACCATCAAATCTGAAACATCAAGCAAAGAAGTAGTAGACACCAGCCGCTAGCCACAATCAAGCAAAGAAGTAGCAGACACCAGCCGCTCGCCGCAATGAACACGGTTGAGGACGCCCTCTCTTTTATATGTGTTACAATCCAGTTTCCAGTAACCTCATATATTCTTAATGCCCAGAAGTAAAGGAGAACGACAGCCAAGGTAAAGCCTTTTCCTTTTTACTTTGCTTATTCAACCACGGATATGACCTCATCCCGTCTTCTCGTTGCTTCAAAGGCAGAGCGGCCGCTTACTGTCACCAGAGAGTTTTTTGTTAGTTTTAGGGCACAACAAGAATCACACAACTTTTATTTGCTCTTAGACATTTAAAAAAAAAAAAAAAGAAGTCTATTTAAGAAATCCTACAAGACAAAGTGCAATCTTAAAGTCATTTGGCAAACTGATTCTGTCAGGAGAGCTTAGTTTCATTCCGCTTGCTGCAGAAGCGAATTTTTTTCCCTTATCGCTACAGCTCTTGTTCTCCTAATACATTTGGGAGGCCTGTCAAGGCCTATACCTTCTCTAAATAGCTTTGCAGATTAAATTTTTAACTCTACTCTCTTCATGCAGATGTATATTTTTGACAAAGGCTTGCACAGAGATGTCAGCTCCTATCTTCCTCACTAGAGGGAAGTCACATACATGTAAGCACGGCTAAAAAACTTAAGATTGCTTTAGTAAAACCTACTTCAGAAGTGTTGCCTTCTGTTTTCCCGAACCCTGGTTAAAGTTGATTCCACTCAGCGCCAACTAGGCCCCATCTCATATTTTCCCCTCTTGGAAAAAAATAGAGAAAACGGGAAAAAAGTATTCAAACTTCTTGACAGACAGCTTCTAAAACTGTTAAAAATGTTTTCTGTAGCGTGTATGAAGGTGTACAAAGTAGGGTAAATATAGCGTGATTGCATAACTTGCCTTCTCTCCCGCAAGTGTTGCGAGACTCCTGAATTTTTGTGCAGTCTCCCGCAGCCATGGAAGAAAGGCTAGATCTCCCGCATTCCCCCCACTTCCTGGAAGATTACATACACTTATTTGCACTGCCGCATGGCAGAGGCAGGACGAATGATGCTAGACCCATGAATCATGACATTTTGAGGGTGGGGCCTTGTGATGTGCAACCCCACCGCCACATTGGTAAGCAGCATCTTCTCCTAGTGCAGGCCTGGCCAACCTGTGGCTCTCCAGATGTTGTCAAACTACAAATCCCATCATGCCTTGCCACAGTGTTAAAACTGTGGCAAGGCATGCTGGGATTTGTAGTTTCACAACATCTGGAGAGCCGCAGGTTGGCCTGTCCTGTCCTAGTGAATAAGGTATGGGAAAGATTTTATCAAACAGAACAAGTTTAAAAACGTAATGGGCATAGCAAATAAAAAAGGGTACTGCTTTCCTAGCACGGCGCCCGTCTAAGGTACTTAAGGCATACAATCAACACGATGGACCCGATTTTTTAATCTCATGGATCTTATGCATCCATAAGATGCATGAGATCCATGAGATCCATCAGATAAAAAAATCGTGAGCCCCCAATAACCATTGTTAACGCCACCAGCACTATCAACGCCAATCCGAAGCGTGGCGAGCGCAGCGAGCCCGTGAGGGGTGGCGGTAAGCGTCCTCCGACCTTTTCATACCTCCACTATCCACGTCGGCGTGGAGTTGATGTTACATAGTGCCCGAGCCCGAAGCGTGGCGAGCGAAGCGTGCCCCGCGAGGGGACGCGGACTACTTTACATGTATTCTCGCGGGGCTCGCAGCGCTCGCCCCGCTTCGGGCTCGGTGGCTCGCTGCGCTTGCCACACTATATAAAATCAACTCCACGCCGACGTGGATAGTGGGGGTATGCAAAGGTCGGAGGACGCGTACCGCCGCCCCTCGCGAGCTCACTGCGCTCGCCACGCTTCGGGTTGGCGTCAATAGTGGGGTGGCGTTAACAATGGGGGGGCCATTTCACCCATTAAAGGGGGGGGGGGGTAGCCATTAAAATTGGGGTTTTGGGGCCTTTTTACATTGATTCCAATGTAAAAATCTCGTCGATTGCGTCGATTGCATCATCTCATGCATCTTATGCCGCACAAACACATAAGATGCATGAGATGCTTGCAATGTAAAACTCTCGTCAATCTCGTTGATCGCGTCGATTGCATCATCTCTTGCATCTTATGCCGCACAAACACATAAGATGCATGAGATGCTTGCAATGTAAAAATCTCGTCTATCTCGTCCATTGCGTCGATTGCATCATCTCATGCCGCACAAACACATAAGATGCATGAGATGCTTGAGATATCAGCCCCACACATACAATCTAGATGGTGGGCGCCGTGCTAGGAAAGCAGTACCTAAAAAAGCATTGTCACTGTCCCGTAACAATCTTTTTTTAGGAAAAAGCCGTGGCTTGCACTGACCAAAAAATTAGATTGAATTTCTGGACCAACTTTTGTATACATGGGGATGCAAATATCAGGCATATGTTAGTTAGTGGTGCTCCCTAGAGTTATGGGTAACCATATATTGAAGCTAGAGAAAGGATAACTCTCTTTTTAGGGGCACTGTCTTATACTGTTAAGATTATTTAAATTTTATTCATATCAATTAAAAGAAAGTAGACACATTGTACAGCAATAACCTGACAAACAAGAATTAGAAAGAAGATAAAGAAATACTGAAATTTATCTAAGTGAGAAAAGTTTTTTTGTGTGAAATTGGACCGATAAGGAATATTTGTTGTGTCCTCAATGTGTTAAAGCAATACTTAACCAAACAATGAATTCACCAGAGCAATAGTTTGCAAGTCAATTGATACAAACAAATCTACCAAAAAGATTTTTTGTAAAAAAAGGTGTGATAAATGTATCAGCTTATGTCGTCAATGAGCACCACCTGTGATCCTCCTCAGACCCACTTGGGTCATTGATCAGCAGGGCTGAATTTCATTGTGTGAGTGACCATAATTAGTTTTGCTATAAATATAAAATTAAGTGAATAGTAATAATAAAAATTGGCGAAAATATGATGTTACAGTGGTGTCGGCCACTATGCAGGAGACCCCAATATCATTAATAATATCCTATTATCATTTTCCAATTTGATTATGCACATTCAATCAAACATAAATTTATCTGAGCTGTTTATAGCACAAGGAAACAAATGTGCACCCCTAGAGTCCCAACTGGCCCTTTCTTGCTCGTGTGCCTCAGGGGCAGTGAATGAGAACAAGTAGGGTACAGATTAAGGGGCTGCTAATATGGGGGCACCAGAAGAAAGAAAACTGGGATCTGCTGTTGTGGCTCAGCTCTTGGATCACGCCTGTTGGTATCTCAGCGCAGGGGGTCACTCACTGGCTGGCCACAATGAGTGTCCCTTAGGTGAGAGAGAAAGGATAGTAGTAGCACAATTACGGTGTAAGTGCTGCAGTAAGTTACCCAGCAGTATATTGATCCCAATTAGGTTATATACGGACAGAGTGGGAACAATTCCTATGATAGTCAATCACATATAAATGCTGCCATATATTACAGTTCTTTCTCCTAATATACGCAAAAAAATATGTACAATTCCTATGGATATCAAACCAGTATAAGTTCTGCAATAAATACCATATAATTCTATCTCCCAAAATGAACTATGTGCAACTGGGTGGGAGCAGTTCCTATGGTTATTGAGATTCCCCGCTTTGTATTGCTAAGGGATCTCCAAACACAATTATTCGGACAATTCAGTCTAAACCAAGGTTTCTACTTATCCTCCCAGATATAGCTCAGATGGCGATGTGCATAGTAGGGGTTCCTTCAGTGGTCACCATACCACCCTTCTGGACGCGCGTTTCGCCTGTACAATGGGCTTGTTCACCAGTGTGGTGAACAAGCCTGTTGTACAGGCGAAACGCGTATCCAGAAAGGGTGGTATGGGATATCATTCTGTGCATATAAACCCGGGACAGGGCGGCTTCCTAGTAGGTCTCTGTGTGCTGTGGCCGAAGGACCTCAGGATTGCTGGTCTTCTACATAAGTATAATTGAATGATGTTTGTGTGTGTGTGTATGTTCCACAATAACTCTCAAAACCTTTATGTAATTGTCTTTAAACTTTGCACCCTACCTTATCATTTTAAGGGACAATCTAATTTTGAAGATGGGTTTAATCGGACAAGTCCTTAAGGGTCCTGTCAAGAGAGTCCGTGCTATTTCTGTTGTTTTCATGCATTGTGATATGTCGTTGGAAAGCTTATGATTTTCTTAATACAACACAATGAACAGACTCCCTTAAGTGAACCCCTAAAGGCCTATAAGGGTCCATTAAATGAAAAAATATTTTCACTTTACAAAACTTTTAACAAACTGAAATTAATAAGCGACTCATCGGCAGAGTGGTCTGTGAATCGGACACTGTAGATATTGTGATATCCATGTGAGAGCGATCCCCAGTCAGTTGTTTTTCTCTTCATTGTTTGCTTATTCATTGAGAGTTTTCGGGATCTTCTGTACCTGCTGCAGCAGCTTCTGCTCTGCTGTAATAGGGAAGGTGGATAGTTAGAGACCTGTTCTGGCTGCTGCAGCAGCTCCTGCCCTGCTGTGGTTGGGAAGGGTAGGTGGATAGTTAGAGACTTGCTCTGGCTGCGGCTGCAGCTCCTTCCCTGCTGTGGTTGGGAAGGGAAGGTGTAATAAGAATAGCAGAAGCACTTTTGCCCATCCTTTGGAAGGGCCTTAAGACTATATATATATATATATATATATATATATATATATGGGAAGCAGAGACGGGCGGCACTCAGGTGATGGTGAACGAAACCAAGAGGGTTTATTTGTGCATACAGGTTTCGTTCACCATCACCTGAGTGCCGCCCGTCTCTGCTTCCCATATACTAGGGCAGGAGACATCCTGCTCATAGGAGGGCACCAGGGCAGCTTCACCTATCAGCAACAGGGAGTGCCAGATACAATTGTCATATATATATATATATATATATATATATATATATATATACACAAGACCCATAAACCTGCACTCGCAATCACCAATTGTTATGAGTGGGGTGCCTTTAAAGTACACAGATTAGAATGGTTAGACTAATTTAATCCACTGGGGAGGAGCAGGTAATCACCATATGGGGGGGGGGGGGGGCAAGTAACAGCATATGCTTCATATAAAACAATTCATACACACATACAATACACAAACAGCATACATACATACATACAATCACACACACACACACACACACACACCAAAAGCTTACGTCATACACACATCATACATATAAAAAACACAGAGAGCATACATTACACACACACACACGCAATACATTACTTTCCACCAGAGAATGTTACAGTAGTATATCCGGAGTATGTTTCTGCAGGGGCGCCACTTGCTCTCTAGCTCCCTCTGCTGCTGTCAGAGAGTTCTGCTGGTCCTGGAGCTTGCCATGAGCAACAGCAGACCTGCTCCCATTGTGCCGCGCAGGAGGCCCTGGACAGACCCTGCAAAGATGGAGACATCCACCGGTCTCCATCTACAGGGACAAGGGGCCCCTGAGAGATGGGGATCTGGGGTTACGTACTCCCCGTAATCTGGCTCTGGCTCCACTTCTGTTAAACACATGCCACTGACATCCGCTGCCCCCCTTCTCCAGCAGCAGCCAGCATCAGTCCCCTGCCGCAAACCTCCATCCCCGCCCGCTGCCCCCCTCATGCACCTGGCCACCGGCACACGCAGCAGCCAGCAACTGTCCCCTGCTGCCACCTCCATCCCCGCCCATTTGTCTCCCCCCCCCAAAAAATAAATTATACTCACTGGGCAGGGGAGAGGGGAGCAGTAGTCACACAGGCAGGGAACCGAGGCACAGGTCACAGCATGGAGAGCAGGGGAGGGGGGAGCAAACGCGGCACTGTCAGAAGCTTACATAACAGGGGCTGCTGTAATTGGACAGCAGCTGGATCTGCTGTCCAATCACAGCAGCCCCTGTCAATTAGGCACTTCTAGAAGTGCCGCTTTTGGTGTTATTTTTAATGGGCTTTTTAGCCCACTGCTTAGCCCCGCCCCAAGCCCCGCTTTACCCCCTTGTAGTTCTGTGTGGGAGGCACGCTTATCGGTGCCTTCCAAACTAGGTTTAATAATTCAAACCAATAAAATAATATAAAGAAAATATTTATATTCTTTGTATTACAGTATTTTAAAACACAATGACAGGGGAAGCACTGCCTCCCCTGCCTCCCCTGACTGCACGTCCCTGGTTAACAGGAATGCTTCTAAACATGTTCATTGGATCTTCTCCAATCCCGGGTTTAAACAGGGCATCAGGCCTGAGATAAATCTCTTTAAAAGAGGTTGAAGAGAGATTAAGTGGGACATTTAATAGGATGAGAGATCAGAACGTGAGAAATTTGGTAAGAAATCTCGAGTTTTATTATTATTATTATTATTTTATTTATAAGGCGCAACAAGTGTTTCGCAGCGCCGTACAAAGGAACAATACAGGGAGACAAAGCTTGGCATAACATTGAATAAATAACAAAAATACAGTACAAATAAAGAGCGCCACAGATCAATACACATTACAGCTTGGATATAAGTAGTGAGGACTCAATCAACATACAACTAGAGGCTTGAGGCCAATGATGGAGATGAGTATGCGGACAAAGATGGTCACTGAGTGTTGGAGTATAGGAGAGCTGTGAGTGACATGTGAAGAGAAGAGGGCTTTGACAACAGGAGGGAAGAGGGCCCTGCTCAGAGGAGCTTACAATCTAGTAGGAAGGGGAGACAGACAGATTACAAGAGGTAGAGGAGTTTGCAGGTGCACACTAAATATATATGCTAGACCTTTTAATATCTTGCTATATTGCATTTGAGGTTATTAGCATAGTAATGGCCATTAGTATGGGCTTGTCCACCGCATCCAGGTTACCTCAATAGGACAAGTCCCTAACACTACTCTGGGACAGGTCCAGGGCACAGGGCCCCCCAGGCCAGCCCAGCAGAACCACCCCATGGCATCACATTAGTGTGAAATTAAAGTGATAGTAAAAGGGATAGGGGAAATTATATGTGATAGGACTTACCTAGGTAAGAAGTAATAATAAATGTGAAGGGTGCTACATATATATTAAACAAACTAAAGGGGTGATTGAAAGTGTACGATATGATGCCATGGAGCAGCCCAGCAACAGCAGCCCAAAGAGCCCAGCGCCCCAAACACAGTCCCACAGACCAACACTCAGCATATATGTACAGTAGGACTTACCCTCATAGTGCCAAGCTGAGGTGTGCAGTCTTGAATGTTGGGACTCCAACCTAATTAAAATCAATCTGGGACAGGTGGGTGGGGTGCTAGTTAAGGAGGAAGGCGTCTGTGCAGTTTAGGGCCCCACCCCCTATGTAGATTACAAGAGGTGCAAGCGAGTGGGTGGTGGTTAGATAGCAGGATGTAAAAAGGCAAGGGGTCGGAGAACCAGCTGGTTTATGCAGTGGAAGGGTACGCTTTGATGAATAGTTGAGTTTTCAGTGCCCGTTTGAAGCTTTGCAAGGTCGGGGAGAGTCTAATGGAGCGAGGGAGTGCGTTCCACTGAAGGGGTGCAGCACGGGCAAAGTCCTGTACTCTAGCATGGGAAGCAGTGATCAGGGTGGAGGAGAGACGACAGTCATCAGCTGACCGTAGAGGGCGGGAGGGTGTATGAATGGAGATGAGGTTAGAGATATATGGAGCAATGGAATTAGAGATGGCCCTGTATGTGAGTGTGAGGTGTTTGAAGAGGATTCTGTAGGGGAATGGAAGCCAGTGCAGATTTTGTTGAAGGGGAGTAGCAGAATTAGAGCGGCGGGAGAGGAAGATAAGCCTGGCTGCAGCATTGAGGACAGATTGGAGAGGAGCTAGTTGGGATTGAGCGAGGCCGGTGAGGAGAACATTGCAGTAGTCGAGCCGTGAGATGACCAGTGAGTGGATGTTCAGCTTAGTTGCACTCTGTGAGAGAAAGGGCCTGATACGAGCAATGTTGCGTAACTGGAACCAGCAAGAATGGGCCAGGGCTTGGATGTGGGGTGCAAAGGAGTGGGAGGAGTCAAGAGTGACACCCAGGCAGCGGAGTTGGGGAACGGGGGAGATGATGGTGTTGTTAACAGTGATAGAGATATTAGTAGGGGGCATAGCTCTGGGTGGGGGAAAGATAATAAGTTCGTTTTTGTCCATATTCAGCTTCAGAAATCGCTCAGACATCCAGGTGGAGATGGCAGAGAGGCAGTTGGAAACTTGAGAGAAAACAGTGGGGGACAGATCAGGAGAGGAGAGGTAGATTTAGCTTTTTAAAGCGGCAATCATTTACACTGCAAAATCAAACTGGTTTTGTGATGTAAATGATTGCCTCTTTATAAAAACTGGAGATTTCTTACTAAAGGGGAAGTTTAATAGGATGAGAGATTCAGAAAGTGAGAGATTTGGTAAGAAATCTCCAGTTTTTTTAAAGTGGCAATCACACTGCAAAATCAAACTGATTTTGCAGTGTAAATGATTGCCGCTTTAAAAAAAATCTGGCGATTTCTTACCAAATCTCTCACTTTCTGAATCTCTCATCCTATTGAATTTCACCATAAGTCTTTAGAGATCAGCACTGTTCCACACACTATTCCCCATGTTTCTCACTTGCTCATGATACTTTGCACAACCTGACAGAATGTGGGGGATGCGTTCAGCATGAGACTGGCGCTATAATCCCCAAATCAATGAGGCTGCTGGCACCATGACTGCCGGGATACTGAACATAAGTTTGCAGGGGCAGGTTAGGGTTGGGGGCAGGGAAAGGGGAGTTTAGGTTTAGGTACTGGGGGGACTTAGGGTTAGAATGTATGTTGGGGGGGTAGCGTTAGGCTGCGGGGAGGGTTCAGATAATGCACTTAAAAAAGTGGTTAAGGTTAGGCTGTAGTGCGGGGAGGTTAGGTTTACGTGACGTGGTATGGGGTTTAGGGTTAGGCACTATTGGAGGGGTTAAGCTGCAATGGTTAGGCTTTGGGATGGGGGCAAGGGGATGGTAAGTATACTAACCTGACCTAGTGTTTACTCTAGGCTGTTTTAGCATGGCGCAACAGCCGGGTCCCTGCCGCCACTACGTAGGTGCCGGGCACACCCCCAACAGGGATTTTGGTGGGCCCACCTACAGTACATTAGTGACGTTGGCATCTATTTTTAATTTCATTGTAAATTATATATTATACAAAAAGTAAACAAAAAAGTTATTTTCAAAAATATGTTTCATTAATAGTAATCAATACTAATACTAACGACACAAGCTTCATAAAATTAGATTGATCTCGTTGTATTCCGAAGCAAGAGGAAGATGAAATGTTGTCATGTAAAAAGAAACAACGTCTTTAAAACACGAAGAGACGTCTTTAGTCATAAGTCCATAAGAAGTTGGAACGAACGCAAGAGACACAAAACATAATTATGCTGATTGTATTATTTTTAAGTAGCAGATAATTATCAGACTTGACCCCAATCTGGAAAACTTTATACACAATCTCTCATTAAGCAACGTTTTATTTATTTTTTATTTTATTTTATTTTTTTTTTATTTTTTTTTGGTGTGGGGGGGTATACAGCGCTGTTGATTTGTTAGATAATGAAAAGTAAATTGTTCTGGAGAAAGGTGCAATTATACAGCCTATAATACACAAATAAATTGGCTTAATGTAACATTATAATGAAAACTGTGCAAAAATCCTCGACACCAGCACAATAAAATAATAAAAAGTAATAGAACAGGTAATAGATGTAAAATAAATGCTAAAAACGAAGTTCAAATCATTTTCATACCAGTCAAAAGATACAGAAAAGGGCACATCCAATCACAATAAAACGCGAGAATGAAACACTTTTAAATAGTAATATAAATTTTTGCGGACACTTCATGTCCCATGATGTGGAATTGACATATAGGCTGATTTTCTTTCTTCTAATATAAACTTGAGCTTTACAGTCCTACTGAAACCATTTTATTGCCTTGCCAAGGATATATTAGATATGGTTCATTTCCCGCTTCAATATGGCTGTAATTTTCCACTTCCGTGGCTTGACACAGACCCAAATACCAGAAGATGGTTGTACGCTATAAACAGTTTGGTGTTTTCTGATTGCTTCACAATTTACTCTGTACAGTTCTTCGCTGTTAACCCCTTCGCTGGAAGACAGAGAAACCCAGGAACTTAAACAGAAACGGCAGACAGCTTCGGTTGAGTTTTATTGTCTACACATAATAGGACATTTATCCTAGCATCATAGCGTAATTTGTATGCTTGGATATTTATATTGTTTGCCTGATGTGGTGGTTAATTAGAGTTGTGCGCTAACCACATGGTTTTGGTTTTGGATCTCCATTCATTTCGTGTTTTGGTTCTCTCCTGTTTTGGTTCTGGATCAGTATTTTTTTTTTTTTAAATACTAAAATCATGTTGTCACGATCCAGTTAATCAAACACATTCTAACCATTTAAGTGCCTGTCCATACTGTCTCTGCACTTTAGGACCATGCATTCAGGACATATCCTCTGTTCCCGTTCAGCACCGATAGGTCCGCGGCTGTGCAGCATGTCTCTCCTCTCACTCTGCCCAGCAGTTCTCAGCTCCCAACGGCTTCCCATGCCTCTGCCATTGCTCCTGGCCACAAGCATTCTCCAAACAGACTTTCTCGCCATAGCCAAAGATGGGACTGCCATGTTTGGTCCAGTCACCTGTTTCCCCTGAGCCAATCCCCTGTGAGACCTGCTTCCCAGTCAGTCTGCTTCAGCCAATCCCCACTTCCCAGTAGGTATAAGAATTATGGGAAACTCAGTCCAAATGGCTAGTGCTTCAGTTGTCTCCTGCTTATACAGTTGTGTCTCTCTGCTGCAGTGTGTTTGGTTCCAGGTATTCCAGCTCCTGTGTTCCTCTTCCTCTAAGACAGGTACTTACTTCAGCACAGTACCGCCTAGCTGAATCGATGTTCCGCCATCAATTCTGAGCTATTGATGTTCCGCCATCGTTCCTGAGCTATCAATGTTCCACCCTCGTTCCTGAACTATTGATGTTCCACCTTGTTCTTGAGCTATTGATGTTCCGCCATTGTTCCTAAACTATCAATGTTCTGCCATCATTCCTGATGTATCGATGTTCTACCATCATTCTTGTTCTACAGTTCATCCAGGGATTCGCATCACATCCGTTCTACAGCAAACCATCAATGTTCCATCATTGTTCCTGAATGAACTCCATCTGTATTCACCGTACAGTATCCTCCATTATATTGTGCTTCACAGCTAATACCTGCAATAAGAATGGCCTCAGTGTTGCCTCTGACCATCGATGTATATACATCTCATGCCATGCCAATGACTGTGTATTAATAAGTTAATGCATTATTCAAATTACCAATTGCAAGTCTTTTCAACGCTGTGTACCATCTTCTGCATGTCTAAATGTAAGACTTTATTTTAAATTACCTTCTTCCTCCAGTCTGGTCTCGCCTTCGGGCTAACATTGAGTACAATATCCTGGGCTCATGTACAAGAGCTTTATCAAGCCTCCCCGATTTTTCCATCGGTCATTCCTACGCCTGAGGCCTTGGTCACCCAAACTCAGACCTCAAGCGTTACACATGTCATCAAGAGCTATAGCCTGTTTTGAAGCAACTAAGAATAGAAAAACACTTAAAAAAGTACAAGAATTATCGATTGCTTGATGAATTAAAATGAAAATATGTGTGTGAGTTCTAGATAAAGAGCTGTACTATGTATTGCAGCAACTGAATAGAGAAAAGGCCATAAAATAATATAAGAATGTTTAACTGGTTGAGTATAATTAACAAATTGCCAAACCAATATAAGTGTTGTCTCTGCAAAATAGACCATCACCAATGTCCCCGAACTGCCCATGATGAAATGAAAAGTGGTGCTAGATGGAGTTGTCCTTTAGTCCTCCCACCCTTATATTGGATATTAAAAAGGACAGGCACAGTTTAACAAACCAAGCACTTCACTGACAGGGAATACCACCTTTGCGGCTGAAGTGCTTGGCTTGTGTGGGCTCCCACATAGCAATGGGATTAATTAATTAATTAATGGTGGCCAAGAAAGAACAGCTAATTATTTAAGCTCCACTCACAACTGACCTACTCAAACATTACCCTAACAACAAGCTGTATCCGCCAAGCCTTCTACATTGACTGCCCACCCATCCAGGTGGCGTCACTGTCCCTGAGTGGGTGATCCAGCAAAGGTCTAGATTAAACGAAGGTGAGTGCACCGAAAAACAACCATATACATCGAATCATCATTTAATGAAAACCTAAATCAATTAACCTGCTGTTCTTTCCCAGCAGTCAACGCAATTAAGCACCCACCCACCATCAAAGAAAAAGGGGAGGGGATTCTCTTCTACAATGATTTGCCTGTTTTACATTTGTCACTTCTTCTAGACTCTGAGTCAGAAAGTGTAGCATCATCATGTGTTTTGGCCCATATTGAGGCTTATTGTAACACAGTGGCACATTGTGGCTCACAGCATTTATATTATCAATATATATTATAGATGTAGTGGCATGGCACCTAATGAGCATTGTTGTAACACAGTGCCACTGAATGTTAGTGTAGCACAGTGCCACTGACTGGTCCCAAACACACACAAGTTGTATTTTTTCACACACAGCTCAGACTCACTGTGCTTATAGGAATGGTGACACACTGGCAACTAATGAGTGATATTAGTTTACAACACAATGCAACATTATTTTTTGACAGTTTTATTTATTTTTAGCACAGTGAGTGCCCTGAACACACAACACAGTGCACCCAGTGGTGTAACTAGGTGCCACGGTGCCCGGAGCATGGGCATGTTTTGCACTTCCCCGATCTGTAGTAGGCGGGGCTCTTGCGTGGTGAAAAGGGGACATGGCCTAACATTATACCTCACACCGTAATGCTCATTGCACATTTTAGAGAACTTCATAATACCCATTACACATAAAACCACATTCCATAATGCCACACATGATGCCCATTACATACTATATAACAAACCATAAGGCCTATTACACATTTGACACATAAGTGCCACTTACATACATGCTCATTGCTAGAGGTATCTGCAGAAAAAGAGGGACAGCTGTGTCCCTGGCCCAGCACTGCTGCTGCTGGATGCCACTTACTGCCTATGGGGCACACAGGACTTGCACGCTACATCATACAATTTTGTCTGACTCGTAGTTTTTGATATGTGGCCGGTATAATAATGTCTGACACTCCAATATGGTTGACTTCAGCATTGCAATAATTGTGAAACATTTCTCTTCGATATAAATAAAGAAATATATAGATCTCCCTGCTAGCGTATATGTCTGTGTGCGGAGGACAGTGTTACCAATGCTTAATGTGTACATGCTTCCCCTCTGATGAAGTCCTGCGGCAATCTGCATATATCCCCTCATTATAGTCCGCTGCTGCTGCCGCCGCACATGTCCCTCTTGCCTGCTGCTAGTGCCCCAATCAGCACATCATCCTCCAGTCATAGACAGCGGGCAGGGCTACCAGTGACTGATTGACTTAAGACACCAGTCACCGGTCCTGACTGTGTGTGACTCAACAGTGAGTTGCGGTTCCAGCCGGGAGTCAGGACACCAGAGGCAAGGGAGCTGGGCGTGCAGGGGCGCAGGGGAGCGGGCATTCTTTGTGGGTGGCAGAGTTAATGGTGCACAGCTCCGGTGGCCTGTGATCTTTTGGCGCCCGGAGCTCATGCTCCGCCCTTGCTACGCTCTCATTTTAATTAATTTTAGATTTCTTTTTTATTCTTTTTTTTTTATAACGCATACCTTAAGCAAGGTAGTCTTTTGTATCTAAATATAATATAACATTGAGATAGTCTTCTCATTAGTCAACATTACATATAATGTCAGCAATGAGGTACAGTATGTGGAGCTGGCCCTAACCCAAGTCCACTTCAGTGCACACCGTGCTACCAGAGCACTTTGAACTTTGGTGCTTGAGTTTGCAATGCAATCAGTGCCGTCTTTCCCATTGGGCACAATGTTGCCCAGGGGCCCAAGGATCCTAAGGGCCCACCCCAATGGGAAAGACAGCATAGCCCCGGAGGTTGGGTGGTGGGCAGCGGCTGGCGGCTGAAAGCTTGTAGTGCAGCGCTATTTGCCGGGCGGGGCGAGGGAAGCTGATTTTGAAAAGACTGGCCGTACTGATTTGCTGAATTCTCTCAGCCAATCAGCACCCTGCCAGTCTTTTCAAAATCAGTAGCGCTTCCCGCAGCATAGTTCCCTCCGTCTGTATCATCCCCCCAATGCCGGACGAGGAGAGCGATGTGTGTGGGGCAGCACGGACTGGAGATGTGCTGGCCACCTGCTGCCGCTGCTAGCTGAGTGACATGCAGCGCGGACAGCTGGCTCTCCTGGCAGGAGCATACACGACTCTCCTGCATTCCTCCTGCATGCCGGGCTGGGGATGCGCTGAGGCCGCAGCAGCCCCGACTAGTTCTGGTGAGGATGTCCTGGCAGCCGGGTATGAGCCGCTCTCCGCAGACACAGGGTGTAGCATCTGGAGAGACCGCAGCAGAGAGACTACAGGCTGCCGCCTATCCTGTATGCAGCCGCCAGGGTAGCTATCTGCCACAGCACCCGGGCTCCAGGCAAACCGCCGCTGCCCAGACCTCACCCTGCTGCCCATAGGTATGTGTGTGTATGTGTGTTTGGGGGGGGCGCACTGATGTTCTGCCCAGGGGCCCACGCTGATGTTCTGCCCAGGGGCCCCTGACAGTGTTAAGATGGCCTTGAATGCAATAGAGTTACAGTTCCTAATATTACTCCACACTACTTGGGATCTTCAAAATACACAAGTAATTACAATTTTACTGTTTAAGCAGGATTTGCTATGTGTTCAGCAGAGTAACTGACTGGATTCCCTGGGTCGTTACTTCAGGCCTTAACAACCTTTCTATTTGCGTTATATATTTGTACTATAGCTGAGACCTAATTCACTAGATCTTGTTACCTCTCATATTACCTGCTTGTTTGTTTATAATGTTTATAATGTGAAAATCTGAAGAAAAAAAAACATTTATTGGGAAAAAAATACACAAGTAAACTGCATTTGGCTATGTAATAGAGAACAAAGAGTGGTTGTGAATGGTGCCGTATCAGATATGATACCGGTACTAAGTGGAGTGCCCCAGGGTTCGGTTTTGCGGCCCATTTTGTTTAACATTTTTATTAACGATATTGGGATAGGGTTACTCAGCAATGTATCCATCTTTGCGGAAGATACAAAACTTAGCGAAGTCATCAAATCATCAGAAGATGTCACCATGCTTCAAAATGATCTTGCAATTCTAGATGAGTGGGCTAAAAAATGGAAGATGAGGTTCAATGTAGATAAATGTAAGGTTATGCACCTTGGGAGACACAACGAGTGTGCAACTTACAACCTTAGCGGAGAGGAACTGGGTCATTCCATACTTGAAAAGGATCTAGGAGTCCAAATAGACAGCAATCTAGGATGTAGTGCCCATTGTAATGTAGCTACAAAAAAGGCCAACAAAATTCTGGCATGTATTAAGAGGGGAATGGAAACTAGGGACTCAAGGGTAATTATGCCACTATATAAAGCATTGGTGAGACCTCACCTAGAGTACGGAGTACAGTTCTGGGCCCCACACTATAAAAAGGACATCATAGAATTAGAAAAAGTCCAAAGGCGAGCAACAAAGCTTATTAGGGGAATGGAGAATTTAAGCTACGGGGAGAGATTAAGCAATTTGGGACTATTTACATTGGAAAAGAGATGTTTAAGGGGGGACATGCTCAACATGTACAAGTATATCAAGGGCCAATATAAAGAACTGTCACACACCCTCTTTTCTACTAGAAAGGAATCTAGGACGCGAGAGCATGAGTATAGATTAGAAGAAAAAAGATTTCATTCAGCTAGTAGAAAGAATTTATTTACGGTCAGAACAGTCAAACTCTGGAACTCTCTTCCCAGAGAGGTGGTAACGGCTGGCTCATTAAATGCGTTCAAGGCAAAGTTGGACAAACATTTACTGGAGAAAAACATCCATGGGTACAAATAAGAAATATAATATGTCTGTAAAATATCAGAACCTACCAAATCAGCAATGGATATCTATACCAGGTTGAACTAGATGGACGCAAGACTTTTTTCAGCCTTACCTATTATGTAACTATGTAACTATGCATTATTAAGTGCAGAATGACATAAACTGGACGCATATGCACCAGAATTCAATTTCATGGGAGGAGTTTCTAAAAGTTAATACGAATATAGTTGACAATTGGTTGATTATTCTTCACAATTTCTGCTTTAAAGCCAAACTCAGGACATTTTTAGTCAATGAGGTTCCATTCTCATATCTCCCAACATTCTAAGATGCTTCTCACGAATGCCAAAGTGGGAGTGTTCTTGTGCCTGCCGATGTGCCCCCAATGTTTGATGCTTTGTGGTGTGATCTTCTGCCAGCTCTTCCCCCATTCATCATCAAACTGGCACTCCACTCCAGGCTCTGCAGAGAGTCCCCTCAAACTTCCCTGGGGTGTGGTAATGGGACAATGATTGAAAAGCAGGACCATCCCAACAAAATTGGGGTAGTTGAGGGGTTATGCATTAATTCTTATGGACAGTGTCCTCAAGTGACCTCTCATTCTTTTGAATACTTTGGACGTAAGTAATAAATGGGTAATAAAGGGGTAGGGGGGTTTTGTTTAAATTAATGACTTTTGCAACTGATATGTTTGTAATATGTAATATTTTTTAAAGGTGGCAGTGCCCCCCTGATGCTTACCACCAACGCGTTTTGCACACTTCTCTGCTTTTCATCGGGGACTCCTCATTAGAACTTTGAGTTAGATTCTGATTCATCCCCCCCCCCCCCCATGAGCCCGACATTAAATTAATAGTACTCACGTGTGATAAACAGCCCTGTTCCTCAAACTCGTCTCTATATCAAATTAGTAACCTCCAGACCACCTCATCATTAACATCACATCCCCACAATTAGGCCCGGCGACAGGGTGGGGTCAAAGGTGACAGCCGTCTTAGGCGCAAAGGTTCAAAGGGGCCCTGAGAATCAAAGATTATGGGAGGCAATGGGGTCCGGCTACGCAATGCAATACTTGGTAATAACTCCCATGGGGCTGTGCTGAAGGGTCAGAAGAGCATGTGCTGAGCTCTGATTGGAGGAGCCTGTCACATGCTCATCTGACACGTGGAGATCAGCAGCAACAGCAGTCACATGGGAGTGACACACTGAGCCTTTGACTGCTCTGCTGGTTGCTGCCTGATGCTGGGGCTTCCTGCTTTGAGTAGTCTGTGCAGTTATGTGGGGGCACTAGATTATACAATGATGATGTAGGTTTCTACAGTATGTATAGTATGTGTGTGGTAGGGTTGCCAACTTTTTGTTGAGAGTTTCCTGGACAGTGGCCACCCCTTGATCCTCCCCCAGCCCCGCCCCTTGACTCGCTCCACCCCGTGACCAACCTTATTTGTTTTAAAACTTTGCTTCAATTCTATTTTTTATTTTGCACACCTTAATGCCACTTACACATTATATCACACACTTAATGCCCATTACACGTTATGCCACACACCGTGTTGCCTATTTCTCGTTACGCCACATGCCGTGATGTCCATTACACATTATGCCACATGATGTGATGCCCATTACATGTTATGCCACATTTAGTGATGCCCATTGCACGTTATGTCAGATCTCTACAATTTTTTTAAAATCCAAGATGAAGGCGTAGGAGCCAGACAAAAAAAGAATATGGCCATTGTGCACCGTAGGTACACATAAAAGATTTCTGCTGTAATACATACATATTGAACGTCACACACCCAATACATATTATACCACGTGCCATAATGTCCATTACACGTTATACCAAACTAATGCCCATTACACATAATGCCATAATGCCTACTACATATTAGGCCACAAAAGCTCAGCTTACCTACATGCTCATTGCTACAGGTTTCTTGCTTGATGCCAAGGGTTGCATGCTAGATGTCAAGGGGAAGTGGCCACTGCCACAGGGGAGGGGGTTCACACAGCACTGCACTGTCTGTTTGCCTTTTTGCCACAGAGACAGAGTCAATCAAAAATTCATGCCACTTACTTTAACATTACACATATTGACTGTATGAGGCATAGGAGGGGGGGCAGCGGAGGCACATTGGGACTGGCTGGCTGGATGGAGAGAGACAGAACAGCAGCAATCCTTGGTGAGCGGTCAGCAGTGACTGTCAGCGTGGTCACTGGCCAGCCTTGTAAATGGCGCCGGGTGCAGCCCAAACATCTGTGAGGGCCCTCTATGAATGCGCCGACCCAGGCCACACCTACTTTACGTTACACACGGGCTGATCATGGGCGGTGGAGGTTAGATGCGCACAGCAGAAGTGCCGGGTGAGCCCAAGCCGTACGCATCATCACCCTCATCATCGCCACTGATGCCGGGTAATGAGCTGCAGCGCACTCGGAGGACCAGGCTGCTGGACTGTGAGTCTCCCCTGTTTTCCCAGATATTTTATAGAGCCTGGTGTCCGGATTCTAGACAGGTGGCATTCCCAGACTGTCTGGAGTAATCCCGGAAGGGTGGTGACCTTAGTGTGTTTATGTGTGTGTGTGTGTGTGGGGGGGGGGGGGGGGGGGGGAGGGTGCTGTAGTGTGTCATAATGTGTGGGCATTACAGTGTGGCATGATGTGTGGCCACTGCAGTGTGACATGATGGGTGGGCACTGCAGGGTTCTCTTAAATAGCCCCAGTAGCAGCTCCAGAGGTAGAGCTCAGCACAGTTCAACATTCAAATAGGGGAGGAGCCACAGCCACCAACTGCCAATAAGTCAGTTTGTAATGGAGTTTGGTGGCAGTGGGTTTGGCTTCCGTATTTGAATTTTGAAGTTTGCTTCAGCCCCCCATCTGGATCCGCCACTGTTTATCCCATGCACCCAACCCCATTACAGCCTTGAACTTGCCTTCTACCATCCTTCCCTGTACATTCTAGAATCAGACCCTTCAGTCTGCTTCTCCTGCTG
The DNA here is from genome assembly GCF_055691185.1 of Crinia signifera. NCBI lineage: Eukaryota > Metazoa > Chordata > Amphibia > Anura > Myobatrachidae > Crinia > Crinia signifera. The sequence goes on along the minus strand of NC_139219.1, from coordinate 319,662,828 downwards.
CCTGCACGTGTGGGATGTGTTGATTTGCTTTACTTTGTAAATAGCGTAAATCTTTTTATTTACTCCTGGTAAATAAAAAGATTGACAATAAAAAGATTTACACTATTTACAGAGTAAAGCAATGCAATACCGCATAGCATACAGGGGTACAGCGCGGCACCACCCCCCATTAAAACTTTGAAACTCTAACGGAGACATCCGTGAGAGCAGCTGCTAACCCAAATATTGAGAGTCAGGGCCTTATTCTAGTTCACTCTTTCTGACAAAATCCTTCTTAGATGGACAAAACTATGTGCACTGCAGGGGGGGCAGATGTAACATGTGCAGAGAGAATTAGATTTGGGTGAGTTATTTTGTTTCTGTGCAGGGTAAATACTGACTGCTTTATTTTTACACTGCAATATAGATCTCACTTTGAAGAAAAACCCCACCCAAATCTAATTCTTTCTGCACAAGTTACATCTGCCCCACCTGCAGTGCACATGGTTTTGTCCATCTAAGAAGGATTTTGTCAGAAAGAGTGAACTAGAATAAGGTCCAGAGTGCGCGAGGTCATTCTGCTGGTTGCGCATATTACTATGGCGATAAAGCCCCTATATGGCGCACAACCGGCAACCTGCAACTTCATGCGCACATGCAAAGCCTGGTGTGGAAAAAGTATAAAAAAAATAATAAAATCCTCTAAAATGTGTTGACCATAGCCACGTCGACTTCATGACCATGTACAGTATACCAGTGGTGTCAAACTCATGGCCCTCCAGCTGTTGTAGAACTACACATCCCAGCATGCCCTGCCACAAATTTTATATAATGGATTGCTAAACCTGTGGCAGGGCATGCTGGGACATGTAGTTCCACAACAGCTGGAGGGCCATGAGTTTGACACCACAGATGTATACCATATGCATTTGGTGTTGACCGATTGATTGTCAATCTAAACCAGGGGTGTCCAAACTTTTTGGGACGAGGGCCAGATTTGGTGAAGTGTAAATGTGTGGGGGCCGACCATTCAGCCTGACATTCTTTGAATCATTAATCACATCAGAATGGTCCCCCACTCTGCCCCCATTCACTTTATGTCCCCCAGCCTGCCCCCATTCACTTTATGTCCCCCAGCCTGCCCCCATTCACTGTATGTCCCCCAGCCTGCCCCTCCTTCACTGTATGTCCCCCATTCACTGTATGTTCCCCACTCTGCATGTCCATCAGTGCCTCCATTCATTGTATGTCCCCAACCCTGACCCTCCTTCACTGTTTGACTCCCATTCACTGTATGACCCCCATTCACTATGTACCCCACTCTGCCCCCATTCACTGTATGTCCCCCAGTCTGCCCCTGCCCCCCCTTCTCTGAATGGCCATCACTGCCTCCATTCACTATATGTCCCCCAGCCTGACCCTCCTTCACTGTATGTCCCCCACTCTGCACCCTCCCTTCTCTGTATGTTTCCCAGCCTCTTGTGTGAGCCAGAGGAAGGAGAGGCAAAGCAGGCACTGCAAGGAGAGGAGATGCTTGGGCTCCCACTGCCGCCCTCCTCCACTCTGCATGTTACGAGAGCAAGCTTCCCCCTTGCTGCCCCCTTCCCCAAACACTGTCACTGTGATTGTGGAGTAGGGTGATATACGATTGCAGCAGCAGGGGTAGGATCCCAAACACATCTGACTGTGGCGGCCGGCACCTCCTCACTGCAGCAGACAGCAAGGTAAAGGCACGCTCGCCGGGGCCCCACCTTTAGTGTCCTGTGCTGTGCTTCCCACATCTGATGCTCTGCCCGCTTCCAGCTGGAGGCTGCGTACCGCTTGAAATTACAGCACGGGCCACAATTGGCCCCCGGGCCTGACTTTGGACATGCCTGACCTAAACATTGTCAACTTACCATCAGGATACCTGCGATGCCGTAGACGACAATAAATCCAAGGGTTGGCAAGTTTTCCAGGCTGTCTTGCTGGTTCTGGTTGTAGACAGTCAATAGGACTACCCCAAAAGGTTGATGTAAAAATGTGGACATGCTATATACATCAACAGGGCCAACAGGTCAACATGAAAAAAGACACATAAACAAGGTTGACATGAGTTTTTCATGATATTTTTTACCAGATTACTTCACCATCCATTTCGGCTCACAGGGAGAATATACGAGCGCGAAGCCCTGTCAACCTATTGCATCTACACCTTTTGCGATTGACCTAGACACTGTCTATCTAGTCATCCACACCTCTGTTCCGCCATCCTGTCAGATCCTTAGGTGCTTGTTGACGGTTCTGGCACTCACCTGGTTAATGTAACTTAGAAAAGCTGTATGAGGTATGGACAGGACAGCAAACCATGTGATTTTAAAATAGAATTCAATTGCTTTTCCCTGTGGCTGCCACTAGATGGTGCAATTCCATTGTTACTCCATTTGAGCCACAATTAGCCATGGGAGGACACATTACTGTTCCGATCCTCCTATGGTGGCATGCTGAAATTTACAAAAACTTTGGCTGGTACATTTGTCCTAGCACGGCGCCCACGGTTTTCATCTTATGCCATCGTTTTGATCACGTCGCATGCATCGCCCGATCACATGTGATGAGCGACCCGATCACATGTGATGCGAGCAAAACAATTTTTTAATTGTACAGGCACCCTGATGGGTGATTACTATGTTAAATGCACCCCCATTGTTAACGCCACCCCCACAATGAACGGCAACCTGAAGCGTGGCGAGCAGCGGCAGTACGCATCCTCTGACCTTTTCATACCCCCACTATCGCCGTCGGCGTGGAATTGATTTTATATAGTGTGGCGAGCGCAGTGAGCCACCGAGCCCGAAGCGTGGCGAGCGATGCAAGCGCAGCGAGGGGGCGCGGATTACTTTACATGTATTCCGCGGCCGCTCGCCACGTTTCAGGCACGGGTGGCACGCTGCGCTCGCCACACTATATAAAATCAACTCCACGCTGACGTGGATAGTGGGGGTATGCAAAGGTCGGAGGACGCGTACCACCACCCATCGCAGGCCAGCTGTGCTCGCCACGCTTTGGGTTAGCGTTGATAGTGGGGTTGGCGTTAACAATCGGGATGCATTTAACATAGTAATCACCCATCAGGGTGCCTGTACAATTAAAAATCGCATCGCATGCCATTGTAATGGCATGCGATGCGACGCAATATTAAAATTGTACAGTGCGGCTCTTAGGACCCGAAAGTCAGGTCCCATCGCATCCCATCGCATACCTTAATTAGTGGTATGCGATGGCATATGATGGGCGCCGTGCTAGGAAACAAGTACCCTTTGGCTTTTTGGGCACCTTAACAGCACTTTTTTGCATCGCACCCATTTGTTTAGATGAGATAAACCACTTAATGCAATCTTACCATCACTGTAGACAGGAGATCGGCGCAAGAAAAAAAAATCACCCCCCAAAAGAATGAATTCTAGTTGTACATTCTCCACTCATTATTAATGTACAACTATTTCTATATAGATTCCAGTTGGTTTTATTTTTCTAAGCTTTGTTATCCGGAGTCATGAATTATTATTATTATTATTATTTTTATTATTATTATTATTATTATTATTACTACAGAAACAAAGAAGCAATTCGCATACTTACTTACTCATCGTTGCTTGATCTTCAGGGGGGGAATGAAACCCCTCTCCCTTCTGCAGCGTTGTCACATCCGATATCCAGTTCCTTATGGCAGCGAGAGTGTATCTGGGAGGGTCACTAGATCAGCCTATGCCTCGGGGCTCCTCGCCTGAAGTACAAAAGACTCAACTCAACTCACGTTAGTCGTCTAGGTGGCCTATCGGTGATGACGGACCGGCAGCTCAGTCTGTGGGCTAGCCGTGATAACTGCCTTGAAATGTTAAGTGCTTAATTAACGACCTTTCATATCAGTTATTGAGGGCTCAATCTTTTCTTGCCCAAGGCATTGTACTTTACAGAGAAAACCCCCGGAGCCAGAACCAACTTTATTACAGTGACAGGTGGAAATGAAAATAAAATAAATAATCATTTTAAACAAGAAGCAAACGACGTGTTTTTATTTTGTTGTATATCTCTTTTATTTATATATGTATATTATTTTGCTCATAGGTATAAAATATGTTTGTGGGTATTGGGATGATTTTTATGGAAATGTGAAATGGCATTTTTTTAACCCCTTCATGCCATTGTTGGAATGTGTCCCCGGGACTATCAGTTTCACACCTGTCAAAGAGAAGCTGGGAAGTGGGATCTGTGCCCGGAGATTCTTATAATTGTGAGCTGGTCCGTACAATACGGTGGTGTCAGGCTGCAGCTACCATCACATGGAAAATGCAAAGAAAGGAGTCATATGTAGGAAATGAGAAGACACATTCCAAAAGCCGTACAGTATTGTGGTTTGCAAAAGATAGGCGGATCGGTTCTTCAGAAATCTGAATCCACAGGAATTTTAGTTCGTATCTTCCTGCAGGTTGTAATTTTTAACTCTAAAAATTTCAAGTTTTGATGATTGATTTTTTTTTTTTAGCAATGATTATTTTCCCTCCGAGAAGAACGAAGGATGCGCCTGAGAGGTGCGACTGAGGTGGGGATAAGTGATGGGCCAATCAGAGAAGGAGGCGTGACTGAGAAGTGTGCTGGGGGTGGGGCTACTGTACACTTCCCCTTGTGGCAGGGCGATAAGATAAACAATCAAATTATATCCGTCATCGATTGCTTAGCACTGCTGCATCTCCACCATTGATGGGAGAGAAAAAAACATCAACCATCGGCAGAAAACCATTGCTGGTTCTAAACATAGAGGGTTGAAGACCATCCATAGGAGGCAATAGATGGGACTCTCTTTGGGTACCAACTACTATCTTCAAGCTGGAATGGCTGAGACTCTTCTCATCCAACTGCTCTATAGGGGATAGAGTCTGGATATTGTATAGTAAGGGGTGGGGCTGCAATGATCACGCCTACACGCCACCCCCTCCCCACCGCCCACCTATACCGATGTCCCCTTCCTATTGAACCAGCCTTGCTGCCTCCTTCTGGAAAGTTTGTAAGTATGTGACAAATGCTTCCTCAAAGGCTGGTTGGTTGCTATGGGAAATTTTCAATTTCTGTGCGGATCAGACTTGAAGATCGGACCTCCTGCATGTTCAACCTCCGACTTGGGCAGTGGGGAATGGGATTGCATGCAATATGCTGCAGGCTGATTGAGGCCAGCGTTGATGTCACAGGCCCTCCCAGAAAACGCCTCTGAATGCCGTTTGTTCTGACACTCCAAGAAAACGGACAATACCACCCCAAATTCCGGCTTCCTGTCAGTCAAATTGTGAGGAGATTGCGTTAGAGCCATACACTTTCTTTGTCGCTATTTGTGTGCATATGTGCGCAATGTTCTTTACGCATGTGCAGTCATTCGATCATCGAACAGATTGCGAATTTGCACAACAGCGTTCAACTCTGAATCAGACCCATGGCCATGGTGGAGTTTGCAGGCAGAGGAACAACGGTGGTACTTAGTCTAACTCGTCTAGTTAAAGATAGTTGACCTCGTCTAAATTGAAAGTAAGAAAAGTTATACATAAACGTTAGGTGGACTGGAACATGATCGACAGACATAACGTTCGACATGAGTCACGTTTTTTTGCTTTAGACTGACTTGGTTTATATTTTACCATCCAAGTGGGCATAGAGTTAGATTATAACTCTGCCCAAAGCATGGTGGGCATAACGAGCCATGTGAGGGGACACTGTACACGTATTTGGTGTCCATGTTGACCTATGTCTACGTAGCCATCACAAAAATTTAAAAAGCTCACATTGACCTTGTTACTGTTGGTCATGCTCCCATTGACCTAATGCACGTGTCTCACTCTTGTTAATGTCGATCTAGACGTTGTCGACTACAGTATCTTTAGGTGTCTAATTAGATGGATTTGACTTAGCATGGCCAACCATAGCATGGACGATCTAGACACAGTCGGACATGGGGTCTGATTAGAGGTGCACACAGTTAGGGCTTAAAGTGGTCCAAGAGAGGTGGTGGAACTCGTTTCCACTTGAGTACCACGAGGGATGGGCCGCAGGTGGAAGAGAACCATGGAGCCACCATGATCAGAGCAGCGGGAGGTTATTCCAGCTCCTTAGTGACACTAGTGCCACCTAAATCCTCTATTGATGTGGGTGGTGGAACAGGCTTTTCTGCTTGAATTAATATACAGAGCTGTGAGGGAGGTGGAACTTGTTCCACATACAATTACAGGTGGTGGAACCCAGTTCCACCCTGTTCGCCCCCACTTTAACCCCTGCACACAGTCATGCATGCCTCTATGCAAATGCTGCAACTGATTGTCGGCATACTGAGACGGCCACTGGTAGAGGCGTTTATACATGACGCAAAGACGCATCATCGGTCGCATCATCGAAGATTACACTAGCCCTATGGCAGGTGCAGTTTTGCTGTCTGGACATGGTCTCTTTTATCAGTGCAACTGCAGGTTTGGTCTCAGCTACTGACCATAACATGAGCACGTCTGAGTAGCCACCCTGTTACCATCCCACGAATGCCCAAGATCTATCTCTATTCATGTAATTTTGATCCACAGCTCCATCTTTAACCATCGGGACGCATACACAGTGCCACACAGACACAGACCAAATACATTGTACAGTGTATTCCTACCTCACAGTGTGCTACAGTATTCCTGTAATGTTAACCTCCACTGATTACCCCCCCCCCCCCCCCTGCAGCCAGTGACCTATGCAGTGCCCCCCAGCTGGTTGCCTCGGATGGCTCCTCTGTGGGCAGGATGTGGGTCACGTGGATGTTTCCATACACTATATCATACTACTACACAAGCATCCGCTTTCCCATATCTGCATTGGGTACTTGTATGGCTTACCTCCCACCCAACATGGCTGCGCCCAACATGGCTGCCTCATCTGGTGCACTTGTGGATGGGATGAGAAATACATGGACCTGACTGTCTTATTGGGACCCTACTCTACAAAGTAATCACTTCATGTTGTGTCATTTCCTATAGTGGTAAACTATTCCACCCAGGGCCTAAGATGGCTGCCTCACCTGGTACCTTGTTAGGGTGGAATATACAAGTCGTGGAAGTTATTATCCAAAATGCCTGCACCAATACTACATTGTGTCTACCCTGCAGACCCCCTGCGTCCACACTTACACAGCGCCTACCCATCACCACGGGGTCTGCAGGGTTATTGTTACGCCACTGCGCACCTTGGAATCAGGCCTATGGGATTTGGTACAGGCCAGTGGTCACAAGAACTGACACTGGCACCCTGACACTAAGAATCCTTGCCCCTCCCCTTGAAGCCTAACCCTCCCCCAACTACGTCCTGGCCCAGTGGCGGATTCAGGGGGGGGGGGGCACCCCCTGTAACTTGGTTGAGGGTGGACTGCCCCCAGAACGCTACAATTATAATGATATCAGGCTATGCAGTGGATGGCAGGGACTCGGACCCTAACATGGGTCTGCACAAGGAACGACATCTGACCCAGCACTTCTGTGCATTCACGGCTTCTGCGCGGTCATCATTTTAAGCGTCCTGAGCAGCAGCTGTGGCCGGGTGCCCAACGTCCAAAACGAAATTTGTCTGAGTCCCTTCTTCCAACCTTGCTCCTCCCCTTCACCTCCCCTGTCATATATTTATAAAGATTAAGAATTTCATCCGGCTATGTTTCTAAATCCTTGGTGACCTTCATAAACCAATTTTTGATCTTTGGAGAGAAATGCTCATCCAACGATGTTTATTCAGGTCTCCCCCCCTCCCCCCCCCCCCCCAGACAGTTGCAACTGACCTTTTAGTAAGGCCCTATTTTCATATTAAAGGTTTCTTTCAAGACGGTAACTAGCACGAATCTCCTTCTGATTCAAATGATACCTCTTAGATGAATACGGACCTCATATATAGGCCCTATTTTCATATAAAGGTTTCTTTCAAGACGGTAACTAGCACGAATCTCCTTCTGATTCAAATGATACCTCTTAGATGAATACGGACCTCATATATAGGCCCTATTTTCATATAAAGGTTTCTTTTCTCCGCTCAGGACACAGAAAACCACCGCAAGGATACGTCTAAATACCGCATCAATGTTTTGCGGCCCCGTTGGGGCAACAACTCACCTGTAGCAGAGGCCCTATATACACCAAAAGGTCTCTTTGTACTTCATTCTCAGGCAGGATAACAGATTCTTAGGAGGCGCCCATCCATAAAAAGCAGGTTTTAATCCATCACACAGCCAAAAATAACAATGTATCAGGTACAAAAATAAAAAAAACACAAATAAAAACAACGAAGACCATTAACAGTCAGAGTCAACCACCTCCACTCCAAATCCGGATAGGAATGGAAATGGTACCAGTTGGAAAAAGGTAAGACTACTAACGTGTTATGGTTCATCTCCAAGAACCAACATGTTTCGGGCTGTAATAGCCCTTTTTCAAGGTGTGGAGATATGTCAGCCCTCTTCAGGTATGTATACCTGTGCAGCACTGGCAACAAGTAAAACCCGGTCTCATACCGGAATGTAAAAAATCCTAGACACATCCTACTTCTACCTAATACATAAGATACAAAAGCCTCTCTATCTTCTACACACCACATATGCCCTCCTATGAGGAATCTGCCTGCTACTAGTAAAGAAGATGTAAGCTAAATGCTTATGAGATGTTGCCATGTTTCAAAATTTGGTATTCAGCCATATTGGAATTTATATATAAAAATATATAAAAAAATGTCATCCCATGGGAACATTAGGGTTTCATATCTCGTTAAAATGACCTCAATTTGTTCTAAATGATATGCAAGTAATAGATATTAAGTAACAAAGGAAAAGGAATGGGAGGTGAGCTACTAACAGGCAGCTGGTGCCAGGGTTGTCAGCCCCAAAATAGGTATAGCAGGAAGGAAAAGGTATGTGTACCAGCGCCGGCTGAACAGTATAAATTGAACTATGGATTTTTTTTCCCAAAACAATGATACAATTTAATAAGACAGATGATTGACCAGGTGGCCGACGATCCAAATGGAGTTGAGTGGATATCAATGGTTATCCAGTGCTCCACAGTCCCAGATGGTGTAATATGGTTAGAGCTGGATAAGCAAGTTGTTTGATATAGTCGCCTCGGATATCCTCCGGATAAGGGTTGGTGTTTAAGAATGCAGTCCGATAGTCCCACAATAGGATCCGACAGTGAAGTGGGGTGGTAAAGGCTCTAAAAAAAGGGGCACAACATGTTTCCCTGGAGCAAAGCCTCCAGCTTCTTCAGGAGCACTTGCAAGTGATGAAATAATCATAGGTAATTCCATGCGTTTTAACCATGAATTTTTATTGTGTTTTTTATATTACTATTTATCCCACTGCACTGTGTTCCATCTCCTCCAGAGAGCGCTATAGTCCCATCACAGTGCACCATGGGTGCTAAGGGTTCCCCTACTTGTGTTTTATCTTCCAAGGCCTTTGTAAAAATCATTTTCTGCAAAATTAATTGCAAATCATTAAATAAATAAATGCCCAGATTGGAAGCAATGAAACCAGGTTTAAATGGTTGCTTTTAATGACTACTGGTAAACAGCGGAACGCGGAACTGTGCTGTACACTGCCACTCGCGTTTTTGCAGGTCAACGGCTGTATTTAAACAAAAAGATAATTAATTGAGAGGCGTGTTGGTAATTTATCCCCCCTGCCATCACTGCGCGGACACGTTTGCAAGGCTAACAGAAGTTTCTCATGTGATGTTCAATATTCTCTTTGAAATTTTTTATCAGATATATTCCCGTAGGCAAGCTGAATTGTTAGCAAGAATAGTTTGTGCCACCTCGGATCCTTATCCAAAATATAACATATAAAAGTGTGGTCTTATGTACAATGGAGTTTGTATATTATACTTCGTTTCTTGTTAATTGTATTCATGAATTAGATTGTATTGAAACTGCTTATTCACTAACATTGCATTTAGGTGCCACATGGGTAATAAACCATAGTCTCACACACAAATGGTCGCCCAATTATGGAGCACAAGTGGGCAGTCTGAAGGAGCCTGATCAGAGGCGGAATTAAGGGGCCCACTGCTGCCCCTGCCACCCTCTTCCTGTCACTCACTGTTTTTCACTGACACTCTCTGCCTCCCCCTGTCACCCTCTGTCTCTCCCTGTCACCCTCTGCCTCCCCCTGCTTCTCCCTGTCACCCTCTGCCTCCCCCTGTCACCCTCTGCCTCACCTTGTCATCCACTGCTGTGTTACATATTGTGAACTTGGGTGGGAGAGAGGAGGGGGGCCCAAAACAGCGAGGGGGGGGAGCCATGATATTACAATCATGTTATCACGCAGCTACCTTTGTGGTGGAGACAGGCCCGGCGACAGGGGGGGTCAAGGGGGACAGCTGTCTCGGGCCCAGCCGCTCTGAGGGGCCCCAAGCATGCCCAGTACCTCAGCTTGCACATTGATTCCCCTCCCTAGTCCCCGAGTCCCCTCTCAGCTGCGGCGCCGCCCGGCCAGAACACCATTCAGGACAGATTAGAAAGAAGCTGCACGGGGTTGCATGGGGGCGGGGCTTTGCGGGACGTGGCGGGGGCGGAGCTACACGGGGCTCGGGAGGCGGAGCATTGGAGCAGAGGGCTGCTGTCCTGTGGTGGAGGAGAGGCAGGGGAAGGATATCCATGGCTGCGTCAATGTGCAGGTGAGCAGCGATGGCAGCTGTATGCTGGTGTGTGTGAGGGACAGGAGAAGAGGGTGCAGGATGCAGCATGCAGGGGGAGGAAGTGGCAATGACACTATGTACTAGGGCAAAATTTGGCTGCTGTGTGCTACCTTGCTGTGCACTGCCCTCCTCTTAGTATATATATATATATATATATATATATATATATATATATAATATATATAAAATTATTATTATTATAATTTTTTTTTGGGGGGGGGGGGGGGGGGGCCTTAATTTACTTGTTTGCCCCGGGCGCCGGAAATCCAAGTTTCGTCCCTGGGCTGAGGGGAGAGGGGGATGGGTTAAGCCACAGGGTACGAGCTCTAGGTACTAGCGACGAGGGTCAGGATTAGACTGCAGGGGGTTAGGAAGCATGTCAGTGTGATAGAACGCAGGCCACAGGGGGAGGGATTGTGTCAGTGTGATAGAACGCAGGCCACAGGGGGAGGGATTGCGTCAGTGTGATAGAACGCAGGCCACAGGGGGAGGGATTGCGTCAGTGTGATAGAACGCAGGCCACAGGGGGAGGGATTGCGTCAGTGTGATAGAATGCAGGCCACAGGGGGAGGGATTGTGTCAGTGTGATAGAACGCAGGCCACAGGGGGAGGGATTGCGTCAGTGTGATAGAACACAGGCCGCAGGGTTAGGAAGCATGTCAGTGTGATAGAACGCAGGCCACAGGGGGAGGGATTGCGTCAGTGTGATAGAACGCAGGCCACAGGGGGAGGGATTGCGTCAGTGTGATAGAACGCAGGCCACAGGGGGAGGGATTGCGTCAGTGTGATAGAATGCAGGCCACAGGGGGAGGGATTGTGTCAGTGTGATAGAACGCAGGCCACAGGGGGAGGGATTGCGTCAGTGTGATAGAATGCAGGCCACAGGGGGAGGGATTGTGTCAGTGTGATAGAACGCAGGCCACAGGGGGAGGGATTGCGTCAGTGTGATAGAATGCAGGCCACAGGGGGAGGGATTGTGTCAGTGTGATAGAACGCAGGCCACAGGGGGAGGGATTGCGTCAGTGTGATAGAATGCAGGCCACAGGGGGAGGGATTGTGTCAGTGTGATAGAACACAGGCCGCAGGGTTAGGAAGCATGTCAGTGTGATAGAACGCAGGCCACAGGGGGAGGGATTGCGTCAGTGTGATAGAACGCAGGCCACAGGGGGAGGGATTGCGTCAGTGTGATAGAACGCAAGGTGAGTGATTACACGGTGAGGGAGCAGTTTGATTGAGCGCAGTCTGCAGAAATAGGGCTGCTTCCAGAAATTTCTCCCAGGCTAGTTTTCCATCCCAATCTAACTTTCCATCTCTGCTCCGCAGCAATCTGGTAATGGGCTTCCAGTATGTGTTCCAGCATAGGGGGTGGGGGCCCCAGAGATATTCTGTTGCCAGCCCTGGGTGGAGAGGACATTAAAGTTGGAAAGCATGCATCAAGTTGGTTGGCTGGTCTTCAACCCAAGAGAGGGTGGGGGAGAATCAAAGCTGAGGCATCACTGGTAATGGTGATACCTGATGCGGAACCCCCCCCCCCCCCCCCAGCATTTTGGTGTCACCCCCTCCAGTATGGAGGGGGGGGTGGAGAGTTACGATCCAGCCGCAATGGTGACAGGTTATTATACTTTGTCCGGGAGCATGAGAATCCTTTAAAATATAATATATAAAAAAAAATTGAAAAAAAGATTTTATTGGTTATTTCCATGCAAATTGGACTTTGTCTAGCATTCTCGCCCACTTACCCCTCCCACTACATTCTGTCATTGGTATGGTCCATATAGGAGTGTAAGACTGTCTGACTCCTACTGCACCAAAGTATAAGGCATGTGCCCCCGATAGCAACAATAAAGGGTCTCGTATAAAGTGTCCACAATGATACAGTTAACATTCAAGATGTCAACACTATAAAATCAAAATGTCAACAGTTAGTTGTGGGTTCGGCTGAGGCACTTGAGTTAGAATAGATTCAGAAACTGGAACTTGTTGCTTGGCGGGATCAACTATAAAGGTATGACTGGTAGTGAAGTGGTTTGGCTAGACCCAGAGCATAAGGTCGACATAACAAAAGAACGACATAAGAGGTTTGACATGGAAAAGGACAATGCATGAGATCAATGTCGACAACTGAGCTTGAGCACCCCCAATTACTGTACCGCATCCCATCGCTCGCCATGCTTCTGGCCAGGTGCTTAGCTCTACTACCACTGAACCGTTCCCAATCACAATCTACGAGGATGGTATAGTATGAAAAAGTTCCAAAAATGTTAAAACACCCCCAAAAATCATGTCTTCCTTTTCATGAGTCGGCATATTCCATGTTGACAATTGCGTGTGTCGACATTTATCAGTGTCGATCTATTGGCTGTCCACCAAGACATTGTCTACCAGCCATCCAGATACTCAAGGAGATGTAACCATGCCCCCCTTGTGATGCCAAGTCCCCCGATGCACGTACCATAGTAATATATACAAGTGGCCACACCCCAAGCACCTGCGCCTACCTGAAGTCTCGGCAGCTCTGGTTGCTGAGGATAGTTGTCAATGTCAGACTCATCAACATTGTGTATGAAATCATCAATCCCCCAGTACCTGGAAGATACAGGCAAGCATCAGCATCCTCATCTACAGTACATGAGTCACACTGAAGTGACCACTCCATTACTGTATTTAATTGTGACTAACAGTGAAAAGTGCAAGACGTGTGAATATCTGTAAATGGGCCTATGTGCACTTTTCTTTGGTTCGCAGGTGCAGTATGGAAATGCAGATATCGGGCAAATAATAAACACGTCCTGACCCTCTATTTCAGACCTGTTAGCAAGGCTGCAATTTTTGCAGATGGACAAAACCATGCTGCACCGCAGGTGGGGCAGATGTAACATGTGCAGAGAGTTACATTTGGGTGGGGTGTGTTCAAACTGAAATCTATATTGCGGTGTAAGACTAAAGCAGCCAGTATTTACCCTGCACAGAAACAATATAACCCACCCAAATCTAACTCTCTCTGAACACGTTACATCTGCCCCACCTGCAGCGCAGCATGTTGTTTTGTTTTTTTTGCCCATCTGCAAAAAATTGCTCCGAATCAGGCCCATAGCTTTGGGCACAATCTACTCTTTTTTATAATAATGCCCTCGTTAATTTATAGAGTGAAACTATTTAATAACGTTCCTTTAACAATTTGCATATGCAAATGGTTGACCTTTGCAGAGTGATTAGTTGCTTGCCGGGTATTCCCCGCAGATGTTCTGTCACGGAGGCGTTGCGGGGCTATCAGAGAACGGGAGATGAGCGCATTCATCTGCTGTCTCCGATTTGTTTTCCTGTAAGCAGAATGAGTCCTGCGCACAGTGTTAATGGTGTCTCTCGCATTATTTCCCAGGCTCCCTTCACTGTGCTGATGGCTGCGGAGACTTCTGCTATCACTTCACAGGCTGGAAGGTGACAGCTTCACCAGGGACTAATGCGGTCCGACATAATTGAATGTGGCCCCAAGCAGAGCAGCTGCCTGCAGCCACTCTTGATTGTAACTGTCATCAGGTGGAGCCTGGTGCATTAAAATACATTCCAACGGAATACTCTTCCAGCCTGTACCTCTAGAATTATGGATTATTTATTTGTTTAGTACCACAACAGCGCCTGGAATGTGCCGCTTAAGAGCCCGGGCTGCTGGACGCCGGGATATCATTCTTTTTTTTTTTATTGCCTGACAAAATAAATATATTTAATTAGAGTTAAGTGACCTGTCTAGTCTGGGAGGGAAGGCGCAAACTGTTGTGGGTTAGGAGATACAATGGCTTGAATGCTGACAGTTTAATTATGAGGATGGGAAGGAGTCAGGATTCTATAATTCGCAAGATGAATCTGTGCTATTCTGCAAGGATGGCATGTGATGCTTTCGGTGGAAGTTTGACAGGTGTATCCCTGCATTGATTGGTATCTTAAGTTGTCTCCCGCATCTCCTCTGTTCCTCTACCATTCCTGGCCTCATTCTATGCTGCTGTCTATGGGTTTGCTGCTAATACCCCTTTCACACCAGAAAATGCAGAGACCCACCCAGGAATATGGCCCAGGAATCATGCCGGGCCATTCCCGGGTTGGCCCCTTTCACACCAGAAAAGTCCCTGCGTTTTTTGGTGTGTGAAGTGGGCGGGAAGGAGGCGGGGAGGAGGCCAGCAGGAGGTGGGAAGGAGGCTGGCAGTCAGCGGGATGGCGGTGGAGGCGGGCAGGAGGTGGTGAGAATACTCACCCCCGGTTGCTGGTCCTCCGTGCAGGCCAGGGATCCACACGAGCGGCGGGCGCAAATGACGGGACAGCCGGTGGATGAAGTTGACGCCGCTCTCCGGTGCCAGCACTGCCGCCGGAGAGCTGCGTCATCTTCATCCGCCGGCTGTCCCATCATTTGCGCCCGCCGCCTGTGTGGATCCCCGGCCGGACAGCGGCAACCCGGGTAAGTATCCCCTACCCCATTCACACCGGCCAGGTCCCCGGGTTAAACCCGGGAACAACCCTGCTCCATAGCAGGGTTGAAATCCTGACAATATTTGCCGGGATTTTGGCCCTGGAACCTTTCACACAAGCGCTTGTCGCGGGTTGTTCCCAGGCCCAACCCGGGAAATTATGCTGGTGTGAATGGGGTATAAGTCAGACCCATTTCACACCGCTACTCAAACCCGGGATATTGCAGGGTTGCGGATGTAACAAGCAACACGGCAATTTGACCCGGGTTATAAGAAGGGTAAATCCAAGTCGCCCTCTGTTTAATGGGTGACCCGGGTTTATTGTGAATGTGCCGGACTCGGGTCAGACCAGGGATCGCAATCCCGGTCCGACTCAGCTTTACGGTATGAAAGCGGCATATGTGGTTAGTTGTAGTCAAAGTTTGACAATTACTAACCTGGAAGTCTTAAGAATGAATTGAGGCGGATGCTTGCTCATTGCGGCATATGGTGGGGGAGTGGTGGATTGGGCATAGGGCTCACTGTTAAAATTGTTAGGGATCATTAGGTTGACAGTCAAAAGGTCAACCACTATTGGTCGACAGTCAAAATGTGAACTCATGAAAAAGGTAAACATGCATTAGGCTGATATGGTCAAAAGGTCGAAACAAGCAAAAAGGTTGACACGGGAAAAGGTCAACATGAGGTTTTTTTAGGTTTTTGTGTCTATGTTGACATGGACACAGTATAAGTGTACTGCTTTGGGAACGGTACCCGTAACTCTAATGATATACTTACCTCTAGGCCCACTGGGATGGTAAAGAATAAACAGGTCAGTTTAAAAAAAAAAAAAAAAAACATGAAAAACTAATTTTTACCTTTTTCCATGTTGACCTATTTTCACATCGACCTTTTATCTTGTGTCAACCTTTTGACCATGTCAACCAATAGCCGTTGATATTTTGTCTTTCGAACTAGACACTGTCGATTTTATGCATGCCACTAAAATGTCGCCACCTTGTCGCCACCCTCTGCCAGCCCTTGGACTGCGGCCACGTTTTCCTGAATGTGACCGCAGTTTAAGGGGTCGGTGATGCACGCAGTGGAGCCACACATCTGGTGCCATCCATGTAAGGTCACTTCTAGGTCTTAATCCGCCCCTGGCTGGGCATGATATGTCAACATTCATCTTGTAAACATGGCAATGCCAACTTGTCACAATGTTGGCATTAACCATGTCGACATTGATCCTAAGGACAGCGGTGTACCTTGTGGAAGTAGCGTCTTCTGGCATCTGGATGTATGGAGATCGTGGCGACTTCTGTACACCCAGTTCATCATCTCATTGTCTTTGCTGTATACTGTGTGTAGCACTGTTCCGTCCATTGTTCTAGGATCATCAAGGCAAATTGTAGGGGTATGGACATGAAAAAGGGTATACACCTAAAAATTCACAAAAATGTATAATTTTAATAGTCTGTGACCACGATTGGTAGCATCACTATTGTGCAAGCTCTTCGCTACATATCAAAGCGCTCACACATTACGGGTAGCCCCCTGGCTGCACAGCGAGATGCAGGCCCACCATCTTTTGAGTAGCAGCCCCTTGTGTGACATCACACAGCTGCCCCGCAGGCATTGTCTGGACCGCGACCGTGCAAAGGTTGGTCGCCGCCCCATCGATGCCCTCTGTCGCACCTTAGGCTGCAATTGCAATGCTACCGCGGTTGCTTGGCATGCGCACCTGCACTGGTGCGTGCTCGCATGTGCAGATCTGCAAAAATCGTGAGATGCAATTTTTTTCAGATATGCGGGGCTCACTGAATTAGCCCCATCAGCCGGGGCAACATTTTTCCACCCACAGACATTATAAACTCTGTGCCAAAACAAACACAACTGCAGAATAAAATGGGACAAATTACATATAAAATAGGGATCAGGCATTTATAAATGTCCCTTTGTGTATTCTGTGACTGCCACAATGAACATGCTTGTTACTCACCTGTTACTCGTTGCACGCCTGTTACTCGCCTGTTACTCGTTGCACGCCTGTTACTCGCCTGTTACTCGTTGCACGCCTGTTACTCGTTTTACGCCTGTTACTCGTCTGTTACTCGTTACACGCCTGTTACTCGCCTGTTACTCTTTGCACACCTGTTACTCGTCTGTTACACGTTGCATGCCTGTTACTCGCCTTTTACACACGTACTCGTTGGCAGTTGTAAAGAATGACGCATATAAGAATAAGGTTTATTCAGAAACCATATGTATTTTTGTTTATGTTATTAATAAATGAAACAGAATAGAGAGAGGAGTTTAGAACCCACAAAGTCAAATTATTGGGTAAAGTTCAAAATAAGTTTAACTATACACAAATAATTTGATTATTTATTTTTGGTAGATAAAAGTCCCTTATTAGAAGGTGTATTGCTTACCAAGCGATGTCTACGTACATCAGGACATGGCTGGTTCAATTCAATTTGCTGTGAGACTGAGACCTGCTGTAGTCATCTTCAGTTTAAAATAAATACAGAATAAGTTTTACTCTATAAAATGATTTGTTCACCATTGCTTCCAGTTCTCCGTCGGACTAATGTCATTGTGTAAACAGTTCTGTACTGTATGTTATTTAAATCCCCTGTTCAGGTTTTTTTTTTCCTCTTGATGCATCCAAAAAATAAATAACTGAATGACTGTACTTATTGTTTAACAGCTGCTCCCCCTTGTGGCACATGAGAATATGACAGCCCCTCTATACAATACATTTTTAAGGGATGAAAATTGGTCAATTCCATTAGCACATGACAGACAACAGATTATAATATTGTATCACAGCTTTATGAAGCATAAAAAAATCACACCCTAGTGCGGGGCACCTGGCTTTGAGCTGGGGAACTCTCATTGCAAACTTAAGGTGGCCATACATCTACAGATCGACTGTCAGATTGGGCTGGTTGGAACAAAAACCTGGTAATGTATGAGTGACAGTTTTTGGGAGTTTTCCAGCATTTCAAAACAAATGGTCAACTGTCATTTGCTCTCATCCATTACCAGGATTTTGTTCCAACCGGCCCAATCTGACAATCGATCTGTAGATGTATGGCCAGATTTAATATAAGAAGTTGGAATGTTGGTGGAATTTCCCGCTCGCTGAGATTTTACAATGAAATATTGTTAATGGGAACGTATTTAAAAAAATATATTTTCACACACTAGTTAGATGGGTCTGCTCATTTTCAGGGGAGATGTAACAAAGCTTGGAGAGAGATAAAGTGGAGAGAGAGAGAAGTAAAGGATAAGCTTAGATGCAGCCTGTAAAGCAGGGGTGTCAAACTCAAATTCATCGGGGGCCGCATCAGCAGTTTGGTCACCCTCAAAGGGCCGGTTGTATCTGTAGGTCCCCCTGTATAATTATAATGCCATGACACCACAGGCTGCTCCCCCTGTATAATATAAAATGAATGCCATGACCACAGGCTGCTCCCCCTGTATAATATAAAATGAATGCCATGACACCACAGACTGCTCCCCCTGTATAATATAATAAAAGTAATGCCATGACACATAAATGATTATACAGGAGGAGCAGCCTGTGGTGTCATGGCATTATTATTATTATTATTATTATTATTATACATGGGGACACCTCAGGAAACAGCAGATATATATATATTTTTTATTGTGAGTGTGATCCTCATCCTCACTTACTGTTTCTCCGTCTGTCCTGCAGCTGCTGCGGCTTCCAGCTTTTCTTCACTGCTTGCTGCGGCCACACTGTCCCCGACTCCCGGTCCAGCTTCCCTGCCTGCTCCTACTTCTCTACAGATGCATGGGCGGGCGGCGTCATCGTCATGACGTCCCCACCCAGTGTCTGTCACTGCCGGGCATCAGAGGGAACAGGTGGCCGGGCCCTCCTCCACGTAGCCGTGGAGGCCGGCGGCCATGTTTCTGTAGCCGCATACATATGTGCCTACAGGAACATGGCCGCCGACAGTGGAGGAACAGGTAAGGCGGCCGCGGTGGGGTGGGTGAGAGGAGGTGGCCTAGGCAGGAGCTGGGACACACTGCCCTGCGTGCTATCTCCTCGCGCGGGCCACATAACGAGGTCTGGCGGGCCGGATTTGGCCCGCGGGCCTTGTGTTTGACACCCGTGCTGTAAAGTGACAGAAGCTGGTGTGTATGTCATCTCTCTCCACTTTGACTCTCTCCAAGATTGAATCAATCTCCCCAAATTGTGATGCGGTGACAGAGGACCGCTGTGAGCAACTTCATGAGCCGTAAGATTCTGCCTTTAAAGGGATACGGTCACTAGGATGATCCTAGGTCGACATACATTGGCGTCGACATATGAAGGTCGTCAGTCCTTAGCTCGGAACATGAAATCGGTCGACAGTCAAAAGGTCGACATAAGTTTCTCACATTTTTTGTGCCTGATGTCGACATAGTCGACATGGACACCGTCGAAGTGCACCGCGTCCCATCGCATGGCTCGCTGCGCCTGGCGCACTCTTCTTTTCTCCAACCACGCTGAAGCGGACGGTAGGGTACTAAATACCGCCTGTGTCAGCACATGTCATCTAAAAAAAACCATGCCAACCTTTTGATTGTTGACCTTGCCATTGTTGACCTACTGCTTGTGTCGACTATTTCAGGGTTTGAACAAAGGCACGTCGATCTAAATAGAGTCAACTTAATCACCGTCAAAGGTAAGCGGTCATTAGTTGAACACACAAAAGGTCGGCCACTATTGGTGGACACGCAATAGATCAACACATGAAAAGGGTTGACGTACATTAGGCCGGCATAGGCAAAAAAAAGGTCGACACAAGCAAATGTCGACGTATAAATGGAAAAATGTCAACATGAGTTTTTCGGGATTCTTCATAGTTTACCATCCCAGTGGACATAGAGGGAGAACATAATAGTATTCCCAGCGCAGCGAGCTGTGCGAGGCGATGCGGAACGGTGTCCATGTCAACATCTTATAATGTGCACACGAAAAAAACATGAAAAACTCATGTCAACATTTTGCTGTCAACCTTTTGCTTTCGTCAACCTTTTGACCATGTTAATCTAATGCATGTCGACCGTTTTGCTGTGTCAACCTTTTGACTGTCCACCTAATGATCCACACCCATTTGAAAAATGACAGAAGCCGATTGGTTGGTAGTTTAGCACCATCCACCTTATTACTCTCCAAGGCTTAGCACATCTGACCCTAAATCTCACATATCCTGCTAAAGAAATAGCATTAAAATCCCAATAATGAATAAATGATAAATTGGTGAGACCGTAACCTAGTTGGCCCTTCCCGTTATCCCCTTCCCGAAGGCTTTACTCAATTCAAGGCACAAGAATTGTTATTAGCAAATATCTAAAATGGAATCTGAGCTTTGGCAAAACTCTTTATTATCGCTTAAGTCAGTGATTTTCAACCTTTTTCAACTGGTGGCACACCAAACCTGCCTGTGAAATTGCCGAGGCACACCCTCGGAACTTCTCAGGTAAAAAACACATTGGAACCCACAGGAAAAAAAGCCAAACCCATTGGCACCCATATGAAAAAAAAAAAAAAACCCAGTCATGCTGGTCCTCACTGGTAATACAAACAAAATATATGAAAACAAGAGACCAGTGAATAACAGTTGAACTGGAGTGTCTTAAGTAGCAGAGTCACGGATTTAATTTGTTCATATCTGTTGTCTCATCTTCGAACCATTGTTTGCTGCGATGCTACTCAGGTTTAAAGTTAATGTCTTTGCATTGGATAGATTGCCAGCTGTATAAAGAACATTCCTACATGGTTTTGTTTATCTGGTGTCTTGTTTTCGTCCAGGTCATATTTTGTTAGTGTGCCCAGACTGTCTGCCTATGGATATAACAGGCAAAATCTCCCGCAGTTTGTAGAACATTTGTGCTCATCGTCAGGCTGTTTTGCTGGCTCTTTATTTCCCGAGTAAACATGAAGATGACCGTTCTGAATTGTGACATGCAGGAGAATTTTTTAGTTGGTACATGCTCCTTGTTCTACAGGGATCTCTGTCAATTTCCGTTTTTATGCATTAAATGTTCCTCCCTGGTGATAGCCTCCGGGTGCTTCCACTAAACAATTAATGCCAGGCATCTCTAGAGATCTTAATGGGTATTTAGAAATAAGTTCACTTCCACTGAGTTGCATAATGTGATATTTTGACAATTGCGGATTTTGATGAGGTTCTGGGAAGGTTGGGGTTTTTTGTTGTTGTTTTTTTTTTCTTTTTCGGTTACTAAAGATGTTTACATGAAACTTCTTTGTAAATGACTTCGATGTGACTGTTATAAAATGCGGCATTTTATTAAGTTATAAGCCAGTTTCTTAACGAATAAAGGATAAAGGCTGCGATAAATTGAGGAATGTTTTTGCAGTATATTCATTTTTGAAAAATAATTACATTGTAGATGCTTAATTGGCATTTGTTCCATATGGATCATTATTCTTTTTCTACGGCATGTACAGATGGAGCAGGCTCCATCTTTGCAGGGGCTGGCGATTCTATCGCCAGCCCCCGCCAGCGGCCATCTCTCGTGCGCGCGCACCCCGTGGCTATGGAGCTGGATCCGCCGCCCTCCGCTTCCCCCGGTGCCTCTCGCCGCCCCGCCACCCCCTAGGAGACGGGCAGGATGCCGCCGAGGCGCCGTCCTGAAACTGGGACGCGCGTGCGTGTGAGATGCACACGCGTCCCAGTCAGATGGAGCGCCAGCGCAGGCATGCTGGTGATCCCCAGGCAAGGATCTGAGGCGCTCCATCTGTAGTAGGACAGTTAAGATAAACATTATCACTGGTTCAATATGTTGTATTGTACTGTTACTGTGGGTTATAGGGTCGATGCTAATGGTCAACCGAGCTAAGGTCAACATGTGAAGTAGGTCGAGATGGCTAAGATTGATAGGGTCGGGAGGTCGACACACGCATTAAGTCAACAATGGGAAGGTTGATAGTCAAAAAGGTCGACATGCGTTTTTTTTAAAAATTGGCACGAATTTCGATGTATCAGTGTACTGTGTCCCCTCGCTTTAGGCACTATCCGGGCACACTATTATATTCTCTGCCCTTGAATACCGCCTGTCGCCGCCCCCCAGCTGATTGGTTGGTATTTTACCTCTCTATACTTTATCTCTCTCCATGCTCTTGATAAATCTCCGCCACAATATGATATGGCACATGCGTCTGCTGTGGTGCGATTGAGATCTGGGTTTTTGTGTGAAGAAAAACAATGGTGGGGACATTACCCCATCTCAAACAAGACTAGGGCTTGGTAGCCAGTATCCGAGAACCCAACCAGGATGTATCGCTTTCAGAATGCGATACATGATGGCTCTCCCCCGGGGTGATTGAATGTGGCATGAGAAAGAAGGGACAATGTTGATGATGAGACAGAGGTGAGGGAGATGTTGTCAACCAAGATCGAGAGAAGAACTTAGAAAGAGAAGGACTTCAGTTTTAGAGATGTTAAGTTTAAGGAATGAATTGGTCATCCCAGAGAAGAAGATCGACTGACAGCAGTTATCATGGAAGAGCATAGAAGTGGAGAGGTCAGGGGTACTTTGGGTGTCTTTAGGGTACACGTGGTATTGGAGTTTACGGGAAGGGGAAGAAGCATGGAGGGAAACGTAAAGGTGGCCAAGGATAGAATCTTGTTGGCTATGGATGGGAACAGAATGATTAAGGTGGTGTAGGCAGATGTGGAGACATGGAAAAAAAGGAGGGTATTGCAGCGCTCATAAATTTTAATGAGTCAACCAATTTATATAAGGAAAATAATTTATTCTATAGTACAAGAAATACAATAAAAATGCAATTTAAAAAGCAATAAAAAGCACTTGAAACCAAATGTATGGACCTGTTACTATATAACCTGCTCTGGTAGATCTCAACCTGGGGAGGAATGGGGGGCAACTGGAGTCCAATTTTAATCCCAATATTTCGCTGGAGGTGTCCCAGTCCGTGTTGGACTTTAGGGCTTGTGGGGATCCTCTCTAAGATGCGTGCTTTTGTGAAGATGGGATGGATGCTCCAATTTGATGAGCCACTGTATTAGTCTCAATCCAAAGTTTGTCTGTGGCTCCTATTAATAAAGTGCACTGTGCCAGAAATAAAGTGCTCCAGGTGTTTGAGAAGGTTGTAAGAAGTTCCAGAGAAATAAGCAGGTGGTGGATAAAGTGTCCAGTTGTATTTCCGACGCGTTTCGCTGTCACTAAAAGGGCAGCCATCAAAGTAGAGGCTGGACCTTGAGAATGTTGTGTTGCAAAGCCCAAAGGAGTGTAGGATTTGCAGAAGGAGAGGGAGGTCAACTATCAGATACTGCAGTGAGGTCCATAAGAACTTTAAGTGAAGAGGTCACTGGAAGCCTTGGTGAGGGCAGTTTAGGTGGGGTTGAGACTGAGAGATGGAAAGTTGGATTAGAGATAGTCTAGAACAGTGGTTCCCAACCCTGGTCCTCAAGTACCCCCAACGGTGCATGTTTTGCAGGTCTCCACACAGAATCACAAGTGACATAATTAGCTCCACCTGTGGATCTTTTAAAATGTGCCTGAATATTCTGTGTACCTGCTGGGTGACCTGGAAAACATGCACTGTTGGGGTTACTTGAGGACCAGGGTTGGGAACCACTGGTCTAGAAGGAAGTGTAGGGAGATGAAGGAGAGGACCATGTAGTCCACCTGATGATTGTGCTTGGCAGCATAAAACATAAAAGAAACTGGGCAGTGGGTCATGGGAAGATGAGCGCAGTGTTTTCTGAGGAATGTGCCACATTATCATTTTGTTTTTGGGCAAAAAGCTCTATAATTGTCATATCTGAGCATAATATTTTAGCTGGACCCCCTCTGTTTTTTTTCTTCAGCAATGTCTCCTTTCTAGCCACTGCAACCCCCCCCCCCCCCTCCACACACACACACACACACACACACCCCACCCCCATACATGCAAGTTTCATGACAAGCTCTAGATATGAGTGAATGGTGCACCTTCAGTCCAGTCTTGGCCACTGAGCTATGTCATAGTGATAGCTGGTCTCTCTGCGGCTCCCTCGCACCTCTCCTCCTTCCTCTGATGCTGAGTTGGGGAATGCCTGGTTAGCATTTACAGCATCTATTTCAGGGTTGCCTACTTTATTATTGTCCTCTCCGGGAGAAGCCCTGAGAGGAGAGTTTCCGCAGCAGCTCAGGGGGCGGGGCTTAAGTGTGATGTCACTAAGCCCCGCCCCCATGATGTTAAACCAGCTAATTCAGGGGTCTCCGTGGAGGGGGCGGGGCTAAAATGGCGCGATTGTGTAATTTTAGCTCCGCCCCCTCCTCTGAGACCCGAGGATTGCGGCATTTTAATGCCGCGATCCGGGGAACAGTGGACCCGATTTTCGGGAGACTCCCGGAAATTCCTGATCTATTTCCTCACAGCTATCCAGCAGTGCTTACTGGTATAACTTACAGCCCAATTCAGACCTGCTTGCTAGGCTGCATTTACATATCCTCCAACATGACCCATTCCATTAGGTACAAAATGCACTGTTTCTGGAATTCCCTCTTCATTGATAATTGCAGTCACCTGTGTTGAACTAATTCAGTGATGATAACGGTGATCCAGCAAAGGTGAAGGCAATCCTAAATTAAGGAAGAAGTCCAGAAGCAGAGCATTTTGTACCTAATGGAATGGGTCATGTTGGAGGGTATGCCCTCAGCATGATTTGTCCATTAAAGAAGTTTGCTACTTTTTTCATTCACTAGCCCACAGGTTCTCAAACTTAGTCCTCAGGACACCACACAGTGCATGTTTTGCAGGTCTCCTCACAGAATCATGTGAAGTAATTAGCTCCACCTGTGGATCTTTTAAAATGTGTCAGTCAGTAATGAGTGCACCTGTCGGGTGACCTTGAAAACGTGTGTGCTGAATGATCTGAGCAATCTAGCATCGCACCGAACGCTCAGCAAATCTCCCTGAGTGTAGGCCCCTTACCTATGTATTGTAGCTGGTATAACAAGGGAACTTGTGTAACTATGGTCTGGCTATTTGCAAGCCGATCGCAGAGTGAGTGACAGGGGGTGGGCGTGTGTGGTGGATCCCGGCCGCTTCATGGGCGTGGCCACAAAAAAAGGTAAAACACTGGGAGAAAACGCAGGCGTCCTTAAGCCTGCTTGGGCCGGGCGGGTGACACCAGCAGGCATCCAGAAGTGGCTGTTTTGTTATAAATCGGCTCGGAATCAGGCCCTATGTAACTTGTGTATCCCGTGTAACAATGTTTTCTTTGTACAAGTAATGTAATAGCGAGTGCGTTATCATAAAAATGATTACACCTTTGGTGAAGGGAAGAATTCAATGGCGCAATGTCGACCACAGATTGCCGACACGGCAGTAATGGTACTTGAAATTTTTTTACCGTGTTGGTATTCTAACCTTAAATCTGATTACAAGAATAAAAATTAACCTTAGGATAAAAGATTTGCCTGGGGCGCTGAAGGGGCTTGCACTGGCCCTGACTGCAGGTGGGGCAGATGTAACATGTGCAGAGAGAGTAAGATTTGGGTGGGGTGCGTTTTGAACTGAAACCTAAATTTCAGTGCAAAAATAAAGCAGCCAGTATTTACCCTGCACAAAAACAAAATAACTCACCCAAATCTAACTCTCTCTGCAACCGTTACATCTGTCCCACTTGTAGCGGAGCATGGTTTTATATATTCGCAAAAAAACAAAAGCAGCTTTGCGATCAGGTCCGAATAACCCCCTAACATAGCACAAAAGTGTCTGGCCATCATGTAAGCTCCTGAGCCTCTACAAATATATATATTAAAGAACATTATTTGAGCTTTGTTGCTGCACATCCCCCTCTCACCTGGACCAGGCAGGAATGAAAACCAATCCAAGGTTCCTTACCTCACAGAAATCCACCTCCTTTGCCAAGCACATAGATGAAGGCGACAGGGGACGGCTGATGCCCTGTCTAGGGTCTACTGCCTTTGGGCTAAGAATGTCCAACCCCACCGGCTTTAACATGGTGCGAAATATGTGAGACTGTAACTGCAAAAGTGCTGCAGGGTATGATATTATGTCCTATGTATCATGAGCACTAGAGGTAGGATTGTGTGTTTCTGTTGGACAAACCTCTATAACTCAGTGCTCATAAAAGTGGGATTAAAGCCTGCGGATCCCAATCTACTGTCTAGTGGAGGCTTTGGTTCAACGATCTATGTAAAAAAGCTGTTGCTTTAGTTAAAACAGATAAAGGTGTCTACAGATGTATCATTTTATCCGGGCTGACTGCGGAACTGGAATCATTTCCATTCTACATTTATATGCAAATATACAGAACACTTTAGGATAATTCTAAAACAGCATTTGCGAAACTATTTATGCTGAACCGACCTACAAAATATAATACGTTAAGCCATTAATGCGTATTGTAGATTATATTTCTGCGTCTGACAGGAGAAAAACAGAAATACAAACAAAATGAACAAATTATTTTATATAACAGCGCTACAATAGGTTCTAGGATGTGTCTCCGCTGTGCTGCCTACTTCTTCAATGCAGGACGCCGGCAGCCAATTAAAATGCTGCACCGGCTTTTGAGCCACTCAGAGCTTGTGTACCATTAGCCAATCAGAGCGGCTGCCGGTACAGGAGCTCTGATTGGCTCACCAGCCAGAACTGCATTGTAATTGACCGCCGGCATCCTACATTGAAGAAGCCTGTGCTTCGGGACCTGCGGCAGGAGTCGGGTGGTGAGTGAAGGAGGAAGGGGGGTGAGGGGCCCACACTGGAAATCAGTCCCGGGCCCCTAAATTCCTAGTGGCAGCCGCCCTGCACATATTTGCTTATGCCCATGCGCAGGGCTTCTATGCGGGCGCCATCAGAGACTTGCATAGTCTCCGTGGCACTCGGAAAGTGGAGGGCGTGGAGGAGGCGGGCACGGGCCGATCGCATTCATAGGTGTATACATGAAAACGCAGGGTGTGCCCATGTGAATGTGGGCGGGCGCCTAGCTTCTCTTCGCAGTTCTCGGAGCAGGACAACACAAATCTAAGTCAGCAGAGACCATGGAATGATTTCGGGCCCGCACGCTAGCCTGAGAATGGATGTTTATGCAGTGTGTATGGTACGTTCCCTGTGCGGCGGAGGGGCGGGCATTTGCACGCCAGGCACGCGGCATTACAAGGCTCGCTAAACAGGGAACTAATGCTGCTTAGCGAGCCAACCAGAATTACCTCCTACTACTGAAGCATGGTGGACGCAGCAAGCCGCGCGAGGGGACGAGGCACACGAATCGCGGGTCCATGTACTCTAATGTATGATTTGACACCCCGAAGAGTGCAAAACGCATGTCGACCGATTCCGCGTCGACCTTTTGCTTGTGTCGACCGTTTTCCCATGTTGTCCTTTTTCCCATGTCAACCTTTTGGGGTCCACTTAGGCACTGTTGACCTAATTCATACCTCCCAACTTTGTGTATCCTCTAATCGGGACCTGCCCAGTCCAAAAAGTGGGTGGAGCCACAGGAGAGGCAGACATGACCTCAGATGGAGGGGTGTGGCTTAGCACCGCAAGCCTCTGTCTTCATAAATTTGGGGGCATGTCCAGAGCTCCCTGAGCGGCTTGGCACGCCCCCCGCACCCCTCACTGCATGTGCAAGGAAACTATTCAGTGATTCCCAACTGCTGTGTAGAGAAGCGGTGATCACGGGCTTCCCAAACTGTCCCCCCCACCGTGATATGGTCACTAGGTCGACAACCATCAGGTCGGCATGCAGGTAGGTTGACATGGGTTAGGTTGACAGGTCCTTAGGTCGACACAAGCATTAGGTCGACAAGTTTTTAACTTTTTTTGTCCCGAATTTGGACAGAGTCGACATGGACACTGAAACGTAGCACCTAATCTAACCCATGTCAACCATGAGTAATGCCGACCTTCCTGCATGTCGACCACTGGCGTAACTATAGCACCGCAGCCCCCACCACCGCGGGGGGGGGGGCGCTGTGCATATGGGGGCGCCGGGGGCTGCGGTGCTATAGTTACACCTCCCCCGCAGACTTACCTATTTCGCTGGTCCCGGCGGCTCCGTTCTTCTGCTGAGGACCACCACAAAATGGCCGCCCCCATATAGCACACAGTTCTCTGAAACTGTCTGCTGTATTGGGGCGGCCATTTTGTGGTGGTCCTCAGCAGAAGAACGGAGCCGCCGGGACCAGCACGAAAGGTAAGGCTGCGGGGGATTGGGGGGGTTTGAATGGGCGGCGGGGGGCGCCCCCCCTTAACGGCGGGGGGGGGGGGCGCCCAAAACGTAGCTACGCCGCTGAAGTCAACCTTTGGTCATGTTGACCTTAATGTATGTTGACTTAGTAGTGTCGACCTAATGCTTGTTGACCTAGTTGCTGTCTATCCAATTATCCTTACCCCCCTCCTTAACTAGCCGACTGCAATTAGGACAGTTGGGAGGTATTCCCAGTATACCACGCCCCTGTCTTCACTGCTGTGGGGGCTATGCTCCCAGACCCTTAGGTTGCAGGAATAGACGCTGTATGCATATATGTTCAGGGTGACAGGGGGGGACTCACAACTGCCCCCCACCCACAGGGAGACTGCTGGCCCCAGGAGGGAAGCGGGAACGTCCCAAAAAACTGAACTTTCCCACGACAACCGGGACAGTTGGGAGGTATGCTTTGATAGACATCCCACTAGAACGGGTGCTGGACGCGGTCCCGACAGTCAGGATCCTGACAGTCATTGACCTGATGTCGGGATCCCGACTGTCAAAACGCCGACAGATAGGTGCCCGACGGCCACCTGCTATTTTCCCTCGTGGGGGTCTACGACCCCCATAGAGGGAGAATAGAATCGGTGGCGAGTGTAGCAAGCCCACAAGGGGCTTTGTTGCGCTCGCCATGCTATCTGAGTCTGGGCAGTTGGGATCCCGACTTCGGGCTAATGACTGTCGGCCGGGATCCCGACTAATGGAACCCTATACCACACCCCACTAGAACATCCTACTGTCTTGCTAATGCTATAAAGTAGTTTAGACCTGTGGTCTTGGGGGCATTTTTTGTAAGGAAATGAAAACAAAACTTTGGAAATAAGAATACAATTCAGCATTTTGCTCCGCTGCTGTAATATAACTAAAAAAGTTATTTTCTATTCACAGAATGTTTTATTTGGTGTCTTAAGATAACGTCTTATGTGCATTTCATTCCTCAGCAATGTAAGTGCGGGACAGCCAATGAGGTCTTAGCTTCAAAGTATATTTAAAAAAAAAAAGTGCATTGAAATTCTCCGGCATATTTTGTAAGCAGGAGATGAAAGCCATTTTTTATCTTATTAAGCGATGTTTTTTAGAACACAGATCGTATTATAGCTACAGCACAATATAAAGATTAATGGCATGTGGTGGGAAAGTTGTTGTTTTTTTCTGTTAGTATAATATATGTCTCTCGTAAAAAGGAGATAAATGGACTGAGGAAGTTGCATGCGACTCTTGCAAGTATAAAAGCGGTAATAATGCTCCAATAGACAGGATTTATTCATTTGAATCCAATACGACACATAGCGCACATCATGTTTTATTGCTAATTGAGTTCTCGTCTTTGGTCTTCAGATTGGACAGGGTATTCATGATTTAAATGTGTGCGGCAATTTCCATTTTCTTTTAGACTCATTCGTTCGCGCCATTTAATGTAAAAAGAGGCCGGCGACGTGCTCAGAACAATGCCAGCCCAACATCAATCTTATTGTCTATTTAGCGCAAACCAGGTCTGCAGTGATGAGATCAGTATCTGTCACTCTCTCTGACATTACTGATCATCACAGATAACAATACCTTGTGCCAGAGCTATTCGGTAAGTCGTTGTTGAAAGGGGTTCTTGGACTAACAAGACCCATTCTCCAAACATGCCCTCTTTACCATCTTGTCTAGTTGTGCATCTCCTCCATACCAGCAAGGCACCTGCTCTGTACTCCAACCTGCCCCACAAGCCCCATGCTCCAGATAGGCCTAATCACCCCTATGGCCAGCTATGCCTCTGCTCCATACCAGCAAGGCCCCTACTCTGTACTCAAACCTGGCCCACAAGCATCATGCTCCAGATAGGCCTACTCACCCCCATGGCCATCCATGCCTATGCTCCATACCAGCAAGGCCCCTGCTCTGTAGACCAACCTGGCCCACAAGCCCCATGCTCCAGATAGGCCCTACTCACCCCCATGGCCAGTTATGCCTCTGCTCCATACCAGCAAGGCCCCTACTCTCTACTCCAACCTGGCCCACAAGCCCCATGCTCCAGATAGGCCTACTCACCCCCATAGATATCCATGCCTGTGCTCCATACCAGCAAGGCCCCTGCTCTGTAGTCCAACCTGGCCCACAAGCCCCATGCTCCAGATAGGCCCTACTCACCCCCATGGCCAGTTATGCCTCTGCTCCATACCAGCAAGGCCCCTACTCTCTACTCCAACCTGGCCCACAAGCCCCATGCTCCAGATAGGCCTACTCACCCCCATGGCCAGCTATGCCTCTGCTCCATACCAGCAATGCTCCTGCTCTGTACTCAAACCTGGCCCACAAGCCCCATGCTCCAGATAGGCCTACTCACCCCCATGGCCAGCTCTGCCTCTGCCCCATACCAGCAATGCTCCTGCTCTGTACTCCAACCTGGCCCACAAGCCCCATGCTCCAGATAGGCCTACTCACCCCCATGGCCAGTTATGCCTCTGCTCCATACCAGCAAGGCTCCTACTCTCTACTCCAACCTGGCCCACAAGCCCCATGCTCCAGATAGGCCTACTCACCCCCATGGCCAGTTATGCCTCTGCTCCATACCAGCAAGGCTCCTACTCTCTACTCCAACCTGGCCCACAAGCCCCATGCTCCAGATAGGCCTACTCACCCCCATGGCCAGCTCTGCCTCTGCTCCATACCAGCAAGGCCCCTGCTCTGTAGACCAACCTGGCCCACAAGCATCATGCTCCAGATAGGCCTACTCACCCCCATGGCCAGCTCTGCCTCTGCTCCATACCAGCAAGGCCCCTACTCTCTACTCCAACCTGGCCCACATGCCCCATGCTCCAGATAGGCCTACTCACCCCCATGGCCAGCTCTGCCTCTGCTCCATACCAGCAAGGCCCCTGCTCTGTAGTCCAACCTGGCCCACAAGCCCCATGCTCCAGATAGGCCTATTCACCACCCTAGCCAGCTCTGCCTCAGCTCCATACCAGCAAGGCTCCTGCTCTGTACTCCAACCTCACCAGCAAAACCATGTTCCATTTGAGCGAACTTCTCGACAAATGTGATACTCGCCAAAGGTGTTTGCACAGGGGGTTTGCGTATTCTCAGACCTCCACCATCGAAAATAGGCCGAATTCACTGCTCATCAAGCAGGTCTGAATCGGCCCAATACATTGTAAGCTCCACTGGGGCAGAGACTGATGTGTCATCATCAGTTCATGTCTTCTCTGAAAGCGCTGCGGAATATGTGTGCGCTATATAAGAATAATACATCTGCATTGCACCCAATGTGTAGGCATGAGATGATTCCGGCAGTAATGCCATTATGCTGTAAACCACACTACCTAAGAGAAGAGGAACATTGTGCAGATGGTAATGTTAAAGGGGCAGAAATTGTCTAGTTAGATATTAGATGTACAGACCGTGCTATAAATACATCCTGCAAGACAGTCTCCCATTCTGGCATATTTATTTTTGCTTTAGCAGAACTTACATCTGCGAGCCTATTGAATCCGACAGCCACAGGATATGTACAATTTCAGCACTTAAACATCTGATGCTGTAAACGGGTATTTGGATTCTGTGTACTGGAAAAAAATGACATTTGTTCAATACTGCGTCTCGGGTTATTCTGCAGCAGAAATACATGTCAGAGAAACATTTACTGTATGCCGTGATTGTCAGAAGTCTCTTTCTCGTTCAGGAATAGGAAACCGTCTGTGTTTCAACAAGCTGTGTACTGTGGGCTGTGCACAGTGGCGGATCCAGGGGTGGGACGGCAGCACAGTTCACCGCAGCAGTCATTAGGTTGACAGCAGTAGGTTTACATGCACAAAGTCAACACATATAAAGATCAACATGAGTTTTTCATATTTTAGTATTGACACCCGAGTACCTGGACCCCCAATTAGTATATTTCAATTTAATCTGTTTTAGTACCATGGGACTGGAGATTGGCAGAAGTAGTACCTATATTTAAAAAGGGAAAGCGAACGGATCCAGGTAATTATAGACCGGTTAGACTTACATCGCTGGTAGTTAAATTATTGGAGGGAATATTAAGGGATTATATTCAGGAATACTTACTGCAAAGTCTGGTAATTAGCAGGAACCAAGGTGTGGCTAAAGCCTTCAATACAGTGCCTCATATGATAACTCCCCCACATTCATAAAATGGGGGAGTTGGGTCTAGGAAATATCATATAGTATGTACCTGGGTGAGAAACTGGCTGCAGAATAGGGAACAGAGAGTAGTTGTGAATAGTTCATTTTCAAGTCACGTTCCAGTATTAAGTGGTTTACAATGGTGATCAGTGTTGGGTTAAGTCTCTTCAATACATTTATTAATGTTATAGAGCAGTGTTTCCCAACCTGGGGTACTTGTACCCTTAAGGTTATACTGCAGACCGGTTGGGGGTACTTGAAAATATTGATAATGGCGGAAGAAGATGAAGACGTCTCCTGATAGTGGAAGAAGTCTTCCATTGTCCTAAGGACAAGTCGGACCAGTTTGCCCTTGAGAGCACATGGCAGTGGGCAGCTCGCTCACGATTTACGATTTAAAAGGGGAGAAATTTGAGGAAAAATTATTTCACAGAAAGAGTAGTGGATAAGTGGAAGAGCCTCCCATTAGAGGTGGTAGAGTTAAATACAGTAGTACAATTTAAACATGCTTGGGATAGGCATATTGATATCCTTACAAAGAAGTAAGGAACAAATATGGTTTGAGGTAACATGTTTAAAAAAAGGGGGAAACTAGATGGGCCAAGTGGTTCTTATCTGCCGTCACATTCTATGTTTCTATGTTAAAAGGCCTAATCAAGGGGTATGGGAGAGAAAAAAGGTTGGGAACCACCGTTATAGAACATGGTCTAGTAAGCAAAGTGTCCATTTTTGTGGATGACACCAAATTATGTAGGGTTATTAAATCAGACTAGGATGTCTCTGCTTTACAGAGGGACTTTAACAAACTTCAGGATTGGGCACATAAATGGAAAACGAGGTTCTACTTACAGTAGACAGGTGTAAGATCATGCACCTCAGGAACAGTAATCAGCATGCAACTTATAAACTAAATGGGTAGTGCTGCTAGGTGAATCACTAATGG
The DNA here is from genome assembly GCF_055691185.1 of Crinia signifera. Lineage (NCBI taxonomy): Eukaryota > Metazoa > Chordata > Amphibia > Anura > Myobatrachidae > Crinia > Crinia signifera. The sequence continues at coordinate 319,629,335 of NC_139219.1, read as the reverse complement.
AAAAGGACCCAGGGGTACAAAAAGGCCCCCATACACTAGTCTGACTTGTCCTAAGGACAAGTCGGACCAGTTTGCCCTTGAGAGCACATGGCAGTGGGCAGCTCGCTTACGATTTGGCACTTATTTATTGCATGTATATTCTGGGGAGCTGGCAGTGGCGGGGGTGGGCACAGGGGTGCGTGCGGCGGGCAGCGGGGTCCCTGTGGCGCTGGGCAGTAAGTCAACAGGGCCCGTGCGGTGGCTGGGAACTAAGTAGTGCTATTTGCTGGGCGGTGGTGTGGGAAGCCCTGCTGAATTTGAAAACATTTTGAAAAGACTGGCCGGACGCTGATTGGCTGAATCTTAGCCAATCAGTGTCCGGCCAGAGTTTTCAGTTTCAGCATTGCTTCCGCCGCATGGACCCTGCTGATTTACTACCAAGCGCCACAGGGTCCCACGGTGCCCGCCCCACGCCACACGGACCACCGCTTCCCAGCCGCCGCTGCCCAGACCCTGCTGCTGCACATAGGTGTGTGACAGCGGTGCCGCTGACGCATCCGATCTGACAGATTGAACCTGAAGCAGGTTCAATCTGTAGGGTCCGACCCGATGAGCACAGGACTGCGCATTGGGTCAGATGAGGGGTCAAACACATCCAATTTGGCCCAATTTCTCGGCCGGATCCATCTGGATCTGGCAAAATTGGCCCAAATCGGACATGTGTATGGGCACCTTTAGTTAGACTAATGAATGCTCATACTTGCCTACTTTTGAAAACTAGTTTCAGGGAGATTATAGTTGGTAGCAGAATTTTGCACAGAGCCCCATTGAAGGGGTGTGTCATGCTCCACCCAAAGTCTAGTTCCATATATGGAGAGATTGTGAGAAGAGATTGTGAACGTGGCCCCTAGAAGCGTGGGTGTGTACTGCTACATCTGAGAGGAATATTTAAAAATGACTTATATTCAAATGTAGATGAGCCCCAGAGGAGTTAGTAAGAGATACTGTACTTGGTAAATTGCTGGGAACTTGTGCGGATGACTCAATGTAAATGTATCTATTTCTCATTCCTTTTTTCCAAAAAAATGTAACAGTGTAATGTGGGCCAGGTGACATGAGGGAGATTGCTAGACTAATGAGGGAGAGAGGGAGATTGCTGCTATTTCAGGGAGTCTCCTGCAGAATGCAGGAGGGGAGGTAACTATGATATAACATTGTAATGTGGGCTAGGTGACATGGGGGAGATTGCTAGACTAATGAGGGAGAGAGGGAGATTACTGCTATTTCAGGGAGTCTCCTGCAGAATGCAGGAGGGGAGGTGACTATGATGTAACAGTGTAATGTAGGCTAGATGACATGAGGGAGATTGCTAGACTAATGAGGGAGAGAGGGAGATTGCTGTTATTTCAGAGAGTCTCCTGCAGAATGCAGGAGGGGAGGTAACTATGGTGTAACAGTGTAATGTGGGCTAGGTGACATGAGGGAGATTGCTAGACTAATGAGGGAGAGAGGGAGATTGCTGTTATTTCAGAGAGTCTCCTGCAGAATGCAGGAGGGGAGGTAACTATGGTGTAACAGTGTAATGTGGGCTAGGTGACATAAGGGAGATTGCTAGACTAATGAGGGAGAGAGGGAGATTACTGCTATTTCAGGGAGTCTCCTGCAGAATGCAGGAGGGTAGGCAACTATGTGAATGCTAAGGTAACCTAGATCAGATTTCTTCTGCCAGAATACACAGGCTGGATCCAGGCAAACTTGATTTTAAATTGTTGCAGGATAAGTTTCTATGTTTAATCATGAATCATGCAGGGAAAGATTGTGGAATACTACTGTAATCTGTACAGTTCATAACATAATATGGAGGATAAACAGAGAGTGCAAGACAGTACAGTGTCATAAAAGAGATGAACTCATCTGTGGTAGCTTAGAAAACAGCGCCATCTACTGTAACTCCAGTCCAAGCCTGCAGCTGTTGGCATACTCCAGCAATAGTAGATGGCTGGCCAGTAACTTTTAAATTCAGTTTACATTTACCTATGAGAACTGGCAATATGAGATGGACAATTAGCATTTCTCATCTTAATAATTGTGAAAATTAAAATTAAACACTGAAGAAATGCAGGTCTATATTTTATTTTAAGTAAGCTTTGGCAGATACTTTTGTATCTTTGACCATGAATTCTACAAGATACGGTCACTAGGTTGAACTGAAGGTTGATAGGACTTAGGTCGACACCTTAAATAGGTCAACATGGTTGGAAGCTCGCCACAAGCATTAGGTCAACAATGGGAAGGTCAAAAAGACGACATGAGTTTTTCCATTTTCTTGAGCCAACATGTGCCGACGGGCAGTATTTCATACCCTACCATCCACTACGACCTGGTGGGAGAATGTAATAGTGTGCTGAGTGCAGCGAGGGGACGCGGGACACTTAGACGGTGTCCATGTCGACTATGTCAACATTCTGGACAAAAAAGTGAAAAACTTAATATTGACCTTTTGACTGACGGTCTTCCAATTGTCGACCTAATGCTTGTGTCGACCGTCCAACCCTGTTGACCTTTGCCATGTCGACCTATTTCTTTTTTTTTCAATCACAAAAAAATGCAGTTGTGTCCAGTACTACGTGTACCCAATGCACTGAGGAAGATGAGCAATGTAAACATGAGAGGCCACTGCTGGCCACACGGGGTACTACAGCCAGACTTCTCACACAGGGCACTGTGCCAGATTATGATTCTTCTTTTATTACGCACTGCGCATGCTCAGAATGTGTTTTTGCGCATATGTAACTAGGAAGACGAGCAGGAGTTTTGCATGGTGACTGAACTTCATGCCTTGTGGGAAAATGCACCAAAATGCATATTTAATCTGTGTTAATACAGGTTCTATTGTAAATTGAACGCACTGACAGCGGCGATATAATAACTGACACTACTGAGTGGTCATGGTCATGTTTGCTGGTAGCTCTTCCGGTCACTGTGTATATGTTGATGTAGGAGTGGGTAGATGTGTCTGGTGGATGCTCTCCTGGAGCAGTGGTATACAATCTATGCCCAGGGCAATGTAACATTACATGTATGACCACGGGGGGGCTGGAGGAGGTGCAGGGTTCCCTCTTACCACTTCACACACTCTATCCATAGCCTGGGCTAACAACACCTAAAGATGGAATCAGCTTTCCAAGTCAAGTTCTGAAAAGCTTTGTCAAGGCCGGAACAGCTGCTAATGAAGCTTACAAAAATAAACGGATTTCACTTTGTTAGTAAATAGCGTACTTATAAATGTGAAAATCATAACTGATTATAGGAGCCAGCCACACCGAGGGTGACATTTAATAGGAATCGATTTTTTTGTGTGGTTTTCTAGCAAAAACGTCAGTTTTCGCCCATTTTTGAAAATTACCCATTTTATAAGATGCGATTTGCAGGGGGGGGAAATCACACTTTTTGCCACGAATTCGCACTTTCTGACCTGGTGATTTTTTGTCACACTTCAATTCGCATCCAGACGATTTCCCATTATAAAGTATACAACTCGCAAATTTAACGAGATGCGATTTTGGGAAAACGTTTCTAAAAAAAAAAAAGACCAGGTTCTGACAGGCAAATTTGACAGAACCCTGCACAGATCATTGAGATCTGTGCAGGGTTCTGTCTTAAAAAAAATGTGTAAAAGTTTAAATAAAAAAACAAATGGCATGGGGTCCCCCCTCCTGAACATAACCAGCCCCGTGCTCATTCAGCCAGACCTGGCTCCAAAAATCCGGTGGACAAAAAGCGTAGGGGTCCCCCGGCTCACCTCGCAGTCAGTGCAGGGTGAGCTGCTGCAGCTGACAGACGGAGACAATGCTGGAGCCTGGGTTTTTTTGTGAGTATAGGTGTAAAATTAGTGTGTGTAAAATAAAGTTTTACTTTTCTCTGTGTCTGTGCTTTTTTCAACATTCTTTTTGCAGGTGGACTACAAGTCCAAAGGGGTCCATTGTGGTTTGCCAAGTCCCAGCATGCGTGGGAGGCCTGCTGGTACTTGTAGTTCACCTGTAAAAAGCAGTGGGTTTTTTTACACTTTCACGCATATCAGTCCTGCGTCCCACAGCCCACAGATGCCAGGGACAGCGCCGGGCTTCAGCCCTGGACGGGTGAAACCTTGGGGGGGGACCCCTTTATTGGGGTCTGACCAGCCACGGTGAGCACCGCCATGAGACCTTATTTAGAAAGTGTCCCCCGGCTGTGGCATGACACCGCAGGCTGCTGGAGCCCGGTGCTGGTTCCAAAATACAGGGGACCCCCAGTTTTTTTGTCCCCCATATTTTTGGAACCAGGACCGGGACTGGTTTCAGAAATACGGGGGACCCCCAGTTTTTTTTCCCCCATATTTTTGGAACCAGGACCGGGACTGGTTTCAGAAATACGGGGGACCCCTAATTTTTTTTGTCTCCCATATTTTTGGAACCAGGTCTGGCCCAATACGCCCTGGGCTGGTTATGCTCAGGAGGGGGGCCCCACGCCTTTTTTTTTTTTTTTTTTTAACACAAAATCGCACATTTCCTCAAAATCGTCATTTTCATGACTAAAAATCGCACCATATCGCATTTTTTTGCTGCAAACTCACATCTCATTAAATATGCAAATTCAAGCAAAAAAATGTGATTTTAAAATCACATCCAATGAATTTGAGGGCAAATAAGAACCGCTTGGCAAATTTAGCCTTTAACCTTTAGGTAACCTCAACTGTTCTGGGATATAGGATCCACCATATTTAGGTTGACAATACCATGATTGACCACTATGGTTCAAAGATGTCTTGTTAGATGCCTAAACTTGGTCAACTGTTTCTAGTTAGACATTGACGGGAGATCAACGCCTGTGAATGATCAATGGTAATGTGGTCAACAATAGTTTTTTCTGGTGTCGAATGTCACAGGGGTCTCCGTGGACAAACTGTCCCCTCGCACGGCTGAATATTGCCCATTGCAAGCATGTTTAGATATAAGAAAGTTCATGTATATTATAGTTATATACAAAGTCGGACTAGCTCACAGGGGATCCACTTCCGGTCCATCTGTGCCGGGACAATGATTAGAAGCTCATGGCTCTTTACCCCAGCACCCTGCATAGCTGACAACCATTGGCAGATCCAGAGGTTGGACAACAGTGCAGTTTAATATTTGAATCGGGGAGCCACACCAACTGCCACTCCAAACACTGCCATACATCGCCGGCTTGGACTCACAGGTAGTTGGTGTTTCTCCCCATCCTCTGCAAGGACCAGTGCTCATTTCTCTATATGGCATATACTTGGTTCCCGAGCGTGCTCAGCATGAAAAATATGTAAGACACATTCTGGAATCTGGCAAACATTCCATTCAATATCAGGCCCTTCGTTTCTAAATTCTCCATTCCCATCTATTTTTAAACTGTAGCGATTAAGTGCAATCCAGGACTAATTACGTCTATCCCCCTTTAAAAAAAATGTAATGACGAGTTAAAATATTGGTAAGTTCAGCGAGTGTCTTGTGAGATATAACTGAGTTTTATGTTGATGGCAGCCAGAAAATATTCATAGAATGTCACTATAAAAGTACAAAACTCTTCTCCTCCGAGGACCAATTAATGAAATGTAAGAAAATCTAGAGTTTGATTGGCTGCCAGTAGGGAGAATGGACTGAATGGCGATGAAAATGAATAGATGATTGGGATTTACTTGTTATTCTTATTCAAAAAGCAACACATGTCAAGTGCGTTAATTAATTTTTAGGAAAGATTGTAAATACCAAGTTAATTATTTAAAGCATACGTGTGCGCCCATAAGATTATGATTACAAGGCATGAATTGACATTCGTCACAAATATATATTTCTTTAGTGCATTATTGCCGAACTATAACTATTTCTAATTAAATATATTAAATGCATAAAATTATCCAGCACCCCCCTATACTTACTCAACCACACTAGGGGTGTAATCCTATCTCGCATCAGACTTCGGTCCCAGAGTTTCTGGAATTAGTCTTATTAGTATGGTTTCGTGCTTAGGAGCCAAAGGACAGCCCAAGGTTACCGCAGGTGGTACCTTGGTTAGAACTAGGGTGGCCAACCCCGGGATCGGGAATAGTGGGATCCCGGGATTTGGCCCCAAACTTGTCGGTATTTCGATCCCGGGATTGGAGTATCCAATCCCAGTTTTTTGGGATTAGACAGCGCATGCCATTCCCGGCTGTGCGGCTCTGTGCAACGAGACGTGGCTGCACTGGCCACACCACACATGTGCCTCGCTCTCTCTTTTGCACCGCCCGGCTCCCCGCTGCACCGCACTGCCCGCCCTGCTCCTGGTCACACCGAATCACCCGGGTTCTGGGCCAGACCGCACCGCCCACCCAGCTCCCCTGGGCTTTTTTATTAGGGAAGCCAATCCAGGATCGAATCCGAATTCCAGGATTTATAAAATGCCCTGGGATTGGCTTCCCTAGTTAGAACCTTTACCTAGATTGACCAGTTGTATTTATTTATTTATTAACAGTTTCTTATATAGCGCAGCATTTTCCATTGTGCTTTACAATAGGAACAATGGTAAAACAAACGGTATTAATATAGGACAGGACAAGGATAGATATTCTTTATTGCATTAGTTCCACAAGAATGCAAAGGTTCCTGGTGCGCTGTATAATACGGTGACCCAGCAGTTTGGCCAGGGGTCAGGAGGATGGACAATGTGAAAATGAATAGAGTGGATATGTGTGGACTGTACAGTGGGGATGGGATTATACAGAAATGTTATATGAAGGCTAAGTGGCTGGTTCTGGAATTTGGTAAGCTTGCCCGAAGAGGTGAGTTTTCAAGAACGCTTGTAGGTTTGAAGACTGGAGGAGAGTCTTATTGTGCATGGGAGAGCATTGCACAGATTGTATAACAATCAAATTGTACTCAGGAACTTACTGTAAGACAGGTAGGTACAGGTGTAGGGTCTCCTCTATTTGGGTATCTTCCTTTCTGGTCCAGGACAAAAATAATAATTAAAAATGAACATACACCACCTGCCAACCAATTGTTTCCTTGCAGGCTAAACGTGTCACATGCAGCCCTCCTAGCCAATCATTCGGAGCAATCATAATGAGACAGAATGGGAGTTAAGGTTCTCCAGTTGTCGGTCTGTGCAGTGAATGTCAGTGGTATCTAGGGTCCAGGTGCCCATAGCATTGTGCTTCCTTACTATGGGGGTTATTCTGATTCACTCGGAAAGGCACAATCACTCTCTAATGGACAAAACCACGTGCACTGCAGGCGGGGCAGAGGTAACATGTGCAGATAGAATTAGATTTGGGTGGGGTGTACTTCAAACTGATATCTATATTGCAGTGTATAAATAAAGCAGCCAGTATTTACCCTGCACAGAAACAATAAAGCACCCAACTCTCTCTGCACATGCCCTTTACACATACTGGCGCGGTTTATGTATAGATGTATGTGCAGTTACTTTCCAGTGCCAGATTAAGAGACACACAAGTAATACTAACAATAATAATAATAATAATAATAATAATTATTATTATTATTATTAATATTATTATTATTATTGTTTGGGCAGAATCTCCACAATTGTTCTGTTAATGTCATATCTCATTTCCCAATATCACCCCTTATTCTATATTTTATTTACAGTCCTATTATTGGAAGATGCTGATGTGCGCTGCTCCTGATACTGTAGAAGGATGCCGCTTCTGTTCCTCACCTCCCAGCTGCCCTGATCTCAGTGGGACAGTCCCGCTTTCTGGACCTTGAATGGCATTGGCAAAGCTGAAATGGGCAGCGCATCAATGGAAAGTGGAAGTATACGGGCAGATTGGCTGGGGGGCGTGGCATTGACTTATTTTGTCCTGATGACAAGTTGGACAATCGCATGAGATGTATCCCTTGTACAAAAAAAGGAGAGGAGTAACCGATGGTTAGTGGAGAGCGTTTACCCAGAGTTGTTTAATCAAAAAGCAGCTGCTTTTGGGAGTAGTCAGCTCCCAAATGGGTAAAAATAAAAATAGACAAGAAAAAGCAGGGGGGGGGGGGATTTTGAAGGAGTCCTTACTAGCCACTTTTATGGTGTCCTGAAGAAGTTGAAATGGACTCAAACGATGGCACAGTTGGAATTAGCCTGTTTGGGAGTCCTCACTACTGAGATTGGTCAGGTATCCATAGTTTAACTGGCAAGAGACTTCCAAGGGTGGGGTGGATCCGATCAGAAAAGTAAGCAGGTGGGGCAAGTCCTTAGGTGTACAAAGGATATTTCCTTAAGGCAAATGGGTCCAAACGGCAAGCACCAATGCGTTTCGCAGTACTTGCTTTGTCAAGGTGTCTATCCATGCCTGTGGGTTCCATTTTTATACCTGACTTCCTATATGGGTCATTTGCATAATACATTGATTTATTGGCAATTAATATAAAAAAGTATATAAGACTTACTCTGAGACCATAATATGATTATAAAGTGCATAATTCATAGCTTCAAAATTTTATTTTATATCAAATTAAAAGCTACATTTTGATGCTTTGAATTATGCACTTTATAATGATATTATGGTCCCCCCCAGCGTTTCTATGGGTGCAACTACCGTTTTTGTGGGCACGCCCATGAAACGCTTGGCGGTCCGTCGGAATGTAACCATATAATGATTTATTCTGCCTTCACATACAGAAAACTGACCTGGCAGAAGATGCAGCGGGCGGCTGATGCCCCGTGATATCAGCCAACCGCCCCCTACAGGCATCGGAAGCCCAAAAAATGCTGGTTGTTTGCACGGTCGAGCCCCATTCCCACCGCCGTCCCCCCCCACCCGATGCTTGCGTACAGCTCAGCGACTATACTATGTCGCTGAAGTCATTCGCACACGGGGGCTGCTCATGCGCATAATAGACCATGTGTACGCATGGACAATAACACTCCCCCCTCCACTTTAGAATGCTTTTTTACACACACACACCCCCAAACATTTTGGGGGTGTGGCCTAATCCGTAATTAGGCCACACCCCAACTTTGGACTTGGTTTAGTCAATAACATGATTTTAGCTGTTCTTCAAAAATATTGTCACACGCAGCCGCGGTGGTGCGCGGCGGGCATACTACTCACCCGTTCGCGCCCGCCGTCGACTAGCGTGTAGTGGTCTCCAGGTCAGCGGCAGCAGGCAGCGGCAGTCTGGTGGGCAGCAGGCAGCGTGGGACGCCGGCAGGTGCAGCGCTGTGTGCTGTAGGGGCGCCGGGAAGCCGGCGCCACCATCTTGGTTAAGGGCAAATAGCAGATTGGTCCATGTCTGAGGTTTCCGCCCATACTGACCTGACAGCCAATGGCAGACGCCCTCTAGGGATATAGGGGATCTGCCTAGGCCTGTTCAGTGTCAGTACAAAGAGTCTCCAGGGGCGTTCACAGCTCCCAGCTGACTCCGGCACTCTGACTCACCTCTCCTGACTTTGGTGCCTTGCTTCCTGTGCTCTGTGGTTGGTCTCGGTTCTGCTTAACCCCATCGCTGCCAGTTCTCTCCACAGTCTGGTCTCTGCCTGCATCCCTGAGCTTCCTGGCCTAAGCTCTCCAAGTCTTCTGCTTCCAAGCAATTCCTCATTCTTCAGTCATCATCCATCTTCTTTCAGTCTTCAAGGATCCTTCATTACCATCAAGTACATTCTCTTTCCGGATCCCCTCATTCTTCAAGACCCCAGTCTGCCGTCCTCAGTGCCTTGAACTGTCATTATTTAAATTAACTTTTTCTTCTTCCAAAGTGCCGTGCTGGCTCAATTATTATTACCACTAACTGCCACTTAAAGAAAGTATTCAAGTGTGTATTGTTCCCATTTATGAATTCTATTATTAAACCTGCACGATTTAATCCTTCCTCCTCTGGTCCATCTCCGGTTGCTACACACCACACAACTTCATCCAGCCCTTCAGTTGTAACAAATATTTATTTATTTTTAAAAATCCAGATCCAAAACTGCGTGAAATCACATAAGATAGGCAGCGTACGACACCGGGTGCACATAGTTATTTGCTTGCGTAGGTGCAGGGCTGGCTCTACCATTAGGCATCTTTAGGCATCTGCCTAGGGCGCCAGGATCTGGGGGGGGCGCCACCAAGTCTGCAAATCAAAAAATCAAGGATGTCTATGAGGATCCTTGTTGTACAGGTGGCAACTGTGGAACTTCTAAGACCTCACCTCCATACTTTCCCTTGAGACATACTTGCCTACATTGCTGCCCCTTCTTTCTTGCACTCTTTCATGGGTGGCAAAGGGGAGGGTGCATAGGGTCTCCAGGGAAAGCAGGGAAAGCATCTTCCGGGGGGGGGGGGGGGCGGGAGTAGGTTGAAGTTTTGCCTAGGGTGCTGAGAAGCCTTATATCCGGCCCTACGTGGGTGTGTATATTGTACTTGCAATATATAGTAACGATTATTTCAATCAGGCCAGAAACAAGAATTAAGCACAGCTCTGCTTCGCCTAGAATTGATCTCACATACCAAACCTGTTGGGGGAACAGAAAAGTGCTTTCCACCGATTTAATTTGTGTATTTAATCCGTGTACTTTTTTCTCCAGAACAGATATTTTTGCATTTTTATTGTTATCCTTTAGTGACCTTCCGAAATGAGAAGTAAACTTAATCCCGTATTTCCTTAGTACATGAACAACAGTGGGGGATTTTTTTATATTTTTTTTTTATTTTTGTATTTTTTTTTTCGTTGCAAACTTCTCAGTTATTTTCTGCTGATAATAAGCATTTTTTACTGGGAGAGATGCAAATGCTGTCGAATGCGAGACTGTATTGTAATAGAAGAAAAAGCTGGGCTTATTTGCTGACCCAGTGGTAGTGCTGTATATAGACTGTTGGGAGAATGGAATCTCAATCACAGCGCTGGCTTTCTTTGCCCCAGGCTAGAGAAGGTTTGGAGGTGATGGTGGGAGACTGGGAGGAGGCGTGCGTTCAGGGAAAACTCTCTTGGTTGGTTTAAGAGGCAGCGATATTGTGCTTCATCAGACAGGAGTCGGTCCTTGGGGAAATTCTTGGGAACACTTAGCTCAAGATGAAAGAATAGTCACAAAACCAAATCTCCCACAAGCAGAATGTATTGCTGAAAATCCTCTGTATTAAGGGGGGGAGATATTGTATTGGATCATTTTGGGGGTGCAAATATAATTAGAGACGCTTTGGCGATGACATTATAGGCGGATGTCCGTATGCGTTATGGGGTGCGCGGATTGGGGAGGTTATATACCATGTACAGCAACAGCAGCAACATCCTGCAAAGCTTAATGGGATAAGTTTTAAATAAAACATCAGTGTTACATTTTTAGCATGGTACAGAAAAGACGAGCAAAAATACTGCATGTTGGGTTTGTATTTGTATACATTATTACTGTATATATATATATATATATATATATATATATATATAATTTTTTTTTGATAGGTAGAATGTGTGTGTATCTTGGGAGGTTGCGCAGAGTTGAGAGCTTTGGCGTGCACAGAGTAAATGAGAAATCACGGAACTGTCCTGCTCCACTAGGAGTTAATGCATAATTCCCCCATGATTATGCCCCAAACTCCATAATGACTGTACAGAGGGCCTTATTCTGATCGGTGCGGATATTCCCGCATGCGGACGGACCGCCGATGTTGATCGTCTGCGCATGTGCAGAGGTCACTCTGCGCATGTGCAGGCGATTTCGCCGCACGGATTCTTTATACGCCGCACAGGGGGCGTAGAGGGGCGTGAGGGGCTACTTAGCCTCATTACCCTATGCATACGCCCCCCGTTTCATGGTAATGAGGCCGTGACGCGTGGGTACGGGGCGGGCATCTGACATCGCCGGATGTCAGCTGCCCGCCCCCATACATGATTTCACACGGACAAGTGTCCGTGTGGTCTTGTGTTGCGGGACCTGGTGGAGCGTGCGGCCCTGCATTCGATGTTCGGCGACCATCGAATGCAGGGGCAGCTCCCAAGACGGAGGAGGCGTATCCCCGTCCAATTTCATGCGGATCGCCACATATCCGCGTACGGACGGCAGGTGGCGATCCGTATGGAAGGCGGGGATTCGCCTGCACGGTTGCGGCCGCATATTCTGATCGGGCCGCACCGATCAGAATAAGGCCCAGAGAGGCAGATGTATTAAGGAGCTGATTCTGGTTCACTCGCAAAAGGAAATTCTCTCTTTGCAGGGGGGGCAGATGTAACATATGTATAGATAGTTATTTTGATTCTGTGCAGGGTAAAAACTGGCTGCTTTATGTTTACACAGCAATATAGATCTCACTTTGGTACTGCTTTCCTAGCACGGCGCCCGTCTCATTGATTGTATGCCTTAAGTTTAAGGTACTTAAGGCATACAATCAACGCGATGGACCCAATTTTTTAATCTCATGGATCTTCTGCATCCATAAGATGCATGAGATCCATGAGATCCATGAGATCCATGAGATAAAAATCGTGAGCCCCCAATAACCATTGTTAACGCCACCAGCACAACACCTCGCGGGGCTCGCTGCGCTCGCCACGCTTCGGGCTTGGTGGCTCGCTGCGCTCACCACACTATATACAATCAACTCCACGCCGACGTGGATAGTGGGGGTATGAAAAGGTCGGAGGATGCGTACCGCCGCCCCTCGCGGGCTCGCTGCGCTCGCCACCCTTCAGGTTGGCGTCAATAGTGGGGCGGCATTAACAATGGGGGGGGGGGGCATTTCACCCATGAGGGGGGGTTAGCAATTTAAATTGGGGTTTTGGGGGCTTTTACATTGATTCCAATGTAAAAATCTCGTCGATCGCGTCGATTGCATCATCTCATGCATCTTATGCCGCACAAACACATAAGATGCATGAGATGCTTGAGATATCAGCCCCACACATACAATCTAGATCGTGGGCGCCGTGCTAGGAAAGCAGTACCCTCACTTTGAATTACCCCACCCAAATATAACTCTCTCTGCACATGTTACATCTGCCCCACCTGCAGCACAGCATGGTTTTGTCCATTAAGGAGATAATTTGCTTTTGCCCTAAGCCTGGTTAAGTGACAAAGTGGAAGGTGATAACTCAGCAGCCAATCAGCTCCTGTCACATTAGAGGCTGGGTTTGAAAAAAGACAGTTAAAACTGATTGGCTGCTGCTTTATCACCTTCCACTTTATCACTTCGCCAGGCTCAGTACATCTGCGCCAGTGTGCCATGTGCATATTACAAAGTTAAATGCATAAATGGGCAAATCTGAGCGCTCCAATATTAATCCATGTCAGTCTCCGGAAGGAGAACTATGCAGGTACAGATACCTTCACACAAGACAAGAGGTAAAGGATAGTCCGCGCCTTCAAACTGCAGCACTGTAAACGCCAGGGAATAACAATCCCAGAAAACACAATCCAGAAAGTACAAAAGGGGCGAATACACTTGCGCTGTCTGGATCAAATACTCTGCTAATTGCCAGATGGATAGTTCTACCCCGAATGGAATGAGCAGAGGGTGAGGGCAAGGGCAAAGGGTCAAATAGATGTTAACAATGGGGGTGTCGCCCCCTGCAACTGACCTCTCTGCCGTGCCCTATGGGCATATAAAGGTATCTTTTATCCACAAGGTATCCAGTCACAAATTTTCAATTGGATGAGAGCTCACCTTATACCGGTGCCCTATGGGCATGGAAAGGTTTCTTTTCCTGTCCCTTCAGTTCGGAACGGTCCAAATCATCACCAGTCTCAGGTCAATGAAAAAAGGTGCTTTTATTCCAATCACGACAGGTAATAACAATAAAAATGGGTTAAAAAGGTTTAAAAAGGCACTTGATGGGATCCAACGGAACTGCGTCCGACCACCTCCACCTCACCCGGGTTCAGAGAAGAAGGTGAGTGTCTTAAAGATGAAAAAATGACACTGGAAACCCAAACAGGTGCCTAGGCTCAGTTCCTCCAGCCAACGCGTTTCGGGCCTCACCTAGGGCCCTTTTTCAAGGTATGGAGGAAGGAGAGTAGGAACAGGTATATATATATATACCTGTCCCAATTTACATAAAACAAAGTCACAATAAAAACCGGTTCTGGATCCAATTCAAAATATCCCTATGTAATACAATAAGACAGTGCTAATCGCTAGTGGTCAAATAACACAGTGAGACAGAGCAAATATATGCACATATACACAAACATCCATATATTGTTTATCATACAGTGTTTATAAAGTAAATGTCCGGTGCCAGTTTTTCAGGTTATCCTCAGTTGCAGTTACATACGGGTGCCGGATATGACGTATCGTCTCTTCACCGCATCACATCCAGCGGCCGGATATGACGTTCCGCTATCCGTGGAACGCAAGGCGGAAGAGATGTGATAGTATTCTTCCGTCTTAATGGAGTGCACCATACTTTTGTTCCGCTGTCTGGAACGCAAACGGAAGTGATGTGATGGTATTCTTCCGTTATTGCAGGACACACTCTGCTCATATTCTGCGTCTCGATCACTATGGTAACGCTTCCGCGTTAGTTCCAATAGATTTAATCATAGAAAAGTCATAGAAGAGAAAAACAGCATGTTAGTACTCAAACAATTTTCAACATATAAATATGATCCATATACATATATGGATAGGGGTATATTATCAACAGGGCAAAGAATCACAAAAAGCACTTTAACTCGAAATCTACGTTGATCCCTCTGGGTTCAAGGGTCTTTATCTCATAGATGGATTTCATTTCGAGTTGTGACAGTCTTTGATCCCTATTGTTAACACGCCAATGCGTTTTCACTGTGCGGATCCCACAAAATGATTTTAGTTGTGCAATATCACATCCATGCAGATGTTTAAAGTGGGCTGACACATTATGGGATTCAAGACCCTTTTTTATATTGCGAACGTGTTCAGCCATCCTCACTTTTAGGACCCGCTTAGTCTTGCCCACATACTGCTTAGAGCAATTACATTCTAACAAGTAGATGCAATAATTACTGTTGCAGGAGATAAATTCGTCTATATTGTAGGTTCTGCCCGTAGCCTTAGATTGATATTCCTGAATCACAGATGTTGGGCTTTTACACAGGCGACATAGGCTACAAGTGCCACACCGATAAAATCCCTTTGATTTAATGGGATTATAAGGTGCTGGAGTGTTTATGGCACTGCTGACTATTTTATCCTTTATGTTTCTCGCCCTTCTGTAAACAAATTTTGGATTGCTGTTAACATATTTTTTCAAAAGGGGGTCATTCGTAAGGATTGGCCAATGTTTCTTGATTATACTTTCCAATTGCTTATATTGGCTAGTATATTGGGTGATGAAGGCTACATCCATATTGCTCTCTTTAGATCTTAGTGGAATAGGATGTCCTCCTCTCCCAGAAAGAAGGGCTCTTCCTCTATTTCTCTCTTTGGCAACCATAGATCCATCGTAACCTTTACTCAAAAATTGATTCTCGAGGCCCTGTGCCTGTGTATCATACACTTCCAGATCAGTGCAATTGCGACTGATCCGCTGAAATTGGCTATTGGGCACACTCTTTAGCCAATTAAGATGGTGGTTGCTATCGACACCTATGAAGGAGTTGCAATCAGTTGCTTTAATGAAATTTTTAGATTTTAATATGTCTCCTTCCACATAAAATGTAACGTCCAAAAAGTCAATGGATTGTTGGCTTACATTGAATGACAATTTAATATTATATTGGTTGTCATTAAGATAATCACAAAAAAGTTTTAGCGACTCATTATCCCCCTGCCACACCATCACCACGTCGTCAATATAGCGACGCCAGAGCACCAGACTGGCACCATATGGATGTCCTGTCCATACCTTGAAAAAGGGCCCTAGGTGAGGCCCGAAACGCGTTGGCTGGAGGAACTGAGCCTAGGCACCTGTTTGGGTTTCCAGTGTCATTTTTTCATCTTTAAGACACTCACCTTCTTCTCTGAACCCGGGTGAGGTGGAGGTGGTCGGACGCAGTTCCGTTGGATCCCATCAAGTGCCTTTTTAAACCTTTTTAACCCATTTTTATTGTTATTACCTGTCGTGATTGGAATAAAAGCACCTTTTTTCATTGACCTGAGACTGGTGATGATTTGGACCGTTCCGAATTGAAGGGACAGGAAAAGAAACCTTTCCATGCCCATAGGGCACCGGTATAAGGTGAGCTCTGATCCAATTGAAAATTTGTGACTGGATACCTTGTGGATAAAAGATACCTTTATATGCCCATAGGGCACGGCAGAGAGGTCAGTTGCAGGGGGCGACACCCCCATTGTTAACATCTATTTGACCCTTTGCCCTTGCCCTCACCCTCTGCTCATTCCATTCGGGGAAGAACTATCCATCTGGCAATTAGCAGAGTATTTGATCCAGACAGCGCAAGTGTATTCGCCCCTTTTGTACTTTCAGGTACAGATACCGGCTAGCACTCCAATTGAGGATGCTTAAATAGGATTCATATTGAACATAATAACAGAAGGGTTCGGGCTTACAGAGGGCGGGGAGGGGGGGGTCGCAAACTCCTCCTCCAGCAATGCCTCCTCCTGCGGACAGCGCATGCATTAACACTGACGCGCTGTCTGCTTCCCCCCGGCCGGCTGGACTGGGCATGCGTAGGATCTCGCTATTCACGCGAGAACCCCAGCACAGCTCAGAGCCAGCAGCAGGTTCAGCGCTGTCCCTGCTGTGGGCATAGGGCATCGCCGCCTGCAGCTGTTGAAGTTGATAGCTGCAGGGGGTGGAATGGTCGGGGATGCTGACCGTTCATTCATTAGGTGGGAGTAGTGCATAATACTAATATTAGTAGCTGCGCTATGCCACCTCCCCCATAGCGCCACCGATGTAGTACCCGCATTACAGGTGCCATAGATCACGGGAAGCGCTATCCCCTGCCATAACACACGGGGATAGCGCATATTCCCCTGATCGTCGGATAGTAAATCTTCCCCATAGTCCTTTCTTATGTAAATATATAACAATCATGGATGGTCCACTCCGCCCGTGTAAAGACGTGGCTCCCAGCTCCACCTATCTGCACTCTGCTCAGCCGTCATGCTTAGATGGGGATGTTCTGAAAGGCCATGCCCAGGAGGAGCGACCACACCCCATTTGCCATGTGGCACACACGCTATATGGATATATACAATAGCAATACCCCTTTTCCACTACCAGAGATAACCCGGTAATTTCTGCGGGGACGAGCATTAACCTGAGTTTTCTGCTGGTGGAAATGCTCTCTTGTCAAAAAACCCGGTTTGGATTCCCCTGCAATTCAACCCAGGTAATTATCAGGGTTAAACCCAGGATGCTACCGGATGAAGGGGTAGTGGAAATGCTCCCAACCCAGGATATTTGAAAAACAGAGCCGTTTGGAGCTTCTGGGGCATGGTATGTGCATTTTGTACATGTCTAGGTGCACCAATGGCTCAGGTATACTGCAAACAGTCTTCACAAACGATTTACATGTCTTGTGTGAAGACACTTTAAAAAAGGTTTCATATTGAATATTTGGGACTTAAATAAAAGCACAAACTTATCAAATAAATACATGTGGTCTATTCTTTAATCATGAAATGTTTTATTTAATGGTGCCCCTTTTGGGTAATGGTGGCCCTTTTTGGTAATGGTGGCCCTTTTGGGTAATGTTGGCCCTGTTTTGTGACCTCTCATTGGTAAAACCCTTTTAAAAGGCCTTTTCTTCTTTAATCTATAGGAAAAAGACAGACCTTACATGGGTTCAGTGTAAACGGGGCTGCAGTGGAAATGTATCTTAAGCCAAGGTCCAACCTGTCATTGACCCGGGGACAAATGACCGGGTCTGACCCAGGTTGCTAGTGGAAAAGGGCTTTACTGTATATATCATAGAGAAGTAATGGGAATAGGCTGTTAGAGCCTCTAGGGATCATAATGGTACTGTACATAAATTATACTACTTCTGAAACTTTACAGTTTTGGAACAATTTGAATGAGTAACATCATCTCTGACTTTTGCACCCCTAAATACTTATGACCAGTGGCGGTTTTTACCTAAGGGGCTGCAGCCTCCCCAGGTAAAATCCGCCACTGTGTGAAGCCAGATGCAGTCTGTTAGACTGCACTGACTTCATTGTGACTGGCATTGACTTCCTATTGGAAGTCTGACCTGCCAGTCACCCAAGGAGTCCCATTGGGAGGTGTTCCCTCCCACCGGGATGCCTCTCTATGCGCAGTTGCGGGGCAGCCACTAAAACCAGGATCTGGGCATACGCAGTACCGTGGACGATACTGCACATGTGCCGGACCCGGGACTGTCAATACAATTCTACGGATTTGCTCCTGATGCATCCCGATAAAGGCTTTGGCCAGCGCATGCGCAGTACCGAAGAGGCTACTGCACATGCGCTGGTCCCACGACGGTGATCGGGACAAGAAGATGGAGGCGCGGCGGTGGGGATCTGCGGGGACCAGCAGCAGCGGCACCGGACGGGGGGCCCGGCATCTCGGCAGCCCCTCTCCTCCGAATAGGTAAGAGCCGCCACTGCTTATGACCTTGAGTCACTCCCAACGAGTGTGTACACACCTTTGGTCATGTTTTGTCAGAAAACAGGTTGAAACGAAGCATCGCATCTTATGAAGGGGGCAGCGCAAAATTCAAATAGGGGAGACACAAAAAAGTGTCCGAAAGTGTGTGGCCTGAGACTGACAGGGCCAAATTTGAACCCCCAGTGTGAAATTTGTTTATAACAAATGATACTTGGATACTTGATAAATTCCAATCCTGGGCCCCTTTTCTGTTCAGGCCCAGGACAAGATTCCCTGCAGTCCTCCCCCCCCCCCCCCCCCCCCCCCCCTGTGATGGTGGCTCTGTACCGAGAAGTTGGTGTACAGGAACTGCCACCAACTACCATTCCAAACTGACTCTCTGCAGTTGGTGTTTCCCCCCTACTTGAATTTTGAACTGTGCTGCAGCCTCACCCCTGCAGCCACCACTGTATATAAGTACAGGTAGTTGTGGCATAAAATTATTATTAATATATGCTTTATAATACAATCTATATACTTAAAAAAAAAAAGCTTCACAATAATTTACAACTTTGTTGTTGAGACAAATTACACTGCAGCCTTCAGCACTGTTCACAACACCAATTTGAAATCTGAGCATATATAGTGCATACAGCATCATGCCAACAATGCATTACATGCCAACATCCCGGCCTGCTTCCATGCGATGTATCAGAGGCATACGGTAGTCCTTTATATCTTCATATATAATGCCCTTGCAGAACCTAAGTGATGGTCTCACAAGTGTCAGGTATTATCTCCCCCAGAACATAAAATAACATTGGAGTACTGTACCGATACTTACCTACCCTCCCGGAATGGCTGTCAGGGTCCCGAAAATTGTGTCCCCCTCCCAGCCCTCCGGATGGGTGGGCAAGCCTCACACATTTAGCGGGGCCCTTGTATCAGCCCCCACACCCCCTCCCTCTGCCAGTCAAATACAGGCTTTTGTGGCTCTTTAGGGAGGGGGGCGGGGCTAAAATGACACAAATCGCGTCATTTAGTCCAAGACTCCTTTGTATATTGGGGGGGGGGGGGGTCCCTAGCACTATATCTAGGTTCAGGTTGTAGCACCCAAAAAAAAATCCAGCATACAGTAAGTTAGAAAGGCTAGAGTGGGACACCAGTGAAGAAACTATAGTGTTAATAAATATTAGTGATAGGAAACCAAAGCTATTTGTATATATATATATATATATATATTATAAAAGTTGTATAGGCACTCCTCCAGTGAACCCGCTGGTCAATAGGTGCCCCGGTGCCTTCTCATGTGCTGTCTGTAGGTAGTGTCACTCGTAGGTCTTAGATTCTATGTATATATAGAAAGTGAAAGAAAAAAAATGAAGTGTAATTTAAATATTAAAGAAATAGTAAAAAACCAGAGAGCGCACAAATGAGCTAGTATGAAAGTAACAAGTTTACTGTAATAAAAAGCTCACATACATGAAAGTAAGGATATGCAGGCATGCAATCATAAAAACCAGCAAGGCAGTAGTCCACGATCAGAGACTCAGCGGCACGGCGGCCAAACTACAGCAGCTGGAAAACGGAGGATCCGGCAGACGTCACAACGTCAGAGAGAGATCAGCGTCGACCCAGGACCGCCCCAACGCGTTTCGTCAGCTTGTGACTTCGTCAGGAGGCGTGTCATGCATCTCAAATGGAGGAGCTTATATACCCAAATGGTGCACAGATCATATACATCAACATTGATTGCTTAAAGGTATATTACCGGCAAATATGTAAACGGAATAAATACAATGGCAAATAACAGACAAAGAGAGTACAATTATTTGCCATTGTATTTATTCCGTTTACATATTTGCCGGTAATATACCTTTAAGCAATCAATGTTGATGTATATGATCTGTGCACCATTTGGGTATATAAGCTCCTCCATTTGAGATGCATGACACGCCTCCTGACGAAGTCACAAGCTGACGAAACGCGTTGGGGCGGTCCTGGGTCGACGCTGATCTCTCTCTGACGTTGTGACGTCTGCCGGATCCTCCGTTTTCCAGCTGCTGTAGTTTGGCCGCCGTGCCGCTGAGTCTCTGATCGTGGACTACTGCCTTGCTGGTTTTTATGATTGCATGCCTGCATATCCTTACTTTCATGTATGTGAGCTTTTTATTACAGTAAACTTGTTACTTTCATACTAGCTCATTTGTGCGCTCTCTGGTTTTTTTCTACATGTCTACCCCCTGTGGTGTTTTGTGAAACACCAAACGGAGTACAGCTGCACTGCATGGTGATCCTGATACACGGACGGATCCTCCATATTCCTGGACTCTTTAGCGCTTTCATGGACTCTTTGTATGTATTAAAGAAATAGTGTTCAGGTTTTTTTCTCACTAACTCTATGGGCAGTATTCAATGTGAATACTGGCGACGTGCAGCAAATCCTGTTTAGGATTCGCTGCATATTCGCCACTGCTCGCTGCGTTCCGGAGCCTCGCCGGATCCAGTATTCAACGAGTCAGGGGCTCGCTGCCCCTGACCGGCGAATTTGAGCTCCTGCGGCGGACACCGCAGGGAGCCTGAGGACGGTGGCAGGCAGGGAGATGGAAGTCTCCCTGCCTGCCCCAGAACGTTTGTGGGGGGGAGGTGGGCTCCCCGGGTGCCAGGCAGCACAGGCTGCCCCCCGGGGGTGCCAGCAGGGGACCGGGTATATTCACTACACCCGATCATGCATATGTAATGATCGGGTGAAGTGAATATATGAATATCTATTGAGCGGCTCGGCTCCGGCCCCCTGCTGGCTGCACTGTGTAAAAAAAAAAAGATTTTTTTTTTTTTTTTATTAAATATATATTCATGTGCTTACAGCACATGAATAAAAATAGCATGCCCCTCCTCAGAATAAAATTCCAGATTTTTGGACACCAATTGTAAAAAACAAAACACTTTATTTTAAAAGTTCACCATCTACTTCATAAAAAGATAGCGATTGCTACTCGGTGAATCATGGCGAAAAAAACCTTGAAATGTATTCGCCATCTGGTCATTGAATAGGGTGATTCACCGTTTTAGTCAGAAATTCGCCTTACAGCACAAAATCGCCATAAAAACCTGGCGAATCAGCCTCATTGAATACCGCCCTATATCTTTAATATTTTAATTACACTTCATTTTTTTTCTTTCACTTTCTAAATATAGCTTCGGTTTCCTATCCATAAGTTCATAAAATTAATTTTAAAAAAATAACAAAAGCCTCATGTCAACCTTCTGCATGTGTCCACATCTTTCATTTCTACTTTTGGCCATATTGACCTTTTGACTGTGTCAGCCTATAGAAACATAGAAACATAGAATGTGACGGCAGATAAGAACCACTTGGCCCATCTAGTCTGCCCCTTTTTTAAACATGTTACCTCAAACCATATTTGATCCTTATTTTTTTGTAAGGATATCAATATGCCTATCCCAAGCATGTTTAAATTGTACTACTGTATTTGCCTCTACCACCTCGGATGGGAGGCTATTCCACTTATCTACTACTCTTTCTGTGAAGTAATTCTTCCTCGCATTTCCCCTGAATCTTCCTCCCTCTAGTTTCAGTGCATGTCCTCGTGTTCTGCTGCTCCTCTTCCTGTGAAGAATGTCTCCCACCTGTACCTTGTTAAAACCCCTGATATATGTGAAAGTTTCTATCCTGTCCCCCCTTTCCCTTCTCTGCTCTAAAGTATACATATTAAGATCTTTTAGTCTTTCCTGGTACGTTTTGTGATGTAGGCCATGCACCATTTTAGTTGCCCTTCTTTGTACAGTCTCTAATGTATTTATATCCTTCTGGAGATATGGCCTCCAGAACTGAACACAATACTCTAGGTGAGGTCGTACCAATGACCTATACAGTGGCATTATTACTTCTTTCTTTCTACTGCTGATACCTCTCCCTATGCAACCAAGCATCTGACTTGCCTTCTTCATTGCTTTGTTACATTGCCTCCCTCCCTGTCCCCTGAAATAGTGACACCTAGATCCCTTTCTTCCTCAGTAGTTTCCATTATAGTGCCATTTATAATATATTTAGTCTTTGGGTTTTTGCAACCCAAGTGCATGATTTTGCATTTTTTGGCATTAAACTGTAGTTGCCATGCTCTTGACCATTCCTCTAATCTACCTAGATCATCAATGATTTGTTTTACCCCTCCTGGTGTGTCTACCCTATTGCATAACTTTGTGTCATCTGCAAAAAGGCACATTTTACCCTCAATTCCATTTGCAATATCACCAGTAAAGATTTTAAAAAGCACTAGTCCAAGTACAGATCCCTGGGGTACTCCACTTGTAACCTTTCCCTCCTTTGACTGTACTCCGTTTACTCCAACTCTCTGTTTTCTGTCCTGCAACCATGCTCTTATCCACTCAACTATCTTAGAATCCAATCCCAAGCTTTCAAGTTTATTTAACAGTCTGCAATGTGGGACAGTGTCAAAAGCCTTACTAAAGTCTAGATAAGCTACATCTACAGCCCCACCTTGATCTATTACTTTAGTCACCCAGTCAAAAAAGTCAATAAGATTTGTTTGACATGATCTTTCCCCAGTAAACCCATGCTGTTTTGGAACCTGTAAATTGCTGGTTTTGAGATATTCGACAACTCTTTGTTTTAAGAGTGTTTCCATCACTTTCCCTACTACTGTTGTAAGGCTCACTGGTCGATAGTTGCTTACCTCTTCCTTGCTTCCACTTTTGTGCAGTGGGACTACATTCGCTGTTTTCCAGTCCTCTGGGATTACTCCAGTAGCTAGTGACTGGTTGAATAATTCTGTTATTGGTTTTACCAGCTCCCCTTTAAGCTCTTTTAGTATCCTTGGATGTATCCCATCTGGTCCCATTGATTTATCCACTTTCAGTTTTGAGAGTTCTGTGAGGACTTTCTCCTCTGTAAATGTACTTGTTTCTCCCTCAGTTTTCTGACTATACTCGTAATTTAACTGTGGCCCCTTTCCCTCTCTTTCAGCAGTGAATACTTAGCAGAAATAATTATTAATATTATCTGCTATTACATTGTCCCCCTCAAGAAAACTTCCACTCTCTGTCTTTAGTCTTATTATTCCACTTTTTGTTTTTCTCCTTTCACTTATATACCTAAAAACTGTTTTCCCCCCTTTACCCACTGACTGGGCCATTTTCTCTTCAGCCTGTGCTTTTGCACATCTGATTACCTTCTTAGCCTCCTTCTGTCTAACAAGATACACCTCTTTGTCCTCATTCTTCTGCGTCTGCTTAAATTTCTTAAAGGCCAACTTTTTTGCTTTCACAATACTTGCTACAGTACTTCGTTCGCAAACCCCAATGGCTTCCTTTTTCCTGTGTTTTTCCTAACTATTACCTTTTTCTTGTGTTTTTCCTAACCCTAACCTACTTAATGTCAACCATTTGGTGTTGACCTATTGAATTTCTACATAGACACTGTGGATGAAATTTAATAGGGTGAGAGAATCAAAAAGTGAGAGATTTGGTAAGAAATCTCCAATTTCTTTAAAGCGGCAATCATTTACAGTGCAAAATCAAATTGGTATTGCGGTGTAAATTTACAGGTAAAAAAAGGGTAGTAAGTCTCTAGCGCACCCAGTGACTCTCTGCCTAGGTTGTCACACAATGAACCTTCACCAAAGTTGATTCGTGAGACAGCAAAAGAGAAAGAATGTGCAACCCTGGCGAAAATACATATAAATCACACTTACACAATTTATGGTAATTGAATCACTTTCTGTACCAAGTGACCCTAAAACTTTGGAAGAAAGAAGTAGACCATAGTGCAAATATTGTAAACAAAAATAGACCAATTTTAATGGTGATTGAATGCACTCACATGGAAATGCATTTTCATAGGCATGTAGCAGGGTCTTTTCAATTGATAGAATTCGTAGGTCTCCTACAAACTTGAGAAGAATGACATCTAGTGCAACATTGTAGGTAAAAAATATATAACATTTATTAGATACACTCACACTTTGGGAGGTAGTAAAATCGCATAAAACCCAAATGGGTACAGGAACTTCACAGGGAACAGTGATCAGCAATAAAGAACTGCAATCTACGTCCTGGAAGGTCCGGTCGGCATCAATGGTAGCTTTAGCGCGCTTTCAGGCTTTCAATAGCCCTTCATTGGAAGCATAGACAGTGGTGCCGAGCGGGGCTTCTTTATACCCTTCCTAATTACAGAATGCAATAGTACAGCTGTAAGTTCCGGTGTACATGCACCGGAAGTCAGACATCGTAAAATCCTGAAGTAGCGGTGAGCACTCCTTGGGGTCCCGGGGGACTGTAATCCTTTGTTTTAAGTTCCATTTTCATTGTAGTCCAGGTAACCGCTCTGTGGAACACACCTCCATTTTTTATATAGATTTGGTTTGTTGGTGCGCTCAGTGGAACGTACGTCCATATTGGATTTTAGTTCCATTTAGATATAAAGTCCATATAAAATACAAAATACAATGAATTAGGCACTAGATAAATAAAAATATAAGGAAAAATAAATTTTAATATAAAAGATATATACCAAAGAAAGGGAAAAATGGTAGGGACATAGATCGGGCTTTAAAGTAATTTATAGTAACCATTTCAGTTCGAATTCGCCATTAAGGCCATTAGGTACCAAAGTTTTTAATTTGTGGATCCATGTCATCGCAGCCTTTGCTAGGCAATCGTCAATATTGTTACATTTCCAATTAGGGTTAATCTGTTGGATCCCCCAAAATGACCTTGGCCCTTATTCTGGTTGGTGCGGTCGAGCCGCATATGCGGCTCCGACCGCACCAGACGAATCCCCGCCCACCCTACGGATCGCCACGGCCGTCCGTACACGGACGGCTGGCGATCCGCATAAAAATGGTGGAGGCTACGCCTCCACCATGGTGGGAGCTGCCCCCTGCATTCGATGGTCGTCGACCATCGAAGGCAGGTCCGCACGCCGCGGCAGCTCCCGCAAGCTGAGACCACACGGACAATCGTCCGTGTGGTAGCTTGTATGGGGGCTGAAAGCTGACATCCGGCGACGTCAGCTTTCCGCCCCCATGAGTTGCGTCATGCCCTCATTAGCATGCGTACGCCCCGCGTTTGCATGGGAACGCCCATGAAACGCGGGGCGTATACATAGGGAAATGAGGGCATGAAGCCCCTCACTCCCCTATACGCCCCCTTTGCGGCGTAGTAACGTTATGTGCGGCGAATTCGCCTGCACATGCGCAGATTGACCTCTGCGCATGTGCAGACGGAAAACATCGGCGGTACGGCCGCACGCGGGCCGTACCGCGCGAATCAGAATAAGGGCCATAATATGGCAAGGATTAGAGTTATGTGTTTTTGCAAAATGAGCCGATACTGTATGTCCCTCCAATTTTTTTCCTTATATTATACACATGTTCTGCGGTCCTGGTTTTAAGGCACCTGGAGGTTTTGCCTATATATATATACCAGGCCGCAGATACATTCGAGTGCGTACACAATGTTCTTGGAATTACAAGTCAAAAATTCTTTGATGGGGTATTTATTTCCTTTCACCTCAAATTCTTTTAATTTGCTGGGTCCTTTAGTTGATTTGCACATATGGCACAAGCCACATCGGTGAAAACCCTGACTGCGTAAGCTGTTCCTTTTGGGTACATCGAGGGCGCTTTTCACTAGGGAATCTTTTATTGTGGCAGATCTTCTATAAATGAACTTGGGTTTTAAGGGGAGATGTGGGCCGAGGATGGGGTCGTTCTTTAAAATTTTCCAGTTCTTTTTGAAAATATTTTCTATTTCTTTATGTTGGTAATTAAACTTGCTTATGAAAGACCACTGATAGTCATTAGTCTGGCTCTTATGTTGTTCGCTTCTTTCACTGTTAAGCAGATCGGTCCTATTGATAGAAGCAACCCTCGATTTAGCCATATTAAATTTTTCTTGGGTGTACCCCTTCTCCAAAAAACGTGTGTTCATTTCTTTCATTTGGTCCTGACAAACGGTTTGTTCTGTGCAATTTCTCCTAATGCGTAGGAACTGGCTGAACGGAATACTGCTCAGCCAGTTGTCATGATGTTGACTTGTTACCTTTATTAGACTGTTTGAATCAGTTTTTTTCCTATATACTTTTGTGTTTAGATGTCCCTCTTTAACATACAGACATAGATCCAAGAAAAAAGTTCATCCTTACTTATAGAGAACGTTAATTTAATATTTTTGTCATTGTCATTTAATGAGTTGCAGAAGGAATCCAGACTGTGACTGGTTCCCTCCCAAAGGAAAATAATATCATCTATAAAACGCAGCCAGAGCACCAGGCCTGCCCCCAGCTCCTCCCCATGCCATACAGTTTGGGATTCCCAATATGACATGAAGAGGTTTGCATAGCTGGGGGCAAACCTGGTGCCCATGGCGGTCCCCACACGCTGTAAATAAAAATGTCCATTGAAATAGAAATAATTATTTCGCAAAATAAATTTTATGCCTTCAACAATAAATTCTTTCAAATTTTCAGAATAATCAGTTTTATTTAAGAAATGTGAGACTGCCTCTAAGCCCTTATCCTCTTGGATTATTGTGTAGAGCGTTGAGACATCAGCTGTTGCCATGATATAGTCATCCTTCCATGGTAAAATTTTCTTCCAGGACGTAGATTGCAGTTCTTCATTGCTGATCACTGTTCCCTGTGAAGTTCCTGTACCCATTTGGGTTTTATGCGATTTTACTACCTCCCAAAGTGTGAGTGTATCTAATAAATGTTATATATTTTTTACCTACAATGTTGCACTAGATGTCATTCTTCTCAAGTTTGTAGGAGACCTATGAATTCTATCAATTGAAAAGACCCTGCTACATGCCTATGAAAATGCATTTCCATGTGAGTGCATTCAATCACCATTAAAATTGGTCTATTTTTGTTTACAATATTTGCACTATGGTCTACTTCTTTCTTCCAAAGTTTTAGGGTCACTTGGTACAGAAAGTGATTCAATTACCATAAATTGTGTAAGTGTGATTTATATGTATTTTCGCCAGGGTTGCACATTCTTTCTCTATTGCGGTGTAAATGATTGCCGCTTTAAAAAACCCTGGAGATTTCTTACCAAATCTCTCACTTTCTGATTCTCTCACCCTATTATATTTCATCCTATAGACCTTTCAACAGCTTCCAGATTCAAGATTGCATACTCATTCGAGAAATGCATCTCGATAATTTACTAAACACGAAACTCGCTCAAACACGAATCAAAATCATGTGAGAACACCCGTGTACGAATGACTTCTGTGCGTAAAAGTAAAGAAAGAGTTAAAAATAAAAAAAATAAAAATGGCTTGGGGTTCCCACTCCGAAGCATAACCAGCCCCGGGCTCTTTGAGCCGGTCCTGATTAAAAAAAAATATTGAACCTGGCCAGGGCTAACTAGCTTGGGATAAAGCTCTGCACACTTGGGGCCAGATGTAATAGGGTGAGAGTTTCAGAAAGTGAGAGATTTTGGGAGAGTTTTCCCATTTTTTTTAAAAGCAGCAATCATTTACATGGCAAAACCAGGTTGATTTTGCCATGTAGTTGATTGCTGCTTTAAAAAAAATGTGAAAACTCTCCCAAAATCTCTCACTTTCTGAAACTCTCACCCTATTACATTTGGCTCTTGGAGGGATTTTGACTTAATGGGGGAAATTTACCAATATGAAAAACCTAGTTTTTCGTATTGGTATTTCCCCTACGGCTGCATACGACTGTTTTAGTCGTATGCAAAGTCGTGTTCCGGAGGGGAAATTACAAAGCAGTCAGATACGACTGCTTTGTAACCCTCCGATGGTGTAACAATTCGTATTAGCTGGCCATATATACGGCCGCTAATACGAATTTGTCTAGCAGTCTGCACGGATCAGTCAGATCCGTGCAGGCTGCAGTGTGTAAAAAAAAATAGAAAAATAAATAAATATAAAAAAAAAACCGGCGTGGGGTCCCCCCCACAGCCGAAACCAGCACCAGGCTGACAGAGCCTGGAGCCGGTAATTAAAAATCAGGGAACCCAACAAATAGGGGTTCCCCGATTTTTAACAACCAGCCCCAGGCTCCTGCTCTGGGGCTGGTTCCCAAAATACGGGGGACAAAATGACTAGGGGTCCCCCGTATTTTAAGAACCAGCCCCAGGCAAAACCAGCCAGCAGGGTAATGCCACAGCCGGGGGGAGACTTTTTATACAAGTCCTCCCGGCCAAAGCATTCATCCCTACCGACCAGTCAGCCTGGCCAGGGGCCCTGGGGGAGTGGGGACCCCCCCAATGAAGGGGTCCCCCCCCTCCAGGACTTACCTGACCAGGCTGAAGCCTGGTACTGTCCCCGATGCCCCTGGGCGGTGGGCATCGGGCTGATTATGGTGTAAAAAAAAAGATTAAACTATTGTTTTTTACTGTGGCACTACAAGTGCCAGCAAGCCTCCCCAGCAAGCTGGGACTTGGAGAAGCACAAGTCCCAGCCTGCTGGGCATTAAAGGGCCCGCTGGCACTTGTAGTTCCACAGTTAAAAAAATAGTACAATAAACACACTGACACAATGAAAATAAAAGTTTAATACATACATTACACACATACTGATACTTACCTTTCTTGATCCCGTAGGTAGCCCTGGTCCTGATGTCCTGTGTCGTCCTCCAGGTCCATGTCGGCTGTCTGCGTCGTCCTACGTCCATGTCGGCTGTCTGCGTCGTCCTCCAGGTCCATGGCGGTGTCCGGGTCCGAAGAAATCCATGTTGGAGCTGTGGAAGGAAATCCTACTCACCTGGTCCTGCGCTGAAAAAGTCTTCTCCCTGTCCGACGTAATCCAGGTAATGTTGAAGCTGTCGCCGGTCCCCGCTGTCTCCGCATCGCGCTGAGAAGAGATGCTGAGATATTTCATACTCGGCGCCTTTCCTCAGAATGAATTCTATTGGCCGCCTAGCGGCCAATCAGGAGCCGAGAAAGTCTGACTGGTCGGTAGGGATGAATGCTTTGGCCGGGGGGACTTGTATAAAAAGTCTCCCCCCGGCTGTGGCATTACCCTGCTGGCTGGTTTTGCCTGGGGCTGGTTCTTAAAATACGGGGGACCCCTAGTCATTTTATCCCCCGTATTTTGGGAACCAGCCCCAGAGCAGGAGCCTGGGGTTGGTTGTTAAAAATCGGGGAACCCCTATTTGTCGGGTTCCCTGATTTTTAATTACCGGCTCCAGGCTCTGTCAGCCTGGTGCTGGTTATGGCTGTGGGGGGGGACCCCACGCCGTTTTTTTTATTTTTTATTTTATTTTTCTATTTTTTTACACTAAAGCCTGCACGGATCTGACTGATCCGTGCAGGCTTAAAGCAAATACGACAGGGAAAGCAAGGTGTATTTTCCTGTCGTATTTGCGTGGGTGTTTTACACCACTTAGCAGCCATATTATCCATACGGCTGCTTAGTAAATCAGGAATCACCATTCTTTTGAATGGTGATTTCTGTCGTATCCTATCGATGGTGTAGGACATTCGTATTTGTAAATACAAATACGAATGTTCCATCTTTAGGAATACGAATTGTTGTATTTTTGGGATTGTAAATCCCGAGAATACAAATTCGTAAAAAAAAGGTGTATTTCTGCCTACGAATACACCTTTTTTCTACGAATCCATTTTGGTAAATGTCCCCCAATATCTCTTCGACAATCGCTGAGTGTCCCATTTTTATCAGCCACATGGTCGCAAATGAAAACGGAGTAACTAAGGGGAGAAAGATGCTGCTGCTGCGACCAGCGACCAGTACTGGGCTGGTCGCGGGAACAGGCTCCTAGCAACTGTCTCCCCGTACACAAGCTTATGGTTGACATAGGCAAGGTCGACAGTCAAATGTTTGACATAAGTTTTTCATAATTTTTTGGTGTCTATCTAATCGTACATCAACATGGACACAGTATATGTACCTCATCTCCTCGCATGGGTGGCTTTGCTCGCCATGCTTCGGGCACGGGGCCAAGCTGCACCCAGTGAACTATTATAGTACCACTTAGATAGTAAAGGATGAAAAAGAAAAAACGTGATAAACTCATGTCGAACGTCTGACTGTCAACCTTGCCTATATCGACCATGAGCTTGTGTCGACCCTTTGACAGGGTCGACATTGTCTATCCCAGGGATGGGGAACCTCCGGCCCTCCAGCTGTTGTTGAACTACACATCCCAGCATGCCCTGAAACAGTTTTAGTATGGCCAAATAGCAAAACTGTAGCAAGGCATGTTGGGATGTGCAGTTCAACAACAGCTGGAGGGTTGAAGGTTCCCCATCCCTGGTCTATCCACTGACTGCATACCTAACCCCCCTCCTTAGTCCAACAACTTTCTGATAGCGTTCTTTGTAGTCACTGGTAGCAACAATAAAAGCACAAGCCGTCCTTCTTCTCAAACTCATGATGAGTATGAAGCCAACGTATCCGACCTCAGATTTAGCCCAGAAAATGGCAATGCGATTCTGGATCCCCTAATCATGCTCCTTGCATTTTTGGTAAACCTGCTGCAAATGCAGCCCCGGATCGAAAGTCTATATACGCTGGAACAGTCATTTTATTTTTATATTTCGGCATCCCAGAATCGAAGGTATTAAGAATGATCATATATCCGTGTACTTGTGTATCGGTGTGTTCGGGACTTCCGAACAGGAGTACAGTTGATCGAACCGTTGCATTTAAAGTGTGATTGTACAGGTGTGATGGTACAGGTGTGATTGTACAGGTGTGATGGTACAGATGTGATGGTACAGGTGTGATTGTACAGGTGTGATGGTACTGGTGTGATTGTACAGGTGTGATGGTACAGATGTGATGGTACAGGTGTGATTGTACAGGTGTGATGGTACTGGTGTGATTGTACAGGTGTGATGGTACAGGTGTGATTGTACAGGTGTGATGGTACAGGTGTGATTGTACAGGTGTGATTGTACAGGTGTGATGGTAAAGGTGTGATTGTACAGGTGTGATGGTACAGGTGTGATGGTACAGGTGTGATTGTACAGGTGTGATGGTAAAGGTGTGATTGTACAGGTGTGATGGTACAGGTGTGATTGTACAGGTGTGATTGTACAGGTGTGATGGTAAAGGTGTGATTGTACAGGTGTGATTGTACAGGTGTGATTGTACAGGTGTGATAGTACAGGTGTGATGGTACAGTAAAGGTGTGATTGTACAGGTGTGATGGTACAGGTGTGATGGTACAGGTGTGATGGTACAGGTGTGATGGTACAGTTGGGATTGTACAGGTGTGATTGTACAGGTGTGATGGTACAGGTGTGATGGTACAGGTGTGATGGTAAAGGTGTGATTGTACAGGTGTGATGGTACAGGTGTGATGGTACAGGTGTGATTGTACAGGTGTGATGGTACAGGTGTGATGGTACAGGTGTGATTGTACAGGTGTGATGGTACAGGTGTGATGGTACAGGTGTGATGGTAAAGGTGTGATTGTACGGGTGTGATGGTACAGGTGTGATGGTACAGGTGTGATTGTACAGGTGTGATGGTACAGGTGTGATTGTACAGGTGTGATGGTACAGGTGTGATGGTAAAGGTGTGATTGTACAGGTGTGATGGTACAGGTGTGATGGTACAGGTGTGATGGTACAGGTGTGATTGTACAGGTGTGATGGTACAGGTGTGATGGTACAGGTGTGATTATACAGGTGTGATGGTACAGGTGTGATTGTACAGGTGTGATGGTACAGGTGTGATGGTACAGGTGTGATTGTACAGGTGTGATTACACAGGTGTGATTGTACAGGTGTGTACCCAGCCTGAGAGGATACTGGACTGGCCTTGTTATATTTGCTAAATCTTTAAACACAGGAATGTCAGGACTTATCCCCAAGAAATCAGGACAGCTGGCAGATTATCCTGCTCTCTCCTACTCGTTCATGAAGCTTTCACTTCCTGCTGCGGCTGATGTCTTAATCTCAGTTGGACTCTGCACTAAGGACCTTATTCTAGTCCACACGCAATGCTACGAATTTTGCAGTATTGCATGTGGATTTAAAGCCGTTCGTACAGCCGCCCACCCAACCCTCATTTGGCAAGTGTCTGCTTTTCTACTCAAGAAAAGGTCCATGCAAACTTTTATCATGTGTAACCTTAAAAGAGTCCTTTGATAAACGTATTAAACAACATTACAACATCTATGTTAAGTTGCATTTACTGTAGGTTAGTCCTCTTGTACCCTTATGTAGGAGTAGCAAACTGTTGCAAATTGACACCTTGAGGTCATATGGCAATCTCCTGTCAAGCAGCAGAACTGTTGGAGTCGGAGTGTAGATGTTCTCACCCAAAATTCTTCTTCTCCGTACTGTAGGTAAAACGGGACATTTGGTGATCGGCAGACCCCGGCCAATCCTAAGAAACAATGTCAAATCTTTCAAGCTCTGATGCAATAATTGGGACATGACCAAGCGTGATACATCATTTTTGGAAAAAAGATGGACTGTAAAGTTTTTTGTGCGGATGGAGAGGGCATAAATTTTCCTCCATGTGTAGCCTTGGCTCCCCCATCCCAAACAATAGTTCCTGTTTATTTATTGTGACTTAATTTATATGTTGTACAGTTTGAATTGTTGGGTATTGGATTTATCTGTCATTGGGCACTAGAGCAGTTATGCCAAACAGTAGTGCCCACAATCTGTATTATGCCAAACAGTAGTGCCCACAATTATTATTATTATTATTATTATTATTATTATAATTTTATTTATAAGGCGCCACAAGTGTTTCGCAGCGCCGTACAAAGGAACAATACAGGGAGACTAAACTTGGCATAACATTGAATAAATAACAAGAATACAGTACAAATAAAGAGTGCACAGTTCAATACACATTACAGCTTGGATATAAGTAGTGAGGACTCAATCAACATACAACTAGAGGCTTGATGCCAATGATGGAGGTGAGTATGCGGACAAAGATGGTCACTGAGTGTTGGAGTATAGGAGAGCTGTGAGTGACAGGTGAAGAGAAGTGGGCTTTGACAACAGGAGGGAAGAGGGCCCTGCTCAGAGGAGCTTACAATCTAGTAGGAAGGGGAGACAGACAGATTACAAGAGGTGCAAGCAAGTGGGTGGTGGCTAGATAGCAGGATGTAAACAGGCAAGGGGTCGGAGAACCATCTGGTTTATGCAGTGGAAGGGTATGCTTTGATGAATAGGTGAGTTTTAAGTGCCCGTTTGAAGCTTTGCAAGATACACAATCTGTATTATGCCAAACAGTAGTGCCCACATTTAACATATGGCAAATAAAATTAGATACGTTTCATAGTATGCCAAAAAGTACTGGCCCGGTCATACTAGGCCAAATTGTAGTACCCACGGTTCCTATTATGCAAAACAGCAGTCCCCACCAATCACATTAGTGCCCACAGTTATAGTTTATGCCACATAATAGTGCCTATAGTTCGCATTAATCTAAACAGCATTTCCCACAATTTATATTCATGTTCATGTTACTGAGTGCTATGTATTTCTGCCTCCAGTTCATATTATACCATGCATTAATACTATGCAAAACAGCAGTCCACGCAATTCATAAGATGCCAAAAAAATTGTGCCCATCGTTCATACTATTAAGATATGGTAACATGCAAATGTTACAATGACTGAAATGTAACAGTACAAACACAAAGGTTTTGTGAAGTGTTGGAGCATTTATTATACTTTTACAGAAATATCAAAGTGGCGCACACAGGGGGGGGGGGGGTATCCAGAAGCCCCACTCAACTTTTTTCTGACATTGACTGTCTGAGGAGCTGCAGCGCATGAGCAGCAGGTCCGCACACAGCGCTGCTTGTTAGACTTGGAAAAGTTACAAGTGGAGTACCCCGGGGATCTGTACTTGGACCGGTGCTTTTTAATATCTTTATTGGTGATATTGCAAATGGAATTAAGGGTATATAGTGCCTTTTTGCAGATGACACAAAGGTATGCAACAGGGTGGACACACCAGGAGGGGTAAAACAAATGATTGATGATCTAGGTAGATTAGAGGAATGGTCAAGAGAATGGCAACTACAGTTTAATGCCAACAAAAATGCTAAATCATGCACTTGGGTCTCAGAAATCCAAAGACTCAATATAGTATAAATGGCACTATAATGGAAACTACTGAGGAAGAGAGGGATCTAGGTGTCACTATTTCAGGGGACTTAAAGGCAGGTAGGCAATGTAACAAAGCAATGAAGAAGGCAAGTCAGATGCTTGGTTGCATAGGGAGAGGTATCAGCAGTAGAAAGAAAGAAGTAATAATGCCACTGTATAGGTCATTGGTACGACCTCATCTAGAGTACTGTGTTCAGTTCTGGAGGCCATATCTCCAGAAGGATATAAATACATTAGAGACTGTACAAAGAAGGGCAACTAAAATGGTGCATGGCCTACATCACAAAACGTACCAGGAAAGACTAAAAGATCTTAATATGTATACTTTAGAGCAGAGAAGGGAAAGGTTTTAACAAGGTA
This sequence comes from Crinia signifera, assembly GCF_055691185.1. NCBI lineage: Eukaryota > Metazoa > Chordata > Amphibia > Anura > Myobatrachidae > Crinia > Crinia signifera. The sequence goes on along the minus strand of NC_139219.1, from coordinate 319,594,387 downwards.
CAGGTGGGAGACAGGAAGAGGAGCAACAGAACACAAGGACATGCACAGAAACTAGGGTACTTGTGTAGTTTCACGGCGGCAGCCTAAGCTATGTTATCAGTTAACGTACTGTTGCCAGGAACTGCATCTCTGTCCTCTGTCCCTGGCAAGCCTATTCAGCTCCTCTCTCACACCACCGGCGCCAGCATGATCACCTCTCTTTGGTGGAGAGGGGATCATGCTGGCGCCGGCGGAGAGGCGCTCCATCTGTTTGACACGCAGGAGCGTCTCAGACACTCCAGCAATGAGACGCTCCTGTGTCTGAGTAGCTATTATGGCAGGGTACAGTAACCCTGCCTACAGGGTTAGGGGTTCTGTAGCGCCTTTTGAAACCCCCACTATCCACGGCAGCCCAAAGCATGGCGAGCGCAGCGAGCCCTGCGAGGGGACGCGTTACGCATCCACCCGACCTTTTCATACCCCCACTATCCACATTGGCGTGGAGTTGATTTCATCTAGTGTGGCGAGCGCAGGGAGCCACCGAGCCCGAAGCGTGGCGAGCGTAGCGAGCCCCGCCAGGGGACGCGGATTACATGTAAGGTCTCTCTGCACTCTCTGCACTCGCCATACTTCAGGCTTGGTGGCTCGCTGCACTTGCCACACTACAAAAAATCAATTCCACACCAAAGTGGATAGTGGGGGTATGAAAAGGTCGGGAGGACGCGTCCGCTCGCCACGCTTCGGGCTTCCGTGGATAGTGGGGGTTTGAAAAGGCGCTACAGAACCCCTAACCCTGTTGGCAGGGTTGCTGTACCGTCTGAGACGCTCCGTCTCAAACAGATGGAGCGCCTCTGCACCGGCGCCAGCATGATCTCCTCTCTGACAAGTTTCTTGTGTAGTTTCACGGCGGCAGCCTACACTGATAACGTAGCCAGGGACACTAAAGCGGCCGCGGGAACACTACGCTACTTCTGACTGACTGCGCTAACTACGCTGGCCGTGGGAACACTACGCTGATTCTGACAGGAACGTAGCGTAACTGCCGCTGTGAAACTACACAAGTACCAAAACTAGAAGGAGGAAGATTCAGGGGAATTCTGAGGAAGAATTACTTCACAGAAAGAGTAGTAGATAAGTGGAATAGCCTCCCATCAGAGGTGGTAGAGGCAAATACAGTAGAGCAATTTTAACATGCTTGGGATAGGCATATTGATATCCTTACAAAAAAATAAGGATCAGATATGGTTTGAGGTAACATGTTTGAAAAAGGGGCAGACTAGATGGGCCAAGTGGTTCTTATCTGCCGTCACATTCTGTTTCTATGTTTTATTGTAACTTCCTGTGCAGTACAATTCCATGGAAACAGCATAGGGAAGCCGATCCTTCTCCATATGAGCGGGCAATCGGCTGCACTATGCATTGGAGGTATCCAAGTACAACTGCTCAAGCGTGTGTGTCGCATACAACTGGAGCCCTGCCGACCCCCTTACAAATCTTGCGTTTACCTCTGCATCACTTATATCTAAAACAGTATCTGGGTGATAGATCAACAGTGACTAGATAGACAGTCAATAGGTCCACACTAAAAGGTTGACATGCCCAAGGTGGGCTCATTCAGTGTCTTGTTACCAAAGTGCCCGATGCTGTGCACTGGCTCCAAATGGGTCCCTGGCATAGGTGCCGATTCTGTGGGTGCTTGAGGGCCCGAGCACCCACGGAAATTGATGAGCACCCACTCAGCAGCGGCCCACACGCCCGTGTCCCACTGCACTCCCTCGTCGTTGGAACAGGTACTGTGTGGGCATTTATGTACCTGCACTGTGGGGGCATTTATGTATTTGGAACTGTTGCCATAATTTGAATATTGGAGATAACTGTGCGGTGTAATATAAATCAGTATTATTTTATGGTCACGCCCCTTTCCCATGAAGCCATTCCCCTATATTTTTGGCTTGAGCACCCACCAGCAAACACATAAATCGGCACCTATGGTCCCTGGTCTGTCTACAACCCAATCCTCTCACTCAACATCTCACCCGCTCATCTCCTCCCTACATCTCCAACATAAATTCTACTAAGGCTTTCTCCCACTCTGTTCTCCGTGCCAACGATGACTCTACTTCTCACTGATCACCTATTTCCACTCCTACCTCTCCAATGCTCCCATTCTCAGCCCAACCTCACCCAAATATACTTTCACCCTGCTTTCCAGACTACCCCAATTCTGCTCTCCCTGTGCAAGCCTTATACCCCTAAGAATGTAAGCTGTTGTGAGCCTGTCCCCTACTCCTATGTCTCCTACACATAAGTATGAAGAGTTTGGGTTGTATAAGAAAAAGAAAACAATATATACACAGATGTTGGTATGCCATTGGGAACTACAGGCATTCCCTTCTTGGACATGTCGAGGATAAGCTGCACCAGTGCTGATCTGTCTTTAAAAAAGGTCTAGAATGAGACCAAAACTTTGACAGAGTTGTAAACTGTCAGCCATCATTAAACTGAATTATCCACCTCTACATAACATGGATATTTAATGTAGCCTGAAGGTAGCCAAGTGTCTACTTCAGGGGCACCTAGGTGACATCACACATAGTGGGAGAATCATCAAATCTTAGAGAGTTAAAACATGGAGAGAGTAGTACCAACCAATCACTTTGTAGTCATTTTATGTTCAACCAATCGGTTTGACGCTAAAGCTGGCCATACTGTACATCTACAGATTTATTGTCAGATTGGGCTGGTTGGAACAAAATCCTGGTAATGGAACAGAGCAAATGACAGTTGACCATTTGCTTTGAAATGCTGGAAAGCTGCCAAACTTTCATTCAGATATTTCCAGGTTTCTGTTCCAAACAGCCAGATCTGTCAATAAATCTGTAGATGTATGGCCAGCTTTATTGTAGACTCCAATTGGTTGCTACAGAATTAGCAACTTTTACACTGTTTTTCTCCCCAAGGTTTGATAAAACTCCACCAAAGTCATTTAAATGAAACTTCAAAAATACCATCGGGTTGGGTTTATTAGGTCGACCATAAGAAGATCGACATGCATTAAGTCGACCACTGAAGATCGACAGGCCTTAGTTCGACACCTTCAAAATGTCGACATGGGTTTAGGTAGACAGGGCCATTATGTCGACATGAGCATTATGTCAACATGGGCAAGATTGACAGTCAAAAGGTCCAAATGGGTTTTTCAATTTTTTTGTCCTGAATGTCGACACTGTCGACATGTAAACCGTATCGGTGCACCGCGTCCTCTTGTATGGCTCACTGCGCTTGCCATGTTTCGGGTACGGTGCCTCGCTGTGCTCAGTACACTATTCTATTCTCCCTCCACGCCCCAGTGGATGGTAGGACATGAAATACCGACTGTCGGTACATGTCGGCTAAAAAAAAAACATAACAAACACATAACAAACTTTTGACTGTTGACCTTGCCCATGTCAACCTAATGCTTGTGTTCACCTAATGACCCTGTCAACCTAAAGCTCTGTCGACCTTTTGAGTGTGTTGACCTAAGGTCTGTTGACCTTCAGTGGTATTCCCAGAAACCAGAAGTACCACAGGATTGTGACTGCCGGTCACGATCACAGCAAAGATGCTGGTTCGGCAGGAAACACCAGAGGGAGCACACCCTGTCCCTTTGCCTTTTAAAATTGTGTCATTTTAAGGATATACCATAACCATTACTGAGTCACTTTATTTTCTAAGCCGTGTCATTTTTAAAGGATATACCCTAATTACTACTGGCTCACGATCTTATGAATCCATTATCAGATGATCCAAAAATATTTCATACAATATTTACAGATCTAATATTGATTAAACCCTGATGAAGTCTGGATAGATAGATGAAACGCGTAGGGTTTGGACTTCATGCTTTGTTTTCAACTTGACTATTTGAACATCAATCAGTGATTTTATTACGCTGTGAAACCAATTATTGGACTACGATGGAATTACCGGATCATTTTTGAAAAAAAGTAAATTGGTTTTCATATGTATGATAATCCAGTTTTTGCATGATAACTGTGATTGTAGGTGGTTCCAACTGAGCGCTTTCTACTAGTATGTAGTTATCAGAGGGTTCAATAGAATATTACGGAACCACCCATTAGCTGGTAAGGTGCATAGGTGTAAATCTTACAGTAAATTTTGGAAATACAATAAATACATAAGAAACACTTTATGTTAACACATTCTCTTGAATTCAGATTAGAAGCAGGTTTCATATAAAAAAGTAGCCGTTTATATACCAAAGTATCCAACACATTTTGTCTAACAACTTGATCAGGGGTACGGCAAGGGGTGTTCTGCTATTAACAAGTGGGAAAAAAGGGGGAAGAGAGTAGACCTGATTTTTAATTGGTCTGAAAAGAGTTTTTATCAATGCAACAGCGGTACTGGCGGCTCTGCCTTCCGATATAATCACTTGCCCTTCTCATCCACCAAGTTAAACACTAAGGGGTTGGTCCTTCTAAATGTGAAGGGTGCGAGGTGCCATTCCAATGAAGTTTAAAAGCTGAAAACAGCTGGAAACGTTACCCGATTTCGCAACCTTCACAGGCTGATTTCAGTCTGAATTCGCTAAAAATAGCTTGATACCCTGTGGAGCAGCAAGCACTTTTTGGCGAATTCTGTCCGCCGTAAAGTGCGTCTGGTGCCGTGATGGTTCGCACTCGTGATTTATCATCAGCTGGAGCCTCCTGGAGGGTATCCAATTTATATCATTAAAGAAGAGATACAAGCAGGGCAATGCTTGTATCTCTTCTTTAATGATATAAATTGGATACACTCCAGCTGATGAGTGCCGCCTGTCTCTCTGGGGTCCCTGGACCAAACTCCCCCAAAAATCATTCCTGCTATTTATATATATAATGGACCAAGGTGCCCGGCACTCCTGCTGATGTCCACTTACTAGTGACCGGTGCCCTCCTATTCGGACTTTGGGGTCCTGTGTAGGGTTGTTTCCATTTAGGCGGCACTCTCGGATTTCTGGGATGCAAAAAACTTGTTTATTGTGACTCCAACATGTTTATATATATATATAGAGAGAGAGAGAGAGAGAGAGAGAGAGAGAGAGAGATAGCTCTATAGATAGATAGATAGATAGATAGATAGATAGATAGATAGATAGATAGATAGATAGATAGATAGATATATCTATCTATACATATATATATATATATATATATATATATATATATATATATATATATATATACATACACACACACATACATATATTAGCTATAGCAATTTTTACAAGGCATAAATACAAAAGATCACTGATCTAGATAGATAGATAGATAGATAGATAGATAGATAGATAGATAGATAGATAGATAGAGATCCCCAGTAAGATGCACACTCTAATGAGTTGCTGGACCACACTCACGGTCATTGTGTGACACCTCTGCAACAATAACCACCACGATAGTAGAGATTAAGAATTAATTACTCCAAAAGAAATATAATTTGAGATAATCCCTTCATCTAGCATGCAAATTCATGAGCCAAACAACAAAACTGAAGCTGCAACTAAGTATCTCTTATAATCACCCTGCTTTTCCCAATTCCACCCTTGACACCGAATTTAGGCTGAATTAAAGTAAATGTACCAGTATTTAGTGACTAATCCTTCCTAAGTATTTTAATGCCTAATGAAGATTTGCTGAGGGGAGAAAGGCATATGTTCTTTCCGTTACAGCTTGCCTGCAGGCGGGGATATTAATGAATATTTCAGTCCTTTGTATTTGGCGCGGTGATCTGATGGTGCTGAAGGGACAGCTCCGCTCAGACTGGCCGTCCTGCGACAGGTTTGTCGCACTGGGTCGCAGCGATTTTTCTACCCAACGGCGACAAATAAGGCCTCCTTGATATATACACAAAAAAAAAAAAAAAGAAACAATAGATAGAAAAAAAATCAATATAAGGCATGGGGGGGGGGGGGGGGATTTTGGAACCCGAATTTTCATCATGTGCATCATTTTGAATTGTAAGATCTTGGGAGCAGCATCAAACGGTGGTCTTATTGCATATTCCTGCATTGCTATCACCGTGCTTCCTTACTGTACAGTGCGGTGCAAGGAACAGATAATGTCAGGGGATGATAATTGGGGAACGTATTTATAGATGGATTTGATGGATTTAGAATCCATCGTTTTATATACCGGCATAGACATAATTATTATTATTATTATTATTATTATTATTATTATTAATAATAACAACAATAATAATAATGAACTGTAGCAGAGTGGGGTATGCAGTTCTAAATTGTCTTTTATGCAAAATGTGAAAGTTCTGTTTATATGATAAATATCTATACTTTTGTATGGTATCGTGCTGTTACATTCTGTATCAACTCTAGATGGTGTGCACTCCTACACTGCACAGTGATATTATATAGAAGATCCATCTGCTCTACTTATAATGGTGTAGCATTTATTAATTATGAATTAGTACTTTTTCTGTGTTCTTGATTATAAAGAGTGTGTGTGAGTGTGGGTTTGTGTGTTTGTGTGTGTTGATGATAGATAGATAGATAGATAGATAGATAGATAGATAGATAGATAGATAGATAGATAGATAGATAGATACTGTAGATAGATAGATAGATAGATAGATAGATAGATAGATAGATAGATAGATAGATAGATAGATAGATAGATAGATAGATAGATAGATTAGATACTGTAGATAGATAGATAGATATCCTTGCGTTCTTGTATCTCTGTTCCGATCCACTGGTGCGTGACATGTTCCAGTGTGAAATGACAATGAAAACACGCAAGGGCAGAGTGACAAATCCAGTAGTCACTAAACTTTCACTGGAGGTCTTTCCTCGGTATAATTGGAAGCTATTGCACTTTATTTCATTATTAACAGTCATTATTATTATTATTATTATTGTTATTATTATGTTGTTAAGAAAAAGAAGAAAGAAAGAAGAAGATGAAGAAAAAAGAAAAGCAACACGCGTCCTATCCTGCGGTTGACGCAATTTGACTTTTAAGGCTCCCTAGCGGTACATTATCCCGTTACAGGGGTGACCCGAAATTACATCAGTTACCCGATACACCTTCCTGGCGGTACATTATCCCGTTACAGGGGTGACCCGAAATTACATCAGTTACCCCAGACACCTTCCTGGCGGTACATTATCCCGTTACAGGGGTGACCCGAAATCACATCATTTACCCCAGACACCTTACTGGCGGTACATTGTCCCGTAAGGCTTCGGTGACACAGGGATAGTGTCATTGTATAAGGGAGAGTGACATTGCATAGGGAAAGGTGACATAGGAAGGGTGACATTGCATAGGGAAAGGTGACAGAGGGAGGGTGACATTGCATAGGGAAAGGTGACATAGGAAGGGTGACATTGCATAGGGAAAGGTGACAGAGGGAGGGTGACATTGCATTGGGAAAGGTGACATAGGGAGGGTGAAAGTGCATTGGGAGAGGGGACATAGGGATGTTGACACAAGGAGGGTGACATTGCATTAGGAAGGGTGACACAGGGAGGGTGGCATTGCATTAGGAAGGGTGACACAGGGAGAGTGGCATTGCATTAGGAAGGGTGACACAGGGAGGGTGGCATTGCATTAGGAAGGGTGACACAGGGAGAGTGGCATTGCATTAGGAAGGGTGACACAGGGAGGGTGGCATTGCATTAGGAAGGGTGACACAGGGAGGGTGGCATTGCATTAGGAAGGGTGACACAGGGAGAGTGGCATTGCATTAGGAAGGGTGACACAGGGAGGGTGGCATTGCATTAGGAAGGGTGACACAGGGAGGGTGGCATTGCATTAGGAAGGGTGACACAGGGAGGGTGGCATTGCATTAGGAAGGGTGACACAGGGAGAGTGGCATTGCATCAGGAAGGGTGACACAGGGAGGGTGGCATTGCATTAGGAAGAGTGACACAGGGAGGGTGACATTGCATTGGGAGAAGGGACATAGGGATGTTGACACAGGGAGGGTGGCATTGCATTAGGAAGGGTGACACAGGGAGGGTGGCATTGCATTAGGAAGGGTGACACAGGGAGGGTGGCATTGCATTACACGCCTGGTTTGCGGCACAGCACCTACATAGCGGTAACAGGTCAGTGTAGTGGCTGGCACAGATGTAGTGGCTGGCACAGATGTAGTGGCTGGCACAGATGACCTCCCTACACCCAGATATTGTGGTCAGCGGATAATGTGAGCTTGCTGTGGTCATAGTACACTGCTGTAACCCTGGAGGGGAGATACATTATGTGATATCCTGTATGTGCGATATCTGCACCATAACACCCAGAATCTGCACATGAATGCGCCCTTGTGCCAGCCCCGGGCACCGTCTGTGCTCATTCACAAGCCTGCTGTGCACTGTGCAACACTTACTGCTGATCACAGCAATCGTTTGTGTGTCTGTGTGTGTGTGTGTGGCTGTTTGTGTATTTGTGTACACATGCCCAAGAATAATACCAGCCCGGCCCCAGAGTTCTCATTGTGAGATACCCAGGACCGCTGTGTATGTAATCACCCATCTCAGGCGATCTCCCTGTGAAGCCCCATCCATCCTTACTGTAGCGCCTTCCCCACTTTATACTTTGCACATTGCCCTTCCCTTCCATGTCTTTAGACACAGAAGATGCCTGAGCGCCCCCCCCCCCCCCCATACACCCCCTCCCCTACAATGTGCCCTGCCTTCCTCTTCTCCCCACCTCCTGCTTTATTTCATTAAGTGAAACGGAGCACATTGTCCTGATGAGGCTGCTTATAGCGTGTAGACAGTGCTGGCTGCTGCTGACCCCTATGACGGGCTGATGAAATGTACTTCTTCTACTTCACACAAAGTGCCTGGGTCTAGGCGTGTGCCTTTGTCCATTAGGTCATAGATGACTGACAGGTTCCAGGGTAGCTAGGGCTGTGCCAGCCACACACACCAGAGCTGACCCTGATTCCAGTCTTTGTTTGCCCGCGGCCCCTTATTAAGTCACCTTCCTCATTTTTAACACTTGAAAGCGAGACCATATTAACTCCCAATTAAGAAACTAGTTTTGCCTGTGTTGTGTCTTGCGGCTGTTGTCTGCACACTTTGCCTGCCATCTCCATGCCGTGCACCCCAGCCTGCCAGTCTCTCTGTATTTGTTCACACTTGCAAATCCTCCTGTACACTTACATTATAAACGCCCGGTGCCAATGCAACCTGTTTGCTAAAGGCTTAGAACACGTGTAGCAATTGTGTCGGGACAGGTCTGCTACATCGTGGGATCGGATGTTAATAACTCCACATTGATAAATACTCAGCAATAGGATCTGTACGAGATATAAAGAGTCAGGTCTCGGTTTTGCTTTCAGTACCGACAGGGAATCTTATATATTTCCTTTTATGTACAAACGCCGAATTGACTTCTAGCATAAAATGTTCTCCTTTTGGAAGCACATCTATGATAAAATAAAATAATCTTCAATTAAATTCAATTCAATTAAAATGCTGGTTTCACATAGGTTTTTTTTAAAGACTTAAAAAAAATCAAAAAAGGGATCAAAAATACTGTTGTTTGTTTTTTATGTAGATTTAAATATATTTACAGTGTCCGTTGTTTTATTTGTTTGCCCAATATTTTCAAAATAATACTTATTATTATTATTATTATTATTATTATTATTACTATTATTATTACTATTATTATTATGTGACATCTTAATAACTGTACAGTATGTAATTTTTTTACCAAAAAAACCCCCAAAACAAACAAAAAGCGGGTGAAAAAAAGGCTAAATCAGAATAAAATAGCAACATCAAATATAAAATATAAACTTAAAACAACATAAAACATAACAAAAAAATAAAACATAAAATAACCTTTTTTCCAGGTTAAATTATAGCCATAAGATTAGAAAAAAATATATATATATAAAAAAATAAAATGAGGAAAGATCCCAGAGTTCCTTATTAGGGGAAGATACAATATTTATTCCTTGTCTCTTGGGATAAGGCTCTTGTATCTATTGTCCTCCCATCTCACACTGCTGATGCCTAATTTTCAAAACTTCTATATTACCAAGGGACCTACGACATCAGCTAAAGAATTACCCAGCAAGTACAAAATCTGAGCCAGGGAGCTGGATTTCAGCAGAGGGGAGATTTTGTTCCTGCAGGTTTTTTAAGGAGAGGAGGCAAAGGAAGGTTGATCTGTTGCATTTGCAAACCCTCTACCTTTATTTGGGGAAAGACACTTTCGGACCTACGGGAGGATTTGTGTTGCCTAAAGGAGGCGAAGCTGTTACCTTTCTACAAATTAAAAAAAAAAAAACAACCACAGGCAAACATGTCAACTTCATTCCCAGGACTTGTCCACGATTCAGAGGTATATTTCCACTTTTTTATTTCCTAGTTATGTTTTTTATTGCCTTCCTCTCCCCCACCCTCTCCCTCCCTTCCCCCTTATCCTACCCTGCACCCTAATCCAAATGCCACCGTTATAGTGAATTAATATGTGCTCCTCCAAAACTTACAGAAGATAACGAAGGAAATTCGTTATGACATCTGTCGCCTGGAATGGCATTCTGCAATACAACAGTTGTTATAACGAAAAAGGAGGGGGAAACACACAAAAAATAATCCCTTATAAAGAGCCACGGCATTAGGGGGGCAATGATTTAACGCCTGTGATCAAGTGGAACATCAGATGCTCTGATAGACAGACTGGGAAGGCTTGTGTGGGGGAGACTGGGTGTGGATGTATATTTGTCTGTGTGTTTATTCGGTGGAGATCTATCCGGCGATCTTGCCTTTTTATACCCTAGGATTGATGGTGAAATTGCCGGTTGTACTTGTACGATGCGTAATTGGGGATTTGCGCTGCGCTCTTGTGCACAATTGCGCATTGGAGGTGGCCGCTGCGCTCTATCTGCCCTGTAGTTAGGAGAACTGAGTGTGGAACCAATTCAGTATACAGGTCTGCCGTGGGTACATGCGATTTTAAATGACAACCGTATTTTTTTTGTTTGACTGTTTTTTTCCCTTCCTTCCAGATACGTCATGACGGATCAAACAGCTACCGTTTGATGCAGCTTGGATGCCTGGAATCTGTGGCCAATTCCAGCGTTGCCTATTCCTCAACATCTCCTCTGGCTTACTCCACCACCGGCACTGAGTTTGCATCCCCCTACTTCTCCACCAACCACCAGTACACCCCACTCCACCACCAGTCCTTCCACTACGAGTTCCAGCACAGCCACCCAGCAGTCAACCCAGAAGCCTATTCCCTCAACTCCCTGCACCATTCCCAGCAATACTACCAGCAGATTCACCATGGGGAGCCCACAGACTTTATCAACTTGCACAACGCCCGGGCGCTCAAGTCCTCCTGCTTGGACGACCAGAGGAGGGACTTTGGCTGCTTAGATGCCTACAGGCGGCACGATCTGTCTCTCATGAGCCATGGATCCCAGTATGGCATGCACCCAGACCAGAGGCTCCTGCCAGGCTCCAGCCTGGGACTGTCAGGAGCTGGAGGGGACGACTTCCAGGTAACACTCAGAATAAAATAATAATAATTATAATAATAAAAATAATAAAACACACAAAACAAATATTGATTCTATCACACTGTACATCGCAATCAAGTCTGACCGTAATCGCAAGCTGCCTGTTTATTGGGCGTGGCTGGGAATTAGGGCACAGGGACAAGGTAACAAAGTGGCGAAGTAAAAAATGAAATACAAATTTTCTAGATGAGAAAATATATATATATATCATAATAAAATACATATATAATAGTATAAAAGAATGTCCTATGAAACAAATTTGAAAAACAATATATTATATAAACGGAATTATATATATATATATATATATATATATATATATATATATATATATATGCGTATTCTATAAAGCTGGGTACACACAAAAGCGTATTCTGTTATAAATATAATTTTTTAATCATCTAGAGAATTTGTATTTCATTACACACCGGGATTTAAAAACGGAATACAGTCTATTATGTATAAAGCGTTTAATGTGTAAAAATATAAGAAAATATATACATATATGTATACAGTATATATATATATATATATATTATTATTATTACTATATATATATATATATATATATATATATATATATATATATATATATATATGCGGAATATGCTGCGCTATATAAGAAACTGTATATATATATATATATATATATATATATATATATATATATATATATATATATATATATATTTCTCCTCTATATTTCTATCGACATATAAAGGAATTTTTGATTGATTGATTGATTGATTGATAGATAGATAGTATTATTGCTTCCAATTCTATTTTCCCATTAAACAATCTTGTAACGGAACTGTATAATCAATTCGGTGTAAGAAGTTAATTTTAAAAACATTTTTTTTATATGCAATTATTAAAAATAATAATAAATATTAAATAATAATAATAATAATAATAATAATAATAATAACAGTAGGAACCCCGGTACTTCCTCGGTCCGTTTTGGATTATACAGTATATGTCACGCATGAGATCTGGGGCAGCGGCCGCACTGCACATTAGGTGACAGTGTACAGGGCCGGCAGCTAAATCCGACTTTCCTTGTTTAAGTGAGTAAGTCATTGCCCTGTCCCTGGCACAGGGGGCACGGAGCGGGTAACCCTCCCCAGCTCTCCCCTTATGTACAGCCTAGACCCCGCCAGTCTGCTGCTCTCCCCATCGCCAGTCACCCAGCACAGGCGCTTTCTATAGAGGGATTAGGACGTTTGCAAGGGGGAGACAAAGGCTAATTCCCCAGCAAAAGAGCACCGTAGTTTATCCAATTTGCGACTTAAAGCCATTCAACTAGTCATTTATGCAATGTCATCCGACCAAACAGGTTACCGAATTATAGAGCTGGTGACACGCTAACAAGTCAGAGCAGTGTAACACGGGCCAGCTGTTGTCTCTCACAGCAGTAATGTGTACGTGTATATATATATATATATATATATATATATATATATATATATATAACTATATATAATGAAAATAGTTCTAATTAAGAGAGGCCATTGTGCAATCTTAAAAGCAATTTAAAAGTGACCGCTGATGATATATACCTATTATATATCGGGTGTAAAAAAATAATAATAGATAGATAGACAGACAGATAGATAGATAGATAGATAGATAGATAGATAGATAGATAGATAGATACAGTATAGATAGATATATACAGTATAGGTATAGATATAGATACCTGGGTGAGTTTTATTTAATATATTGTATATGTGCATAGGAGATGGTTATACTGTATATACTGTATACAATCACACACACACACACACACACACACATATATATATATATATATATATATATATATATATATATATACATGTGTGTGAGTGTGTGTGTGTGTGTGTATGCATTTAATGTGTTATCATATAATTTCTATTATTATTATTTTATATTTACAGTTTATTTTTATTGTTTTTTTTTTATTATTTTAACTGCTGCAACAGATCCGATTTTTTATTCATTTCTAAAAGCATGCTGTCTCCACAATTCTTATATATTTTATACATACATACATACATACATACATACATGTATACATACATACATACGTACATACATACAGACAGACATACATACAGGAAAGTTTCTCCTCGCCACTCCTGTGTATTACATGGGAGAGATGTAAATAAAGTTCCCTGGGTGGGATAATACGTTTGCAGGGTGTTTAAGCCCACTGAACAGATGCACAGTCCCGGGGCCGCGAGACGCATCTTTCAGTCCCTAAAAAGATTTTCCACGGGCAACAAAAGCCCCTGTCACACCTTTCCCCATCACCGGGGTAATTTATACAGCGCTCCGTAATCACTTTAAGGCAGAACGTGTGCTCCTCTGAGGGGAGCTGACACTGAGGGGGGCAGACTGTAAGGGGGGGACATGACCTGGCTGCCTTATGCCAACATTTGCTCTTACTGCTCCTGGGGCATTAACATGAAATATAGCAGATTATAGTCATGAAAGAGTCAGTAATCCGCGTGGCTGGCACCAGGGAAATTTATTTATGTTTGTTAATATATTCCCCTACAACGTGGTCATTGCCTTGTGCGTGTGTTGTGATACATAAACTAAGCGTGAGTGTGTGTGTGTGTGTGTGTGTGTGTATATTTATTTATTTATTTGTATTTGTTTATATATATAAGTATCCGTGTATATATACTTATCATATAGATATATAGATAGGTGGATGGATAGATAGATAGATAGATAGATAGATAGATAGATAGATAGATAGATTAGATAGATAGATAGATAGATAGATAGATAGATAGATAGATAGATAGATTAGACTCCGCTATTATATGGGTTTAGGACAGGTACTAACCTATTCTGTATTCACAGGGATCGGTGGAGGCCCAGTGTGGATTAGTGCTGAACAGCCAAGGAGGGGTGATAAGGAGAGGTAAATACCGTAACCATGGTTCTCTATGTGTATTTCTATGTCATGCCAATATAATTTGATACATTGCTTGGTGTTGCGGGTTGAGGGCATTGGTGAGGGCACGTTTATGCATTTCAGCCGTTATTCCTAGCAGTGACCTTCTATCTGATAGAGATACATTGAATAATGCAATTGGATTATTAAATGGGGGTGCTCTTGTGGAACTACAGGTCTAGACCTATACTACAGTATACTAATATGTGCTACTCTATTTGGCTTTATACTGTTATACTCTGTTCTGTACTCCCATGTACTGCTCTACACGTCACTACACTACTACAGTACATACTACTCTACACTGCTCTGTACACCTATGTTCTGTTCTATACTGCTATATATACTTCTATATCCTACTATTTGCTGTGCCATATTGCAATATACTGTTTTATATGGCAATAGTGTGCCATATATAACCCTTTATCATGGGTCTTCAAACTGCGGCCCTCCAAGATGTTGTGAAACTACAAATCCCAGCATGCCTTGCCACAGTTTTGCCATGAGAGAGTGTTAAAACGGTGGCAAGGCATGCTGGGATTTGTAGTTTCACAAATTTGTAGCGCACTGTAATCCTATATTCTCCATAATACGTCCCTATGCATTCCATATGCAGCAATATACTGCAATTTACTGAAATATGCTACTTCTAGCTCCTATATGGCTTTATATTTATATATACTGTACTACTGTATACTGCTATATATTGCTGTATACTGCTAT